>NC_136068.1:1360743747-1361412914 GCF_964261635.1 Lissotriton helveticus | reverse complement strand
GTGTGTTAAAATACCCCTCACACACCAAAAGGGCCCTTGGTGTCATGCTTCATCATCGGGGTCTTCCCGCCCCGCTGCGGGACGGGGCAGTGCTGGGACAAGCGACTACGCTGGAGCACCTTTTAGTTTGAGGGTGCTATGTGGGTGAATGGGAGTGAGTGTCAGTAGGATCAGGGGTGATACTAAATAAGTGATGTTAAAAAATACCTGGCCTAGTGGCAGAAAAAACTTCTTAATAAACACTGGCTGGTATTGTTAAAAAAAATGTGAAGCGGAGAGGTAAAGTATATTAATGTACTTACTCTCCTGTGCGGGTCAACATGTTTCGGGGCTAAAAAAACCTTCGTCAGGACCGGGGGCTGATCCCCCTGTCACTCACTAATGTATTGCCACAAAAATGGTGTATGTATTAAGTAATGATCAATGTGTATAATTATAAATTATAAATATACATGTTCCTGGCTATATCAGTAATGCTGATGTAATAAGCTCAGGGTGTTTGGAGTCAGTGCCCCATGAGCCGACTTTTGCACGAAGGGTACAATGAGGGTCCAAATTGACCCCCAACACAGCGGTGCTTCCTCCTTCGGCAGTGGCTTCCGTGATCAAACCTAGAACTGGACTTCCCCATAATTCTAGATCATCGGAAGCCACTGCCGAAGGAGGAAGCACCGCTGTGTTGGGGGTCAATTTGGACCCTCATTGTACCCTTCGTGCAAAGCTACTGATATAGCCAGGAACATGTATATTTATAATTTATAATTATACACATTGATCATTACTTAATACATACACCATTTTTGTGGCAATACATTAGTGAGTGACAGGGGGATCAGCCCCAGGTCCTGACGAAGGGGTTTTTAGCCCCGAAACATGTTGACCCGCACAGGAGAGTAAGTACATTAATATACTTTACCTCTCCGCTTCACATTTTTTTTAACAATACCAGCCAGTGTTTATTAAGATGTTTTTTCTGCCACTAGGCCAGGTATTTTTTAACATCACTTATTTAGTATCACCCCTGACCCTACTGACACTCACTCCCATTCACCCACATAGCACCCTCAAACTAAAAGGTGCTCCAGCGTAGTCGCTTGTCCCAGCACTGCCCCGTCCCGCAGCGGGGCGGGAAGACCCCGATGATGAAGCATGACACCAAGGGCCCTTTTGGTGTGTGAGGGGTATTTTAACACACTTTGTGTATTCCATTAACATCTGGTTACACACTAACTCTACGCAAGGTGGACCTCGTGAAGAGATGTAAGATTTACACCTCCCATTGAAAGGGAATTTCACGTTCAGTGCAGCAGGACTGGTTGGCTGCCACACCCCCCTAGGGCAGGGCAATGCCACAGCATATGCAGGAGGTCTGCATTAGGCAAGCGGCGTCTGGGGCATTCGTTGTCATCTCAATGGAAGAAACTATTTATCAGTGCAATGCAGGGGAGAGGTATGCGCGATGGAGTATTAAATATTGAATCTGCCGGAAGCGCTGATTGCGAAGAATACGTGTCGGGCTTTCTAGTATTGTCACCAATTCCTTCTCTGACTAGGCCAGGCACAAGGCATCCCGAGCAGGGCCAGTTCAGGGGGGCATATTCGGCTACTCTAAAGCAGCGGCTGAGATTGAGTGGGGTGTTCCGGGTAGGAACTAAACCAATTTGGTCTGTGTGCACCAGGACGGGCACATGGGGGGCAAGCCGAATGGCAAGGGTTTTCGCAAGAACTTTGTGGTTGGTATTAAGAGTCGCTGGTGGTCTGTAAGTCCCTAGGGCTGTGGGATCCTTGCCTGGCTTCAACAGGGTTACTACATTGGCCGTACAGAGAGAGGAAGGAAGAGCTGCGCTGTCAAGCGCTGCTATGTAGAGTGCATGTACGCGGGGCACCAGAGTCTCCGCATAGGACTTGAAAAACTCTGCAGGGAACCCATCAGGGCCCGGAGTTTTCCCGGATGCTAGGGATGTCAGTGCTTCCCTAATCTCCTCTACAATTATGGGGAAGTCCAGTTCTAGGAATTGGTCAACAGATAGGGAGGGTAGTTGTACAGAATCCAGGAACTAACCTATTTGCTGGGTGTCACCATGTGCGCTAGATGCATATAATGTGGTGCAATGTTGCGTCATGGCCTCATGTATGTCCCTCTGCATATATCTCAACTGACCAAGCTCGTCCTTTATTGTTTGTATGGGATGATGTGGGTGCTCCTGTCTAATCAGGTACGCAAGCAGTTTGCCTGCCCTGTCTGATGTTGCGTGAGTGCAGGCAAAGTGATCTAGGTAATTGTGACAACACAATCTTTCCAGTAGTTCTAGCCGATCTGCCTGTAGGGCCTCAAGCCGAGCCTCCGGGTGAGTGACTGATAGTGTCTCCCAATGAAGGAGTTCCAGTTCGATGGAGGCAAGCGAGGTATCTATTTGCTTGTGGATGCTCTAGGATAGGCCCAGGCAGTGGCCTCTCGTGGTAGCCTTAAAGGCTTCCCATTCTACCAGGGGGAAGCTTGTGAAGTCTATGTTTTGTGCAAAATATCCGACTACTGCGGTTTCCAAGGAGCAACGGAAGGACCGGTCCTCCAGTGCCGCCGCCTGCAACCGCCAGGCAGGGACTGAAGGGGAATTAGCCTCCCAGCTGAGTGACATGAGCTGGAGATTATGATCTGAGTGTGTACGGCCTAAATAGGTGGTGTCACCAATCAAGGGGAGCCGGGCCAATGTTGCCAGGATGCGATCAAGATGCACAAGGAGGTCATGAACCGGCGAGTAAAAGGAATACATTCTCAAGTCAGGGTGACGTGCGTGCCATACATCTGTAAGGGACCAGTGTTCTTAGCCAGGCATGCAGGGTTTGAGCATTATAGGAAGCATTAGTGCGGGTAAGGGGGGAAGAAGCGGTCAAGCGAGACATCGAGGACCGAATGGAAGTCCCTACCTAGAAACTAAGGGAAACCCTCCCCCTCACCCCCCCATCTTGATAGTGTGGTGGAGAGGCTGCCAAGGAACATGGTATGGTCTGAGTTAGGAGCATATATGGAACCCAACAGGAGGAGTTGACCATTGAGCCTGCCCTTGACATATACATAGCTCCCTGCTGAGTCGACCACAATCTCTACCTCCTCCATGGTGCCCCTTCCCTCACCCATATCAGGGTGCCCCTGGCCTATGATGAGTAGTTAGTGCTGTATACATGGCCGCACCAGCTGTGTCGAAGTCTGCCCACCTCTAAACTTGTCAGGTACGTCTCCTGTAAGAGTGCGATCCCGGTGAACCTGCGCCGCAAATAGACTTACATGGCATACCTGAGCACTGGGTGTGTATGCCCCTAACGTTCCAGGAAATTATATCGATATCCGTCATGCCTGTGATGTAGGCTTTGAGAACCAGGATAGGGCAGCAGTACACGTGTGGTGATGTAGCAGAAACAGCAGTAGATCACTGTATAGAACAACATATGCGGGGAGAAAATAATATTCAAACTAGATATGAGAACAGCATAAGAGCGAACCCCAAACAAGGATTGACCCAAACTTAGACGCCCAACCATGGCGAATAACTTGAAGTCAGAGTTAGACTGCAAAGGGTTGTGAGCAAGAGGGAGATAGCTATCTAATGATTCATCCCCCGGTTACGTAACACTAAGAACTGGCATCCAAGGGCGTACCTGGAGGTGTGTAATGTGAGGCGATTGTGCGGTTTGGAGTGTCGGAGTTTGGGCGCGGGGATCAGTTACAGATCTTTAGAAGGCTACAGATGCATATTATGGAGACAAATGAGCTTGACTACTATACTAGACAATATTGTCCGATGTTTGAGGCGTGATCACTGGAGGACGAGGAGCATCTAGATCCGCAGACCAGGCCGCAGAGTCAGTTTCTGCCCCGGAACTGGACGGTGATGATGCAGCCTCAGGTATCAGTCTGGTTGATTGAAAGGATGAAGCAATGTGTAAATCGTCTTGGCATTCCGACAGGATCTGCTTTGGGACGCTGACAGGTGAGACACGACGCTGCGATCCACTGCCCCTCCGACGCCTTTACCTATATCTTCTCTGTGATCTGACATCTTCCCGTTGCCTAGGGATCGTCGTCAAGCCATTCTCTTCAAGCCAGTCCCAAGAGTCAGATGGAGAGTCTAAGAAACTCGCTGTGCCGCCGTGAATCACGAGCTGGGAATAGAAGGGAGTAGCATATATCCTTGGCTCTCAGCTCTTGCTTCACCGCTCCGAAGTTCGCACGTCCCCTCTGCACCTGAGCTGTATAGTGTGGGAAGAAAGAGACTGAGACGTTCTGCACCTTGGGCCTAGGGTGGTGCCCATCTTCTCTCAATATCTCATTCCGGTAACGAAACTTCAACAAACGAATTAGGGGAGGGCGAGGCCCGGCAGGAGGCCTATGGGCAGGGACCCTGTGTGCCCGCTCCACAACATATTGGGGAGAAGAGTGTTCCAGGAGGGAGCAGTTTTTTCAGCCAGGACTCCACATACCCAACCGCATTGTGGCCCTCAGCCCCCTCCAGGAAGCCAATCACCCGCACATTGTTGCGATTCGAGCAACCTTCTGCATCGTCCAGTTTTTCTTCGAGGGTGCAGACCCGGTCTAGCAGATCCTGAAGCATCACTGTGTGATTGTGGGTTTTGGTTTGAGGTTCTGCCAGTGCATTCTCCGCTCCTTGCATGCGTTCGGACAATTTCTGTTGATCTGCACGACGGAGCATGAAGTCAGAGGTGACATTGTTTATTCTGTCTTCAAGAGAGGTCCGGGTTTAATCCAATGCTGTGCCAATCCGCTCTACTGCAGCTAGTACAGAGTCCAGTTTAGCAGAGAGGTCCGCTTGGCCGGGCATAGCAGTTTTCCCTGAACCCCCCGGTGCATCTCTGGCTGCGCCCTGAGAAGGACCATCTTGAACAGAGGTCGAGCGAAGGCGGCCCATGTCCAGCAGCTGTGCACTGGGCATAAGGGTCTGGCAGCACAATAGCCCTGTAGTGTATAAGCACGAGGGGGAGATCCTCCCAGGGGGGGTCCAACAACCTGACCTCCGTCTCAGCGCACTCCTTGCATGCTGTTTGGTGCCGTTTGGTCACTCCAACGCTGGGAACACAAGGTCTCAGCAGAGGGGGGGTTCTACAGCTTAGGCCTGATCTGACCCCCATGCTGTCCAACATTCACTGGTGGGGAGGGGAGAGTTATGCTGTCTCCATTGTGTTGCGTCGCACAGGGGGGCCCAGACGAAAGACCTCCGTGCCACCCACCCCTACCCAGGACAAATGCCACCGACTCACTCTGCAGGCCTACCTTACATGGACTACACAACTTCAGGATTCCAGAGATCCAACTACAGTCAGGAGAGACAACAATATCCCCAGCCTGGTCAGAGGTCCCAGAGCCTCTCCCCACTGTTCTCCGGCCAGATGTGTACCGTGTTTTCACTCTCTGGGAAGAATGGCTGGGGATGCGACAGTGAGACCAGCCCTAACAGCAACAGCCCGCCTGTGTCTCAGAGGGGTATGAACACCATATACACAATCGGCACCTCAAGAATCAGCGCTGGGCCTACCGCTGCAGCGGAGCCCGGACCGCCAAACTAGGGAGGGCCCAGTCTACGGACTTCAGGGGCTGCTCTGGCCTGAGCACACCCCATGTATCTCAGGCGAGTTCACTGTGAGCGTCAGTTCGTGTGGCGACCACCGTTCCGGGGCAAGAAAGGGCCCAACACAACGCCAAGGGCCCCAGCCTCAGCCCCCAGTTAGGGGCGGCAGAGCCAACAAGCTTATGAGCCAGTCCACGCTCCCTCCCCACCAGCCCCAGGAGCTAGGTGGCAGAGCGGGACTAGATCAGGAGCAGGCCCGCGCAGAGGGCAGGTCTCCCACTCACCAGCTGGTCTCCGTTGTCATCCGCCGAACGCGTCTGAGAGGCGAGCCCACCAACAGGATTGCCGGTAGCCAGCGAGGAGTCACAGCACAGCCGGCCAGGCCCAGGTCCACGGCACTACTATTGGATAGACAGGCCCGGCCCGCACTGCCCTGCCAGGCCACAGTAGCCCTAAGATGGCTCCAGCCAGCACAGTACCACGTCAGCCGGGTCTTTCGAAGCGTAGTCGCGAGTGGGGGTTCAAGCACCTGCCTCGCCTCGGTCGCAGGAGTGCGGAAGGCCTCCCCCAGTGGAGTCCAAGCACGCAGCAACAAGTAGGGCCCCGCAGCAGTGCCAGTTGGTTCCTGTGATAGAGCCCTGTCATCGCGACAAGACCACCGGTCACATGGATGCCCAGCCGGGAACGGATCAGTTCCCCAAGCCACCGACAAGGGCAGCAAGGATACAAGCAGGTAGGCCAGAGCCAGGCCCCCTCAGGGCAGCAGGCCGCGCCCATCGAGGATCCGCCAACAGACACAGCACGATCGCCGGGGGACAGCAAAGGGTGCAGCAGACTCAAGTGCACCACATCTGTGCGGGTGATGATGGTTTAGGCCTCTTGGATGGCAGGATGAACGAGATAATCAGGATAGGATGTGGAGTGCCCTTAGAGTGCGTCTGCCATGTTAGAAAGTTGGCCACCTTGGCATAACATATTTTATGAAAAGTCAAAGAAACATAATGTCTTTTTCAGTAATTGTTCAAGATTTTTTGGTTTTATGTCGCTGGCCAATGTCTGACAGCTTGTGCTTTTTGGCATTTTGTGCGTCTTAATTTCTGAAACTTTAACGTGTATGTAGTTAAATATTATTTTGCCTCAAAGTTGTTCCGAACAGGTGACCTCAAAATATGTCTTCTCTGGTGCACAATAGCAATGCAGGGAAAGCGCTAGATAAATACCGATACAATACCCCCCAAGGACGGTGGGGAAAAAAACACTGCCGTGACGGTTGTCATCTGATAACTTCGGAGTGCTAAGATTTTCTGCCAGTGCTCGATTGGACAGGCTTCCACCAAGGCATTTCTAAGTCCGGGTCCATCCGTACTACAGAAAGCAACTGCGTTGTACGTGTTTTGGATAGTCCGTTCTGTTTCTGACTTCTAACATGTAAAACGCAGATCGGTGACCAGAGTGAGGGAAGGCCGGGCATCTCCTCTGAAATGAAATACAACAACCGCTTCTTTTCCCCTCCCAGGCTCTGATCAGCAGAGATCCTTGTGGTCTGACCGTCGTGGGGAATAGAAAAGGACTGACGTGGAAATGCAATTAGCAGTCCATCTTCGGCACTTCAGGCAGACACATCAGGCCTGTTATAGCAGGACCTGGATACGGATACGATGCAGTTGCCGCTTACTGGAAATACAGCTCCATTCAAGAACAAGCATTTACAATGCAATATGTCTCGCAGCATTAAAGTTTGAGTTATTGGCATTGTGTATGACAATGCCAATATTTATAACTTTTGCAAATGTGACACCTATAGCATTTGTAATGCAATATGTGTTGTATTTATGTGACTTAGATGTATTGATATTACAAATAACAATGGCTTTTAATTTTTTTAAATAATTAATACTTGAATAAAAGTTATTGTAATTGAGTCGGTGGAAGGGTGACGTGGGTGGGGCAGCAAGTAGTAGTGGAGAGAAAGGAGGGTGAAGTTGGGAGAGAGGAAGGTGAGAGAGAAAAAAGGGTGAGGTGTGGAGAGTAGAAAAGACAAGAACAGAAGTGAAATATTAACATCTTTAGTGTAACTACAGATGCAGCTAATCTCAAAAATTGGTTGCTTGCAGCGCCAGAAAGCCTCTTTTCGAGTAGGTGAGATGGCCACTTAAACTGAGGTGTGGAAATGTGAGCGGCTGCCCCACACCCTACATACTCGAACCCCCCCTACCCCACCCCCCCATCCACCCCCGGGATATATATGGTGATTACTAGGTAACAACAACAACAGCAAGTTAATTAGCATATATGACATTTTCTTTAGTGTTGTTCAGTCCGCAAGACTTGGTAACACACACACTCTCCCTCTCTCTCTCTCTCACTCTCTCTCACACACACACACACACAAACACACTTTTTTGTAGTTACATTTTTCATTCACAGCATACAGCTAGAGGGCGTTGTTCATTGCTCAAGCTCTTGTCACATTCTCAGTTTAGCTTGCAAAACATGCAACCGATTGCAACCTCCCTTTACATAACTCATGTACCAACACTTCCGACTGTTTAAATGTGTGATTTCCTGCATCTGATAATAAGAGTAACCCTTAATTAACCAAAAGGTCTAAAGTCACTAAAGGGGGAGGGTCAGTCTATGGTACCAAGAAGAGACCTCGCTGTCGTCTCTAACTACTTTCATCTTTCCTTCCTGACATAAGGCGGGGGGCTTCAAGAAGCGTAAAGATATAAGAAATTCCAGGTAAGTACTTTTGCATATGAAGCAGTTGGGGGAACGTGTGGAAATGCTGGCTTTAATGCGTCGTTGCGTCTCTCTTAGATGTCACAAGACCTCACAGTCGTGAAAGAAAGGGCCCTGTTGTGGAAAAGTAAATTTTGCCATGTTCTGTGTCCCTACGTGTCATCCATCATATGTTATGTGTGCATGATTAATATGCATATGTTATTCCCCATGTTCGATTAAAGACGCAATTACAGTTGTGTCCACCTCTAGTATGCCAGTTTCCAGTTCTCGTGAATAATACGAGTATTAGGCCTATGTAAAGCTACGCTGCCACGTTTCTCAGTGAGCACGTTATTCCATTGTAAAGTCCCCGTTTCTAGGCCTCAAAAGGGCCCGGACACCAGATTCAGCTCCTGTCTCCTGAAGCCCTCGCTGAGGAGCGACACGGCCCCCACCTGTATCCTCGACCCTTCACTTACTTCCTGCCTCGCAGTGCCCGGTTCAGCCTGGCTCTGCCTCTGAGTCTGCCAAGACTATGTTATGATTCCAGTTATCAGTTCAGCCCTCTTTCCCTGCATTCCTAAGCTACTGAATCGCATCAATAGTTTCCGTCATTGTCTAGCTTTTACGTCTCCATGTAAGAGAAATACTGCATTTAATGGTCATTTAATATTCTTCATCACGCACTACATGTAGAATAATGCATGCTCCAGTCTTAGAGTCTGTTAGCCTTTCCCCTCCTGACTTCTAGTTTATATCAACATGTTCCCTAAACATCAGATACTAGATAGGGTTTAGGTACATGTCGCCCTGACTCTCCAGACTTCAGTCTCTGCTCCTAGCACAGAGTTCATAGCCCCCAGCTTCTCCTAGTAACACGTCATTGCCAGTTTGCGCGCACCATCAGGTTAGAGGTCCCGGCTCCTTAGGTAGCCCCCTCCATGGTTTCCGCCCCATTCATGACATATTCTGTTACGTTTGCATCACATGTCTATGTATACGCCCTGTTACACCTCTTTTCACCCTTATCTTTCGCGACTGCTACGCGTCACGCCTTCTGCTCCACCCACTGCTACGCCTATTGCAATGTAATGCTATGTGTTTGCGCTATGTATATATGCTCATGTACTGTTATTAAAAAGTTATCCGCCGATCCTGATCCTGCCCCCCGGCAGCGCTGCCATCCTATTCCCGTGCAGGTTGTCCTGTTCCTGTCCTTATGCTGTATTAAACCTGCAAAACTCCTACTACCTCGAATCTTGACTCTTATTTATTGAGCTATCTGTTATTCATTTATGCATTCAAAAATAGGGTATTATTTATTTATTTACCACATAATGGCGCCCGAACAGGGACTTGCCCTTTCCCCACGCGTCGGTGAAGCCACGCCGACCCCCTGACCCTCTGCAGTCGTGACGGAACTCTTCTGCGCACCGGCAGATATTTCTGCTTCAAGTATCCCTCAGGCCCACGGAGGAGACGGAGGAGGCGGTCCAGCATCCAGACGAGACGGTGGAGGAACGCGGCGAGTCCCGACCGGAGCCCAAGCCGAGAGTCCAAGGTCCGAGGTATCCGGAGGTCCACCCGTAACTAAAGTCCGAAGTTCGTCGTCCGTCGTCGTAACAGTCCAGTCCAGTCCGAGGCCTTCCGTTCTTGCTGCCCGGTGAGTACCGTTACTCGGGTGGTATCTAGACAGGGTCAATCTAATTGACTCTGGTCTGTGGGTTGGTGGTACACAGACTCACAAACGAAGTGTCCACTTCGGTGGATGCGGGTCCTGAACGTGTCTCTTTATGAGACCGGTAAGTTTCGTACTGTTTCAGCAGTGCATCTAGTCTCTGTTCTAGTCAGTTCTGTTCTCGAGAAAATTCATGTGTTCTGTTCTCAGTATTCCAGGTAGTATTCTGTTCGAACTGTTATTTTAAATGTTCTTCATGTATTTTAATGTCGTGGTATGAATGGGGAATAAGTATCGTGTTCATTGTGTATTGTATTGTGTCTAGATTACAGTTCAGTCATGCCCCTGTTTTCCAAGTTACGTCAGTTAAAAACTAGAAAGGGTCTGCTGGAAGCAGCAGTTCCCGTCCCGCCTAGGGACAGTCCAGGTCATTTTATGTATCAGAAGCATGGCATAAGTGCCATATTATATCTAGATTTATGGGTAGAGTATACCAAAGAGTTGGAAGAAAAGTATAGATGGCCCGTATCAGGTACGTGGGATGCCGAGTGCATCATGAGAGTAGAAGAGGCCTTATGGAAAAAGAAAGCCAGACAGTCACAGAAAGATGCCATCGAGTTATGGCGCAAAGAAGCTCATAAAAGAACCGAAAAAGAAATCAGAAAGTCAGAATTAAGTAGAGAATCCCAAGAGCGAGCCCAAGAAAAAGAACTAATCGAGATAGGCGAACAAGTTAAAACTGAACAGTCAGACAGACGGAGGAATGCCCTTATTAAGGGTATGTACCCTCTTCTTGCCGAGGGCTTGCCAAAAGCGACCCCGGAGGCATCCAGTAATTTCCCGCCACCATTGGTTCCGACCAAGCTATGTCATAAACCGACCGCAGCTGATATTTTTATTTCGTCCTATTTGGACGACACAGTCCCGGAATATGCAAATCCTGTTCACGCTCCGCCAGTCCCTGTAAATCAGGCACTTCCTGCTCCTCCAGACACCGGGGCACCCCTTGCAGTACCTGCTACGGCCCCCCTGGTTCAGCCCGCCATGCCAGTTCAGCCCACATTTCAATTTCCCGCTACACTAGTACGAAGAGGATCAGTCGACGATTCTAGTTTAGGGGCCGCAGGAGGAGGTCCTCCTCAGACCCCGCCGCCACATAAGCGTTTAACGTCAGCCGAATTACATGCACAAGCGTCACAGCGTACGCCCAGACACCAGTCTGTTGCAGAAATCAGAAAATCCCTTGATGAATGCGGCTATGATCCAGTCCCAGGCGAGGATAATATGGTTTTATATTCATTACGCGTAAGAAGGGTGGCCGAGTATCTAGTCACCCTACCGAATATGAAAGAAGATCTAGACAGAATATATCGTTTCATCCGTACAGGGGATGATCCAGAAAGCATTGGCGAAGCCATGTCACAAAGGAAAGCTGAGATCCAGCTTATGTTATTGAAGTTTCTGATCAATTGTCTAATAAGAGAACAAGATTACCCGTCTAAAGATCCAGTCGAAATGAGGACCCTGACAAGGTGGAGTGATAATATAGCCGAGGGTAAGCACAGGACCATCAGTGCTATGGAGAGTATGTACAAGAAAATCCGTAAAGAAATAATAAAGTTACACGAACAGCGTAAAGCAGCACAAGTAAGCGAGAAAGAAAGTAACTCTGATCCTGAAGAGTTAGATGACGAGAATTCCGCCAGAATAGCGTATGTAGGAAAATCTAGGTTTCCAGATCGCCATTTACGCCTAGAACACAAGTCTACTTTCCATCATCCAGCACCAGAACAAGGTTCTCTAGAACAAGTGTTTCAAGCTACCGATCACATTCTGAAATCACGAATCGGTTACAGTGAGTTAAGTACTATGCATGAACAAGAACTAGCCCGATCAGCAGTCCGATGGGTTACTGATTCTACCACTTTTCCAGACGAAATAGTGGCACAAATGTTTCTGAAACTGCCCCCAGCCGAGCAGCGACTGGTGGGTATGTATATGATCCAGCACCTCATTACATTGTATGAGGGTCAACACTCTGATCCAGGTCCGTTACATGATATCCTGAACGAGCTACTCCAGTATAGATGGAAAGGTCTAGGTACCGATTTAATTAGTGTCATTCTAGAACAGCGCCACAAATATAGAACGTTTCTGAACCCGCATTTTGTTCATGTCTCACCCCCAGAAAGAAAACCCTTCTACATAGAGAGACAGAATCCGTTACGAGAAGTCCACCCAGTTAGAGGAACGGGTGGCGAAATGCAACGAGTGTTTGTTTACACTCCGATCACAAAGATGGAACTGTTAGAGATGAAAAAATTAATTCCCTGTCATGATAAAGATCCAGCAGGGTTCCATAGAGAATTAAAAGACATGCTCCGTATGGGAGAATACACGTATCCAGATATAATTAAAATGTTAAAAGTTTTGTTGCCCGCAGGGGTGTATGAAAAGCTCAAGGAAAAAGAGTGGGAGGTGGGAGAGAAAAAGATAGATTGGGCAGTTCTAGAAGCTGAAGATAAGATACGAGTACCAGGTACCGGTCTTGGAGATAAATGTAAAGAATTGCCAGAATTATTGATTCAAGTTTTACCCAGATTGTTAACGACGAAAAAGGAAGACTGGGATGCAATCTCAGCCTGTAAACAGAAGCAAGATGAGGATATCAGTGATTTTTATTCTAGATTTGAGAAATGTTTTAGCATCAACAGTGGCCTCAAGACAAGTAGTGAGTCATACCCTCATCTTTTTGTTACTAAATTAGTCGAGAATTCAAGTCCACAAATTAAGAATCGAGTTTTGAAAGTCGAAAGTACCTGGCAAGCTAATACCCCGTCCCAGATGTTGCAGATGCTCCAATACCACCAGAATAGAATCAGGGAAGAACAAGAACACGAGAGAAAACGTATGAAAGACACGAAAATGAAAGTACTAGTTGCGCAATCTGTTCCTCAAGACAGTCAGAAGAGGGGTCCGAATCAAGCCAGTCATCCTGCAGCTCCCGTTAAAGGGAACTGCAATTATTGTAAACAGCCAGGTCATTTTATAAACGAGTGTGCAGTTCTGAAACACAACATAGCTACCGGTAAGACTAAAGAAAGACCACGTCCGCCTAGACAAGAACAAGTTTCACAGACTCCTCAGCCACAGAATGCACAACAGACAGTTACAGTACCGCAGCCTATCGCTGCAACACAGCATGTTACACAGCAAATGTACCAGTATGCACAGTCCGAGTATCCAGAGTACCAGCAGTATTCATGAAACAGCCTAGAGAGGGAGGTAGGCTTGCCTCTCATCGAGATACCTGTAGATCAAGAAGGTCCCTATGTTCATAGTCAAGTATTAGGGAAAGACAGAAAGTTTTTGATTGATACAGGGGCAAGTAGGACCACAATTAGCCACGCCGAAGTTCCAGGGGCTCCGCTCTCAGGCTCTAGAAATGTTTCCCTTGGATTTTCAGGAAAACCTATCGTAAATGAAATTTCAAAGCCAGTTACTCTAGAAGTAGGTCCATTGTCCCGTACTACTGATCTGCTACTTACTAAGTCATGTCCAGAAAATCTATTAGGCATTAAAACTCTGAAAGAGTTAGGTGCAGTTATATGTTGTTCCCCAGAGGGAATACGTCTGTTCCTACGTGACTTTAAGGGTCACTATGTATTACGAGATTTTGATCCAAGATTGTCTAATGTTCCGCAGCATTTATGGGCGCAAGGTCCAACTGATGTAGGGTACATGCAAATCACACCACATCGTGTGACTCTCAAGCCAGGTGTAGTGTTACCACGAATCAGACAGTACAGATTACCACCTGAGGCTGTAGCAGCCTTATCCAAAATTATTGACGAGCTCATCGCTCAAGGAGTGGTTGTAGAAACTGACTCCAATGTATGCAATTCTCCGATCATTCCAGTCATGAAACGTACTGATCCAAATGCACCCCCAGTATATCGATTAGTGATTGACCTACGGGAACTTAATAAATGTATTATTCCTCAGTACCCAGTTGTCCCAGACATTTCATCACTATTGACAGCCATTGATTCCGAAGCCACATTCTTTACTGTAATAGACCTCAAGAACGCATTCTTCAGTGTTCCCATTCATCCAGACAGCCAGTTTCTTTTCGGATTCTGTTTAAATGGAAGGAGCTATATGTTCACACGAGCTCCTCAAGGTTTCACAGAAAGTCCTAGTATTTACAGTCAAGCACTTAAGAGACAACTTGATAATGTTCACATGCCAACTGACACTGCCCTGCTCCAGTATGTTGATGATCTACTGATCACAGCCCGTTCTGAACGTGACTGCGAGCGAGCGTCACTGACGGTTCTGTATTTTCTAGCCGAGATGGGGCATAAGGTGTCCCCTTCGAAGCTTCAATTCTGTGTCCAGCAAGTGGTATACTTAGGACACTTACTGTCCAAGAGGGGTAGGCAGTTGACACCAGACCGTATCCAGTTAATAGCGAGTCTTCCTCAGCCCAAGACCCAGAAGGAGGTACGTGCTTTTATCGGCCTTACTTCTTATTGTAGACAATGGATTCCTCAGTATGCATTTCTAGCCAAACCACTGATACAGTTAACGACACAGGAGGCAGCCGCACCGACTGTCCTCCCTTGGACGTCTGAACATACACTTAGTTTCAACGAGTTAAAGAAAGCTTTATGCCAAGCTCCAGTTCTAGCTACACCGAACTACAGTAAGCCTTTTACACTTTTCGTCACAGAACGTGAAGGTACAGCATTATCTGTTCTCACACAAGATCAAGCAGGACAATACAAGCCATGTGCTTATTTTTCGAGCACATTAGATCCTGTAGCCCAGGCTCTGCCTGCGTGCCTCAAGTCAGTTGCAGCCACAGCACTAGCTATCAGACAAAGTGATTCCATAGTCTTAGGACACTCCCTGACAGTACAAGTTCCACACTCCGTGGAAGTTCTTTTAAACCGAACACAAACTCAGCACTTGACAATTGCACGTTTAACAGGTTATGAATTGACACTGTTTCAGCCACACATAGAAATCAGACGCTGCAACATCCTGAACCCTGCTACACTGTTACCATCAGTTAATTCAAATTCTGTCACACACGACTGTGTGGAAGTAGTTAACATTACGACAAAGCCAAGACAAGATCTGACAGATATTCCGTTACCAGACCCCGACCTGACACTTTATGTGGATGGTTCATGCATGAGAACAAGTACAGGAGAACTAGTCGCCGCGTATGCAGTGACTACTGACACCGAAGTTATTGAGACACACCGTATTGATACCCTGTCCGCTCAAGCAGCAGAGCTAGTTGCTCTGACACAAGCCTGCATACATGCCAAGAACCTGAAAGTTAATGTTTACACAGATTCACGCTACGCATTTGGAGTCGTACACGACTTTGGAGTGCTCTGGCAGGAGAGAGGTTTCATGACTTCTCATGGAACCAAGATTCAGCATGGTCTCCTTATTCAAGCTCTGTTAGATGCAATACATTTACCGACATCCATTGCTATCATGAAGTGCAAGGCACATACGAAAGTCACTGACATTATTTCCCAGGGTAACGATCTAGCAGATCGCACAGCCAAGCTCACAGCCCAGACTCCAGACATTCCAGTTAACACGACACTGATACACACTCCAGATCCGACTACATGTATGACAGTTAAGGACCCTACTCAAGATGTCATAGATATCCAGTTACATGCTACTCCTGAAGAAATCCAGAAATGGTCCGAACAAGGAGGGGTCCAGACAGATCAAGGATGGGTGACGAAGGGAAAAGCCACATGGTTTCTCCCCGACTCTATGGTTCAAGTCATTATCAATACCGCACATAGTCCAGCACATTTAGGGGAAAAAGCAATGATAGACAGTATCCAGAACATTTGGTTCAACAAGCATTTACGAGCTGCAGCCAAGCAGAAAGTCCGTACCTGATATGTTGTCAGTTTAATCCAGGTAAAAGTGTCCCGGTGGAACAAGGTGGATTCCAGCCTCCTGACCACCCTTTTGAAGTCCTCCAGATGGATTATATTCAGATGGAGCGATGTCGAGGTTTCAAGTATGTCCTTGTAGTTGTATGCGCCTTGTCCAGGTGGACAGAAGCATATCCAGTCCCAGATTACACAGCCGCGACCACTGCCAAGCAGCTGGTTCGTGAGTTCTTCCCCCGTTACGGACTCCCTAGAGTCGTATATTCTGATAACGGCCAGCCATTCTCCTCAGAGTTAATGAAGCACGTTTCCCTCTTGTTAGGATACCAGTGGAAGTTCCATTGTGTACGCCACCCTGAAGCAGCAGGTCTCGTAAAGAGACATAACCAGACCCTGAAAATTCGCATCGCCAAAGTTTGTAAAGAGAAAGGTGTGGACTGGCTAGTAGCTCTGCCAGTCGCTTTATTCTATATGCGCATGGTCGCACATTCCAGATCAGGTCTGTCCCCGTACGAGGTCGTTTTCGGCCGCCCCCCTAATATGTGGGGTACTCCTAGACCCCGAAGTATTACCGATGTTTCAAGTAATATGCTGACAGATTACCTAGCTTCCTTGATGTCTGCCCTCAACTCTTGTCGTTCACAGGTTGCCGCCGCATTTCCAGACAACACCGAGGTGGCACCGCATGAAATCGTTCCAGGATCCATGGTCCTTGTCCGGAATTTTGACCGCTCAAGTCCGCTGGAGCCTCGTTGGAAGGAGCCCCGACAGGTCCTCCTCGCCACCCGTACAGCCGTGAAGTTGGAAGGTCGCAAAGGCTGGGTGCACCTTTCGCACGTGAAGAAGTTTTATGGACTGAAACCCGTCTCAAAGAACATTTCCCAGGATCTGAAGGATTGCCAAAGTACTATTTTTAAGGACTGTCCCGCAAAGAACAATGATACTACACCCCCCCCGTTAGAGAAAACTCCGCAGCAGGAGTATAAACTGAAACTCCGGTCTAGTAAAATAAGTCAGCCAGTTTGATTGTCTAAGTCCTCCCCTAGGTGAAACGGTTAGACTGTTTCTGACATGTATAAAATAGACCCCCATAGTGAGAGAGTTAGTCAAAACTCAATCCGATGTATCGTTTTTCTAAGTTTCGTTTTATTTCTCAGCATTATGATTTCCTGCACCAGTTATGCATTTTACCTGTATCTTCAAGTTCCTCATGTAAATAAGTCTTCTAATGTTACAGCAGAGCACACGTTTAGTGATCTGCCTCCTCATGAACTCTCTTACCGCCTCGCTATGCGAAATAATTCTTTTATCCGCATGTTACATTATTCACACCAGACCAGCAATGCCACTAATTGTTGGGTATGTGGTCGACTCCCCCCTTTCCAGACACCGAAGGGAGTTCTGCCACTCTTTCCTTATCCTTTTTCACATAATGGTTCGTGTGGAGCATGGTCCACGTTAACGTCATCCTCAACAGATATGTCTTTTCTTAACAATACATGTTTTCCAGACAAGCAAGGTCTTCCCCACAGAACCGGGTTAGATCTAGAGAATGAAGTTTACAATTTAGGTAATTATTCTTCGAATTTCATGGTCCTGAATGTTCAGTCTGATACTACTCCAGACTTACCTGCTATTTCAGTACTACCAGTCAAAGGCGAATTATGTGTCCGAAATAATGGTTCCGTACATGTAGGACATAGTGATTGTACTACTATTGTCAAGTATAGTGACAGTGGGAAATCTATTTTCAAAGCTTCACGTCATTCATATTTTATTTGTGGTCAGACCGCATATGTTCGTCTGCCCCTCGATTGGGAGGGAACCTGTTACATTGCCTTCCTACTGCCACCAGTTTTCCTAGCCCCATCTGATTATCATAGAAACACACATCTAGTACACATTAGACATAGAAGGGAGATCGAGTCCCCAATTGTCGATTATACTGAAACTGCTCTAGAACAGTATACAGATTTCAATAGAGGTTTCTTCTTCTTTATAGGACCTATCCAGAATAGTAAGCTAATCCGCAGGTTAACCAGAACCCTTGAAGCTGTAGTAAATGAGACTGCCTCTGCTCTAGGTAACTTAACCGAAGAGCAATCTGCTATGAGATTTGTAGTTTTGCAAAATCGTCTCGTCCTTGACGTCATACTGGCCGATAGGGGCGGGGCATGTAGAGTCATCGGATCTAGTTGCTGCATTTTCATTCCAAATAACGCGCCGTCTGTTTATTCAGCTATAACCAGACTTCATAAAATTGCCCATCTGTTACACCAAGATCCAGGCACCTGGACATGGTCCGGTTGGTTCTGGAATATAATTTCCGCCTGGGGATGGAAAGTCTTGTCCTTTCTAGGTATTGCAGTAGCGATCATATTCAGCTGCTGCCTCTGTATACAATGTGGCCCTGCGATTTGCGGCATTTGTGCTACCTCTTGTATTCCCAGTCCCAAGCCCCGTTCTAAATCCCGTTCCAAGAAAATTCGAGACGAGCAAATGATACTGTATGAAATGATAGATGGTGTCATGAATATTGATGTTTCCTGATGGAAACGTAGTGACAAGGAGGGAATGTGGAAAAGTAAATTTTGCCATGTTCTGTGTCCCTACGTGTCATCCATCATATGTTATGTGTGCATGATTAATATGCATATGTTATTCCCCATGTTCGATTAAAGACGCAATTACAGTTGTGTCCACCTCTAGTATGCCAGTTTCCAGTTCTCGTGAATAATACGAGTATTAGGCCTATGTAAAGCTACGCTGCCACGTTTCTCAGTGAGCACGTTATTCCATTGTAAAGTCCCCGTTTCTAGGCCTCAAAAGGGCCCGGACACCAGATTCAGCTCCTGTCTCCTGAAGCCCTCGCTGAGGAGCGACCCGGACCCCACCTGTATCCTCGACCCTTCACTTACTTCCTGCCTCGCAGTGCCCGGTTCAGCCTGGCTCTGCCTCTGAGTCTGCCAAGACTATGTTATGATTCCAGTTATCAGTTCAGCCCTCTTTCCCTGCATTCCTAAGCTACTGAATCGCATCAATAGTTTCCGTCATTGTCTAGCTTTTACGTCTCCATGTAAGAGAAATACTGCATTTAATGGTCATTTAATATTCTTCATCACGCACTACATGTAGAATAATGCATGCTCCAGTCTTAGAGTCTGTTAGCCTTTCCCCTCCTGACTTCTAGTTTATATCAACATGTTCCCTAAACATCAGATACTAGATAGGGTTTAGGTACATGTCGCCCTGACTCTCCAGACTTCAGTCTCTGCTCCTAGCACAGAGTTCATAGCCCCCAGCTTCTCCTAGTAACACGTCATTGCCAGTTTGCGCGCACCATCAGGTTAGAGGTCCCGGCTCCTTAGGTAGCCCCCTCCATGGTTTCCGCCCCATTCATGACATATTCTGTTACGTTTGCATCACATGTCTATGTATACGCCCTGTTACACCTCTTTTCACCCTTATCTTTCGCGACTGCTACGCGTCACGCCTTCTGCTCCACCCACTGCTACGCCTATTGCAATGTAATGCTATGTGTTTGCGCTATGTATATATGCTCATGTACTGTTATTAAAAAGTTATCCGCCGATCCTGATCCTGCCCCCCGGCAACGCTGCCATCCTATTCCCGTGCAGGTTGTCCTGTTCCTGTCCTTATGCTGTATTAAACCTGCAAAACTCCTACTACCTCGAATCTTGACTTTTATTTATTGAGCTATCTGTTATTCATTTATGCATTCAAAAATAGGGTATTATTTATTTATTTACCACACTGTGACAAATGTTCTAGGGTGAAAGAGGAATTATTATTTTATGTTTACTTGGGTATAATGGGTGCCAGTGGGTTGTTATTGTATCGTCAGTGAGACAGCCGACACGTTATATTTGATTGAAAGTTATCCATTTGCGAAAAATAAAAAATCTCCTACAAATATTGTAAAAACTAGGCGTCTTTCCACATGGTATTTCACAAGGCACTTGTGTGGGCTGCAAGTAAAACAACGAGGTAAGGAGCGTGTATTAAACATAGCCATAGGGTGAGTGAAGCCTTCTGTGTGCAGATACAAGACCACCCAGCAGCTCCCCCAACCTCCCCCCCCCTCAGGTCTGCACATCACCCTGGAATCCACCAGGCCCTCCTTCAGGTGACCCCAGACAGCTTCCCCTCCCTACTGTGGATGTTTGTGCAGTCAATCCTGCAACCCCGTGCCCGTCAGAGTGGCAAGCGAGGTGTTTGATCTCTCCTCACAGGCCTGGCACACTGTACATAATCCTGCTGTGTGAGGCCGGGGGAGGGGGGAATAACACCTTCAGGAGCCTTGATTAGAATGCGAGGCCCCCCTGACAAGTTAAGCCCACACGCTCTGGGGTGAACTTGGCTTCAAAAGTTTGCTGGAAGCTGAAGAAATGTGGGCTCTCACGCTGACACAGGCAAATAAACATTCCCGCCATATAAAGGTTTATCCAAAGAGAAAAAAACGGCCGCGCCAACGGGGGCAAAGTGCAATATATCCCATCGCCGTGGCAGCTAAGAGTAGCCACAAAAGACTATTTATTTTACTTACCGTAGTGATTGATGGAGTTTATGAGTCTCACCCCGACCTGGGCGTGATTGTTCGTCGTCCGCACGATATCAAAGAGCTCCTCGCTGTCCGGGTAGAGCTCGCGCAGCCTGATGTTCACCTCCTCCACGGCCGGCAGGTAGAAGGTACGAGGATGAGTAAATAAACAGGCAGCCATGCGGTACCCTCTGCACAGAGGGGAGAAAGGAACACACCGACGGCTAGAACTGTAACTGTAACCATGGTTTCTGTGGGAAATCTGCCAGCAGGAAAACAATTTGTGCCACACAAATGCCCGGCATTTTCGCTTCTTTCGTTTCTCTCGTTCTCTTAGCTACTGTGCTTGCCTTGACTTGCTGCTCAAGGGACATGTTTGTACAAGATAATTTTTTCTTTTTCAAACGACCAAGGTATTTCGCCTTGTCCCTGGACATGCCTGGAAGCGTATGTGAGCACAGAAAAGAAAAAGTACAAGCCGTGAGCGTGCGCACTCCCGAACTTCCGGTTTCGGGATGTGCACGCGCATGGCTATCGTGAGGCGGGAGCGGTGGCAGCAGGAGTGGCGGCGGGTGGCAGCAGAAGTCAGGAGTGGCGGCTAAGGCCGCTGATGTGGTAAGTGGGGCATAGTGGGGGGGGGCGGTGTATGTGTGACTGTGTGTGTGAGCGTCTGCGCGTCTGTCTGTGTGTGTATGCGTGTGTGCTCGACCGGGTGAGATAACTGGCAGCTGCTTACCTTCCGCGTAGTGTAGGACAGCGATAAGCACCTCCTGCGCACTAGAGTCTGGGTATATTAGTTTGCTGGGGAAAACAAGTCGGCTTGGAGCAGAGAACAGCGGGACGCGGGAGTGCATGAGCGTGACGCCGTGAGCGTGCACGTTAGCGTTCCCTGCGGCTCCTGCCAGTGGCGGCCCTGCAAAGTTAGAAGCGCGTTCAGGGAGGCAGACCTGGAGACAGACCTGAGCTTGTGCCCATACTAGAATCGGCTCGTGCACAGGTCTGTCTCCAGGTCTGCCTCCCTTGGAGGCAAACACGGTGACTATAAGTCTCGTTGGCGGCAGCGCTTCGCGCTGCAACGCCAGCGAGACCTAAAAATATGTGAGCGATGTGTCATGCTGTCCCACTTGGGAGTTCTAAATGGGATCATAATTTAAGCAAGTCTGTCAATTAAGCCTTCCTATATTCAGTAAAGGGACACTGGACAATGGCCCTGGCATTTCTTACTTGTGTGTACTCTGTACCCCGTTATTCATACAAACTAACTAGAAGCGTCAAGTGAAACACCTCCAGTGCTGTAATTTCATTCAGTCAGACTTTTGCTGCATGCTTTCTCTTCGTATGTGACACAGAAATGTAGCAAGCCTGTAAAAAGATATATAGACATTCACTGAAAAGAACAAAGGTTACAGGGACGTTACAGTTAGAAAATACAATTTTTAAAAACTTTAGAAATTCACAAAAAAAATGTTACGGGACATTATAGTTAGGCTCAGATTTCACTCATACAAAACCATGGAAATTCACCTGGGCTAACTATAACTTACGCCCCAGCAATGCACTGCTTATGACCTCACATATTACATCACTCATAGCATGGTCAATGACATCACTGATGACATCTCAAATGACATCACTGACCACCCACAGAACCAGTCACCCTCCCACTCACACCCCATACAACCTTAAGAATGTCCACTCACACACCCGCACAACCACTCACATACCAATTTACATACCCATACCAATATTCATACACCCTCTCGCTCCTCCATAGCCAGTGGGTGTGTGGCTGGGTGGCTATGGAGGAGTGAGCACTCATGCAGCCACTCGCACAACCATTCACTCACTCATACAGCTACTCATACCACCAGTCACTCAGCCGTACAGCCTGTCACATAGCCAGACACTCAACCATACAGCTACTCACACACCCACTTATTTACCTACATAGTCACTGACATACCCACTCACTCACCCATGCAGCCTCTCAACACACTCTTACTCACCCATACAAGCACTCACACCCCCACACATCCACTTACATACGCATTCAAACGTCCATACAAGCACTCACACGTTCACCCACTCACCTAGCCATTCACAAAGACACTAGCTCTCCAATACAGCCTCTCACACACCAACTCACTTAAGCAAATAGCCACTCACTCACCCATACAGCCACTTACATACCCACTCGCTTAACCATACAGTCACTACACTTCCAATTAGCCACTCATACCGCCACTCACTCACCTGTACAGCCACTGACACAACCACTCACTCACCAATACAGCCACTCACACACCCATACACACATAACTACACAGCCACTCACATAATATATGTTAGAAGTAAGGGTAGAGGATGTGGCCTAATGCCTAGGGCAGTCGCTCTCAAGTCTGGGGAACTGGGTTCAAATCTCAGCAACAACGCACAACATCCTGTGGTTCTGGGCAATTCACTTAATCTCCTGTGCCTAACAAAAATGCATGTCTCCTTGTGTATTGCAACTGGTGCTCATGTAAAGCTCTCTGATACCCGATACCTTCGGGTGAAATTTGCACTATATAAAATCCTAATGAACAAAAAAAGTAGCATCACTCAGTAGTACTGCACCTAGTATACTAATTACATTTTTGTAATAGGCTAGTACATATGTTTAACAATCTTAAACTCTTAGAAAATACTTACACTGACTAGATGATGTCATCATTGATGGCATTTGAGATATCATCAGAGATGTCACTGACCATGTCAGTGATGTAATATGTCAGGTCATAAGCAGTGCATTGCAGGGGTGTAAGTTATAGTTAGCGCAGGTAACTACAACTTCTGAATTTCTGTGGTTTTGTATGAGTGAAATCTGAGCCTAACTGTAACGTCCCTGCCTGTAACCTTTGTTTTTTTCAATGATTTTCTAAGTTTAAAAAAACTCTATTTCCTGTCTGTCAGTTGGTGCGTGAGTTGCACAGTGGTTCTGTGAGCAGGTGCATTAGTGTCTGAGTAGGCTTGTGAATGGGTTTAAATACATCTGTAAGCGGGTGTTATTGTGTCGGAGTGCGACTGTAAGTGGGTGTATGAGTATGTAAGGAAAACTGAGGGGGTGGCTGTGTGTGTATATATTTTTGTATTCAATTTTCAACAATATTTGCCAAGTTGTTGGGATGGTCGTGACTTCCCTGTGACGTTACACTGGGGCCGCGATGACAGTCGCAGTGTTTTCGCAAAAATCGAGCAGGATAAAAAAAAATTGTTTTGGACACATAACTTGTCTTATTTACACCTCCATTTGTCAATCATGGGATCAGAGTTTCTCCACCCTGACCCTTTATATCAGCTTTCACAGAAATTTCAGCCCTGGTAACCGTTCCTTAATAAGCAAATGGCGGCTGTAACTTTCTGTTTAGATTGCGGCCAGCTAATCACAGTATTGCTGTTGGCTCGCGTCTTATATCAAAAGATCCGCAGCCAGAGATCTCACAAACTTTTTTCTTAGATTTCTCAATAACTTCTGAACAGATTTATGCCAAATAACATAAGACTTGATCTTCTTAGAGCGACCTCTGACCCTGCTCGCAGGCAGGTCGCTCCTCACGTTGCTGCATGGCTCTGCCTGCATTATTTTTGCCTAATCTTGTATTTTTCCCCTGTGCCTAACTTGCTTTCTTGCCCAGACTTGTTTTTATTCCTCTGTGCCTGTACTTGTTTTCTTGCCCAGACTTGTTTTTATTCCTCTGTGCCAGTACCTGCTTTCTTGCCCAGACTTGTTTTTATTCCTCTGTGCCTGTACTTGTTTTCTTGCCCTAGCTTGTTTTTCCTTCCTGTGCCCAGTTCTCCCGTGGCCCTGCCCGTTTTTCTCACCGCTGCGTCCCCGCCTCCCTGCAGTCCAATTTGCCGCCCCGCTCCCGCCTCCCAGCTGCTCCTCCCTCCCACATCCATTCATATGGAGGCCGCACAGCGGGTGCGCCGCTGGCAAGCCCGTCTGCGCCTGGACCGCGCCCAGCACCAGGACCCCTGGACCCCACGAACGCCACGACGCCCGACACCGCTAAGATGCCAGAACCCTCCACCCACTCAACACCGGACGATCACACGCCTGCTTTCTGGTCGCCCCGAAGCGCACCCACGGAGCTTTCACCTGCCGAACTGCAGCTTCGCAAGCATCCGCCACACCATGCTGCTGACCAGGAAAGACCCCAACCACCTCAGATGCATCCTTCTCAACACCCGCTCCGCCTGCAAACACGCCTTGTAACTCTGGGACCTACTCGACTCAACCTCCCCAGACGTCGCCTTCCTGATGGAGACCTGGCTGAACCCCGCCTCGGCACTCGACATAGCCATAGCCGCCCCGGAAGGCTACAAGATCACCCGCAGGGACCGCACCAACGGAGCAGGAGGAGGAATCGCCATCATCCACAGGAACACTCTCAGAGTCTCGACCAACACCGACGACACCCTCAGCACCGCCAAACACTTGCACTTCCAGATCCACACCGACCCCAACACCACCCTCAGAGGAACCCTCATCTACAGACACCCCGGACCCTGACCACAGTTCAGCGACTCTATCGCCGACTTCGTCAGCACACAAGCCCTCGCCTCCACGGACTACATCCTCCTCGGGGAGCTGAACTTCCACCTCGAGAACAACACCACCACCAACTCCACCACCCTGATCTACAACCTAGCCAACCTCGGACTCAGACAACTCGTCACATAACCCACCCACTCCGCCGGTCACACCCCTGACCCCATCTTCTCCGCAAGCCCTCACGTCTCCTTTAACCACACCACGGAACTCCACTGGACCGACCATCGCTGCATCCACTTCACCTTCAAGAAACCCACCACGCACCACCGCACCAAACATATGCCTCGCCGCTGCTGGAGCAAAGTCACCGAAGACCAGCTAACCACCACCCTCACCCAGAGCCCACCCGCCGACCCCACTGACCCCGACACCGCCGCCCGCAATCTCAGACAGTGGATCAACGACTGCGCCAATACCCTCGCCCTGATCAAGAAACCGTCCAACAGTCACACCAACAAGAAAGCCAGCTGGTTCACTGAAAACCACCGGGCCTCCAAGCAAACCTGCCGAAAGCTGGAGAAGATCTGGCTCCGCGAACAAACACCGGACAGCCACCCAGCCCACAAGAACGCCACTCGCAGACACATCACCTCATCAGATCCGCCAAAAGGGCCTCCTTCAAAGACCACCGAGACAACAACGCGCACAACAGCAAAGAGCTCTTCAACACCGTGAAGGAACTCTCCAACCCCAGCTCCAACACCAACGACGTCCCACCCTTGCAAGACCTGTGAGACTCGCTGGCCACCTTCTTCTACCGCAAGATCGCAGATATCCACGACAGCTTCAACGCCACGACCGCCCAGACAACCACTGAGACCTTAGCCCCCACGACCACTGTTGGAAAGGCGACCCCAGGGGAGACAGAAGGTGTCTGACTGTTCGCCCCGACACCCACCTCTCTTTTTGGAACAGGCCGAGCGCCGTAGGGAGGCCTCCTTGGCGAGGCTTCTCTCCTACAATCGTAACAGCAGAGCAATCACACTACTTACAGATAGACGTCACACAGGAAGGATATTCACAAGAATCTTTATATAAGTAATCAAAGCAAGGTCTTGGCAGGATAGCGGGCAAGGATCGAGGGATCCATAAAGTCGTGGTCTCGGGGAAAGGGGGTAGCGGGACAGTCTTGGCACCCACTGGTGCGTGGATAGTTCAAGGGGTCAGGCCGCGACAGCGTCAGCAGGGCCTCGAAGGTGGTTCAGCTTGGTCAGGCCGCGACAGCGTCAGCAGGGCCTTGAAGATAGTTCAGCTTGGTCAGGCCGCGACAGCGTCAGCAGGGCCTCGAAGGTAGTTCAGCTTGGTCAGGCCGCGACAGCGTCAGCAGGGCCTCGAAGGTAGTTCAACTTGGTCAGGCCGCGACAGCGTCAGCAGGGCCTCGAAGGTAGTTCAACTTGGTCAGGCCGCGACAGCGTCAGCAGGGCCTCGAAGGTGGTTCAGTTTGGTCAGGCCGCGACAGCGTCAGCAGGGCCTCGAAGGTTCCAGGTGCAAGAGTTCGATCAGGATCAGCCGCTACGAGGTCAGCAGGGCTTCGACTCCAGATACAACTGCCGTCCTAATCCAGGGCTGGCCCAGATATAGGACTGGAGGGCTTTGATGTCCGGACCCTCGCGCCTGGGGGTCAGAGGGGCCGGGATGAAGGTGTCCAGACACCCAGCAGGGGGGTGGAGCCAGCGCCCAGGGAGGCTGGAGGGCGATTGATACCAGGCGTCCGGGGGCGGCTGGAGGCCCATCGAAACTCTCCTCCTCCGGGATCTTGTCGAGTGGCCACTTTACCACCCAGGAGGATCTTGGTGCCTCAATGTCGGGGTTTTGCTGGGGCCGGGGCCCGGGATGGCTGCGGCCACGTGTTCGGGTCGTGATGGCCCCGAGATGGAGCCGGCCGGAAAGGGTGGCCTGGTCAGGTTGCCAGGCTGGCAGCGTTGGTGAGCAGGTTCCGCCGGGGTACCCGGGAGGGGTTGTAGGTGGCCGGGGAGGCTGCTCTCGCCGATGGTTCGTGAATGTGCGTGTCAGGGGGGTCGATAGTAGGTAAACGGAGGGCCGATGTCGTCCTGGGCCCTCCATGCGGAAGGGGTCGGACCACGCCACGAGGCCGTGTCCAACAACCACCATCCGCACCAACCGCCTGCTCCCCTGGACCAACATAAACGACGACGACACTATCAAGATCATGAACACCATCCACTCCGGATCTCCGTCAGACCATCCGTCCACACCACATCTACAACACAGCCAGCACAGCCATCGCACCCCATCTCCGTAAAGTCATCAACACCTCCTTCGAGACAGCAACCTTCCCGGAGAGCTGGAAGCACGCCGAGATCAACACCTTACTCAAGAAACCCAAGGCGGACCTCAAGAACTCCCGACAAAGGTCATCGGGAAGACTGTCAACAAACAACTGACCCGCTACCTCGAGGAGAACAACATCCTGGACCCTTCCCAGTCCGGGTTCCATAGCAACCACAGTACCGAGACTACCCTCATCGCCGTCACCGATAACATCAAGTCCCTGCTGGACAATGGAGAAACGGTGGCCTTATCCTCCTGGACCTGTCAGCCGCCTTCGACACGGTCTGCCACCACACACTACGAACAGGCCTCCACAAAGCCGGGATCCAAAAGAAGGCCCTGGACTAGACAACCTCCTTCCTCTCCGGCAGAACACAGAGCGTCCGCCTCCCCCCCCCCCCTTCCGCTCCAAAGCCACCAAGATCATCTGCGGGGTACCCCAGGGCTCATCCCTCAGCCCAACTCTGTTTAACATCTACATGGCACCGCTCGCCCACGTCGCCCGTCGGCACGACCTCAACATTATCTCCTACGCCAATGACACCCAGCTGATCCTCCTCCCTCACCAAGGACCCCCACACCGCCAAAACCAACCTTCACGAAGGAATGAAGGCCGTCACTGAATGGATGAGGAACAGCCGACTGAAGCTGAACTCGGACGAGATGGAGGTCCTCATCCTCGGATCCACCCCTTCGGCCTGGGATGACTCCTGGTGGCCGACGGCACTGGGAACCGCCCCAACAACCACCGACCACTCACGCAACCTAGAGGTCATCCACGACTCCACCCTCTCCATGACTTAAGAGGTCAACGCCACCTCCTCGTCCTGGTTCAACACCCTCTGCATGCACTGCAGGATCTACAAGTGGATCCCCACTGAAATGAGAAGAACAATCACCCAGGCCCTAGTCAGCAGCAGGTTGTACTACGGAAACGCCCTCTACGCAGGAGCCTCGACCAAACTCCTGAAATGGCTTCAACGCATCCAGAATGCCTCTGCAAGCCTGATCCTCGACATCCCTCGCCACAGCCACATCACACCCCACCTGAGAGACCTGCACTGGCTCCTGGTCAACAAGAGGATAACCTTCAAACTCCTCACCCACGCACACAAGGCACTGCACAACACCGGACCAACGTACCTCAACGTATGACTCAGCTTCTACACCCCCACCCGCCAGCTCCGTTCTGCCGACCTCACCCTCGCAACAGTATCCAGCTTCCAAAGAGCGACCTCCGGCGGCAGATCGTTCTCCCACCTCGCCGCCAAGACATCCCCATCCACCTAGGGCAGACCCAAAACCTGCTGACCCTCAGAAAACTCCTCAAGACCTGGCTTTTCGAGCAGTAGCAGCATTCCCCTCCCCAGCGCCTTGAGACCCTCACGGGTGAGTAGTGTGCTTTACAAATTATATGGTTGATTGATTGATTGATTGATTGATTCTTAACAAAATCTACCTTTCTGCCTAATTTGGTGTAATTCCGACCAGTGGTTCAGGCTGCAGGTTCGACTTCGTGTCCTATGAGAGTTAACATTGTAAACACGTTTTTTTTTTTGCCCCACCCCCCTTTTCTTAGCCCCCGCTTGACAGGTCACCCCAAAACTTTCTATGCACAACAAGACTTACTATGACACCTTTAAAAAACAATTTTGTGAAGATTCGTCAACCAGAGCTAAAGATATAGGCAAGTCAAAAAACGCTTTTCCTATGGTAACAGGACCCTGACTATAACTACCTAATTATGACTGCCAGTAGGAAAAACTAAAAACACAGACACACACAAACACACCCTCTTGCCCTCCCTCCCTCCCTTCCTTCCTTCCTTCCTTCCTTCCTTCCTTCCTTCCTTCCTTCCTTCCTGTCATCAGTAGGTAGTTATAGTAAGAACCTAGTTTCCTGGGAAAAGTGTTTTTTGATTTGCCAATATCTTTGGTGTAGTTTGACGAATCTTCGCGAAATCTTTACAACTAATGGGGTGGTCAGGTCAGCTACTGTGTGGAAAGTTTTTCTGGGTTATTCGCCAAGCAGGGGCAGAGAAAAAGGGGGGGTCCCAATACACGTTTTCTCCATGTTCATTTCCGTAGGAAACTTTAGACACAGCTACAACCCGAACTGCTGAACGGAATTAGACCAAATTTGGCAAAAAGGTAGCTCTTGCTGTAAATGGCCTTGGGGACCGCAACTCCCGATGGCCGGCTCCAGCAATGTCCAGGAGTGTCAACCCCTGGGACATTGCAGTTGGCTATAGGATGGCGGGATCGCTTTGCTTTCACTTGTTCAAAGCGAGCACACTTTGCTTTTTACCTTCCGGCAGCTGCATGTCAGCAGCTCCCTGGGGGTAAAAAGACATGCAACCGCGGGGGGCCTCAGGCTCACTCACGGTCCCAAACCAGCCTGTCATGCCCCGGGCTGGGTATCCTGGGATGGGGTCCTCTGGCTGAATTTGGGCTGGGGAGGAGAGACCCCTCCTTAAAAAATAAAAATAAAAACAACGAAATGGCCTGGCCCGGGGTTAGGATGGGGCCACTTGGGCCGAAATTGGACTGGGGAGTGGGACCGCACAGCCCCCCTCACCTTTTGTAATTTGAAAACAAAAGAAATGCCTTGCCCCGGAGGATTGGGTCCCCGTGGCCAGGAGGGGAGACACGTGGCCCCTCTCCTTTTTTTATTTGAAAATAAGAAAATAAAAAAGGGTCAGGCCCCGGGGGATGGGGTCCCTGGGGCCCAAAAGCATCAAGGGAAGAGGGCCATACAGCCTCCCTTCCTAAAATTAAAAAAAAGTTGAAAGCGGGCAACTCGCGAGAGGCACCACCCCTCTTCTTTTGATACTCTGCAGACTCACCTCATGGCGCGCTCTTGGTTGGGGGATGAAGTCCTCATCACTCTTGAGGGTCCTTAGGGGCCAACTAGCCCACCTGTTACCTCCAGTAAGCCCCTCATAGTTGGATGGCTGAGAGGTGCTCAGAGGTCATGCTCCTTTTTCCACCACTCTGCAAACGCACCTGTCAGTGCATTACTGGTGGGGCTATGTGGTCCCTTTATGTCCTGAGGGCCTTAGGACTTAAGTGGACTGAATCCCCGATGCAGAAGTGCACCAGGAGGTGCGTTTGCAGGGTAGTGAACAAAGGGGGCATGGCCTCTGACCTCCTCTCGGCAATCCAACTGTCCCTGGACACTGGACTTGTCTCTCCCTCAGGTCGTGCCACTGAGAAGAGTGCCTCTTTTGCGATGGTCATAAGGTGGGCTGCATGGGTCCTTGACTTGTAGCTTCTTACAATGGAGGTCAAAACTAATGTCTTGACGGAGGTTCTTCTGCCTGACCAGATACCTACTGAACCTTTACTACCATTAAATGAGGCCTTAACTGTTGCCGTCCTATGAAAATGACCAACACTAGCTGATCCAGACTTTTTGACTCAAAACCGTACGCTTAAGAGTCTGGGGCTCAGGCATCCACCAGCGGAGTCAACACTAACGCCTTTACTACAACTCCTCCTGACCTTGCGTCTGAGCTCATGGAGACTTTTGGTGAGTGCACGTTTATTTTGGCTAGCCTTGCTTTGCACTCTGCCTTCTAGACTGCTGCAATCATGCCTTTTGGGATGCAGCTAGTCAAATCCTGCAGGCAGTTTGAAGGGACCTACAGACGTCTTTATTCCAAACCATACAAGATGGCCAAGATTCAGCAAAATTTGTTACACAATCTGGCCTCTACACAGCTGCCACCTTGGATGGTGCAGTGAGTACGAGTTTGGTGTTTCTAGACATTCCCTTTTTATGATGTCTATGGGCTATTCTGGGGATGTCCAGGCATCTTTGAAGGATATACCATTTTATGACTCTCACCATTTTTGTGAAAAAGGGGACTCTGTCATGGAACACTTTAAGGAGAGTCGTTCCATTGCTCATTGTCTGGGGCTGTCAGCCCCTATTGGACTATTTCCTTAGCATTTTCTTCGCTATTTTGGCTGCTCTAGAAGTTTTCAATACTGCCAACACCATCTTCCACTGCCAGTACAACAGTCTGCTCAGATGTTTCATGGCCAAGGACTTGGCACCCAGAGAGGCAACTCTCTTGGTATACAGCTTAGTACCCCTCTCTTTCTGGCAACTATTACTGCAAAACGACTTTATGATGCCCTTTGTAACCCACATCTACCCTGTAAGAGGCAAGTTCAGACATTTCCTCACAGGGTGGCAAGACCTAACTTCAGACAGCTGGGTCCTCCAACCTCTCAAGTGAGGAAACGCCCTCCCGTTTCTTTCTGCTCCACCTCACTTGCCACTCCGTCATCCCAGCTGACGGAGAAACACCTGTTCATTTTGCAGCAGGAAGTGCTGGCCATTTTGGCTTAAGGAGCCTTAGAAAGGGTCCGGCCTTGGAGGTAGGAACTGGGTGTTACTCCTGCTACTTCCTTGTACCGAATGCCAGAGGCGCTCATCCGATTTTGGCTCTCTGCCCGCTCATACCTTCCTGTAGAAGCATACATTCAAGTTGCTCACACTGGCCCGGCCTTTTCTGCCCTGTATCCGGGATACTGGATAGTAGTATTGGACCTACATGTGGCATATTTCCACGTTTCTGTCCTACAGGCCCACAGACATTACCTGCAGTTCACAGTCTATCAGGAGCATTTCCAGTTTACGACGCTCCCCTGTGTCCTTCCCAGTGCCCCTCTGGTGTTCACGAAAATGCATGGTGGTGGTTGCAGGGCATCTTCAGAGGGTGGGTGCACTAGTCTTCCTGTACCTCGGAAACTGGCAAGCTCACCCCAGGCAGGTGTTTACCAGCTTGAGATGACTGCGTACCTCCTAACATAATTGGGTTTCACAGTCAATGTTCCAAAGTCACACTTGATTCCTTCACAGACTCTCACGTTCATCAAAGCTATCCTGGAAATGGTGCACTTTCATGCCTTATCCCTGCCTCTCCAAACCCCCTCCCTGACAGCAAACTCTCAAGGACATTCAGGCTATGATCCCAATGTTTCAGCTCATGTCTTAGATCTCGGGAAGGAAGGCATTGAGGCTGCTGAGATTTGTGGCCTCCAGCATCCTACTTGTCTGACTTGCCAGATTGCACATGGCAGGCTATACAGTGGGGACTTAAGTTCCAGTGTGGGCTCAGCACCAGGGGGAACCTATTGTACTTCATCCAGGTTTTGGAGGAGATGACAAAAGTCCTGCAGTGGTTGTTGCTAGACTGCGATTGTGCCAGTGGCAGACCCCTTTCCTTACCATACCTAGAATTGACAGTGATAGTCGGCTGAGAAGGCTGTTTGAGAGATGTGGAGATCAAAAAACGATGATCTCCTGTGGAAACCCGCCTAGGGAGGCTAAAATAGTTACTCACAGACAACACCACTGCCATGTTGTACTGCAACAAGCAGGGCAGAGTGGAATCTTGGGTCTTGTGCCAATATGCTCTGTGCCTCTGGCAGTAGCTGACTTACCAAAGCACTTCTCTCTTAGTGAACCTTCTGGCGGCATCTATAACCACCAGGGTGTACGAACACAGTCCCCAACGTCTAGTAGCTCATGCATGGCAGTTACATCCAGAGATGTAGCAGGATATTTTTCAACAGTGGGGGGAACCCAGGCGGCTTGATCTTTTAGCTGTCCCAGAGAATGCAAATTGTCAGCATTTTTGCAAGCTAGAGTTCCCAAGAAGGCTTTCTCTCTGAGACACTTTACAGCTAGGGTGGTGTTTGGGACTCTTGTGAGCCTTTCTGCCTCTACCCGTCATAGCTCGAGTTCTGAAGATGATCATGACCGACAAGGCTCAAGTCATCCTGGTTGCTCCGGATTGGGCCGGGAGGGTGTGAGATCCAAAGCTCCTGGGCATTTGTTCTCCAATAAAGGTGCCGCTTTGGGAGGATTTACTATTGCAGCAACAGGTCAGGGTCCTGCATCTGGGTCTCCGCACTCAGCACCTGTGCGCATGGAGATTGAACAACAGCACCTATTCTTCTTCGATCTTCTTCCTGAAGTTGTTGATGTGATTCTGACAGCCGGGTGTCCGTCTACAAAATTAGTGTTCGCCTGATGCTGGAACAAATTTTTAGCTTGGTGCAACAACCATCAGGTTGACCTGGTACAGGCAAACCTGTCTGAAGTGTTATTTGTTTTGGTGTTGGCCCAGCGATATCTCACATAAGACAATGCTAATAACTATTTGTCAGCTCTATTAGCTTTTTTGAGGTTGCTGCTTCAGCCTTCTTCGTTTAAATCACCTGAGCTATCTGGAAGGCTTCTAGCACGAAAACACCAAGCTGTTTGTGATACTGCAGTGGGAGTTGAATTTGATTATCTCTTTTCTATTGTGTACCTCATTTGATCCAGAGCACAGTTGTCCACTACGTCCTTTGACCATAAACTCAGGTTTTCTGGTTTTAATCATGTCCGCTTGTCACATGAGTGAGCTGCAGGCCCTTTCGATCCAGCCCCCATATACAACATTCTTCCCAGACAAGCTTATGCTGAGAACTCGAGCTGCATTCCTACAGAAGGTAGTAACACCTTTCCACATTGGGCAGGCTATCACTTTTCCGTCTTTCTTTGACCCTCCTCGCCCCTTGCAAGAGGAGGAGAAACAACATACTTTGGACCTCAAGAGAGCCTTGTTTCTACATTGAATGTATCAAAGACCTTTGGTTGGCCAATCAACTTTTGTAGGCTTCTTGGGATCAAAGAAGTATGAGGCACGGCAGAAAGAACCATCTCTAGGTGGATAGTCCTAATCTGCTACATGCTAGCTAACAAGCAACCTTGTGAAAGATTGAGGGTTTATTCCACTTGAACCAAGGCTGCTACTACTGCACTGGCATGCGGAATGCCTCTTCTGGATATCTGCCTCACTGCTATGTAGGCATCAGTTCACACTTTCCTGAACAACTATTGCCTTCACAGCCAGGTCCATCGTTATGGGCATTTTGCCCATTTGGTCTTGCAGGACTTTTTGGTTTACACCATTCCACAGACCTACCTCCGGCTAGGTAGTACTTTGTTATCTATTCATAGGGTGAGGAATAGATGGTTAGAAGTATCAATCAGAATCTTCATATCAGGGGGACGTGGCTTGGGAGCCAGCAATGGCAGACTTTCTTTGAAAGAGTTCTGTCTCTCCATGTACCTTCCACGACCTCAGCTGCCGATCTCTGGGGCATTTTAGCCTGGGTCTATTCCTTATCGGTGGCGATATCACAGCACCGCCTGGGACACCCTGAGAATTGGTACCGGAGCAGAGTGGCCCACCGTCTGAAGTGTAGGGAGGTGCAGCATGACTTCCACAAGAGCGAACAGGCCTCAGTCACCCCGAGGCGTGCCTCTGATGCCCTATCTTGTTGGCCCGGACTCAGGAGGAGCGCCACCGCCTCCTCCTCATTGGCACCCCGCATCTAGGAGCTGGGCAGGCCCCTGAGGATCGCGGCTTGAGCCTTGGGCCTGGTCAGTCACCTAGGACCATGCTACGGGACGTGGGGCCTTCCTTCACGTTTTCATCCAGCTTGGTCCTGGTTGACACTTGTGTGAAGCCACTGCCCTGCGTGGCTGCTATGGGTTCGGGGCGAGTGGGGCCCGCCTATGGTGGACCCCACAACACATGCTGGCTCTGGTCGTAGCCCAGCTTCTCGTGGCAGTGACGTGACTATTGTCACGCGGCGGGTGACAGAGCCTGTGGACTGTTTGCCTATGACATCGGCCTACAATGATTACACCCTCAGACATTCTTCCCGAAATAACAGATGCTTGCCTGCTTGTCCTGGTGCTGTTCAGGGTGCTCTTGTGCCTCAGTGCCACCTGCGCTATTGGATTTCCCTGCCCCGCTCGATGCCCATAAGGCGTGATTTCACCTGCTGGGACTTAACTTGGGGGCATCATCGAGCCACATGGCGCCTACTGACTTACCCTTGTTGTGACCACCTTGTGGGAGGATGGCTCCGACGGGAGTTGTGGGGAGCTCTTTGAAACCGTTGGGTACACCCATAAAGAGGCGAGACCAGAGCCTGGCTTCGGTCCCTTGCGGCAGGTTGGTGTCTTGTGTGGCCAGAGATAACAAGAGGGCCCACAAGGCAGAGGGTGCTGCGCCAACTCTTGAATTGCTTTCCACTGAACCCTACTGGAAAGGGAACCAGCCTGTTTACACAAAGTGGGTTTGCCACTCTTTACCCCTTGAATTCTGGACACCTACTCCCTTTACCCAATGCCGACCCTTACCATGGCGCGAGTCAAACCTTCAAAATCCATGGAGCAACAGAAGACAGGCATGCACACGAAGCAGATGGCATTGTCTGACATGGCTGACACTGTGGGTGTAGGGGACAAGCAATCAGAGGGGTTCCAAACGACCTCCATCCGCCAAGCGATTCAGTATCTCAAAGAAACCATGGAAGGTAAAATGGGGGAACTGAAAGTGGACCTATACTTGATTGGACAAGACCTGCCGAACGCTGTGGACAGAGTTTGGGAGGTAGAGAGCAGAGTTTCTGAAACTGAAGACACTTTTAATTCACACGCGTCCCGCATCGCATCCCTGCAAGGCATGGTCGTTCAGCTGAAGGCTTGATTGGATGATGCTAAGGGATGATCTCGGGGCAATAAGCTCATTGTGGGCATCCGTAGTAGGCCACACCGACTTCATTCATCTCTGATTGACTCAAGGTTTGGTAGTGACCTCGGAGGTGTCCGACTGTTTCATAATGGAGGGAGCGCACAGAGCCCTAATCGTGAAGCCTCCTGTGGGATCCCCGCCTCGCCCTTTCAAGCTCGAGTTCTTAATTATGCTGATCGGGATACCATCCTTCGGGTGGCATGCAGGATTCTGCCTCTTATGTTTCCGTCTTCCTCAGTGATTATTTTTTTCAGAATATACGATATAGGTCCAACATACATGCTTCTTATTCCGGCCCACTTGAAAGTCATCTTCCAGGACAAGACCTTGGTTATTGATACCCCAGAGGAGGCCTGGGTCTGGGCGGAGGAGTGGCCCAACCTGCACAGTGGGGGCTCACTTTAGGCGCCAGGGAGAGGGTGCAGTAGTGGGGGAGGAGACAGAGGCCCTCTGGTAGAATGACACAAGGCTCCACAATGCAGAACTCACAGATGAGAGCACAGGGCTGGCTCTCCATCTGCAGAGGTCTCCAGCAGAACAAGTGACCTCGGAGGTGCCATGGAGCTTTCGCGGGAGATTGCGGACCCTATCTCACTGCTACCCTCCCAGGAACCTCCGGCTCGATTAGTCCTAATTTGACCATGGCGGGTTGTAGCACATTTTTCAGGAAAGGAGTGGAGGGGTTCGGGGATGGCTGGCAAGCCAAGCTTCGAGCAGTGTTAAATGGTTTTATGTTTGTTGGGGTTGGCAGAGAGAGGGGTTGGCAGAGAGAGGGGTCGGCCGGCTTGGGAGAGGGGTTGCACAGCAGTGGAGACACATATCTCAGTTTAGCCCAGCTGGCCTAGTTGCATCACAACAGTACTTCTAGTTGGCAAAGGATGGGGTGGGAGCTGGGGAGAAGGGTGGGGTTTCTTTGTTTTGACACGGTGCTGGTACACTTTATCATATTCACTCCACTGCCACATGGACGCCACATACCCAGAACACGAACATCATCACTTGAGCTTTTACTAAATTAGACGAATGAGTGTTTGTTTCACAAACACACACCGTACTGGGGGAGCTTAGTGTCCTCTCATGAAAGTTAATTTCCTTCTGGACAAGCTTACGGGAGGGGCAGTTCTGAAGGTGGCACACAAAACTTAATCCCGACATATTCATTCTCCAGGAGACACGTCTTATGGGCAACCATTGTCCCCTGCACGCAGAGGGTTCTCAAAGGTGTTCCACTCTGGGTTCCACCATGGTTCGAGGAGGGGGAATGGGGTGGAGGGGGCGATCCTGATCCATTGACACATCCCCCTTGGTGGTTTCCAGGGTGTGGCATGATACTAAGGGATGCTATGTGGCGGTGATTGGAACTCTACAGGGGTCTCTGATTTCCCTCGTTTCAGTCTATGTTCCCCAGCCCCTTACATCTGAGTTTATGGGGACATTGAATCACCTCTTTATGGCGGTCCCCACCACCCCGTAGTTCCTGGGTGGGGATGTCAATGGGGTTTATGATCCTGGTTTAGACCGCTCTTCCATTACAACCATGCTAGGGGCCGGTCCGACTCTCCTCTCCACCTTTATGCATAATATGTCCCTCATCAATGCGTGGCGGGCACACCACTCTGTGGAGCGCTGTTCTGTCTTCTACTCGAGTGTACACAAATCCTTTTCCAGCCTCAACTATTTCCTTCTTCCTAAATAGGAGGGGCACAGAGTTCTCACTGTCCGGATCTTAGTGAAGGGGTTGTCCGACCACACGCCAATGCTGCTTGCCCTCGCCTGGGTGTCTGGTCGTTCTGCTGCGGAGTGGCGCATGAGCTGCTGGTGCCTCTACAGTGAGGAGCTCCATGGGGCTCACTGCCATATCGGTCAGCGATTCCAACGGAAAAATTGCGGAATGTGGATTCCCTGGGGCTTCTTTAGGAGGCCCTTAAGGTCGCCTCAGGAGAAAATTGGCTACAATAAGTGGCAGCGGAGGTGAGGACAACAAACGGGTACAGAGCTGGAGTCCCACGTCCTCAAACTTAAGTAGCGCTATATACCTACTGCGGAAGACTCAATCCTGCGAGACTCTCTGCATACCCAGACACCTTTAAGGCAGGAACACATTCAGGAGGCCCATGAGGTGTGGTTGGCTATGCACAGTTGAATTTATAAACCATGGAGGGACAAAGCAAGCAAAACACTGCACTGGCTGTGTATTCCCCATGCCTCAGGTGATCCTATAGCTTACATTGACACAGATGAGGGCTCGCATATATCTGGCAGCGTGGCCATCGTGGGAGTCTTAGCCTTGTATTACTAACTTCTCTACTGTCCTAACCCAATCTACCCGTTCACAAGGCTTTGCTAATGGTATTCTTCCAGAAGGCGCTCGACCCGGTGGACTGGACTACCTGTTTGCTATACAGACTCGTCTTCACTTTCAGCCCAAATTCGTCAGCTATGGTTGGCTCTTATACACAATACTCCATGCACGTTGTGCGTTGGCAGTGCTGTGTCCGATTAGTTCAACGTAGCGAGGGGCACCCTCAGGGATACCCGCTCTCCTTCCTGCTTTTTGCCTGGGAGATAGTGCCCCTGATGGCCTGGGTGATGGTGGATTCTTGGTTTCATGGTTTCCAGTGGTCCCCAACGGTCAGCGACAGAATTTTCTTCATTGTAGCTGATGTCGTATTATTTCTAGATGACCCCGCTGAAACGGCCCTTGAGCCCTGCCAATACTACACATCTTTGGGACATACTCCAGTCTTCGCATGAGCTGCGCCAAGTCCTCTATTTACCCTATTGGTCAGAGCCCGATGGTCATGTCCTAGGCACCGGAGTTTTGTGGGTGCTCTCATCAGTATTCAATTACCCGGGGGTGTTCATCACTGAGGACAAAGCCCTGCTCTACAAGGCCAATATTTAATCTCAACTGGTAGGTTGGCAAAGGACATGCAATTCTGGTTCTCCTTCCCACTGTCCCAGCTTGGATGTTGGCCCATTTTCAAAATGGTCTCCCTCTGATGACTTTTATGCCAGCTTCAAAATTACCCCTTCACAGTGGGGTGGGGCCGGACATATACGAGATCTCCCATGAGGTGGATCTGTTCCATAGATTGCCCTTGAGAAGTGTTGAAGGCCTACCTTCGAGGGCGGCATAGCCGCTAAGGATCTGCTGTTATATTATAGAGCAGCTCATCTTTTGGTGCTTAACAACTGGTGGTTTGACAGGTTTAGAGACTCGGCCTGTACATTGGAGGGGTGGGTTCCATCGGAACCAGAGGACGGTTACCCAGACCCTCGTCACCAGCAGGCTGGACTACAGCTGCGCCCTCTAAGCGGGAACCACGGCTAAACTCCAGAAGAGACTTCAACGCATACAGAACGTCTCCGCACGGCTCATTCTCGACATCCACAGCCACATCACTGCCCACCTGAGTGACCTGCACTGGCTCCCCGTCAACAAAAGGATCACCTTCAGGCTCCTCACCCACGCTTACAAAGCACTCCACGACGCCGTACCAGCATACCTCAACAAACGACTCACCTTTTACACTCCCAACCACCAGCTTCGCTCCGCTGACCTTGCCCTCGCCACCGTTCCACACATCCACTGAGCGACCACCGGTGGCAGATCCTTCTCCCACCTCGCCGCCAAGACCTGGAACGCCCTCCCCATCCACCTTTGACAGACCCAGGACCTGCTGACCTTAAGGAGACTTCTCAAGACCTGTTTGTTCGAACAGTAGCAGCTCCCCTCGCGCCTTGAGACCCTCACGGGTGAGTAGTGCACTCTAAAAATGATTGATTGATTGGTTATAGGCCAGGATCGCCTCCCACATCTATTGTATGGTGGAGCAATACCACAATCCTTACCTGCTCCCACCTAAGTAGCACTGTCCGTTTGGACAGCCGCGGCAAAGGCAATGGGATGGGTGGACAGACTCACGTTGGAGACTCCGCTGTGGAGGTGGACCAGGCTTCCACACTTCGCGGCTTTGCCAGATGGTAACACTATCGGTATAAAAACCCTGGGAGACCTGCTCCTCAGCAGTTCTGTTAGGTCCTTTTATGAGTTGCAGGCAGAGCACCACATGCACCGGGCTCAGTTTTTTTGCTACCTCCAGCTCCGACACTTACTCACACCATACTAACCGACAAACGTGGTAATTTCAGAATATTCTCCTATAGTGGCGAAATTACTGCTTACAGACATTAAGGAACACAAACTGCCTTTCCACTATCAGTTGCTGCTGCACAGTCAGCCGGACACCATAGCCAAGGTAAGGGATGTGTGGCTCCAAGACCCGAGGCCATTGGATGACGAGGGCTGTAATGAGGTGGTGACTTCCCCAAGGGAGGTCGCGGTAGCCTCTCAGTTCCATCTGATACAGCTCAAATTATTACACCACATATACCTCTCAGGAACATGGCTGTTTAGAATGGGACTGGTGATGCACTGATCCCACCGGGGACCTGTTACACATATTCTGGTGCTGCCCAGCTTTATCACACTTCTGGAAGGGGGTGCTGGGAACCTTGGAGATGGTATTGGGCTGGCAGATCCTCAGACATCCGAAATTGATTCTCTTGCATATAGTGGATGATATAGGGGGTGACAGATATAAGAGGGCTCTGCTCCGGGTAGGTCTGCTGATAGCCAAACGGGACGTTGCAAAGGAATTGAAGGGCGCCGCGTCCTCCTCTCTCGACAGATGGGCAAAAGGTATGGACTATTGCATGGGTCTGGAATGCCCAGAAGACCAGGCTAGGGGGTGCCCACAAAAACATTACAACATTTGGAAGGTTTGGACCGTGCACCGTGGGATTCACCTCAAGCCATGTCTATCTCTGCTGTGGTCCGTAGTGGACAAGATATTCACCCTCGAAGCCACGTCCTGTTGCCTTTCTGGAGAGGGAGGTGCTTGATGTTTCATGCTTAAATTCCTGCAGTAGCGTGCCTTCATCTGTGGCATTGTATTGCGATTGCAAAGATTCCGTTTTATTGTACTGACGGTTCTTTACCAAGCCTCGGTGTGTTAAAAGGTCAAAAACTCATAAAACGTTTTCTAAAAAAAGAATCTACACTTTAGGGCCATTCTAAATAGCAAAAGTCAGAATTTGTTTTCTGATTCTTACCAAAATATGTTCCACCCTCCTGGAACATGTCCTACAAAGACTGGCGGCCTATCATGATATTTGATTTGTATGTAAGAAGCTCTCTATCAGTTAACTCTATAGACAAATAAATGATCTCAGTGCCTGCAAAGCAAAATCATTTGAGAAAAGATCTTAGGGATTATACATGCGAGTCTGAAACCTTTTACTATACCTAAAGATCACTTGCAGCACTTTCTTAATCTGTTTGACTTCTATATCACAGCTACCGAGCTAAGAAAGTGTGTGTTTTCCGAGATATCAATTACCAGGAGCATATAAGATCCATATGTTTGCCACATGCCCTGTTTTAAAATATTTCTAGGGCAATGTGTTAGCTAAAAGCTTAATTGCTGCAGGTGACAACATCAAATATGACTGGGCTTAGTAAGCACAAGCACAATTTATTTGTCTTTTTACCCATATTAGTAGCACAGTTCCATATTGCACGCAATTGGAAGAGCATTGTCCAGCTATAAATCTCGCAATGGCCTCATTAAGTTCTTGATATATACAACTGTGAATAGAAATAAACTGGAATAACCCTGATAAAAGATATATTAATGTATTGGGGATATTCACGTCAAACAATTTTGTTGAATTAACATAGCCAGCCCTCCTAATGTAAATATTAACAGATAATATGAATATTTCTGTTTGTACCTCCAAGTTGGATTTATATACTGACGAGCCTTTTCTTTATTGTACGTTGATGATCCTGTCAATAAAAAAAGAATCCATCAGAAGAACAAGTTGTTTACCTTCCGTAACACACTTTTTGGTGGATACTTTATTTAACCGCAGGTTCCTCACTGACCCTCCCGCCTCCCTGTTCTGTTGAATGGACTATTTTTCCCACCTCAAAAGGTTTAATACTAGAGATCTTCACACAGGTCAAGCCAATTTGCTTCTGGGCTCTGCAGTGTTAGGGTGGGGAAAAGCCGTAGAAAAAAAGGGACCTCAGTGTGCATGGGAGACACTTATATGCGGCCCACTTGCAACTTCTGGAGCAGATCGATGTTGGTAGGGAGCTGCACAACTCCACCTACTGATGTGCTGGAATACTGCTTTTCAGTTTTCAGATCCAGTCTGCCAGCTGGGGAATATTCACAAAGTGAGTAATTTAAAAGTATATGAAGTATCCACCTGAAGGAGTGTTACCAAATGTAAGTAACTTGTTCTTTATTTATTTAAAGGTTTTGTAGCGCCCATACATCACCATGTCTCCCCTTTGCTGCCCTAGGTCCCATACCTGCCAACTTGGTCATATTAGATGGATGTACCCCTTTTTCACTCATTTTTACTCGCCTGACAAAGAAAATGCCTCTAAAGATTTCAGTGGGAGTCACTTTCTTTTCAAACTCTTCAAAAACTGTTAATTCTCCATTCGCCATAGTGGGATTAAACTTCTGACATCACCCTCATTGAAGAGTCAAAAGGTTGACAGGTATGTGTGCTATAATATGTTGTTACTCAAGAAGTAGGGGTTTGCTGGCTGAATAACCTGTAATTTTTCCATGGTCCGAGTTGGAGCCTTGTGCTGTTCTGTTTTTCTTATATATAGAATGCCACCACTGTAAATAAAGTGCGTGTCATGAATTCTTCTAATTGGAAGTGAGCCATCTAAGGGCAGTCATCACCAGTCGATCTGGGAATCTTAATGTACTGCATACGAAGCTTCTGCACGCACAACAGCACGCCAGGGATGTTCTGTGTCACTACAAGTATATTCTGGGTCATGACTTCTTCCACAAGGAGAATTTATCAGGCAACCTCATAAAATTGCGGTTATAATCTTTGGTTCTAATTTGAGCTGTCCAGCAGTTCCTCTTAGTTTGAAGATCATTGTTTGTCCTTCACTGAGATGTTCCCCGTTAAAAAATAAAGTGCGAAGAAGTGCTGACTGCCATAGAGACTTTGATGAGGCTTTTATTTGATTTATATCCTAAAATCATTTTTCAGTATGAATTTTAATGTAGTTAGTTGTAGGGTCTCCACCTTTGGGTCACCATTTATGTCTCATTTACTTTATTTCAAATATATATTTATTTAATGAAATAGCGCCTTGCATACACTTCTGTTTAATGCATCAGATGAGATGATGGATGGATCCAGTAGGACCTGGGAGTCCTCAACCTTTTTGTGGGTGATCCAGAGCCTATGCATTCTTCCTTTAATTGGAAACTGTCTGAAGATGAAAAGGTTTGATTTATAAGGTGACACTGTATTTATGATCCCTAATGTGTTTTCAGAACAAGATGCAGGTTTGGATGCTCTCTCTGCTATCTTGAGCCGACAGAAGCAAATGGGCCACGACATTGGAAATGAGTTGGAGGAGCAAAATGGTAAGTGGCATCCTTAACTTATGGCAGAGATTTAATGAATCTAAAATGTTTGTCTTCCTCAATCCCTGTCAGTGCAGAAGATGCAGCGTACTTACTATCAAGTCAGTCGTGCACTCTTGCGAATTAAAACAGGGAAGACGGTATATGTAGAACATTTAAATTAAGCTGGCATTGTTGTGATTTTCCATGTTTGTTTCTGATAGCTCATCAAAGGTCCATATTTTTAAACCATTCATTTATTGATTTTGAACTGTTCTATCTATTAAAATTAGATACAAAAATTAAACGGAAACAAGTTCTAACATTGTTATGAATACTACGTGTATATGCAGATTGCACCAAAGACACAATATCAATTTTAAGAAAGTAAACGTTAACCATGAAATCACCGTTCTACTGATTGTTTTGTATGTATAGCTGCCCAAATGTTTGTCAGTTATTAATAGTTCTTCATTGACTATAAGCAATTTGCCTGTACATTTATTCGTTTTTATTTCTCAAGCACTAAAAAAGCCTGTAATGTTAACTGAGAACTTAACAGGTTGCTTGAAGGACAACTGTACAAAGCTTTTTCTCAGTAAACACTGCAAACTCGCTGGTTCTAGTGACCAGGCATTACCATATGCAGGCAAATGAACTCCGCCTAGGGGATTTGGCATGGTAATCATCGTAATTAGGTGACTTGTGGAACACGTAGATCCAATTGATGTTCAGTTAATGTAGCCGATACCAGTTTGAAATGTTATGACGTTTAATTGGGTATTATAGTATGCCACTCTCAAGAGGCTGGGAGGCAATGTAAAGCTGCCATGGATAAGTGCTTAGGTTGAATTATGCTTTTTCACTCTAAACAAAACAGATTTATTTTAATTCGTTTTTATTTATAAACATGAACACACATGAGATTGTATGTACATTTATATTGCATTGTGATTTCACATTATCGTACCTTACACTCATACAAGTACGCTTGTACAATAAGCATGAATTCACAAGTAATTAAAACCCATCAAGATAATATTTTTGACGGCCAGAACATATATCGCATCCGTGTGAGATATAATTCATAATGATGTCCCTTGAGTATAAATCGACAATCAAAAACTGCACTCACAAGGTTTTTCACACAAAGCATTGCTGCAAGGAAAAATACTACAATTGTAATATTAAAAAAAAAAGAAAAAGTTTGCGACTTGCCTTATAACGCAGACAGTTGCCAAAATACTGACCAACAAGGACCTGTGTAGAATAAATGCACCCCTTTGTCATTCAATCACTGTATATGGTGATTGATAGTCTTATGCATTCATCCTTGCAAGTTATTTGTTGAAGATTGCAAATTTCCGAGAAGAAATAAAGATGTAACCTTTCTGAATATCATCTTGAAGGCCTACAGTCAGTACGACAGCTGCGAATGTAATGCCCAGAATTAAATTAAGACTCTTTATTAGTTGTACCACGAGATCGCGAAAAAAAATATTTGAAGAAGCACAACACTTGCCAGCAGAAAACATTCTACAGGTATGTTAGATGGCTGCAGGCACATCGATTATGCGGAGTACCACTTAACCAATCCAAGCAATGAAGAAAGAAGAAGTGATGTAAAAACAACTAAATGGTAAAGAACCTGATTGAGAAAAATTTATTTCTTTTTAACATAATTAATATAACTTCAAAAGACTGTTCAGTCATCCGAATACTAGTCCATAAACACCCTATTGAAGCTGGTGTGCAGAATCGTAGCTGCCTTCTTAGCTCAGGAAACAACTCTTTACTCCTTGCACGCCGGGGATACCTTGGAACTGTAAGTGCAATGCGCTTTTTGGGTCTCGCTGGCAAAATGCATCCGCAAGGATGCATGTGTCCAGCTGGAGACCTATAGCGATCAGTCTGGGGGGAAGGAGGACAAGAGGGTGCACAAGCTTTTTCAGGCTGGATTCGTGTGCGCGAACGCGCACGTTCCGTCCTGCGCCGCCCTCCCATACTCCCAGCCTAACGCGCATGCATGCACACAGACAGACACACACACACACACACGCGCGCGCACACGCACTTACACAGACACGCAGCACCCAGACAGGCAACCCCCTCCTCCTCCCCCACAGTCACACACACAGACTCCAAGACGCACGCACGCACGCTCACACACATACACAGCCCGCCGCCGCGCGCGCGCACACACACATGCCCCCCCGCCCTCGCAGGCCAGCCACAAAGCCCCACTCACCGGCAGCAGGACTCTTCCTCCCTTCTTCGGCACCGGGGCGCAGGGTAGGCTCCTGCCTGCTCCGGTGCTGCAAACAATCGCGGCTCTTCCGGCTCTTCCGTGGGAGGCGGGGTAGGCTCCCGCCCTCCTACTTCCTGTTTCCGGTTGTCCCGCCTGGCCTGCCTGACTTCCGGGTCGCAGGCCGGCGGCGTAGCGCGGTTGCGCTTCTGGGATGCCATGTAAGTTATGTAAATACAAAACATATTGCATTACAAATGCTATAGGTATCACATTTGCGAAAGTTATAACTATTGGCATTGTAAATGACAAAGCTATTAATTTAGCTATTTAAAAAAAAAAACATAAATAAAAACATTGCCATTTACAATACCAATAGCTCAAACTTTCCTAATGCGAGACCCATTGCATTGCAAATGCTTGTTCTCGTAGTTTCAGCGCCATTGTGTGCTGGAAGTAAGCCGGACATGTAACGATAGGAGGCAGGAAGTGTTTTCTTTTGCTGCGTTCGTCGGCTTCTTTCTTCCGGTGCTGGCATCCCGCGCTGCAATCATGTCCGCGTTCGAACAGCTTCGAGCCAATGTGGGCAAACTTCTAAAAGGCATCACCAGGTATAATCCTGAAAACCTGGCCACTCTAGAGCGTTATGTGGATACCCAGGCCAAAGAAAATGCCTATGATCTAGAAGCCTATCTAGCAGTACTCAAGCTGTATCAGTTCAACCCTGCTTACTTCCAGACGTCTGTAACAGCTCAGATCCTATTGAAAGCCTTGACAAAGCTCCCTCACACTGACTTTACGCTCTGAAAGTGTATGATCGATCAGGCACATCAAGAAGAAAGGCCAATCAGACAGATCTTGGACCTTGGAGACCTTCTGGGGACCTGCCATTTCCAATCGTTTTGGCACGCCCTAGATGAGAACCTGGACCTGCTGGATGGGATTACATGCTCTGAAGATTCAGTTAGAAAATGTATTTGCCACGTTGTGGGAATCACATTCCAGCACATTGACCGATGGCTGCTGGTTGAAATGCTTGGTGATCTAACAGAGCCACAGCTACGAGGGTGGATGACCAAGTATGGGTGGGTGGAAAGTGAGCCAGGCAAGATCTTTCTTTGCAACCAGGAGAACATTAAGCCCAAGAACATTGTGGAGAAGATAGATTTTGACAGTGTATCCAGTATCATGGCTTCCTCGCAGTGACAAATCATTCCAAAAGAAGGCATCTTGTTTCAATGAGCAATATTTTTATACCATCTCTCCAGCTAGTCAATACAATCTATTTAAACAAGGGGGGAACAAAACTTCAAAAGACTGTTTTTCTGAATGAAAATAGCTATCACAAATCATATTACAATGCAGAAATTAATTACAGCAGTATATGTGCCTAAATACACACAGTAGTAGAATAATCCAGTGGAAAACAAATGCGAAATACATTTACCAAAATGTTAGAGCAGAGGTCTTCAAACCTTTTTGCTTTGAGCCTTCCCCTTCACCAAGATAAATGTTTTGAATTCAGACCCCCTCCAAAAGTTTATGTCAAGATTTGGAGGAGCTGGAGGGGCAGAGCTGAGTGCAGGGCACTGGACTTGTGATATCATATCAGTGGTACTTTTTCTGTAGCTTTTAATCCAAACTAAGGCCCCTATTTAGAGTATTACAGATGCGTTACTCTTCACAAATGTGACAAATACCCCATAATCCGTATTACAAGTGCCATAGGTTATAATACGGCAGACAGGATATATAACACATTTGTGATGGAGTAACCTTCACCCGAACTTGTACTTAACCCGAAGTGTGGGACTTATAAAAGAGTAAACGCACCAAGCAAATACAATAATTACTGCTCTCCATAATTGGGATGGTGTCATTCCTCCCCATTTCTGGACCCCGGTGCAACAGCACTTGCTGCACTAATGATAGCTGCAGACCAGAGTAGCAGGCTCCCTCCTCTGCCTTTTTTTTACCCCTCCCCAGCGTTCCTAGCCATCACTCCAATCTCAAAGCAAGCTCTCGGACCCCTTCAGAAACAATTAGCTCACACATGTTGAACCACCTCTCTGTAGAAGCGTGCCCTCAGCTGTAATTCTAGAAAGGAATATGAGACCCTACGCCCCTTTTGTAACGTAAGATAGTCCCAACTTTGAAGCGGTGGGCCCATCACACCTGTGGGCCTCAGTGCTCTTGCAACTGCTTCACTAATGATAGCTACTTCCTTGCAAACGGGCTGTATCCTCTGCCCTTTGTTAAAAACCTAGGACCTGTCTTGCCCCATCCCCCTCCAAGCTATTTCTCTGATGCCCAAGCTAAGGTTTCTCTTCCTCATCAATATTTACTTCCCATAGGCCATTGCTCCAGACCAACAATGGTATTCCAGGGGTGCGCTGGACCTTAATGCAAGCAAGGAATGATTGTAAAAAAAGCCATAATTGGAGTTTAGTTGGCCGCTCACAACCCTGGGCGGAGCTGGGCTTGAGGATGCCATCTGTAAATAGTCACCAGTGTCTTTAAACCATGCATGCTCAGTGAACGCTGTACCAATAGCTCCAGGGTGAGTGGAAGCCAAGGATTCTTCATCAGTGGGAGATGGGGGGAGTTCATGGTTTTAGCACCATAATATTGTAGTAGTTTAAACCAGGCCCAGCTGGTAGCAGCAAGTGTATGTATATCGTTAGGATCACTGGGTAGGCCGTGGGGCATAAAGTGGACATAGGTAAGTGTGATAATTGGGCTCTTTCGGGCTTTAGGAACGATAGGCGGTAATCATGATGATAAACCATTAGTTAGTTATGAGGCGGATTAACTGGCTTTTCAAAATACCTTGGTTCTGAGTTTTCTATATATTCTCGGTAAAAACATTTAGAAACTGTTTCTTTTTTAAATTATTGATCAACAAAATATTGACAAAAGAATATTTTGTTGTCTATTATCTTTCAATAATAATCAATTCCAGTTTTGATTTCCAAACCAAGAGCTGACCAATTTAATACGTAAACCCTGCTTTTTTCTTAAAAAATTATTCTCTTAAAGAACGGCAATTTCACTCAAATGAGTTTAATACATCCTTATTTTTAACTCCGAGGGTATACGCCATCCAAATAGATTTTTTCAATTTAGTGTGAATAGCGTGCATAGTTTTCTACCCTTGAGCTAGTGTGCATAAATGCAAAAATGGACATTAATGTGCTAAAAATTCCACTCCTCAATAGTGAATACTTGCAGGAATAGATCCACAATCAGCAGCGTATTCCGGTAGAATATTAAAAACATTCCTAACCAGCTGCGTAGTATATAATGGGGCAGATTAAATCACTAAACTCAACTGTTCTTGTTTTTATATTCAAATGACTAGAGCATATTCTAGATCCTCGTTCACATGATGCCTGCTTGTACGGCTATCGGTTTCATAATTACTAATCTTGAAAAATGATTGTCTTAACAAAAGAAAGTTTACTCCAGTCAATTTAGTTAAAAGCATTTTTCTACTTTCCATGTTATTTTAGATTGGTGTGAATAACATCTATACTATTCCCACCTTAGACCAAATACACATTAGTTACACAAACGTCCCTTACTCTATTTTCATTGAGACCGATGATCAGCAATCTTGGAAAGAAATATAATGCTAAAGAATTGGATCCCTTGATTTTATGTAATACAATCACTCAGCGTTCACTGGTTGTTTCAGCTTCTTCACCGCAACCCATGAAAGAAATCGGAAAGACGGACTTCATGGGCTGGAAGGTATGCTAGTCCTCCATGAGAATAGGTATAATAGTGGCTCAATTATGTCATTTCAGTAGCTGGGAGTTGATGCATCAACGAATGGAACGTCTGTCCAGAGGAAAAATTTCTTTCTTTAAAAAAAATATGGTTTTATTGGTTTTAAGAAAAAACAGAAACAATAAGGAACAATTCGTGCCAGAGTTTCAGAATCATACATAAGGTCCCAATAAAGTACCAGGCAAAAGCAACTACAGAACTGGGTACATTCCTCATGTTAACCATTAAAGCGTCAGGGAGGACCAGACGGTGGAGAGGGCAGACTTGTAAATGAACCAATTCATCGTGTTCAAGCAGTTGGGATCAGACCAATATCTCTTCCGGTGTCCTCTGATCACTGCAGGACAGCCACATGTGGTGTTCCTCTGCCACCACCACACCATTAAATCTCTCAACCACTGAGCTACAAACAGCACCCTAGTGCCCAACCAAACAATAATCATGCGACGTTTCGCCAAAGAAAGACAGCTGAGCAAGCTTGTATAGAATTTTGCGTTCTCTACATCTATCTACCACGCCCAGCAGGCAGGCGATCGGCATTTAGAGAGGTTGTTTCCCCGGTGGCTGCCTCAGTTTCTGGTAACACTTGCCCCCAGAAGGTTTGGCCCTCAATGCTCTCCCATGCTAAATACAAAAAGGTAGCACCCACCACTCCACAGCACTCCCATTTAGCCCTCTAGAGGGATCCATTCTATTTACTGTGAAATGTGTCATGTAGGTATGGTGTAAAAAATTTAAATGGAATAGCTTGAATCTATTATTATTGGACACTGTGCGCCCCAAAGTTGCGAGCAAGCCCAATAGGTGTCCGTAATGGGCTCTCCTACTCATACTCCCAGGCTTTTATCACTGTTTACGACTTCTTAAGCATGTCGAACCTCAGGGTCGCCCAACCCAATTAGTCCACTAATCTCCTCCAAAGGCTGCGGCACCGCTGGAAAATTATTCGCAACATTCTCCAGTTTGGCGTAATGTTAAAAATGATCCCTGCCACCCGGAATTCACCCCTCTCTCTATTGTTCCATGGATATGTCGGCATCTATTACACGAAAGGGCATGAGATCCAACAGTTGCGGTTCTCTGTTAAAGGGAGCTCTACAGATAACTTTCCGGACCACCTTCTCAATGATCTCAGCTATAACCTTAACTAGATATGGCAGTGGGTGATATGAACTGCTCCCTCGCTTCAACAACTACAGCAAAGTATCCCTCCCAATCCTATCCCCAAGCAGCTACTTATTCCAGTTTGGCTCCAAATACGCTGCATAGTAATAATACTGGATATCTGGGACAGCCTATCCTCCATTCTCCATGTCCCTTGTGGGCACTGCCAATGCTACCCGACTGCGCTTCCCAGCCCAAATCAGGGAAGCCACCAGATAATCCAGTCTGCAAAAAAACCTGGCTTCAAGCGGGAAAAGTGAGTACAAGGTACAGGCAACGCTGGAGAAAGGCCATCTTTACTATGGCTGCTCTACCCATCACAGAAAGAGAGAGTTTGTTCCAGAACTTGATCGAAGTCTCAAGTCCACGCACAAAACTGTCTACATTTCTGACCTTGTGCTCTGCCTCCGTGTGCATGAACCCCCGCCCCCTCCTCGCTTAAAGAAAAACCTCCAATAATTTCACCTTTAGCACAGTAGAGTAAGTCTGATAAAACTCCATGGAAATCCATTCCAAGCTAGAGCTTTGGATCTATGGAGCGCTTTTATGGCGGTACCTAGCTCCTCCAGGGTGACTTCCTCCTCCAAATCTTGCTGCAACTGTGGTAGGTATTGTGTATCCTGGAGTGGCAGGTGTACTCGTGCCCCACCGGGTGAAGCATCCGCCAGCCATCCAGATAACTGAAGTTACTCATCACTGCCTAGAGGGAGTCTACCATTAAAAGTTTTGTACCCTCCCCCCTAGGTCGTAACAGATCCATCTCACAATCCAAAATGCAAATAAAATCACCTGCCCAGTATATGGGTGAACCCACACTACCCTCCAACAGGTCCTGGAGGTCAACATAGAAGTGCTGGGCGTCGACATTAGGGGCATATGAGTTTAGTATAGTAGTATCCTTGCCATCCAGCCCAAAGGAAAAGTTAGAAGATGTCAGGAGGCTTTACATGAGGATATGATCACTTTGAATCTTTCGATTAGACTGCCAAAGGAAGCATAACATGTGCTGGCACCTGAGTACATGCATGCAATCTCTATGAGAAGGTCACTGTGGCTAAACTTACCACATGCTAAGCAATTTCTTTAGATCTTATTTTCTTTCCGGCTCTTCTCTCTTTGGTTCTGTAGCTGATAATGGGATCTAAGATTTAAAACCGGGTTTTAGATCTTTTGATAGGTGTGCCTTCAAAATATTTCGAAGCTACCCTGGTACAAGCGAAGAGCTCCAGGAAAAGCCCAACATTAGCTAAATACTTTTACTAGTAAAAGCAACAACTTTAGCACCTTCAAATACAGCAGCAAATGTGAGTGGTAAAACATCTACCACGTGTTAAAGCATTTTTAGTACTCGTGCTAAAGAGTACTGTATATGCTGGGAGTTCTGTCCGAGTGTGGGTCCTCTCATTGATAGATACACTAATCATATTGCAGGCTTCCTCAGGAAACCATAATCGGTGAAACCACGGACGAGACCTTCTCACCAATATGTGACTTAAAAAAGGCTCCTCCCCCCAGGACCATATGCGAGAGTACTAAAAATGCTTTAACACGTGGTAGATGGTTTACCACTCACTTCTTCACGTCACTCACTTTATTTGAGAGGTCCTGAAGAAAGCCCCAATATATTTTTTAATGGGTTGAAACATGTCGACTATCAAAGGGTAATAACAGGCTACACATAGTATCCGCAGCTTATTATCCACTCTCTTGTTTTTAAACATACCCAGGATCACCAGGAATAAATTAATAGGTAGAATCCTGGAGGTATTTTTACAATTACACTCACTTCATCACATTCACTCACACCTCAACCCGTGCCACTGTAAACAGGTGTTGCAGCACAGCTGAGTAGCATTCGGCTACTCAGCTGGGACCCGATGATGAAGCATGACACCAACTATGTTGGTGTGCGAGGGTTTTCTTAACAAACCTTTGAGGTGCTAGACACTCTAGTGTCAGACAGTCATTTAATGTGGCCGTCTTAGTTGGTTTATAATTACATTTAGGGACAAGGACGGCCGTCCACCTGTCCTAGCTCTCCCCCTATTGGTTTTCTGAGGAATATCTGGGAGCAAAATTTGATAGAACTTGGGCCCTTTTCTGTGAAGGACTTTCTAATTGTATTGTAATTGCATTTGTATAGCGCTTACTACCCCTGACTAGGCGGCGAAGCGCTTTTTCGGCAAGTAGCACACTACTCCCGGACCCATAGAGGATTAGTGTTGAATTAGTATAGTGAAACATGCAAGTAAATTTTAAGTGATGGACATGTTAGTCAGTTATTTGGATTCGGAAGGATAGCAGAAGAATAGAAGAGGAAAGAAGGTTTGTATTTATATAGCGCTTCTAACCCCTGATGGGGTGTTGAAGCGCTTTTTCTGGCGAGTAGCACGCTACTCCGGAACCCATAAAGCATTAGTGATAAATTAGGATGGCGAAATATGAAAGTAATTTGAGTGGTGGATATTAGTCAGTTATTTGGAGTGAGAAGGATAGCGGAGGGATAGAAGGGAAAGAAAGGTTTGCATTCATATAGCACCTGTTACCCCTGATTGGGTGTTGAAGCGCTTTTCTGGCGAGTAGCAGGTTACCTATAACCTATAAATGATTAGTGTCGAAAACTAGTATAGTGAAATATGAAGTAATTTGAGCGGTGGATATGTTAGTCAGTTATTTGGATTGAGAAGGGTTGGAGAGGGGTAAAAAAGGAAAAAAGGTTTGCATTTATATAGCGCTTGTAACCCTGATGAGATGTTGAAATGCTTTGTTGGCGAGAAGCGCGCTACTCTGGAACCAATAAAGGATTAGTGTTGAATTAGTATAGTGGAATATGGAATTAGAGAAGTGAACATGTTAGTCTGTTATTTTGATTGAAAAGGATAGTGGAGGGATAGAAGAGTAAAGGATTTCTTTTTTTAGGTTATAGCATTAGAAAGAGGCTTTTGGATGAGTAAAAAGGGTTTTTGGAGGGGAAGAGTTTAGAAAGGTTTGTTTTGGGGGATCGGTATAGTCAAAGATGTGTCCGATGGTGCAAGGAGGGGTAGAGTAGGAGAGATGGTACCATCAAGTGTATACACTATTCCACAGGTAACCAGTGAAGAGCATGCCGAGAGTTTAAAAATGTTTTCTAGCAGCATGATTTTTTAAACCATTGTAGATGTTATAGAGAATTAGATGGAAGTCCTAAGTAACAAATATTAGCAATGTCTAGTCTAGAATTATTAGCCAAATTGAACAACATGGCTTAGTATTCCTCACGGATGAATGGCAAAATCTTACTCATATTGGAGAATAGACTATGGCCTGCAACTTTACTTGTAGAAAGCAAGACCTAACAACTGAATTAATTTGTAGAACTAGGCTTAAATCACTATCAATAATTAAGAAGACTCTTCATCCTTGCTGTTGTTAAAGTAATATCCCCAAGCTTCTGAGTCATAGAGATCGAGACCACGTTACTTTCCCCAGCAACAGAATCTCCATTCGTTTTAGGTAATTGCTGTTCCTCTAATGCAATACTGATGAAAAAGGCATCCCGTCAACACTTTCAGTAGCTTCTGTAATAGTCTTTCAAGCCTTAGAATTAACAGAGTGTCATCCACATAAAAGATGATGCAGACACCAAAACGTTTGTGGAGTCTCGCTAGCGAATGAATGTGCGTGTTAATCAGGATAGGTGAGAGGGCCAAGCCTCGTGAACTCCTCAACTTATGGTAGTCTTTTGGAAACAATATGAATGTAACATTAACGTAAATGTTGTGTTGTCTACTAAGGTCCTGTACCAGTTTCGAGCACGTCATCTTATTCCTACCTCTTCATGTCACTCAATCAAAGTGATGTGATCAACCCTGCAAAAGACAGCAGACAGACTGAGTATTTCATTGGTCCACATCAGTTCTTAAAAAATCAGTAACTGATTGGACAGCACATTGGCGTAACAAAACGTGAGCCCCCCATCCCCTTGCAAGATATGCTTTAGGGACCCCTCGTACTCATATCAGTAGAGGCTGAGGTGTCCCCTTCCAGTATGGGTAAGCCTGAGGGCCCCGCCCCACACTGCGAGTACTGCGAGGGCCTTTGTTACGCCCCTTGGAGAGCAGCTGAACTCGGCTATGAAACCCATTTGACTAATCATCAAGTAGTATATGCTCCTCTAAACTTCGGGCTAGCCATTGAACAAGAAAATGTTCCCCCAACTACACAGCTACTGGAAAAAGATAACTGGATTTATAATTTACAACTTACTCTGGATCCAACTACATATATCTTCCAATCCCGAGCTACTGCCCCACCAATAAAAAGAGAGTTAAGGATGGAAAAAAATAGGAGGAGCAGTAACCAAAGTCAGCTCTTTTAAAGTTCTAACAGTGCAGATATCATCTGTTGAACCACTTTTCAGGGCCTAAATATGTCCCTTCACTCAAGGAAGTGAACAACTCGATTATCTTCTTAAGTGACGTTAGCAGGGACAACAATCTCTTGATTTACTTTCTGACTATCTGAACTCATGGAAGCATGAATAGTCTCAAACTTATTGCTAAAATAACTGGCCTGCCGATCATAAATTGTTTGTGAATTAGCAATAGATGGAACCATACAGCTTGGTTTTGTAAAGTTAGATACTGTCTGAAATAGTTACCTAGCGAAGTTGGCAAAAAATGAAGTAACCTGGTAGGAGTTTTTTTCTCTAAGAAGCAGCTGTTTGTATTTTCCCAGTTGATTTTTATAGCCTGTCTAGTTTGGTTTCAATAGGATCTTCTCCACATTCCTTTCTACCTTGCTTTTAGTCCGTCCAATCTAATATCTATTTATTTATTGTAGAGAGAACCTGGACCAAGAGCAGTAGAGTGGTTTACATGAGCACCAGAATGTGTTACACTTTTTTAAGCACTGGATATTAAGTGATATGCCCATAATCACAGGATTTTGAGTCTAGGATGAGATTAAAACCTGGTGGCACAGTTCTAAATTTGAGTGAAAGAGAGTGGATCAGCACACCTAGTAAAGTACTGGTAATCCTATATTATCACTAAATTAGCAATCTTAGCGTGCTTCTGAATGTGAGGGATAGTGCCACCTCCCTACCAAGTGCTAAAAGTATATATATGAGGCCAAGGAAAACCCTGGTCTAACAGATGCACAGCTTGTAGGCTATATGCCTTTTCAAAAATTATCTTTGTTACAAAATCATGTGAGTTGAATGTATGGTCACATTTTATTTAAAGCTCAAAATTATTCATACTGATAAACAAACATATTCAAAACATTACTTGAAATGCATTGTTTTTTGCAAACAAGTATTATTTATACTTCAAACTGAAAAAACGTTCTTGAAATCAATTCAATGATAGACACATATTTTGCTTTACATTACTAAACAAACTAAACATTGTGAACTATTGTGCGTTTAACCCAATGCATTTCGGGTTCAAACTGAACCCTTCTTCAGGGGATGCACAGTTCAAGAATATACAATGCAAGCCTTGAGATGATGCAGTTTCGATTTCGAAGTTTCTACGGGACCTAGAAAAACAGAAACACATGAACATGTCTCCAATACTTACATTTATGACATATTAACACCAGAGGAAACAAACAGGCTAGAGAGCCACGGGAGAAAATACCTTCACACGTGTGTAAAAACAACAGACAGTCTGTTGTTTTTACACACGTGTGAAGGTATTTTCTCCCGTGTTAATATGTCATAAATGTAAGTATTGGAGACATGTTCATGTGTTGCTGTTTTTCTAGGTCCCGTAGAAACTTCGAAATCGAAACTGCATCATCTCAAGGCTTGCATTGTATATTCTTGAACTGTGCATCCCCTGAAGAAGGGTTCAGTTTGAACCCGAAATGCATTGGGTTAAACGCACAATAGTTTAACAATGTTTAGTTTTTTTAGTAATGTAAAGCAAAATATGTGTCTATCATCGAATTGATTTCAAGAACGTTTTTTCAGTTTGAAGTATAAATAATACTTGTTTGCAAAAAAACAATGCATTTCAAGTAATGTTTTGATTATGTTTGTTTATCAGTATGAATAATTTTGAGCTTTAAATAAAATGTGACCATACATTCAACTCACATGATTTTGTAACAAAGATAATTTTTGAAAAGGCATATAGCCTACAAGCTGTGCATCTGTTAGACCAGGGTTTTCCTTGGCCTCATATATATACAGTTCTAAATTTGGCAGCTCTAGCCGCAACTACACATCTCCTCCCCTTAGTGAGCCATAGATTATTTCTTAGTTTTGAATGGCTACGAGTTAATTTGATCGAAAGTATCATACAGATTGCTATAAAAATAACCATATACATAACCCATATTTCGTGAATAGTCCCCTGGCGCCCAGAGATTATTAAACAGCTCACTTGCCTTAGTAGTATCTATCTTGTTCTAAACTCTCATAGATGTCCGTTTACTATCAATACTATCAGATATGCTCCATTTTTGGCTAGTCCACTCACAAAAAGGGTGATACGGTAGTGATGAGTCCATGTCATTGGCTGATATTTATTTACCTTAACTGTACCTCCTGGAGCAAACTTTTAATCAACAGTATGCCCTGCTGTATTTGAGGGTTGATTTACTTCCTGTAAAAGTTCTAAATTGCCCATATCTGCATGTACATTAAAGTCACCTAAAACTATTTCTTTGTCACCCTTCACAAGCCTACTAATTCTGCTAACTTTTCCAGATACTCGACTGTGGCAGATAGAGGCAAATAGTTAAGCACAGAAATGAATGGGTAAGTTCTCCATTGCTGAACATAGAGTAATTAGGACCTCGTAAACAGAAGGGCAGAATTCCCCTATGACAGAAACCTTAAAAATATTGTTTAAACTTGTAAGTGTGGTCGTTGGTCAACGACAGACGCTAGCACTCTCTCCCCAGTTCATCTGTCAACCTTTAGCTGACGCTGCAGAGGGCATTAAAGGACCCTCGGGTGATTGCAACAGAGGGTTTCCTTTTGTTTTTACCTTTGAAGTGAGGCTGCTTTTTCGACCTGGCGAAAAGCTGCGCAAGCAGCGGTTCGCGCAGGCGAAATCTTTTGTGAAGAGTATGGTGCTTTGTTACGCCTCTCACTTCCATTGGCTACCTCCATAAATGGAGGCTAGCCATTGGAAGTGAGATCTGCCTGTCATCGTTCGAGGCGATTCGTGGGCGTTTCGGCGATGTTTTTCTCATCCTGCCTCTTTTCTGACGTCATGTGGCTGTGGGCGTTTATTTTTTTTTTCTCCCGTGATGTTTTCGTCTTTTTGGAAGTGTTTTTAGCCGGAGTGGTCGACGAGATTTACGTTGCCAGGAAGTTGTTGTGATTTCCGATCAGGTAAGCAGCATTTTGTTTATACTTTTGCTCCGTGTTCCGTCTTATGTCGTCTCCCCTTTGTGTGTCTCGTTGCTCTCGTGTTCAAGTTAAAGGTAAGTGCTAGGGAGTGCAGAGTGCTAGGGAGTGCTAGGGAGTGCTAGGGAGTGCAGGGTGTGCAGAGTGCTAGGGAGTGCAGAGTGCTAGGGAGTGCAGAGTGCTAGGGAGTGCAGAGTGCTAGGGAGTGCTAGGGAGTGCAGAGTGCTAGGGAGTGCAAGGGAGTGCAGAGTGCTAGGGAGTGCTAGGGAGTGTAGAGTGCTAGGGAGTGTAGAGTGCTAGGGAGTGTAGAGTGCTAGGGAGTGCAAGGGAGTGCAGAGTGCTAGGGAGTGCAGAGTGCTAGGGAGTGCAGAGTGCATAGGGAGTGCAGAGTGCATAGGGAGTGCAGAGTGCATAGGGAGTGCAGGGTGCATAGGGAGTGCATAGGGAGTGCATAGGGAGTGCAGAGTGCATAGGGAGTGCAGAGTGCATAGGGAGTGCAGGGTGCATAGGGAGTGCAGGGTGCATAGGGAGTGCAGGGTGCATAGGCAGTGCAGAGTGCATAGGGAGTGCATAGAGAGTGCATAGGGAGTGCAGAGTGCATAGGGAGTGCAGAGTGCATAGGGAGTGAAGAGTGCATAGGGAGTGAAGAGTGCATAGGGAGTGCGGAGTGCATAGGGAGTGCAGGGTGCATAGGGAGTGCATAGGGAGTGCAGAGTGCATAGGGAGTGCGGAGTGCATAGGGAGTGCAGAGTGCATAGGGAGTGCAGAGTGCATAGGGAGTTCAGGGTGCATAGGGAGTGCAGAGTGCATAGGGAGTGCAAGGGAGTGCATAGGGAGTGCAGAGTGCATAGGGAGTGCAGGGTGCATAGGGAGTGCAGGGTGCATAGGGAGTGCAGGGTGCATAGGGAGTGCAGAGTGCATAGGGAGTGCATAGGGAGTGCAGAGTGCATAGGGAGTGCAGAGTGCATAGGGAGTGCAGGGTGCATAGGGAGTGCAGGGTGCATAGGGAGTGCAGGGTGCATAGGGAGTGCAGAGTGCATAGGGAGTGCAGAGTGCATAGGGAGTGCAGAGTGCATAGGGAGTGCAGAGTGCATGGGGAGTGCAGAGTGCATAGGGAGTGCAGGGTGCATAGGGAGTGCATAGGGAGTGCAGAGTGCATAGGGAGTGCAGAGTGCATAGGGAGTGCAGAGTGCATAGTGCATAGGGAGTGCATAGTGCATAGGGAGTGTGTTAGACGGGGACTCTGAGGGTCGGCCGAATACTGAGGGAGAGGTCCCCGAGGAGGACCGTCTCCGGCGATCGTACAGACAAGGCACCTCCCTCCCCACAAATAGGCACCACACCAGGTCGAGTTCAATACTTTATATAAGGTTCGTAAGGCAAGGATATTGGCGATACAGGATATCTCGGACCTGAGGGTCCTCTCACTTCTAGTCTCTGTAGGGAAAAGGGGGTAGCGGGACAGTCTTGGTACCGGGTCGGTACAGGGGGTGGCAAAAGGCGAGCTCACAATCCTCGAGCTGGAGAGTCTGTGAGTCGGGCCGCGGCAGCGCCAGCAGGCCAAGGCGATGGTTTCACGAGGCAGAGGGCCGCGGCAGCGCCAGCAGGCCAAGACGATGGTTTCACGAGGCAGAGGGCCGCGGCAGCGCCAGCAGGCCAAGACGATGGTTTCACGAGGCAGAGGGCCGCGGCAGCGCCAGCAGGCCAGTCACGGATGAGTTCTTCTCGGGTCTCTCGACTCCAGGATACAACTCCCTTCCTGGTCTGGCCCTGCCTCAGTTATAGGTCTGGTCCCCTTTGATGTCCGGACCCTCGCGCCTGGGGGCCGGGAGGTCCGGGATGAGGGAGTCCAGACACCCAGCAGGGGGGTGGAGCCAGCGCCCAGGGCGGCCCGGGGTGATCGACACCTGGCGGAGGAGAGCCGTTGACGATTCCTTCTCCCATTGACTCGCCAAGTCGTCACTCTGCCTCCTGGGCGGAGGTTGGTGCCTCGATGTCGGGGCCGGCCGGGCCCAGGGTTAGGGTCGAGTTGAGGCCACGCGGCCTCGTGCTGTAGTACCCAAAATGGCGGCTGGGCCGAGGCCGGGGTGTGGATGGTGCCCCGGGCCAGCTGGGTCCGGAGCTGGTGTCTTGTGGTGGAGGGATTGCAGGGTACTTCGGGTGGTCGCCGGGGACTCTGGTTGGGGATTCAGGGAGAGCCAGGGTCCGGGTCCCGTTGCGGGGAGGGGGGGCAGCCCGACCATGCGGCCTGTCCAACATGCGTCCCCCCCAGCTGAAGGCGGGGAGAGTCAGCCATCTTCCTGGGGACTCTCCTCGCTGAGGCGGAAAAAGCGTGACAGGCCGTCGGCGTTGGCGTGGTCCTGGCCTGGACGATGTTCCACCGTGAAGTCCATCCCCTGCAGGGAGATGGACCAGCGCAACAGCTTCGGGTTCTCCCCCCGCATTTGCATCAGCCATTGCAGGGGTCGGTGGTCTGTTTGCACCCGGAAGGGGGTGCCGAAGAGGTAGGGCCGGAGCTTCTTGAGTGCCCAGACTACGGCGAAGGCCTCCCTCTCAATGGTGCTCCAGCGCTGTTCTCGGGGCAGTAGGCGTCTGCTGATGAAGGCCACGGGTTGGTCGACCCCTTCGGGGTTGAGTTGGGAGAGGACGGCCCCCACACCATGATCGGAGGCGTCCGTCTGCACAATGAATTCCCGGCTGTAGTCGGGAGCCTGGAGCACGGGGGCCGTGCACATGGCGGTCTTTAATTTCTCGAAGGCCGATTGGCAGTCCGGGGTCCAGTTGACTGTTTTGGGGCTCTTCTTGGAGGTGAGCTCTGTGAGGGGCCCCACGATGCTGCCATAGTCCTTCACGAACCGCCGGTAGTATCCGGTGAGCCCCAGGAAGGCCCGGACCTCCGTTTGGGTCGTAGGGGGTTGCCAGGCCTGGATGGCGGCAATCTTGAGCTGGAGAGGGGCCACCAGCCCGCTTCCCACTTGGTGTCCCAGGTAGGTCACGGACCCTTGGCCAACCTGGCACTTGCTGGCCTTGATGGTGAGGCCGGCTTGCTGGAGGGCGTGTAGAACCTCCCGCAGGTGGCGGAGGTGGTCGGTCCACTGGTGGCTGTACACAGCAATGTCGTCCAGGTAGGCGGCGCTGAAGTCTTCCAGGCCCGCCAGTACCTGGTTCACCAGCCGTTGGAACGTTGCCGGAGCGTTTTTCATGCCGAAGGGCATTACTTTAAAGTGGTAGTGCCCGTCCGGGGTAGAGAAGGCGGAACGTTCTTGGGCCCTAGGGGTGAGGGCGATCTGCCAGTAGCCCGCTGTTAGGTCGAGGATGCTCAGGTAGCGGGCGGCCCCCATCCGGTCAATTAGCTCATCTGCCCGGGGGATGGGGTGAGCGTCGGTCCTGGTAACTGCATTCAGCCCCCGATAGTCCACGCAGAACCGGAGCAACGCCCGGGGCGGCCGCCTTGGGAACCAGGACGACTGGGCTGGCCCAGGGGCTGTCGGAGGGATCGATCACTCCTAGGGTCAGCATTTTGGACACCTCGGTCTGGATGCAGGCGCGCACCCGGTCTGGTACGCGGTACGCCCGGTGTCGAATAGGAGGGCTGTCCTCGGTGTCCACATCGTGAAGGCACCAGGGGGTGACTCCGGGTGTGAGGGAGAACAGGGAGGCGAACCGCCTCAGGAGTGCTTGGCAGTCTTGGCGTTGCTCCGGGGACAGGGCCTCGGAGAGCTGGACCCCTTCCACTGAGCCATCCCGCTCGAGGGTCCTCAGTAAGTCCGGAAGGGGTTCGGAGTCTTCTTCCGTCCCGTTATCGGTAGCCATCAGGAGGCTGAGTTCGGATTGCACAAAATGGGGTTTGAGCCTGTTGGCATGGAGGACCCGTAGAGGGTTCCGGGCAGTCTCCATGTCGATTAAATAGGTGACGGGCCCCTTGCGCTCGATCACCTTGAAGGGTCCGGACCATTTGTCTTGGAGTGCACAGGGTTCAACCGGGGACATCACCCAGACCCGTTGTCCCGGTTCGAACTCAATGGAGGATGCGTGCTGATCGTACCATCTCTTCATGTCCTCCTGACTGGCCTCGAGATTGGCTTTGGCGGTTTCTCGGAACCGCCGGGTCTGGTTGCGGAGAGCCAGGAGATACCTGTAGATGTCCGGGGGAGTTTTCTGGGGAGGCTGCTCCCAACCTTCCTTGACTAGGCTGAGGGGGCCCCGGACGGGGTGCCCGTACAGGAGTTCAAATGGGCTGAAGCCGAGGGATTTCTGCGGGACCTCCCGATAGGCAAATAGGAGGCATGGAAGTAGCACGTCCCACTGGCGTCGAAGGGGTTCCTCTAGGCCCATAATCATTCCCTTGAGGGTGCGGTTGAACCTCTCGACCAGTCCGTTTCCTTGCGGGTGATAGGGGGTCGTGAATTTGTAGGTGACCCCGCATTGTTGCCAGAGAGACTTCATATATCGGGAGATAAAGTTCGTGCCCCTGTCGCTGACGACCTCCCGGGGGAACCCCACCCGGGAGAAGATCCCCATCAGGGCTCGGCCCACCACGGGGGCCGTCACAGTCCGAAGAGGGATGGCCTCGGGATAGCGGGTGGCGTGGTATACTAGGACCAGGATGAACCGGTGTCCTTGGGCTGTTCGGGGGTCGAGGGGCCCCACAATGTCTATTCCCACTCGTTCGAACGGGGTGGTGACGACAGGAAAGGGTTGTAAAGGTGCTTTGATTTTTCGGCCACTTTTTCCGCTGGCCTGGCAGGTGGGGCAGGCCCTGCAGTGGTTGGCGACATCCTTTCGCATTTGGGGCCAGAAAAAATGGGTCACCAGGCGGTCGTAGGTTTTATCCTGTCCCAGGTGTCCGGCAAGGGGGACATCGTGGGCTAAGTTCAGGAGAAAGTCTCGGAAGCGAAGGGGCACCACCAGTACCCGACTGGCTCCTAGTTCTGCAATTTTCTGCTCGCTGTAGAGCAGGTCTTGGTCCCAGTAGATCCAGTGGGCCCCTGAGGTATCCCCTGTGCTCTGGGCCAGGGCTTGCTGCCGGAGTCCTTCGAGAGAGGGACATGTTTTCTGTTCGGCCCGGAATTGTTCCTGAGTGGGGCCTCCCTCCTGACGCCATTGTGCCAGGTCAGGGACGTCCCGAAGCTGGTCGGATCCTTCTTCTGTTTGGGTCGAGGGACTGGCTTCTGGGGCGGCCTCCTCTGGGATGAGCGCGGGAGGAGGTTCCGGCCACTCGGGCTCTTCTAGACTGGGGACCGCGCGGGCGGTCATGGACCGGGTCGTGACGCAGACCCATTCGGGGAGGCCGAGCATCCCCAGGTGTTCCCTCCGTTCGACAGCTGCCCAGGGAGAGCTTTCGAGGTCGTTTCCTAGGAGGCAATCCACGGGGGCATCATCGCGGACAGTTACCTTTAACATCCCTGTTACTCCTCCCCACTCGAAGGGGACGCAGGCCATGTGGCATAGACTTTCGGAATTGTCTGCTGATCGGACAGGGCAAAGAATGTTCGGCAGGATTTGGTCGGGAGTGACAAGGTGGCGTCGGACCGCCGTTACACTGGCCCCGGTGTCGCGGAGGGCTTCCGCCCGGCGGCCATTGATGTTGACCCACTGACTGTACTTCTGCGTGTTGGCGGGAAGGGGGGCCCGCGGAATCATCTCCCTCTCCCCCAAGCAGACCAGCGCCATGGCGGCTGGTGCCCACTCAGAGGGGTCGGTCTCGTACTCTTCTTGGTCTTCCGGGATTAGTTCTTCCCCTAGGGCGGCCCCTGCGACCTGGCGGGGGGTAGTGTTCGGATTCTTTGGGCAGTTGGGATCACTGGCGTAGTGGCCGGGTCGTTGGCATCTGTGGCACATAACGTTGGCCCGGAAACCGGCCCGGATGGCTGGGCTCCCTCGGCCGACCGGGGTCGAGGGGCTGCTTGTGGGTGACAAGGGGCTGGGGTCTCTCCCCCGACCCTGGCCTCCTCCTCCTCCTCCCCGGGGGCGATGGGGCCCTGGGTACGGTCTGGATGATTCGCTGGGTCCGTTCCGGCCAACTCGGGTGCTTTCCCACCGGTCGGCTTCGGCGGCGAGTTGCCGAGGTTCGGTTAGTTTACTGTCCAAGAGGTGTTGCCGGAGTTCCACGAAGCAGTTGTTCGACAGGTGCTCCCATACGATAAGGTCAAAAAGTTGTTCGTAGGTGGTCACTTTGTTGCCCTTGATCCACCCTTCGAAGGCTCGACTAAAGAAGTTCACGTACTCCACCCAGGTCGTACCCGGAATCCGTTTGCAGTCGCGGAACCGCTGGCGGTACATCTCGGGTGTGAGCCCGTATCGAGTGAGGAGGGCGGCCTTCATGTGGTCGTAGGATGTCATCAGATGGTCCGGGAGTTGCAGCAGGGCGTCCCGCCCTTCGTTGACAAACCTCCCCCATAATCCGGCTCCCCAGTCGCTCCGTGGAATCCGGTGGGAGGTCATGGCCACCTCATAGGCTTTAAACCACTGCTGTATATCATCGTTCTTGTGGTATTCCCGGATGACATCTTTGGGGATGTGAACCTTGGGCTCGGTAGAGGCAGGCAGGGTCGGTCGTTAGGGGAACCCGAGTTCTTTATTCTGTTTCTGGATTTCCAGTTCCTTGAGATTGCGCTCATGTTCGTACGCTAGTTTCTTTTCCTCTAGCTCTCTCTGTTTTTGCTTCTCTTCTCGCTCCTCTCGGAGCCGTAAGTGTTCCAGAGTTATTTTTTGTTCCGCCAGCTTGAGTTCTCCATCCAAGCGAAGTCGGGCTAGTTCTAATTCGTGGAGTCTGCTTTTTTCTCTTTCTCGGATCTCTTCCAGGGAGAGACCCGCTCTTCTTTCTTCAGTTGGTGCGGGGCTCGTCTCGGTTGTTCGTGTTCGGGGTACGGCCGTACCCGTTTCTGCCCAAGCTTCTAGGGCCCGTTTGAAGTCTTCCTTTGTGCTCAGACCGGTGGTTGGAAGGCCAAGTTCTATGCAATACTGCTTCAGTTCTCGGTGGTTGTAGTCTTCCAATTTTTCCATCTGGAATTTTTCCGTTGTTCCGCTCTCTGTTGTCATGGTGGTTGTGTGTCGTGGGGCGAGTGACTTTCTGTACGATTATGCGTAGGTTCGGATCCCTCCGCTGGCCACCAATGTTAGACGGGGACTCTGAGGGTCGGCCGAATACTGAGGGAGAGGTCCCCGAGGAGGACCGTCTCCGGCGATCGTACAGACAAGGCACCTCCCTCCCCACAAATAGGCACCACACCAGGTCGAGTTCAATACTTTATATAAGGTTCGTAAGGCAAGGATATTGGCGATACAGGATATCTCGGACCTGAGGGTCCTCTCACTTCTAGTCTCTGTAGGGAAAAGGGGGTAGCGGGACAGTCTTGGTACCGGGTCGGTACAGGGGGTGGCAAAAGGCGAGCTCACAATCCTCGAGCTGGAGAGTCTGTGAGTCGGGCCGCGGCAGCGCCAGCAGGCCAAGGCGATGGTTTCACGAGGCAGAGGGCCGCGGCAGCGCCAGCAGGCCAAGACGATGGTTTCACGAGGCAGAGGGCCGCGGCAGCGCCAGCAGGCCAAGACGATGGTTTCACGAGGCAGAGGGCCGCGGCAGCGCCAGCAGGCCAGTCACGGATGAGTTCTTCTCGGGTCTCTCGACTCCAGGATACAACTCCCTTCCTGGTCTGGCCCTGCCTCAGTTATAGGTCTGGTCCCCTTTGATGTCCGGACCCTCGCGCCTGGGGGCCGGGAGGTCCGGGATGAGGGAGTCCAGACACCCAGCAGGGGGGTGGAGCCAGCGCCCAGGGCGGCCCGGGGTGATCGACACCTGGCGGAGGAGAGCCCTTGACGATTCCTTCTCCCATTGACTCGCCAAGTGGTCACTCTGCCTCCTGGGCGGAGGTTGGTGCCTCGATGTCGGGGCCGGCCGGGCCCAGGGTTAGGGTCGAGTTGAGGCCACGCGGCCTCGTGCTGTAGTACCCAAAATGGCGGCTGGGCCGAGGCCGGGGTGTGGATGGTGCCCCGGGCCAGCTGGGTCCGGAGCTGGTGTCTTGTGGTGGAGGGATTGCAGGGTACTTCATGTGGTCGCCGGGGACTCTGGTTGGGGATTCAGGGAGAGCCAGGGTCCGGGTCCCGTTGCGGGGAGGGGGGGCAGCCCGACCATGCGGCCTGTCCAACAGAGTGCATAGTGCATAGGGAGTGCATAGTGCATAGGGAGTGCAAAGTGCATAGGGAGTGCAGAGTGCAGAGTGCATAGGGGGTGCATAGGGAGTGCGGAGTGCAGAGTGCATAGGGAGTGCAGAGTGCATAGGGAGTGCAGAGTGCATAGGGAGTGCAGAGTGCTAGGGAGTGCAGAGTGCTAGGGAGTGCAGAGTGCATAGGGAGTGCAGCGTGCATAGGGAGTTCAGGGTGCATAGGGAGTGCAGAGTGCATAGGGAGTGCAGAGTGCATAGGGAGTGCAAGGGAGTGCATAGGGAGTGCAAGGGAGTGCATAGGGAGTGCAGAGTGCATAGGGAGTGCAGAGTGCATAGGGAGTGCAGGGTGCATAGGGAGTGCAGGGTGCATAGGGAGTGCATAGGGAGTGCGGAGTGCAGGGTGCATAGGGAGTGCATAGGGAGTGCAGAGTGCATAGGGAGTGCAGAGTGCATAGGGAGTGCATAGGGAGTGCAGAGTGCATAGGGAGTGCAGCGTGCATAGGGAGTTCAGGGTGCATAGGGAGTGCAGAGTGCAGAGTGCATAGGGAGTGCAAGGGAGTGCATAGGGAGTGCAAGGGAGTGCATAGGGAGTGCAAGGGAGTGCATAGGGAGTGCAAGGGAGTGCATAGGGAGTGCAGAGTGCATAGGGAGTGCAGGGTGCATAGGGAGTGCAGGGTGCATAGGGAGTGCAGGGTGCATAGGGAGTGCAGAGTGCATAGGGAGTGCATAGGGAGTGCAGAGTGCATAGGGAGTGCAGAGTGCAGGGTGCATAGGGAGTGCATAGGGAGTGCAGAGTGCATAGGGAGTTCAGGGTGCATAGGGAGTGCAGAGTGCATAGGGAGTGCAGAGTGCATAGGGAGTGCAAGGGAGTGCATAGGGAGTGCAAGGGAGTGCATAGGGAGTGCAGGGTGCATAGGGAGTGCAGGGTGCATAGGGAGTGCAGAGTGCATAGGGAGTGCAGAGTGCATAGGGAGTGCAGAGTGCATAGGGAGTGCAGAGTGCATAGGGAGTGCATAGGGAGTGCAGAGTGCATAGGGAGTGCAGAGTGCATAGGGAGTGCAGGGTGCATAGGGAGTGCAGGGTGCATAGGGAGTGCAGAGTGCATAGGGAGTGCAGAGTGCATAGGGAGTGCAGAGTGCATAGTGCATAGGGAGTGCATAGTGCATAGGGAGTGCATAGTGCATAGGGAGTGCATAGTGCATAGGGAGTGCAGAGTGCATAGGGAGTGCAGAGTGCATAGGGGGTGCATAGGGAGTGCAGAGTGCATAGGGAGTGCAGAGTGCATAGGGAGTGCAGAGTGCATAGGGAGTGCAGAGTGCTAGGGAGTGCAGAGTGCTAGGGAGTGCAGCGTGCATAGGGAGTTCAGGGTGCATAGGGAGTGCAGAGTGCATAGGGAGTGCAAGGGAGTGCTAGGGAGTGCAGGGTGCATAGGGAGTGCAGGGTGCATAGGGAGTGCAGGGTGCATAGGGAGTGCATAGGGAGTGCAGAGTGCATAGGGAGTGCGGAGTGCAGGGTGCATAGGGAGTGCATAGGGAGTGCAGAGTGCATAGGGAGTGCAGAGGGCATAGGGAGTGCATAGGGAGTGCATAGGGAGTGCAGAGGGCATAGGGAGTGCATAGGGAGTGCATAGGGAGTGCAGAGTGCATAGGGAGTGCATAGGGAGTGCATAGGGAGTGCATAGGGAGTGCAGAGTGCATAGGGAGTTCAGGGTGCATAGGGAGTGCAGAGTGCATAGGGAGTGCAGAGTGCATAGGGAGTGCAGAGTGCATAGGGAGTGCAAGGGAGTGCTAGGGAGTGCAGAGTGCATAGGGAGTGCAGAGTGCATAGGGGGTGCAGGGTGCATAGGGAGTGCAGAGTGCATAGGGAGTGCAGGGTGCATAGGGAGTGCATAGGGAGTGCAGAGTGCATAGGGAGTGCATAGGGAGTGCAGAGTGCATAGGGAGTGCAGAGTGCAGGGTGCATAGGGAGTGCAGAGTGCATAGGGAGTGCAGAGTGCATAGGGAGTGCAGAGTGCATAGGGAGTGCAGAGTGCATAAGGAGTGCAGAGTGCATAGGGAGTGCAGGGTACATAGGGAGTGCATAGGGAGTGCAGAGTGCATAGGGAGTGCAGAGTGCATAGGGAGTGCATAGTGCATAGGGAGTGCATAGTGCATAGGGAGTGCATAGTGCATAAGGAGTGCTGAGTGCATAGGGAGTGCAGAGTGCATAGGGAGTGCAGAGTGCATAGGGGGTGCATAGGGAGTGCAGAGTGCATAGGGAGTGCAGAGTGCATAGGGAGTGCAGAGTGCATAGGGAGTGCAGAGTGCATAGGGAGTGTAGAGTGCATAGGGAGTGTAGAGTACTAGGGAGTGCGGAGTGCAGAGTGCTAGGGAGTGCAGAGTGCTAGGGAGTGCAGAGTGCTAGGGAGTGCAGAGTGCTAGGGAGTGCAGAGTGCTAGGGAGTGCAAGGGAGTGCAGAGTGCAAGGGAGTGCAGAGTGCTAGGGAGTGCAGAGTGCAGAGTGCAAGGGAGTGCAGAGTGCAAGGGAGTGCAGAGTGCTAGGGAGTGCAGAGTGCTAGGGAGTGCAGAGTGCTAGGGAGTTCTAGGGAGTGCAGAGTGCTAGGGAGTGCAGAGTGCTAGGGAGTGCAGAGTGCTAGGGAGTGCTGAGTGCATAGGGAGTGCAGAGTGCATAGGGAGTGCGGAGTGAAGAGTGCATAGGGAGTGCAGAGTGCTAGGGAGTGCTAGGGAATGCAGAGTGCATAGGGAGTGCAGGGTGCAGAGTGCATAGGGAGTGCGGAGTGCAGAGTGCATCGGGAGTGCGGAGTGCAGAGTGCTAGGGAGTGCAGAGTGCTAGGGAGTGCAGAGTGCTAGGGAGTGCAGAGTGCTAGGGAGTGCAGAGTGCATAGGGAGTGCAGGGTGCATAGGGAGTGCAGGGTGCATAGGGAGTGCAGGGTGCATAGGGAGTGCAGAGTGCATAGGGAGTGCAGAGTGCATAGGGAGTGCAGAGTGCATAGGGAGTGCAGAGTGCTAGGGAGTGCAGAGTGCATAGGGAGTGCAGAGTGCATAGGGAGTGCAGAGTGCATAGGGAGTGCAGAGTTGTTGGACAGGCCGCATGTTCGAGCTGTCCCCCCGCCCCGCAATGGGACCAGGACCCTGGCTCTCCCCGCATCCCCAGCCAGAGTCCACAAACAACCACCCGAAGTACCCTGCAATCCCTCCACTACAAGACACCAGCTCCGGACCCAGCTGGCCCGGGTCACCATCTACCCCACGACATCGACCCAGCCGCCATCTTGGGGCACTGCAGCACGAGGCCGCGTGGCCTCAACTCGACCCTAACCCCGGGCCCGGCCGGCCCCGACATCGAGGCCCCACCATCCTCCCAGGAGGCAGAGTGATCACTTGGCGAGTCAATGGGAGAAGGAATCGTCAACGGCTCTCCTCCGCCAGGTGTCGATCACCCCAGGCCGCCTGGGCGCTGGCTCCACCCCCCTGCTGGGTGTCTGGACTCCCTCATCCCGGACCTCCCGGCCCCCAGGCGCGAGGGTCCGGACATCAAAGGGGACCAGACCTATAACTGGGGCAGGGCCAGACCAGGAAGGCAGTTGTATCCTGGAGTCGAGAGACCCGAGAAGAACTCATCGTCTTGGCCTGCTGGCGCTGCCGCGGCCCTCTGCCTCGTGAAACCATCGTCTTGGCCTGCTGGCGCTGCCGCGGCCCTCTGCCTCGTGAAACCATCGTCTTGGCCTGCTGGCGCTGCCGCGGCCCTCTGCCTCGTGAAACCATCGTCTTGGCCTGCTGGCGCTGCCGCGGCCCTCTGCCTCGTGAAACCATCGTCTTGGCCTGCTGGCGCTGCCGCGGCCCTCTGCCTCGTGAAACCATCGTCTTGGCCTGCTGGCGCTGCCGCGGCCCTCTGCCTCGTGAAACCATCGACTTGGCCTGCTGGCGCGGCCGCGGCCCTCTGCTTTATGAGACTATCACCTAGGCCTGCTGGCGCTGCCGCGGCTCGATCCACAGACCCTCCAGCTCGAGGATTGTGAGCTCGCCTTTTACCACTACCTGTACCGATCCGGTACCAAGACTGTCCCGCTACCCCCTTTCCCTACAGAGACTAGAAGTGAGAGGACCCCCGGGTCCAAGTTATCCTGTATCGCTGATATCCTTGCCTTAAGAACCTTATATAAAGCCTTGAACTCGACTTGGTGCGGTGCCTGTTTGTGGGGAGGGAGGGTACTTGTCTGTACGATCGCCGGAGACGGTCCCCCTCGGGGATCTCTCCCTCGGTATCCGGCCGACCCTCAGGGTCCCCGTCTAACATTTGGTGGCCAGCGACGGGATCCGAACCTACGCATAATCGTACAGAAAGTCACTCGCCCCACCACACACAACAACCATGTCAATAGAGAGCGGAACAACGGAAAAATTTCAGATGGAAAAATTGGAAGACTACAACCACCGGGAACTGAAGCAATATTGCATAGAACTTGGACTTCCAACCACAGGTCTTAGCACAAAGGAAGACTTCAAACGAGCCCTAGAAGCTTGGGCAGAAACAGGTACGGCCGTACCCCGAACACAAACAACCGAAACGAGCCCCGCACCAACTAAAGAAAGAGCGGATCTCTCCCTGGAAGAGATCCGAGAAAGAGAAAAAACCAGACTCCACGAATTAGAACTTGCCCGACTTCGCTTGGATGGGGAACTCAAGCTGGCAGAACAAAAAATAACCCTGGAACACTTACGGCTCAGGGAAGAGCGGGAAGACAAGCAAAGACAGAGGGAGCTAGAGGAAAAGAGACTAGAGTACGAACATGAGCGCAATCTCAAAGCACTGGAGATTCAGAAACAGAATAAAGACCTCGGGCTCCCCGAACGACCGACCCCGTCTGCCTCGACCGAGCCCAAGGTTCACATCCCCAAAGATGTCATCCGGGAATACCACAAGAACGATGATATCCAGCAGTGGTTTAAAGCCTATGAGGTGGCAATGACCTCCCACCGGATTCCCCGAAGCGATTGGGGAGCCGGATTATGGGGGAGGTTTGTCAACGAAGGGCGGGACGCCCTGCTGCAACTCCCGGACCAGCTGATGACCTCCTACGACCACATGAAGGCCGCCCTCCTCACTCGATACGGGCTCACACCTGAGATGTACCGCCAACGGTTCCGCGACTGCAAACGGATTCCGGGTACAACTTGGGTGGAGTACGTGAACTTTTTTAGCCGAGCCTTCGAGGGGTGGATCAAGGGCAACAAAGTAACCACCTACGAACAACTCTTTGACCTTATCGTATGGGAACACCTGTCGAACATCTGCTTCGTGGAGCTCCGGCAACACCTCCTGGACAGCAAGCTAACCGACCCTCGACACCTCGCCGCCGAAGCCGACCGGTGGGAAAGCACCCGAGTTGGCCGGAGCGCACCCAGCGAAGTATCCAGATCGTATCGCCCCCGAGGGGGAGGAGGAAGTCAGGGTCGGGGGAGAGACCCCGGCCCCGCGTCACCCCCCAGAAACCCCTCGACCCCGGTTGGCCGGGGAAGCCCTGCCGTCCGGGCCGGTTTCCGGGCCAACATTACGTGCCACAGGTGCCAGCGACCCGGCCACTACGCCAGTGATCCCAACTGCCCAAAGAATCCGAACACGACTCCCCGCCAAGTTGCAGCGGCGGCCCTAGGGGAAGACATAATCCCGGAAGACCAAGAGGAGTACGAGACCGATCCCTCTGAATGGGCACCCGCCGCCATGGCACTGGTCTGCTTAGGGGAGAGAGACATGATTCCGCGGGCCCCCCTTCCCGCCAACACACAGAAGTACGGTCAATGGGTTAACATCAATGGCCGCCGGGCGGAAGCCCTCCGCGACACCGGGGCCAGTGTAACGGCGGTCCGACGCCACCTCGTCACTCCAGACCAAATCTTGCCGAACATTCTTTGCCCTGTTCGATCAGCCGACAACTCCGAAAGCCTATGCCACATGGCCTGCGTCCCCTTCGAGTGGGGAGGAGTAACAGGGATGTTAAAAGTAACTGTCCGCGATGATGCCCCCGTGGACTGCCTCCTAGGAAACGACCTTGAAAGCTCTCCCTGGGCAGCTGTCGAACGGAGGGAGCACCTGGGGATGCTTGGCCTCCCCGAATGGGTCTGCGTCACGACCCGGTCCATGACCGCCCGCGCGGCCATGACCGCCCGCGCGGTCCCCAGCCCAGAAGAGCCCGAGTGGCCAGAACCTCCTCCCGCGCTCATCCCAGAGGAGGCCGCCCCAGAAGCCATTCCTTTGACCCAAACCGAAGAAGGACCCGACCAGCTTCGGGACGTCCCTGACCTGGCACAATGGCGGCAGGAGGGAGGCCCCACGCAGGAACAATTCCGGGCCGAGCAAAAAACCTGTCCTTCTCTCGAAGGACTCCGGCAGCAAGCCCTGGCCCAGAGCACCGGGGATACCTCGGGGGCCCACTGGATCTACTGGGACCAAGACCTGCTCTACAGCGAGCAGAAAATTGCAGAACTAGGGGCCAGTCGGGTGCTGGTGGTGCCCCTTCGCTTCCGAGACTTCCTCCTGAACTTAGCCCACGATGTCCCCCTTGCCGGACACCTGGGGCAGGATAAAACCTACGACCGCCTGGTGACCCATTTTTTCTGGCCCCACATGCGGAAGGATGTCACCAACCACTGCAAGGCCTGCCCCACCTGCCAGGCCAGCGGAAAAAGTGGCCGAAAAATCAAAGCACCGTTACAACCCTTTCCTGTCGTCACCACCCCGTTTGAACGAGTGGGAATAGACATTGTGGGGCCCCTCGACCCTCGAACAGCCCAAGGACACCGGTTCATCCTGGTCCTTGTAGACCACGCCACCCGCTATCCCGAGGCCATCCCTCTTCGGACTGTGACGGCCCCCGTGGTGGGCCGGGCCCTGATGGGGATCTTCTCCCGGGTGGGGTTCCCCCGGGAGGTCGTCAGTGACAGGGGCACGAACTTTATCTCCAGATATATGAAGTCCCTCTGGCAGCAATGCGGGGTCACCTACAAATTCACGACCCCCTATCACCCGCAAGGAAACGGACTGGTCGAGAGATTCAACCGCACCCTCAAGGGGATGATTATGGGTCTAGAAGAACCCCTTCGACGCCAGTGGGACGTACTGCTTCCATGCCTCCTGTTTGCCTATCGGGAGGTCCCGCAGAAGTCCCTCGGCTTCAGCCCCTTTGAACTACTGTACGGGCACCCCGTCCGGGGCCCCCTCAGCCTAGTCAAGGAAGGTTGGGAGCAGCCTCCCCAGAAAACTCCCCCGGACATCTACCGGTATCTCCTGGCTCTCCGCAACCAGACCCGGCGGTTCCGAGACACCGCCAAAGCCAACCTCGAGGCCAGTCAGGAGGACATGAAGAGGTGGTACGACCAGCACACGTCCTCCATTGAGTTCGAACCTGGACAACAGGTCTGGGTGATGTCCCCGGTTGAGCCCTGTGCCCTCCAAGACAGATGGTCCGGGCCCTTCAAGGTAATCGAACGCAAGGGGCCCGTCACCTATTTAATCGACATGGAGACTGCCCGGAACCCCCTACGGGTCCTCCATGCCAGCAGGCTCAAACCCCATTTTGTGCGATCCGAACTCAGCCTCCTGATGGCTACCGATACTGGGACAGAAGAAGACTCCGAACCCCTTCCGGACTTACTGAGGGCCCTCGAGCAGGATGGCTCAGTGGAAGGGGTCCAGCTCTCCGAGGCCCTGTCCCCGGAGCAACGCCAAGACTGCCAAACGCTCCTGAGGCAGTTCGCCTCCCTGTTCTCCCTCACCCCCGGAGTCACCCCCTGGTGCCTCCACGATGTGGACACCGGGGACAGCCCTCCTATTCGACACCGAGCATACCGCGTACCAGACCGGGTACGAGCCTGCATCCAGACCGAGGTGTCCAAGATGCTGACCCTAGGAGTGATCGAACCCTCAGACAGTCCCTGGGCGAGCCCAGTCGTCCTGGTTCCCAAGGCAGCTGCCCCGGGCGTTGCCCCTGAGCTCCGGTTCTGCGTGGACTATCGAGGGCTGAATGCAGTTACCCGGACCGACGCTCATCCCATCCCCCGGGCAGACGAGCTAATTGACCGGATGGGGGCCGCCCGCTACCTGAGCATCTTCGACCTAACAGCGGGCTACTGGCAGATCGGCCTCACCCCTAGGGCCCAAGAACGATCCGCCTTCTCTACCCCAGACGGGCACTACCACTTTAAAGTCATGCCCTTCGGCATGAAAAACGCCCCGGCAACGTTCCAACGGCTGGTAAACCAGGTACTGGCGGGCCTGGAAGACTTCAGCGCCGCCTACCTGGACGACATTGCTGTGTACAGCCACCAGTGGACCGACCACCTCCACCACCTGCGGGAGGTTCTACACGCCCTCCAGCAAGCCGGGCTCACCATCAAGGCCAGCAAGTGCCAAGTTGGCCAAGGGTCCGTGACCTACCTGGGACACCAAGTGGGAAGCGGGCTGGTGGCCCCTCTCCAACTCAAGATTGCTGCCATCCAGGCCTGGCAACCCCCTACGAGCCAAACGGAGGTCCGGGCCTTCCTGGGGCTCACCGGATACTACCGGCGGTTCGTGAAGGACTATGGCAGCATCGTGGGGCCCCTCACAGAGCTCACCTCCAAAAAGAGCCCCAAAACCGCCAACTGGACCCCGGACTGCCAATCAGCCTTCGAGAAGCTAAAGACCGCCATGTGCACGGCCCCCGTGCTCCAGGCTCCCGACTACAGCCGGGAATTCATTGTGCAGACGGACGCCTCCGATCATGGTGTGGGGGCCGTCCTCTCCCAACTCAACACCGAAGGGGTCGACCATCCGGTGGTCTTCATCAGCAGACGCCTCTTGCCCCGAGAACAGCGCTGGAGCACCATTGAGAGGGAGGCCTTCGCCGTAGTCTGGGCACTCAAGAAGCTCCGGCCCTACCTCTTCGGCACCCACTTCCGGGTGCAAACAGACCACCGACCCCTGCAATGGCTGATGCAAATGCGGGGGGAGAACCCGAAGCTGTTGCGCTGGTCCATCTCCCTGCAGGGGATGGACTTCACGGTGGAACATCGTCCAGGCCAGGACCACGCCAACGCCGACGGCCTGTCACGCGTTTTCCGCCTCAGCGAGGAGAGTCCCCAGGAAGATGGCTGACTCTCCCCGCCTTCAGCTGGGGGGGACGCATGTTGGACAGGCTGCATGTTCGAGCTGTCCCCCCGCCCCGCAATGGGACCAGGACCCTGGCTCTCCCCGCATCCCCAGCCAGAGTCCACAAACAACCACCCGAAGTACCCTGCAATCCCTCCACTACAAGACACCAGCTCCGGACCCAGCTGGCCCGGGTCACCATCTACCCCACGACATCGACCCAGCCGCCATCTTGGGGCACTGCAGCACGAGGCCGCGTGGCCTCAACTCGACCCTAACCCCGGGCCCGGCCGGCCCCGACATCGAGGCCCCACCATCCTCCCAGGAGGCAGAGTGATCACTTGGCGAGTCAATGGGAGAAGGAATCGTCAACGGCTCTCCTCCGCCAGGTGTCGATCACCCCAGGCCGCCTGGGCGCTGGCTCCACCCCCCTGCTGGGTGTCTGGACTCCCTCATCCCGGACCTCCCGGCCCCCAGGCGCGAGGGTCCGGACATCAAAGGGGACCAGACCTATAACTGGGGCAGGGCCAGACCAGGAAGGCAGTTGTATCCTGGAGTCGAGAGACCCGAGAAGAACTCATCGTCTTGGCCTGCTGGCGCTGCCGCGGCCCTCTGCCTCGTGAAACCATCGTCTTGGCCTGCTGGCGCTGCCGCGGCCCTCTGCCTCGTGAAACCATCGTCTTGGCCTGCTGGCGCTGCCGCGGCCCTCTGCCTCGTGAAACCATCGTCTTGGCCTGCTGGCGCTGCCGCGGCCCTCTGCCTCGTGAAACCATCGACTTGGCCTGCTGGCGCGGCCGCGGCCCTCTGCTTTATGAGACTATCACCTAGGCCTGCTGGCGCTGCCGCGGCTCGATCCACAGACCCTCCAGCTCGAGGATTGTGAGCTCGCCTTTTACCACTACCTGTACCGATCCGGTACCAAGACTGTCCCGCTACCCCCTTTCCCTACAGAGACTAGAAGTGAGAGGACCCCCGGGTCCAAGTTATCCTGTATCGCTGATATCCTTGCCTTAAGAACCTTATATAAAGCCTTGAACTCGACTTGGTGTGGTGCCTGTTTGTGGGGAGGGAGGGTACTTGTCTGTACGATCGCCGGAGACGGTCCCCCTCGGGGATCTCTCCCTCGGTATCCGGCCGACCCTCAGGGTCCCCGTCTAACAAGAGTGCATATGGAGTGCATAGGGAGTGCAGAGTGCATAGGGAGTGCATAGGGAGTGCAGAGTGCATAGGGAGTGCAGAGTGCTTAGGGAGTGCAGAGTGCATAGGGAGTGCAGAGTGCATAGGGAGTGCAGAGTGCATAGGGAGTGCAGAGTGCAGAGTGCATAGGGAGTGCAGAGTGCATAGGGAGTGCAGAGTGCAGAGTGCATAGGGGGTGCATAGGGAGTGCAGAGTGCATAGGGAGTGCAGAGTGCATAGGGAGTGCAGAGTGCTAGGGAGTGCAGAGTGCTAGGGAGTGCAGAGTGCTAGGGAGTGCAAGGGAGTGCAGAGTGCATAGGGAGTGCAGCGTGCATAGGGAGTTCAGGGTGCATAGGGAGTGCAGAGTGCATAGGGAGTGCAGAGTGCATAGGGAGTGCAAGGGAGTGCATAGGGAGTGCAAGGGAGTGCATAGGGAGTGCAGAGTGCATAGGGAGTGCAGAGTGCATAGGGAGTGCAGGGTGCATAGGGAGTGCAGGGTGCATAGGGAGTGCATAGGGAGTGCGGAGTGCAGGGTGCATAGGGAGTGCATAGGGAGTGCAGAGTGCATAGGGAGTGCAGAGTGCATAGGGAGTGCATAGGGAGTGCAGAGTGCATAGGGAGTGCAGCGTGCATAGGGAGTTCAGGGTGCATAGGGAGTGCAGAGTGCATAGGGAGTGCAGAGTGCATAGGGAGTGCATAGGGAGTGCAAGGGAGTGCTAGGGAGTGCAGAGTGCATAGGGAGTGCAGGGTGCATAGGGAGTGCAGGGTGCATAGGGAGTGCAGGGTGCATAGGGAGTGCAGGGTGCATAGGGAGTGCATAGGGAGTGCAGAGTGCATAGGGAGTGCAGAGTGCAGGGTGCATAGGGAGTGCATAGGGAGTGCATAGGGAGTGCAGAGTGCATAGGGAGTTCAGGGTGCATAGGGAGTGCAGAGTGCATAGGGAGTGCAGAGTGCATAGGGAGTGCAAGGGAGTGCATAGGGAGTGCAGGGTGCATAGGGAGTGCAGGGTGCATAGGGAGTGCAGGGTGCATAGGGAGTGCAGAGTGCATAGGGAGTGCAGAGTGCATAGGGAGTGCAGAGTGCATAGGGAGTGCAGGGTGCATAGGGAGTGCATAGGGAGTGCAGAGTGCATAGGGAGTGCAGAGTGCATAGGGAGTGCAGGGTGCATAGGGAGTGCATAGGGAGTGCAGAGTGCATAGGGAGTGCAGAGTGCATAGGGAGTGCAGAGTGCATAGGGAGTGCAGAGTGCATAGTGCATAGGGAGTGCATAGTGCATAGGGAGTGCATAGTGCATAGGGAGTGCATAGGGAGTGCAGAGTGCATAGGGAGTGCAGAGTGCAGAGTGCATAGGGGGTGCATAGGGAGTGCAGAGTGCAGAGTGCATAGGGAGTGCAGAGTGCATAGGGAGTGCAGAGTGCATAGGGAGTGCAGAGTGCTAGGGAGTGCAGAGTGCATAGGGAGTGCAGCGTGCATAGGGAGTTCAGGGTGCATAGGGAGTGCAGAGTGCATAGGGAGTGCAAGGGAGTGCTAGGGAGTGCAGGGTGCATAGGGAGTGCAGGGTGCATAGGGAGTGCAGGGTGCATAGGGAGTGCATAGGGAGTGCAGAGTGCATAGGGAGTGCGGAGTGCAGGGTGCATAGGGAGTGCATAGGGAGTGCAGAGTGCATAGGGAGTGCAGAGTGCATAGGGAGTGCATAGGGAGTGCATAGGGAGTGCAGAGTGCATAGGGAGTGCATAGGGAGTGCATAGGGAGTGCAGAGTGCATAGGGAGTTCAGGGTGCATAGGGAGTGCAGAGTGCATAGGGAGTGCAGAGTGCATAGGGAGTGCAGAGTGCATAGGGAGTGCAAGGGAGTGCTAGGGAGTGCAGAGTGCATAGGGAGTGCAGAGTGCATAGGGGGTGCAGGGTGCATAGGGAGTGCAGAGTGCATAGGGAGTGCAGGGTGCATAGGGAGTGCATAGGGAGTGCAGAGTGCATAGGGAGTGCATAGGGAGTGCAGGGTGCATAGGGAGTGCATAGGGAGTGCAGAGTGCATAGGGAGTGCAGAGTGCATAGGGAGTGCAGAGTGCATAAGGAGTGCAGAGTGCATAGGGAGTGCAGGGTGCATAGGGAGTGCATAGGGAGTGCAGAGTGCATAGGGAGTGCAGAGTGCATAGGGAGTGCAGAGTGCATAGGGAGTGCAGAGTGCATAGGGAGTGCAGAGTGCATAGGGAGTGCATAGTGCATAAGGAGTGCTGAGTGCATAGGGAGTGCAGAGTGCATAGGGAGTGCAGAGTGCATAGGGGGTGCATAGGGAGTGCAGAGTGCATAGGGAGTGCAGAGTGCATAGGGAGTGCAGAGTGCAGAGTGCATAGGGAGTGCAGAGTGCATAGGGAGTGTAGAGTGCATAGGGAGTGTAGAGTACTAGGGAGTGCGGAGTGCAGAGTGCTAGGGAGTGCAGAGTGCTAGGGAGTGCAGAGTGCTAGGGAGTGCAGAGTGCTAGGGAGTGCAAGGGAGTGCAGAGTGCAAGGGAGTGCAGAGTGCTAGGGAGTGCAGAGTGCAAGGGAGTGCAGAGTGCAAGGGAGTGCAGAGTGCAAGGGAGTGCAGAGTGCTAGGGAGTGCAGAGTGCTAGGGAGTGCAGAGTGCTAGGGAGTTCTAGGGAGTGCAGAGTGCTAGGGAGTGCAGAGTGCTAGGGAGTGCAGAGTGCTAGGGAGTGCTGAGTGCATAGGGAGTGCAGAGTGCATAGGGAGTGCGGAGTGAAGAGTGCATAGGGAGTGCAGAGTGCTAGGGAGTGCTAGGGAATGCAGAGTGCATAGGGAGTGCAGGGTGCAGAGTGCATAGGGAGTGCGGAGTGCAGAGTGCATCGGGAGTGCGGAGTGCAGAGTGCTAGGGAGTGCAGAGTGCTAGGGAGTGCAGAGTGCTAGGGAGTGCAGAGTGCATAGGGAGTGCAGAGTGCATAGGGAGTGCAGAGTGCATAGGGAGTGCAGAGTGCAGAGTGCATAGGGAGTGCAGAGTGCATAGGGAGTGCAGAGTGCATAGGGAGTGCATAGGGGGTGCAGAGTGCATAGGGAGTGCAGAGTGCATAGGGAGTGCAGAGTGCATAGGGAGTGCAGAGTGCACAGGGAGTGCAGAGTGCATAGGGAGTGCAGAGTGCATAGGGAGTTCAGAGTGCAGAGTGCATAGGGAGTGCAGAGTGCATAGGGAGTGCAGAGTGCAGAGTGCACAGGGAGTGCAGAGTGCAGAGTGCACAGGGAGTGCAGAGTGCACAGGGAGTGCAGAGTGCACAGGGAGTGCAGAGTGCACAGGGAGTGCAGAGTGCACAGGGAGTGCAGAGTGCACAGGGAGTACAGAGTGCATAGGGAGTGCACAGGGAGTGCAGGGTGCACAGGGAGTGCAGAGTTCAGAGTGCATAGGGAGTTCAGAGTGCATAGGGAGTTCAGAGTGCATAGGGAGTGCAGAGTTCAGAGTGCATAGGGAGTTCAGAGTGCATAGGGAGTGCAGAGTGCATAGGGAGTGCAGAGTGCATAGGGAGTTCAGAGTGCATAGGGAGTGCAGAGTTCAGAGTGCATAGGGAGTTCAGAGTGCATAGGGAGTGCAGAGTGCATAGGGAGTGCAGAGTGCATAGGGAGTGCAGAGTGCATAGGGAGTGCAGAGTGCATAGGGAGTGCAGAGTGCATAGGGAGTGCAGAGTGCATAGGGAGTGCAGAGTACAGAGTGCATAGGGAGTGCAGAGTGCATAGGGAGTGCAGAGTGCATAGGGAGTGCAGAGTGCATAGGGAGTGCAGAGTGCATAGGGAGTGCAGAGTGCACAGGGAGTGCAGAGTGCATAGGGAGTACAGAGTGCATAGGGAGTGCACAGGGAGTGCAGGGTGCACAGGGAGTGCAGAGTGCAGAGTACAGAGTGCATAGGGAGTGCAGAGTGCAGAGTGCATAGGGAGTGCAGAGTGCATAGGGAGTGCAGAGTGCATAGGGAGTGCAGAGTGCACAGGGAGTGCAGAGTGCATAGGGAGTACAGAGTGCATAGGGAGTGCACAGGGAGTGCAGGGTGCACAGGGAGTGCAGAGTGCAGAGTGCATAGGGAGTTCAGAGTGCAGAGTGCATAGGGAGTTCAGAGTGCAGAGTGCATAGGGAGTTCAGAGTGCAGAGTGCATAGGGAGTTCAGAGTGCAGAGTGCATAGGGAGTTCAGAGTGCATAGGGAGTTCAGAGTGCACAGGGAGTGCAGAGTGCACAGGGAGTGCAGAGTGCACAGGGAGTGCAGAGTGCACAGGGAGTGCAGAGTGCACAGGGAGTGCAGAGTGCACAGGGAGTGCAGAGTGCACAGGGAGTTCAGAGTGCAGAGTGCATAGGGAGTTCAGAGTGCAGAGTGCATAGGGAGTTCAGAGTGCAGAGTGCATAGGGAGTTCAGAGTGCAGAGTGCATAGGGAGTGCAGAGTGCATAGGGAGTGCAGAGTGCATAGGGAGTGCAGAGTGCATAGGGAGTGCATAGGGAGTGCAGAGTGCATAGGGAGTGCATAGGGAGTGCAGAGTGCATAGGGAGTGCAGAGTGCATAGGGAGTGCCGAGTGCACAGGGAGTGCAGAGTGCACAGGGAGTGCAGAGTGCACAGGGAGTGCAGAGTGCACAGGGAGTGCAGAGTGCACAGGGAGTGCAGAGTGCACAGGGAGTGCAGAGTGCACAGGGAGTGCAGAGTGCACAGGGAGTGCAGAGTGCACAGGGAGTGCAGAGTGCACAGGGAGTGCAGAGTGCACAGGGAGTGCATAGGGAGTGCAGAGTGCATAGGGAGTGCAGAGTGCATAGGGAGTGCAGAGTGCATAGGGAGTGCAGAGTGCATAGGGAGTGCAGAGTGCATAGGGAGTGCAGAGTGCATAGGGAGTGCATAGGGAGTGCAGAGTGCATAGGGAGTGCAGAGTGCATAGGGAGTGCATAGGGAGTGCATAGGGAGTGCATAGGGAGTGCATAGGGAGTGCAGAGTGCACAGGGAGTGCAGAGTGCACAGGGAGTGCAGACTGCACAGGGAGTGCAGAGTGCACAGGGAGTGCAGAGTGCATAGGGAGTGCAGAGTTCAGAGTGCATAAGGAGTTCAGAGTGCATAAGGAGTTCAGAGTGCATAGGGAGTGCAGAGTGCATAGGGAGTGCAGAGTGCATAGGGAGTTCAGAGTGCATAGGGAGTTCAGAGTTCAGAGTGCATAGGGAGTTCAGAGTGCATAGGGAGTTCAGAGTGCATAGGGAGTTCAGAGTTCAGAGTGCATAGGGAGTTCAGAGTTCAGAGTGCATAGGGAGTTCAGAGTTCAGAGTGCATAGGGAGTTCAGAGTGCATAGGGAGTGCAGAGTGCATAGGGAGTGCTAGAGAGTGCAGAGTGAGTAGGGAGTGCTAGGGAGTGCTAGAGAGTGCAGAGTGAGTAGGGAGTGCTAGAGAGTGCAGAGTGACTGCAGAGATTAAGCTAATGGCAATGTAAATGACAATGCCATTTTTTTATCTGTTTTCAAAACCAACACATAAATACAAATTTTGTCATTTACATGCCAATAACTCTAACTTTTCCAAAGGCGAAACCATTGCATTGTAAATGCTTGTTTTTAAAGAAGGAAATGACAATTGACACGCATGGCATGCTGATATTATTCCCACACAAAATGAAAATGAAATGAACCTATCAGTTCATTTCACTTTCACGGATTTGGTGCTCGGGGCATATCTCAGCCCCCAAACCCCAATTCACAAGGGGGAGACATTGTTGAAATGGTGAGAATCCTGCTTGAGGATTGCCGCACCATGTGGCTCTGGCGAGAGGGGGACCTGGGGAGTAGATGGGGGTATTCACCCCCAATCCCCCTCCCTGCCCCCCTGGGGAACAGGTAGCCCACTAGACACCAGGGTACTCATTAGGGTTCAATTCATTGTTTTGGGTGGATCAGCCCGCTTGCCATTTGCCTGTGCCCCCACCACGGTCCCCATTAGTCTTTCTGTGCCCCTAGACCCAAGGGTTTTTCTTAGAGTAGACTATTTGTTTCTGGGTGGAGTGGCCCCACCCTGGGCATGGGTGTGTGCTCTCCCTCCCCCTTATTCTTTCTGCCCCACCCCCTGTGAAAGGATGGGGGGTTTCACCCCCAATCTCCCCCTGGGCAGAAAGCCCACCAGAAGCCAGGATTATTGGTTTACTGTGTCTATTTTGAGTGGGGGAGCAACAACCTTCCCCCACCCCCCTATGTGGACCTGTACTCTCCCCCACTCAGGGCCCCATTCGGTTTTCTGCCCTCCCAGGGATTGATGTGGTTGTTCACTCCCAGAGGGGGGGAAGAAAGCATTCTAGACACCAGGTATTTTTGTATAAAAGACTATTTATTGGGAGTGGGGGAGCTTACTACCAAACAACCTTCCTAATGCCAAGCATTAAAGGAAGTCTGCAAAGAAACTTTCTAAGACTCATGCTCTCAGTTGAAAGTAAACTAAATATATCTGTAGTCAAATGTCACTTCTTGTAAAGTGCAGAGTGCCCCCTCGCAAAACGTCAATCACATACACGTAAAACAAAATTAAAAGATTGTTAAAAGCATCTCAGAAATGTTCACAATACACAAGTAACCAATGCATCTATCCACTATTTCCTAATCAAAGCCAAAAACACCCTTTTTTTTAACTAGACCACATAATACTTACGAGTGAAACGCTTAGCAAGGTATCTGATTCGGGCACTGTGATGCCATTTGGAAATTCCTAGTTTCCGACAAATCTGAGCTGGAGCTTTAATGTCGCACTAATTCGGGAAACATATGACTGTAACAAGAGATTAAGCCCTGATGAAGTTCCAAGGGATTATGGAACGAAACGCGTTGGCTGGACTGTTTGTGTAAATAAAAAGAAAGGACGATTGAAAAATAAAGAACTTGCAATAATACATCTGATTGGACTTTTTTACCTGGTGCACCTCCATAGGCTACATTAATCCATGATCTGTTGAGCAGTGGCACTGAACAACGGCAGGTGCCGGAGGATTTGTGCACTGGACATTCTACTTTTCAAAAACAAAAGCGTGAGGGGCAGGCCGGGCAGTCTGCCGTGGGGTCTTTTTTTTTTTTTTGTAAACCGTTTCACCCAACTCTGGATATCAAGAAGGCAACCAAATGTTTGACTCTTCATCAGATTTTGTCTTGGCTTCATAAAGAGGAGTAGATGTGTGGCATCGACCTTGAACTTGCCTTCTTTCACATCCCAAATGGAAAAGGACACAGGCAGTTTCTGAAATTCAAAGCTTTTGCTAGTGCAAAGTCTTCATATCAGCCATTGGGTATTTTCAAATAGCAGCCTTGTTCCAGTGCAAAAGAATCTTAATCTGTCTCTACTATGAGGAATCATCCAATTTAAAAATGGTGCAGGTCATGCTGAAAACTTTGAATCTTCTTCAAGCGGTAGCGGTCAGATCAGTGCTGCTAAGTGAGCCCTGCAGACAGTTTGTTACCCAATACCTTTTGAGCCAATATAACTATAAAATGTGCATGTGTGTTTCCTTCTGAAGACAGATGGTCATCTGTTCAAATCACTGTCATCTGAAGATAACTACATGTCCAAGTGTCAGAGAAGTTTACTGTCTTCTGGGCTCCATGCCCTCATGCACATTCAGTGTCTAGACAGCCAGACTACACAGCTAACCACCATAAGAACTGCTTTGGAATCAGTGGTCTCAAAAACTGGGACACTAGGGGGAGGGGAGAATGGATCTCGAGGACTGATGCATCTCTCAAATCCCTATCATGATGAAGTAAGAAGAGTAGCACGTTTCAGTGCGCCCCTCTGAGCAAGACAAACATGACGGGCCCACTAGAGGGATGGGGAATCGAGAGGGTATTGGTCCTGGGGAAATGCTCCCTGGTTGGACATTAAGACTGCATCAGTCTGGTGGACCTCAGGTGTGTCCACCTGACTCTCAAATCTTCTCTCCCAGTGATTAGCTAATATTCCATCATGGCAGCATTAGAATGAGATTTTATACAAAGAGCAAGAGGAGCTCAGGATGATCTATGTTGGACCCGGCCTCATGGCGTGGTCCTACCCCACCAGCATGGCGGGCCCAGGACGACATCGGCCCTCCACCCAGCATCGGACAGCCCTTTTGCCCGACACTGCACGTCCCAACATTGTTGGTCCGGTCACCATCCTGGACCCCCACTACCGGCCTGGCTCCATCATGGGCCCCTCACGACCTAAGCACGAGGCCGCGCCCGACTCCATCTTGGGCCCACCACGTCACGACCACGTGGCCTCGGCCCCGGCCCAGGCCCCAGCGAAGCCCAGACATCGAGGCACCAAGATCCACCCAGGTGGTGGAGTGGCCACTCGACAGATCCCGGAGAAAAGGGAGTTTCGATGGCCCTCCAGCCGTCCCCGGACGCCTGGTTTCGATCGCCCTCCGGCCTCCCTGGGCGCTGGCTCCACCCCCCTGCTGGGTGTCTGGACACCATCATCCCGGCCCCTCTGACCCCCAGGCGCGAGGGTCCGGACATCAAAGGACTCCAGTCCTATATCTGGGCCAGCCCTGTATTAGGACGCCAGTTGTATCCTGGACTGGAAGCCCTGCTGACGCTGTCACGGCCGACACCAGAAGAACTCATTGCCTGTAACCTGAAGAGACCCTGAGAGCCTGCTGGCGCTGCCGCGGCCCACCTTTGCTGCACCATCTTAAGAGCCTGCTGGCGCGGCCCACCTTTGCTGTACCATCCTAGGAGCCTGCTGGCGCTGCCGCGGCTGAACCATCTTGAGAGCCTGCTGGCGCTGCCGCGGCTGAACCATCTTGAGAGCCTGCTGGCGCTGCCGCGGCTGAGCCATCTTGCGAGCCTGCTGGCGCTGCCGCGGCTGAACCATCTTGAGAGCCTGCTGGTGCTGCCGCGGCCTCCTCTCCGTTAAGACCACCTGTCGAGTCCTGCTGGCGCTGCCGCGGCCCGACCTCTCGGAACCCCCAGCTCGAGGATTGAGAGCTGTGCGCAGGGTATCCCTTCCTGTATCCATACCGAGACTGTCCCGCTACCCTGTCCCTTTTACGAGACTCTATAGATCCCTCGATCTGCCTGTATATACCGCTGAGACCCAGCAACCTTTATTCTTGATAAAGCCTAAGAACTTAACCTCTGGTGTGGTGTCCGTTTGTAGTGTTTTGGTTACCCTGCTGTACAATCCTAGGAGAGGACCCTCGCCCAGGAGGCCTCTCGATAACGCTCGGCTACTTCTCGACGGAGGGGTGGACCTAGGGGGTGGTCAGTCAGACATCTTCTGCCTCCCCCGGGATCGCCTTTCTAACATTGGTGGCAAGCGACGGGATCCGAGCCGACGCAGATCGTACAGAGGGTGATTCACTCACTACCGAGAAAAACACACTACGACCATGACTACGCAAGAGACAAGACCAACTACGGAATTCCAGAAAGAAAAAATGGAAGATTACAGTCACAAAGAATTAAAACAATTCTGCAAAGATCTGGGCATCGCTACCACTGGGCTAAGCACCAAGGAAGACTTTAAATCAGCCCTACAAGCAAGGGTGGACACCGAGGATACACCACCCCGGAATGAAGACAACCCGGGACCGAGCGGACGCCCGGAGACCGACACAACCCCACCGGGGGAGAGACCCGCCAATCCAGGCACGAGCCCCCACGAAGACGCCCGAGAGCGAGAGAGGAACCGGCTCCACGAGTTGGAGCTCGCCCGACTCCGGTTGGATGGAGAACTACAGCTGGAGGAAAGGAAGATCGCACTCGAGCAACGACGGCTAGAAGGAGACCTGGAAGAGAAGAGAAGACAAAGAGACCTCGATGAAAAGAGACTCCTGCTCGAACATGAGCGCGGCCTAAAAGAACTAGAACTCAAAGCCAAAACGAATGATGCCAACGCCTCCGGGGGCAAGACCTCGCCCCCGCCCTTGGACACAAAGGTGCACATACCCAAGGATGTCGTCAAGGAATATTACAAGAACGACGACATCCAGCAGTGGTTCAAAGCCTACGAGGTCGCCATGACTGCCCATCGGGTACCCCTCAAGGACTGGGGCATCGGCCTGTGGGGGAAGTTCGTCAATGAGGGGAGAGACGCCCTGCTAGAGCTCCCCGACGCCGAGATGACCTCGTACGAGCACATGAAAACCGCTCTCCTCACTCGCTATGGACTCACCCCCGAGATGTACCGGCAGCGATTCCGAGACTGTAAAAAAATACCCGGTACCACTTGGGTGGAATACGTGAACTTTTACAGCAGAACCTTCGAGGGGTGGATCAAAGGCATCAAGGTCACCACCTACCAGCAGTTGGTCGACCTCATTATATGGGAACATCTGTCCAACAACTGCTTCATCGAACTCCGGCAGCACCTCCTCGACAGCAAACTGACTGAGCCCCGAAAACTCGCTGTTGAGGCGGATAGATGGGTGAGCACCCGAGTCCCCCGGAGTCCGATGGGAGACTACGGCCGGGGATCCCCGGGGATCCACCGACCACGGGGCGGCGGAGGAGGCCAGAGCAGGGGATGAGACACCCCCACGGGGTCCTCCCCTACCTCCACTTCACCAGCCCTGGGCCGAAGGGGGGTTCCCCTAGCCGGACCTGGGCCCCGCCCGAATGTGACGTGCCACAGATGCCAGCGACAGGGCCGCTACGCGAATGACCCCCTCTGCCCGATGAACCAGCGACCCGGCACCACCGGTCCTCCCAACAGCCAGATCGCGGCCGCCGCCCTGGGGGAAGAAAGAGGCGAGGAAGACGACAACGACCACGAACAGGCCGAGTGGGAGCCCGCCGCCATGATCTTGGCATGCCTGGGTGATCGAGACATGGTCCCCCGAGACCCAATTCCAGGCAACACCCAGAAATATCGCCAATGGGTCACCATTAACGGCCGCCGGGCCGAAGCCCTCCGAGACACTGGAGCCAGCGTAACAGCGGTCCGACGCCACTTGGTGACCCCAGAGCAAATTCTCCCCAATATCATGTGCCCGGTGCGGTCGGCGGACAACTCCGAGAGTTTGTGCCAGATGGCCCGCATCCCCTTCGAATGGGGAGGGGTGTCGGGTATACTGAAAGTGACCGTCCGGGACGATGCCCCCGTGGACTGCCTCCTCGGGAACGACCTGGAAAGTTCCCCCTGGGCCAGCGTCGAGCGGAGAGAGCATCTGGGGATGCTAGGCCTTCCCGAGTGGGTCTGTGCGACCACCCGCTCCATGTCCGCCCGAGCCTTCGCCCCACCGGAGGATGCTCCGACCGAGGAACCAGAGTGGCCCACACCGCCACCGCCCGCCGTCCCCGAGGACGCCGACCCTGAACCTGGCCCCCAGGGGCCCAACTATGAAGACCTCACCGAGCTCGGCCACCTTCCACAACTAGCTCAATGGCGCCAAGAAGGTGGCCCCACCTCGAGGGAATCCGACAACAAGCTGCCACTCAAGCCGCTGGAGGCCCCTCGGGGTCCCACTGGGTCTATTGGGACCAAGACCTTCTCTACAGCGAGCAGAAAGTTGCCGAACTAGGGGCCAGCCGAGTACTGGTCGTTCCCCTCCGTTTCAGAGACTTTCTCTTGAACTTGGCACACGACGTGCCCCTCGCCGGGCACCTGGGGCAGGACAAAACTTACAGCCGCCTGGTGACCCATTTCTACTGGCCGAAGATGCCCAACGATGTGCACAACCACTGCCGATCCTGTCCGACGTGTCAAGCCAGCGGGAAGAGCGGGGGAAAAGTCAAGGCCCCACTCCAGCCCTTTCCTGTGGTCACCACCCCCTTCGAGAGAGTGGGGATCGACATTGTGGGACCCTTGGACCCCCGCACCTCTCAGGGGCACCGCTTCATCCTCGTTCTGGTGGACCATGCCACCCGCTATCCTGAGGCCATCCCCCTTCGGACCACCACGGCCCCAGTCGTAGGCCGAGCGCTGATGGGGATCTTCTCCAGAGTCGGCTTCCCCCGAGAAGTCGTGAGTGATCGGGGTACGAACTTTATCTCTAAGCATATGCGATCCCTGTGGCAATAGTGCGGGGTCACCTATAAGTTTACCACCCCGTATCACCCCCAAGGAAATGGACTTGTAGAACGGTTTAACCGAACACTGAAGGGGATGATCAAAGGCTTAGACGAGCCACTACGACGCAGATGGGACGTCCTGCTGCCCTGCCTCCTGTTTGCGTATCGAGAGGTACCCCAGAAGTCCCTGGGGTTCAGCCCCTTCGAACTATTGTATGGGCACCCGGTCCGAGGCCCCCTCAGCCTGGTCAAAGAAGGCTGGGAGACGGCTGTGCGAGGTGCCCCACCAGATGTCTACCAGTACCTCCTGACACTCCGCAACCAGACTCGGAAGTTCCGGGAACTTGCCGAGGCCAACTTCGAGGCCAGTCAGGAGGAGATGAAACGCTGGTATGACCAGAACGCCTCATCCATCGAATTCGAGCCAGGCCAGCAAGTCTGGGTCATGTCCCCGGTTGAACCTTGCGCTCTCCAGGACAAATGGACGGGGCCCTTCAAAGTGGTGGAGCGCACGAGCCCCGTCACTTACCTGGTGGACCTGGAATCCCCCCGGAACCCTCTCCGGGTTCTGCACGCTAACCGGCTCAAGCCCCACTTCGCCAGCACTGAACTAAGTCTGCTGCTAGCGACCGATGACGGAGCTGAAGACGACTCCGAACCCGTACCAGATCTCATGAGCATCACCGAGAAAGACGGCTCCATCGAAGGGGTCACGCTCTCCTATACCCTGACCCCAGAACAGCACCAAGACTGCCGGGAGCTGCTGGGGCAATTTGCAGACCTGTTTTCCCTCAACCCTGGAATCACCCGGTGGTGTGTCCACGATGTGGACACCGGAGACAACCCGCCTGTAAGACACCGAGCTTTCAGAGTGCCCGACCGAGTTCGGGCCTGCATTCAATCCGAAGTGGCCAAGATGCTAGCTCTGGGGGTAGTCGAACCCTCCGACAGTCCCTGGGCCAGTCCTGTTGTCCTGGTCCCCAAAGCCACCGTCCCTGGCACACCCCCGGCGCTCCGGTTCTGTGTTGACTACCGGGGGCTGAATGCAGTCACCCGGACCGACGCCCATCCCATCCCCCGGGCGGATGAACTGATCGATCGCCTGGGGGCCGCCAAATATCTCAGCATCTTCGACCTCACGGCGGGGTATTGGCAGATCGGCCTCACCCCTGGAGCACAAGAGCGATCGGCCTTCTCGACCCCTGATGGCCACTACCACTTCAAAGTGATGCCCTTCGGCATGAAAAACGCCCCGGCCACCTTCCAGAGACTCGTGAACCGGGTACTGGCCGGACTAGAAGAATTCAGTGCCGCCTATCTCAACGACATTGCGGTGTACAGCCGCCACTGGGGTGAGCACCTGACCCACCTCCGGGAGGTCCTATCGGCCCTCCGACAGGCCGGACTAACAATAAAGGCCAGCAAGTGCCAGATCGGCCAAGGGTCCGTGACGTATCTGGGACACCAAGTTGGGAGCAGCCTGGTGGCTCCCCTCCAGCCAAAGATTGACGCCATCCGGGCCTGGGAGCCCCCGATCACCCAAACAGCCGTCCGAGCCTTCCTGGGGCTCACAGGATACTATCGGCGCTTCATAAAAGACTATGGAAGCATTGTGGGGCCCCTCACAGAACTGACCTCCAAGAGGCTACCCCAAAAGGTGCGCTGGACCCCAGAGTGCCAAACAGCCTTCGAGGCTCTAAAGACTGCCATGTGCACCGCCCCTGTGCTCCAGGCCCCCGACTACAGCCGAGAGTTTGTGGTCCAAACCGACGCCTCGGAACACGGCATTGGGGCGGTCCTCTCACAAGTGAACCCTGAGGGAATCGACCTTCCCGTTGCCTTCATCAGCCGGCGGCTGCTGGCCAGAGAACAGCGCTGGAGCACCATCGAGAGGGAAGCCTTCGCCGTCGTGTGGGCACTAAAGAAGCTCCGGCCCTACCTCTTCGGCACCCACTTCCGGGTCCAGACCGACCACCGGCCCCTGCGGTGGTTGATGCAGATGCGGGGAGAAAACCCGAAACTGTTGCGATGGTCCATCTCCCTGCAAGGGATGGACTTCATTGTGGAGCATCGCCCCGGCAACGACCACGCCAATGCTGACGGCCTGTCCCGATTCTTCCGCCTCGGCGAGGAGAATCCCCAAGAAGATGGGTGACTCTCCCCTGCCTTCAGCTGGGGGGGACGCGTGTTGGACCCGGCCTCATGGCGTGGTCCTACCCCACCAGCATGGCGGGCCCAGGACGACATCGGCCCTCCACCCAGCATCGGACAGCCCTTTTGCCCGACACTGCACGTCCCAACATTGTTGGTCCGGTCACCATCCCGGATCCCCACTACCGGCCTGGCTCCATCATGGGCCCCTCACGACCTAAGCACGAGGCCGCGCCCGACTCCATCTTGGGCCCACCACGTCACGACCACGTGGCCTCGGCCCCGGGCCAGGCCCCAGCGAAGCCCAGACATCGAGGCACCAAGATCCACGCAGGTGGTCGAGTGGCCACTCGACAGATCCCGGAGAAAAGGGAGTTTCGATGGCCCTCCAGCCGTCCCCGGACGCCTGGTTTCGATCGCCCTCCGGCCTCCCTGGGCGCTGGCTCCACCCCCCTGCTGGGTGTCTGGACACCATCATCCCGGCCCCTCTGACCCCCAGGCGCGAGGGTCCGGACATCAAAGGACTCCAGTCCTATATCTGGGCCAGCCCTGGATTAGGACGCCAGTTGTATCCTGGACTGGAAGCCCTGCTGACGCTGTCACCGCCCAGATCTTTTGACTGGGGGAGTGTGTGACATTGATCCACATTCAGTCCATCACTTGTTGTTTTTTGCAATTGCCGCCCTAAGTGCGCTGGGGATGCCCAGACGTGGGTCCCAGGCACTCCACACCACTTGGAGTCAAGCTAGCCGGGCTGAAGAGAGGTGTTACCTCGAAACCGGTCCGGTCCTCGGATGCTTGATTCCGGTCTGGGAAAGATATGGCTGTTGTAGTTCGGACTGGACTGTTCCCATGGGGCAACAGGGTCAGAGCTGATTTGCATAAAGCCATTATCTGACCCAGGGTGGTGTGGAGTGCAAAAAAACGATGGATTTGGGCCCAGATCTTTTGACTGGGGGAGTGTGTGACATTGATCCACATTCAGTCCATCACTTGTTGTTTTTTGCAATTGCCGCCCTAAGTGCGCTGGGGATGCCCAGACGTGGGTCCCAGGCACTCCACACCACTTGGAGTCAAGCTAGCCGGGCTGAAGAGAGGTGTTACCTCGAAACCGGTCCGGTCCTCGGATGCTTGATTCCGGTCTGGGAAAGATATGGCTGTTGTAGTTCGGACTGGACTGTTCCCATGGGGCAACAGGGTCAGAGCTGATTTGCATAAAGCCATTATCTGACCCAGGGTGGTGTGGAGTGCAAAAAAACGATGGATTTGGGCCCAGATCTTTTGACTGGGGGAGTGTGTGACATTGATCCACATTCAGTCCATCACTTGTTGTTTTTTGCAATTGCCGCCCTAAGTGCGCTGGGGATGCCCAGACGTGGGTCCCAGGCACTCCACACCACTTGGAGTCAAGCTAGCCGGGCTGAAGAGAGGTGTTACCTCGAAACCGGTCCGGTCCTCGGATGCTTGATTCCGGTCTGGGAAAGATATGGCTGTTGTAGTTCGGACTGGACTGTTCCCATGGGGCAACAGGGTCAGAGCTGATTTGCATAAAGCCATTATCTGACCCAGGGTGGTGTGGAGTGCAAAAAAACGATGGATTTGGGCCCAGATCTTTTGACTGGGGGAGTGTGTGACATTGATCCACATTCAGTCCATCACTTGTTGTTTTTTGCAATTGCCGCCCTAAGTGCGCTGGGGATGCCCAGACGTGGGTCCCAGGCACTCCACACCACTTGGAGTCAAGCTAGCCGGGCTGAAGAGAGGTGTTACCTCGAAACCGGTCCGGTCCTCGGATGCTTGTTTCCGGTCTGGGAAAGATATGGCTGTTGTAGTTCGGACTGGACTGTTCCCATGGGGCAACAGGGTCAGAGCTGATTTGCATAAAGCCATTATCTGACCCAGGGTGGTGTGGAGTGCAAAAAAACGATGGATTTGGGCCCAGATCTTTTGACTGGGGGAGTGTGTGACATTGATCCACATTCAGTCCATCACTTGTTGTTTTTTGCAATTGACGCTGTCACCGCCGACACCAGAAGAACTCATTGCCTGTAACCTGAAGAGACCCTGAGAGCCTGCTGGCGCTGCCGCGGCCCACCTTTGCTGCACCATCTTAAGAGCCTGCTGGCGCTGCCGCGGCCCACCTTTGCTGTACCATCCTAGGAGCCTGATGGCGCTGCCGCGGCTGAACCATCTTGAGAGCCTGCTGGCGCTGCCGCGGCTGAACCATCTTGAGAGCCTGCTGGCGCTGCCGCGGCTGAACCATCTTGAGAGCCTGCTGGCGCTGCCGCGGCCTCCTCTCCGTTAAGACCACCTGTCGAGTCCTGCTGGCGCTGCCGCGGCCCGACCTCTCGGAACCCCCAGCTCGAGGATTGAGAGCTGTGCGCAGGGTATCCCTTCCTGTATCCATACCGAGACTGTCCCGCTACCCTGTCCCTTTTACGAGACTCTATAGATCCCTCGATCTGCCTGTATATACCGCTGAGACCCAGCAACCTTTATTCTTGATAAAGCCTAAGAACTTAACCTCTGGTGTGGTGTCCGTTTGTAGTGTTGTGGTTACCCTGCTGTACGATCCTAGGAGAGGACCCTCGCCCAGGAGGCCTCTTGATAACACTCGGCTACTTCTCGACGGAGGGGTGGACCTAGGGGTGGTCAGTCAGACATCTTCTGCCTCCCCCGGGATCGCCTTTCTAACAATCTAGAGTTCTTTCTATGAGAATATAGACCTTTCTTTCATTGGGTAATATTGAGAAATGTCAATATCAACACATACTTAGTCCACGTACCAACGTTAAAACTGAAAAGTAGATGAACACAGCGGTCAACGGTGGCAAGAACGTGAGTTACAATGCAGTGCTCCTAGCCATTTTTGTCTGTGGTACACCAGATGTTAGCCTATTTACCACCTATGTTCAACACTCCGTCCATCATCCCCTTTGGTTTTGCTTTGTTCACCCTAAGTTGGCAGGGTATGCCCAGACATGGGTCCCTTGCTCACTTTGCCACTGGATTCAATGCCTTGTCTTCTTTAAAAAGCAAAACCTGGCCTCCACTAGTCATCTATTATTGTACACTCAGCTACCCTTATAAAATGCCCTTGCCAAGCATCGTTAATCACTAGTCTAGTGATCAAGGGCTTTCTCCCTTTTCTAACCTGTGCACGAAGCAGATCTCCATTTATAATTCATAACCACTTTTTGTAAACATGGAGCTGTTTCCACTGGCTCGGGCTCCTCTAAACAGATCCATGGGAAAATGGTAATTTTCTTTCATCACAGCTTGCTACCAAAAGCAAATAAGCCATTGCCAGGTAAGCCTAAAGCCTAGTCCACTAAAGGGAAGGCAGCCACTTCTGCAGTTATGAGGAATGCTCTAGTCCAGGGGTATCCAACCAGTAGCTGGTGAGCTACTAGTAGCTCACCAGCACCCTCAAAGTAGCTCTCAGAGGTGAAGCCAAACCAAGCCAACCAAGCCAATCTCAGTGATTTTGTGTATATTAAAGAAGGAAGCACTGCTCATTTCACTACCCTTAAGAATTACAGACAGCCAAACCAATGACAGGGCCTGTTGATAACACTCAAACACACACTGTGGTGGCCTATCAATCAATCAGGGATTTATAGAGCGTACTACTCACCTGTGAGGGTCTCAAGGCGCTGGGGGAGTGTGTGGGGGGGATTTGGGCAGCTCAGGCCATTCAAAAAGCCAGGTCTTGAGGCTCTTCCTGAATGCTTTCAGTGTGGGGTTTCATCTGAAGCTGAGGGGGAGTTCATTCCAGGTCTTGGCCAAGATATAGAAGAAGGGTGTGCCTCTTGTTCTGGTTCTGTGGATGCAGAGGATTTCGGCCAAGGCCTGGTCAGCAGAGCGGAGGTTTCTTTTGGGGGTGTAAAAGGAGATTCTTTCATTGGTCCGGTGTTGTGGAGGGCTTCATAGGTGTGTGTGAGCAGCTTGAAGGTCACTCTTTTTTCGACGGGGAAGCAGTGGAGTGCTCGTATTTGCTGGGTAATGTGGTCTTGTTGTGGGATGCTGAGGATGCGTCTGGCTGCAGCGTTCTGGACAGTCTGAAGTTTATGGAGTAGAGATTTGTTGATTCCGGCATAGAGGGCGTTCCCATCCAGCCTGTTGGTGATGAGTGCATGGGTGACGGTCTTCCTGGATTCGGGGGTGGGTCCATTTGAAGGTCTTGCTGAGAATGCGGAGGGTGTTGAAGCATGTGGAGGCTGCAGCGTTGGCCTATGGGTCTGCCACATGAACCCTCTTTATACACTTTAAATCTACCTAAGAAGGAGATTGGCCATGTTATCCGTCCTACTCGATCAGTGGCACTGTGTGTGACATCAAAGAATAGTAGCAGCAGTAACCAGGGTTGACCCACCAAAGGGTGTGACTTCAAGAACTAGAGTGAAAATGTGTTAGTTGGGAGCAAGATCAATCAAAGAGCTGAGGAGAAGAGAGTTTGCATCCAGGGCAGAGAAAATTAAAAGCATCACATTCATTTTTGTGTGGGTGTGTGACATTGTGTCCTTCCCAAATAAACAGTGTTGATTCCTTAAAGCTACTCCTAGCGTCAAGGACTGCCAAATATGCATGCTGGTCTCCATCATAAGAGTATTATCTCTGATGCAATTGTGCCCATTCATTGTATAATTCTGCCATAGCCATAATATATTCGTACAGACTATTTTGGACATACAAGTCTAGTAATTACATACTTGCTGCCATCACTGACATATAAAGAGCATGACTGACCTGCTTTTAGCCATTCCTGACAGAGTGGCAACCGCTTCTCCCATAGCAATGGCCATAACTGATGTATGTTGGGCATCCAGCTGTGGCACATAATGGTGGGCATTATTGGCATAACGGAGGCATTCTTAGTGTTATGGTGAGGAAGCATGGCCTATGATTCCAATACTTGGGTATGTGAAGCGTAATTTGTCCATGAGAGGCATTTTTTACAGGGAGGTACTCAATGAAAACAGAAAGCTGATGTTTAGGGACTGTGTATTTTCTAAGTTAAATACTGATTGGATTTTTAAAGGAAAACATGATGCTTTTTCAGAAAAGGTTTTTCTTCTGGAAAATTGAGTTTGATTGCTCAAAGTGGAAAGGGATTTTGAAAGAAAAATATGTGTATTTTCAAAAACGAATATGCTAATGACGACAAAATATTGCAATTCTTAAACACATTTAAACTTGTTAGCTGAATGACAATTCAATTTGAGTTGTGGAGACTTACTGCTGTGGTAATACCCTTTGTGGCACACATCATGTGATGATTTTAATTTTGCTTGATTACAAGCATTTAATATTGATAAACGTTTTCCTATCATTCTGCTGATAACTTCACCTGGAATTTGTGGGTGGTTACTACTGATAATTGTGCTTAGGGTGGTCATAGTGTAATTTTTATACTTATCATCAGCATTTGACAGTGATAAAATATGCTAGTAGCTCAGCAGGACTTTCCTTGAGCAGAATTAGCTCTCACTACAGAAAAGGTTGGAGACCCCTGCTCTAGTCCTACACATTTGGAGGACTGCTATCTGGAGATCATTGCACATTTTTGAAAATCATTCCTGTTTCGATTCTGACTTCAGGACAGGTACTCTGATGGGTCCAGCCTCCCTGCTGTTTGCGTAGATATTTCAAAAACATATTTTATTATGGTTCTGATTCTCCTACTCCGTGATTGGGTTAGGAGCTTGCTCCTCACTTTAACTGATTAGGACTATCAGAGAGAATCCTATGGCGAAGAAGAAAATGTTATTTACCTGTAATCGTAGTTCCCCATGACGGCTTTTCTCTCTAAAGTCGTAAACATGCCACCCACCCTCTCGGAAACATAGTTTGGCTTTCGGTCTGTGCTGATCCTTTATCTCTTACTCCCCTCCAAATGCCCAGGGCCTAAATATTTGGCAGTGCATGGTGGGACTGTGTATCCTCTGGAATTTTTAATGGGCAGTTTCCACTCTTACTGCAAACATATTTGTTGGAACTGGTAATTATTATACTTGTACCAACTTATTACTGAGCAGACGTACTAATACCCCGTGCCGATCCTCGTTGTTACTTGTGCAAATGGATTTTGATGGACAGTTGCTACAATAAATAGATGTGACAGGAGCAATAAATCCTTTTATGCTAGTGGACAAAGACATCTGAATTCATGCCAGCCATAACGTAACTTGCAGAGCCTAAATATTTAGGTGGTGTAATTGTTTGACTTCTCAAATGCTCCCTCTCCACTGGAACGAACACATCTCTTGGGGGATAAAACAAGAGTACCTCATCACTTTCCTAAAAATCGCATGGTTTTGTTAAGGGAATGTCTTTAGTTCAGTTTCCATATTTTTTCCGTTGCTCTTTCTGTTGTTGGCCATCGTTGCCATGACAGGTCTGTCCTGCTCATTTATAATCATGTATGCACACATGAGGGGGTCCTAATCTCACAGTGGGTCTCGAGCAAATATGAAGGTCTTTCTGGGTGCGTAATTGCAAAGAGGATAAATTATGATTTCTCATATTCCCATTTGCCCCAAAAAGGTTACATTTTATGACAGTTGGAAAAATAGACCTCTTTGTTGAGAACATCTCAGTTTTCTGAAGATATGTGATGCCTATATTTTAATACAAGCCTGTACCTAAATAGAGAATTGGAACATTTAGGAGTGGCTAAAGGTAGAGAAGATTGTTGAAGTTCTATTGCTCGTTTCTGCTCGGTCTGTGTGTGTTAATCCTGCCTTTTTGATGCTTTCAGTAATGGGTGCCATCTTTGAGCCTTTATTATAGCATTGTGTGATTACTCACCCCCTCCCCAAACGCAAATAAAAGCCTTCCTCTTTCAAATATCTTTTTGGCATTAACCACTACGCCTTTTTTGATGACTGTTAATGCAGTTGTGACCAGCCCTGCCTACGAGTTGTATTTGGAATGACTTTCTTAGTGGGTTTCACAAATTTTCGATTTCGAGAACTGATGTTGATTCATCACAAATAAATTACATTTAAATAAATATTTAGTCTTTTGGATCCTCCGCTATTAAATGTATTCCCAGAGCCTGGTAAAAAAAAAGCACAGCCCTACTTTCAGCAAGCTCTCCCAGCCTAGGTAGGAAGGAAAATTACTTTTATGAGACTTCTTGCCCTGCCAATAGCAGATTTAAATCCAGCCTGGGTACGGCGGGATGAAACAACATCCTGCAGACTATGCAACTACCGCAGAAAATCTTGGTTTCACCTGCTGTGCTGCTGCCCCAAACCCGCCAGCGATCGACACCGTTTGTTAGCTCCTTTATGCCGGGCCAACAGTATCAGACTCTGTAGAGAAGCTTCGGACCTGTGTTTCTCCGCCAACCTACAACAGACTCTTTCCACGTTGGGGAAATTCACAGACACTATTCGATCCGCACTGCTCAATGCACCAACAGGGTGAGAATGGCCAGACACTGCAGAGAGAAGCACTGGATCAGTGCCTCCCAGTCAACTCACCCCAGATTCTTGCCAGGCTAGGGAAACCCACAGGTGTAATTTGAACCACAGGCTGTGTGACTATAATAACCCAAAACACTCTTGCCTCCTCCCTCCAGTGGCTGCCGACATGGCTTAGGAGTGGCAGAGGGTGATCACGGGGGTGGGGATGTGGTATATAAATAAATAATACCGGGACTATTTTTGAATTACATTAACAATAACAGATAGCTCAATAAATAAGAGGCAGGATCCGATGTGTCCGAGTCAGAAGGATTTATTCAGGCAAAAGGGAAGGGACTGGAACGGGACAGCCTGAAATAAATAGGAAGGAAGGAAGGCAGCTGCAGCGCTTCATCGACAGTGCAGCATATATATAGTACAACATTACATTACATTACATACAGTAGGCGTAACTTATGACAAACGTAAGATAAGAAAACATGGGCGGAAAAAGAAGGCGTGTACAGGGCGTGCATATAGACATGTGATGAGAAACGTCACAAAAGTGTCATGAATGGGCGGAAACATGGAGGGGGCTACCTGAGAGCAGCTGGGACCTTTAACCTAGTGGTGCGCGCAAACGGGCAATGACGTGTTACTAGGGAGAACTGGGGGCTATGACTTCTGCACTAGAAGAGGAGACTAAAGTCTGCGGTGTCAGGACGACATGTACCTATAGCGTATCTGGTATCTGGTGTTTGGAGTACATGTTGATAGAATCTAAAAGTTATCAGAGCAAAGGCTACTTGACACTAAGACTGGTGCATGCATCTATTCTACATGTATTGCGTGAGCTAGGAATATTAATACAGTATTTCTCCTGCATGGAGACAGAAAGACTATACCATAGCTGAAACTGTTGATGCGGTTCAGTAGCTTAGGAATGCGAAGAAGAGAGGCTGGACTGATAACTAGAAGCATAACATACTCTTGGCAGACTGGCAGGCAGAGCCAGGCCGGGCCGGGCACCGCGCGGCAGGAAGTAAGTGAAGGGTCAGGGATGCAGGTGGGGGCTGCATCGCTCCTCGGAGTGGGTTCAGGAGACTGGAGCTTGAATCTGGTGTCCGGGCCCTTTTGAGGCCTAGAAACTGGGACAATTCGGTGAATTAACGTGCACACTGTGAAACGTGGCAACATAAGCCTAATACTCGTTGCCTTCACGAGAACTGGAAACTGGCATACTAGAGTTGGACACGACTATAATTGCATCTTTAATCGATCATAGGGGGATACATGCATATCGATCATGCACATATAACATAGAATGAGGAACACGTAGGCACATATAACATGGCAAAATTTACTTTTCCACATTCCCTCCTTGTGCCCTACGTTTCCATCAGGAAACATCAATATTCATGTGTTGGACAGGCCCCATGAAGGGCTCGCTCCCCCCCCGCATGACAGGGCCCTGGTACCGGCCTTCCAGGTACTACCCGCAGAAGCAACCCCCAACCCGTCCCCCATGGGACGTCTGCTCCTGGGAATCCCTGTGTCCCTGGCCTGGGCCACCGTCAGCACCCTTGCCCGGGCCAGCCGCCATCTTAGACACTGCGCCACGAGGCCGCGTGGCCTCAGCTCGACCCCAACCCCGGGCCTGGCCAGGCCCCGACATCCCGGCACCACCATCCACCCAGGAGGTGAACGGACCACTTGGCAGGTCAATGGGAGTAAGAAGTGTCGATGGCTCTCTCCCGCCAGGTGCCGATCACCCCCAGCCTCCCCGGGCGCTGGCTCCACCCCCCTGCTGGGTGTCTGGACTCCCTCATCCCGGACCTCCCGACCTCCAAGAGCGAGGGTCCGGACATCAAAGAGCACCAGACCTATAACTGAGGCAGCCCCAGAACAGGAAGGCAGTTGTATCCTGGAGTCGAGAGACACCGCGACGAACTCATCCTTGACGGACTGCTGGCGCTGCCGCAGCCCTGCCTTGTGAACTCTTGTCCTGCCTGCTGGCGCTGCCGCGGCCTTCTGCAACCTTCATCCTCGTGGGACCTGCTGGCGCTGCCGCGGCCCGTTGTAACCTCCATCTTCGTGGGACCTGCTGGCGCTGCCGTGGCCCGTTGTAACCTTCATCCTCGTGGGACCTGCTGGCGCTGCCGCGGCCCATTGCCACCTACGACCTCTTCGGGACCTGCTGGCGCTGCCGCGGTCTGACCCGCCCGAACGCCGAGCTCGAGGATTGTGAGCTACCACCGTCCCACCTCCGTACCTACGGGTACCAAGACTGTCCCGCTACCCCCTTCCCTAATAGAGACTAGAATTGAGAGGATCATCGTGTCCTGATCTCATGGTATCGTACTACCGTACTTCAAGAACTGCCTATAAAAGGTGTTAATCTGATCTTCGTGTGGTGTCCATCTGTGGGGGGGAAGTTACTTGTTTGTACGATCGCTGGGGACGGCCCTCACCGGAGGCCTCTCCCCTTGTGCTCGGCCGACCCTCCAGGTCTCCGTCTAACATTGGTGGCCAGCGGCGCGATCCGAACCAACACGTACCGTACAGATAGTAACTCACCCTACGACTAAACCACAATGACGACCCAAGAGAGCGGATCGGCAGAGAAGTTCCAGATGGAAAAGCTGGAGGAATACAGCCACCGAGAGCTAAAACAATTTTGCATGGACTTAGGCATTGCTACCACCGGGCTAAGCACAAAAGAAGACTTCAAAAACGCCCTAGAGGCCTGGACAGAGACGAATACCGCCACACCCCGGGACCTCGAAGCCCCGGAAGTCAACACCACCCTGACGGAAGAACGGAGAACAGGTCCCTCCCGAGAAGAGATCCAGGAGCTGGGAAAAAATAGACTACACGAGCTAGACTTGGCACGGCTCAAATTAGACGGAGAATTGAAGCTGGCGGAACAGAAAATAAACTTAGAACACTTACGGCTCAGAGAAGAGCGAGAGGAAAAACAGAGACAGAGGGATCTCGAAGAGAAAAGACTGGCATACGAACACGAGTGCAAACTAGCAGAGATAGAAATACGCAAACTGAACACAAACCTAGGGGTTCCCGAGCCACCGCGCTCCCCGGGTACTACCGAACAGAAGGTCCACATCCCCAAGGATGTGGTCCGAGAATACCACCGGAACGACGACATACAGCAGTGGTTCAAGGCCTACGAGATCGCCATGACGGCCCACCGGATCGCTCGAAGTGACTGGGGAGCAGGGCTATGGGGCAGATTCGTCAATGAGGGCCGTGATGCCCTGCTGCAGCTTCCGGACCATCAAATGACGTCCTATGACCACATGAAGGCCGCCCTCCTCAGCCGATATGGGCTTACGCCCGAAATATACCGCCAGAGGTTCCGCAACTGCACCCGGATCCCGGGTACAACTTGGTTGGAGTACGTAAACTATTTCAGCCGAGCCTTCGAGGGGTGGATCAAGGGTAACAACGTAACCACCTACGAACAACTCTTCAATCTCATTGTGTGGGAGCACCTCTCCAACAACTGTTTCGTCGAGCTCCGGCAGCACCTCCTCGACAGTAAATTGACTGAACCACGGCAGCTCGCCACCGAGGCGGACCGGTGGGAGAGCACCCGAGTGGCCCGGAGTGGGCCGAATGAGCAGAACAGATCCAACCAAGGTCATCATCATCCCCGAGGAGGAGGAGGAGGACCGGGCCGGGGCAGAGACGCTGTCCCGGTCACTCCCGCTAACACCACCCCGCCCCCAGCCGGCCGGGGAAACCTCCCGATGCGCCCGGGTTTCCGAGCCAACGTTACGTGTCACCGATGCCAGCGAGTCGTCCACTACGCCAGTGACCCGACCTGCCCGAAGAACCCGGCTTCCGGGCCCCGTCAGGTGGCGGCCGTCGCCCTAGGAGAAGAACAAGTCTCCGAAGACACTGAAGCATACGAGTCGGAGCAGTTCGAGTGGGATCCTGCCGCCATGACCCTGGCCTGCCTAGGGGGAAGAGACATGGTCCCACGGACTCCCCTGCCAGCCAACACTCGGAAGTACAGCCAATGGGTGAGCATAAATGGGCGCAAGGCCGAAGCCCTGCGTGACACCGGGGCCAGTGTGACGGCCGTCCGCTGTCACCTGGTGACCCCAGAACAAATCCTGCCAAACGTTCTTTGCCCCGTCCGATCGGCAGACAATTCGGAGAGCCTGTGTCTGATGGCCTGCGTCCCCTTCGAATGGGGAGGAGTGTCCGGCATGCTAAAAGTAACTGTCCGCGACGATGCCCCCGTGGACTGCCTCCTGGGGAACGATCTCGAGAGCTCCCCGTGGGCAGCTGTTGAAAGAAGAGAGCATCTGGGGATGTTGGGTCTCCCGGACTGGGCGTGCGTGACCACCCGGTCCATGGCCACCCGCACCATCCCTAGACCGGAAGAACCCGAATGGTCAGCACCTCCTCCCCCGATCGCTCCCGAAGAAGACTCCATCCATACCGACCACCCGGAACCAACCCCAGAGGGGTCCGCACAGCCCCCCGAACTTCCCGACCTGGCTCAGTGGCGTCAAGAAGGGGGGCCCACCCAAGAACAATTCCGGCAGGAGCAAAAGACCTGTCCCTCCCTCGAGGGACTGCGACAGCAAGCGCTCGCCCAGGGCCAAGGAGACACCACCGGGGCCCACTGGGTTTATTGGGACAATGATCTCTTGTACAGCGAGCAGAGAATCGCAGAGCTGGGGGCCGGTCGAGTGCTGGTGGTGCCCCTCCACTTCAGAGACTTCCTGTTGAACTTGGCCCATGATGTCCCCCTGGCCGGGCACCTGGGGCAAGACAAAACCTACCACCGCCTGGTGACTCACTTCTTTTGGCCCAAAATGAGAAATGACGTCTCCAACCACTGCCGGTCCTGCCCAGGCCAGCGGGAAGAGCGGCCGCAAACTCAAGGCACCCCTACAACCATTCCCCGTGGTGACCACCCCGTTCGAAAGGGTGGGAATAGACATTGTGGGGCCCCTGGACCCCCGAACAGCACAAGGGCATCGCTTCATCCTGGTCCTGGTGGACCACGCCACCCGCTATCCTGAGGCGGTCCCCCTTCGTACTACAACAGCCCCAGTAGTGGGTCGAGCCTTAATGGGGATCTTCTCTCGAGTGGGCTTCCCCCGGGAAGTCGTCAGCGACAGGGGTACGAACTTCATTTCAAAGTATATGAAATCCCTCTGGCAGCAGTGCGGGGTCACTTACCGATTCACAACCCCCTATCACCCCCAGGGAAACGGACTGGTCGAGCGGTTCAACCGCACTCTCAAGGGGATGATCATGGGGCTAGAAGAACCCCTACGCCGCCAGTGGGACGTGCTACTACCGTGCCTCCTCTTCGCCTACCGAGAAGTCCCCCAGAAGTCCCTCGGCTTCAGCCCCTTCGAACTCCTGTACGGACACCCCGTTCGCGGGCCTCTCAGCCTAGTGAAGGAGGAATGGGAAATGGCCCCCCTAAAACCCCCTCCAGACGTCTACAAGTACCTCCTGACCCTCCACAATCAGACCCGGAAATTCAGGGAGATCGCCAAAGCCAATCTTGAGGCCAGTCAAGAGGACATGAAGAAGTGGTACGATCAACATGCCTCCTCCATCGAGTTTGAACCGGGTCAGCAGGTATGGGTGATGTCCCCCATCGAACCGTGTGCCTTGCAGGACAAATGGACAGGGCCCTTCAAGGTGATCGAGCGCAAGAGTCCCGTCACCTATCTCATCGACCTAGAGTCCCCCCGGAACCCCCTCCGGGTTCTCCACGCCAACAGACTCAAACCCCACTTCGTGCGCTCAGAGCTCAACCTGCTGATGGCTACCGACAGTGGCGCAGAAGGAGACTCCGAGCCCCTCCCTGACCTACTGAGGACCCGTGAAAAAGATGGTTCGGTGGACGGGGTCCGACTCTCCGAGGCCCTGACCCCAGAGCAGCGTCAAGATTGTCGGGCCCTCCTGCGGCCGTTCGCAAACCTGTTCTCCCTCGCACCCGGAGTCACCTCCTGGTGCCGGCACGACGTGGACACTGGGGACAGTCCTCCTGTCCGACACCGGGCGTACCGAGTACCGGATCGGGTACGTACATGCATCCAAGAAGAAGTCTCCAAGATGCTCGCCCTCGGGGTCATCGAACCTTCGGACAGTCCCTGGGCCAGCCCGGTCGTCCTGGTCCCCAAGGCCCGGCCCCGGGCACCACACCGGAGCTCCGATTCTGCATCGACTATCGGGGTCTGAACGCGGTCACCCGAACCGACGCTCACCCTATCCCCCGAGCAGATGAACTAGTCGACCGCATGGGGGCAGCCCGCTACCTAAGCATCTTCGACCTGACAGCGGGCTACTGGCAGATCGGCCTCACCCCCAGGGCCCAAGAACGTTCCGCTTTCTCCACCCCGGATGGGCACTACCATTTCAGAGTGATGCCATTCGGCATGAAGAACGCTCCAGCCACTTTTCAAAGACTGGTGAACCAGGTATTGGCGGGCCTCGAAGAATTCAGCGCCGCCTACCTGGACGACATCGCGGTATACAGCCGCCACTGGACAGACCACCTCCACCACCTCCGAGAGGTCCTGCAGGCCCTCCAACAGGCCGGCCTCACCATAAAGGCCAGCAAGTGCCAAATCGGCCAGGGGTCCGTGACCTACTTCGGACACCAAGTGGGGAGCGGTCTGGTGGCCCCCCTCCAACTCAAGGTAGCTGCCATTCAGTCCTGGCAACCCCCCGAAACACAGACCGAGGTCCGAGCCTTCCTGGGGCTCACCGGATACTACCGGCGGTTCGTGAAGGACTATGGCAGCATTGTGGGGCCCCTCACGGAACTCACGTCTAAGAACCACCCAAAAAGAGTCAACTGGACTCCCGACTGTCAAGCGGCCTTCGAGAAGCTGAAGGCCGCCATGTGCACCGCTCCTGTGCTCCAGGCCCCCGACTACAGCCGCGAGTTCATCGTTCAGACCGATGCCTCCGACCATGGTATTGGGGCCGTCCTCTCCCAACTGAACCCCGAAGGAGTCGACCAACCAGTGGCCTTCATCAGCAGACGCCTACTGCCCCGAGAACAGCGCTGGAGCACCATTGAGCGGGAGGCCTTCGCAGTAGTATGGGCCCTCAAGAAGCTCCGGCCTTACCTCTTCGGAACCCACTTCCGGGTACAAACAGATCATCGGCCCCTGCAATGGCTCATGCAAATGCGGGGGGAGAACCCCAAACTATTGCGATGGTCCATCTCCCTGCCGGGGATGGACTTCACTGTAGAGCATCGCCCTGGTCAAGACCACGCCAACGCGGACGGCCTGTCCCGCTTTTTCCGCCTCGACGAGGACAGTCCCCAAGAGGATGGGTGACTCTCCCCGCCTTCAGCTGGGGGGGACGCATGTTGGACAGGCCCCATGAAGGGCGCGCTCCCCCCCCCGCATGACAGGGCCCTGGTACCGGCCTTCCAGGTACTACCCGCAGAATCAACCCCCAACCCGTCCCCCATGGGACGTCTGCTCCTGGGAATCCCTGTGTCCCTGGCCTGGGCCACCGTCAGCACCCTTGCCCGGGCCAGCCGCCATCTTAGACACTGCGCCACGAGGCCGCGTGGCCTCAGCTCGACCCCAACCCCGGGCCTGGCCAGGCCCCGACATCCCGGCACCACCATCCACCCAGGAGGTGAACGGACCACTTGGCAGGTCAATGGGAGTAAGAAGTGTCGATGGCTCTCTCCCGCCAGGTGCCGATCACCCCCAGCCTCCCCGGGCGCTGGCTCCACCCCCCTGCTGGGTGTCTGGACTCCCTCATCCCGGACCTCCCGACCTCCAAGAGCGAGGGTCCGGACATCAAAGAGCACCAGACCTATAACTGAGGCAGCCCCAGAACAGGAAGGCAGTTGTATCCTGGAGTCGAGAGACACCGCGACAAACTCATCCTTGACTGACTGCTGGCGCTGCCGCAGCCCTGCCTTGTGAACTCTTGTCCTGCCTGCTGGCGCTGCCGCGGCCTTCTGCAACCTTCATCCTCGTGGGACCTGCTGGCGCTGCCGCGGCCCGTTGTAACCTCCATCTTCGTGGGACCTGCTGGCGCTGCCGCGGCCCGTTGTAACCTTCATCCTCGTGGGACCTGCTGGCGCTGCCGCGGCCCATTGCCACCTACGACCTCTTCGGGACCTGCTGGCGCTGCCGCGGTCTGACCCGCCCGAACGCCGAGCTCGAGGATTGTGAGCTACCACCGTCCCACCTCCGTACCTACGGGTACCAAGACTGTCCCGCTACCCCCTTCCCTAATAGAGACTAGAATTGAGAGGATCATCGTGTCCTGATCTCATGGTATCGTACTACCGTACTTCAAGAACTGCCTATAAAAGGTGTTAATCTGATCTTCGTGTGGTGTCCATCTGTGGGGGGGAAGTTACTTGTTTGTACGATCGCTGGGGACGGCCCTCACCGGAGGCCTCTCCCCTTGTGCTCGGCCGACCCTCCAGGTCTCCGTCTAACATCATGATACCATCTATCTGTTCATATAGCATCATTTGCTCGTCTCGAATTGTCTTGGAACGGGATTTAGGACTAGGAATACAAGAGGTAGCACACATGCCGCAAATCGCAGGGCCACATTGTAAACAGAGGCAGCAACTGAATATGATCATTACTGCTATACCTAGGAATGACAATACTTTCCATCCCCAGGCAGATATGATACTCCAGAGCCAACCGGACCATGTCCAGGTGCCTGGATTCTGGTGTAACTGATGGGCAATTTTATGGAGTCTGGTTATAGCTGAATAAACAGACGGCGCGTTATTAGGAATGAAAATGCAGCAACTAGATCCGATGACTCTACAAGCTCCTCCTCTATCGGCCAGTATGACGTCAAGAACGAGACGATTTTGGAGCACGACAAAACGCATAGCAGATTGCTCTTCTGTTAAGTTACCTAGAGCGGAAGTAGTCTCATTCACTACTGCTTCAAGGGTTCTGGTTAACCTACGTATTAACTTACTATTCTGGACAGGACCTATAAAGAAAAAGAAACCTTTATTGAAGTCTTGATACTGTTCTAGAGCAGTTTCAGTTTGATCGACAATTGGGGACTCAGTCTCCCTTCTATGTCTAACGTGTACTAGATGTGTGTTTCTGTGATAATCGGATGGGGCTAGGAAAACTGGTGGCAGTAGGAAGGCAATGTAACATGTTCCATCCCAATCGAGGGGCAGACGAACATATGCGGTCTGACCACAAACAAAATAAGAATGACGTGAGGCTTTGAAAATAGATTTCCCACTGTCACTATACTCGACCACAGTAGTACAATCACTATGTCCTACATGTGCGGAACCATTCTTTCTGACACATAATTCGCCTTTGACTGGTAGTACTGAAATAGCAGGCAAATCTGGAGTAGTATCGGACTGAACATTCAGAACCATAAAATTCGAGGAATAATTACCTAAATCATATACTTCATTTTCTAGATCTAACCCTGTTCTATGGGAAAGACCTTGCTTGTCTGGGAAACATGTTCGATTCAGACGGGACATATCATTTGAGGAAGACGTTAACGTGGACCATGCTCCACACGAACCATTATGTGAAAACGGATAAGGAAAGAGTGGCAGAACTCCCTTCGGTGTCTGGAAAGGGGGGAGTCGACCACACACCCAACAATTAGTGGCATTGCTGGTCTGGTGTGAATAATGCAGCATTTGGATAAAAGTGTTATTACGCATAGCAAGACGATAGGATAACTCGTGAGGAGGCAGATCACTAAATGTGTGCTCTACTGTAACATTAGAAAACATATGTACATGTGAAATAGGAAAACATAAATGTAACGCATAACTTATGCATGTAACCATAAGACTCAGGAACAGTAAAAAGAATAGAATGATGATACATCTCTTAGAGTTTTGACTAACTCTCTCACTGTGTGGGTCTGTCTTATACATGTCAGGAACCTGTCTAACCGTTTCACCCGAGAGGGACTTAGACAATTAAACTGGCTGACTTACTTTACTAGACCGCAACTTTGCTTTATACTCCTGCTGCGGAGTTTTCTCTAACAGGGGAATTTTAGATTCATTTTCGGGGCAGTCCTTGAGAACGGGGCAGTCCTTGAGGAAAGTTTTAGGTTTCAGTCCGTGGAATTTCTTGACGTGGCTCACGTGTAGCCACCCTTTCCGGTTTTCAATTTTAACTGCTGTCCGGGTGGTGAGAAGGACCAGACGAGGCTGCTTCCAGCGGGGCTCCAGCGGACTTGAGCGATCAAAATTACGGACCAGCACGAGATCCCCCGGGACGATCTCGTGTGGTTTCACCTCGGTGTTGTCTGGAAATGCAGCGGCAACCTGTGAACGACAAGATTGTAGTGCAGACATCAAGGAGGCAAGGTAATCTGTCAGCATATTACTGTCAACATCAGTTATTTTACGGGGTCTAGGTGTACCCCACATGTTGGGGGGACGCCCAAACACTATCTCATAGGGAGATAGACCTGAACGGGAGTGAGCGACCATTCTCATATAAAAAAGGGCAACTGGCAGTGCTACTATCCAATCTACACCTTTCTCTGCACACACTTTTGCGATGCGGATTTTTAGGGTCTGGTTATGTCTCTCTACGAGACCGGCTGCTTCAGGATGGCGTACACAATGGAACTTCCACTGGTACCCTAACAGAAGGGAAACTTGTTTCATGAGCTCGGATGAGAATGGCTGGCCGTTATCTGAATACACGACCCTAGGTAATCCATAGCGGGGAAAATACTCACGAACCAACTGCCTGGCAGTGGTCGCAGCTGTGTAATCTGGAACTGGATATGCCTCTGTCCACCAGGACAAAGCGCATACAACTACGAGGACATACTTGAAACCTCGACATCGCTCCATCTGAATATAATCCATTTGGAGGACTTCAAAAGGGTGGTCAGGAGGATGGAATCCACCTTGTTCCACCGGGACACTTTTACCTGGATTGAACTGACAACATATCATGCAGGTACGTACTTTCTGTTTGGCTGCTGCTCGTAAATGCTTGTTGAACCAAATGTTCTGGATACTGTCTAACATGGCTTTTTCTCCTAAGTGTGCTGGACTATGTGCGGTGTTAATAATGACTTGAACCATAGAGTCGGGGAGAAACCATGTGGCTTTTCCCTTCGTTAACCATCCTTGATCTGTCTGGACCCCTCCTTGTTCGGACCATTTCTTTATTTCATCGGGAGTAGCATGTAACTGTATGTCTATGACATCTTGTGTAGGGTCCTTAACTGTCATACAAGTAGTCTGATCTGGAATGTCTGTCTGTGTCGGGTTAACTGGAATGTCTGGAGTCTGAGCTGTAAGCTTGGCTGTTCGATCTGCTAGATCGTTACCCTGGGAAATGATGTCGGTGACTTTCGTATGTGCCTTGCACTTCATGATAGCGATAGCTGTCGGTAAATGTATTGCATCTAACAGAGCTTGAATGAGGAGACCATGCTGAATCTTGGTCCCATGAGAGGTCATAAAACCTCGTTCCTGCCAGAGCACTCCAAAGTCGTGTACGACTCCGAATGCATAACGTGAATCTGTGTATATGTTTACTTTCAGGTTCTTGGCACGTATGCAGGCTTGGGTCAGAGCGATGAGCTCTGCTGCTTGAGCGGACAGAGTGTCAATACGATGTGTTTCTATAACTTCGGTTTCAGTAGTCACTGCATACGCGGCTACTAGTTCTCCTGTACTTGTTCTCATACATGAACCATCCACATAAAGTGTCAGGTCGGGATCAGGTAATGCAATGTCTGTCAAGTCTTGTCTAGGCTTTGTCATGGTGTTAACAACTTCCACACAGTCATGTGTGGCAGGATTTGAAGTAACTGACGGTAACAGTGTAGCTGGATTTAAAATGTTGCAGCGTCTGATTTCTATGTGTGGCTGAAATAATGTCAGTTCATAACCTGTTAAACGTGCAATTGTCAAGTGCTGAGTCTGTGTTCGGTTTAAAAGAACTTCCACGGAGTGTGGAACTTGTACTGTCAGGGAGTGTCCTAACACTATGGAATCACTTTGTCTGATAGCTAAAGCTGTGGCTGCAACTGACTTGAGGCACGCAGGCAGAGCCTGGGCTACTGGATCTAATGTGCTAGAAAAATAAGCACAGGGCTTGTATTGTCCTGCTTGATCTTGTGTAAGAACAGATAATGCAGTACCATCACGTTCTGTAACAAAAAGTGTAAAAGGCTTACTGTAGTTCGGTGTTGCTAGAACAGGTGCATTACATAAAGCTTTCTTTAATTCATTAAAAACAAGTGTATGTTCCTGGGTCCAAGGGAGGACAGTCGATACGGCTGCCTCCTGTGTCGTTAACTGTATCAGTGGCTTGGCTAGGAATGCATACTGAGGAATCCATTGTCTGCAGTAAGAAGTGAGGCCGATAAAAGCTCGTACCTCCTTCTGAGTCTTGGGCTGTGGAAGACGTGCTATTAACTGGATACGGTCAGGTGTCAACTGCCTACCCCTCTTGGACAGTAAGTGTCCTAAGTAGACCACTTGCTGGACACAGAATTGCAATTTGGAAGGGGACACCTTGTGCCCCATCTCGGCCAGAAAATACAGAACTGTAAGTGACGCACGCTCGCAGTCACGTTCAGAACGGGCTGTGATCAGTAGATCATCGACATACTGGAGCAGGGCAGTGTCAGTTGGCATGTGAATATTGTCTAGTTGTCTCTTAAGTGCTTGACTGTAAATGCTAGGACTTTCTGTGAAACCTTGAGGTGCTCGTGTGAATTTATAGCTTCTTCCATTTAAACAGAATCCGAAAAGGAACTGGCTGTCTGGATGAATGGGGACACTGAAAAATACGTTCTTGAGATCGATAACTGTAAAGAATGTGGCTTCAGAATCAATGGCTGTCAAGAGTGAAGAAATATCTGGGACTACTGGGTACTGGGGTATGATACATTTATTAAGTTCTCGAAGGTCAATCACTAATCGATATACTGGAGGTGCATTTGGGTCAGTAGGTTTCAGGACTGGAATGATAGGAGAATTACATACATTGGAGTCAGTTTCTACAACCACTCCTTGAGCAATAAGCTCGTCAATAATTTTGGATAAGGCTGTTACAGCCTCAGGTGGCAATTTGTACTGTCTGATTCGTGGTAAAACAACACCTTGCTTCAGAGTCACACGATGGGGTGTGATATGCATACAACCTACATCAGTTGGACCTTGCGCCCATAAATGCTGTGGTACATTCAATAATCTTGGATCAAAATCACGTAATACATAATGACCTTTAAAGTCACGTAAAAACAGACGGACCCCTTCTGGGGAGCAGCATATGACCGCTCCTAATTCTTTCAGTGTTTTAATGCCTAACAAATTTTCTGGACAAGATTTCGTGAGTAATAAGTCTGTAGTTCGGGACAATGGACCAACTTCTAGAGTAACTGGTTTCGATATTTCATTAACAATAGGCTTTCCTGAAAATCCAAGGGAAACATTTCTAGAGCCTGAGAGTGGAGCCCCTGGAACCTCATCATGACTGATGGTAGTCCTACTTGCCCCTGTATCAATCAGAAACTTTCTGTCTTTCCCCAATACTTGACTATGTACATAAAGACCCTCTTGATCTACAGGAATCTCGATGAGAGGCAAGCCTACCTCCCTCTCTAGGCTATTTCATGAATATGGCTGATAATCTGGATACTCTGACTGTGCGTACTGGTACATCTGCTGTGTAACATGCTGTGTTGCAGCGATAGGCTGCGGTGCTGTAACTGTCTGTTGTGCATTCTGTGGTGGCTGAGAAGCCTGTGAAACTTGTTCTTGTCTAGGCGGACGTGGTCTCTCTTTGGTCTTACCAGTAGCTATGTTGTGTTTCAGAACTGCACATTCGTTTATAAAATGACCTGGCTGTTTACAGTAATTGCAGGTCCCTTTAACGGGAGCTGCAGGATGACTGGCTTGATTCGGACCCCTCTTCTGACTGTCTTGTGGAACAGATTGTGCAACTAGTACTTTCATTTTCGTGTCTTTCATACGTCTCCTTTCGTGTTCCTGCTCTTCCCTGATTCTGTTCTGGTGGTACTGGAGCATCTGGAGCATCTGTGACGGAGAATTAGCTTGCCAGGTACTTTCGACTTTCAGGACTCTATTTTTAACTTGTGGACTTGAATTCTCGACTAGTTTGGTAACAAAGAGATGGGGGTACGACTCACTACTTGTTTTCAGACCACTATTAATAATAAAACATTTCTCAAATCTAGAATAGAAATCACTAGTATCTTCGTCTTGTTTCTGTTTACAGGCTGAGATAGCATCCCAATCTTCCTTTTTCGTGGCTAGTAATCTTGGCAAAACTTGTATCAATAATTCGGGCAATTCTTTAGCTTTATCCCCAAGACCGGTACCTGGTACTCGTATATTATCTTCAGTTTCTAATGCTGTCCAATCTATCTTTTTCTCTCCCACCTCCCATTCTTTTTCTTTGAGTTTTTCATATATGCCCGCAGGCAACAGGACCTTTAACATTTTAATGATATCAGGATACGTGTATTCTCCCATACGGAGCATGTCCTTTAATTCACGGTGGAACCCTGCTGGATCTTTGTCGTGACAGGGAATTAACTTTTTCATCTCTAAGAGTTCTATTTTCGTGATAGGGGTGTAAACAAATACTCGTTCTAGACCACCACCCTCTTTCTTGACTGGATGCACTTCTCGTAACGGATTCTGTCTATCTATGTAGAATGATTTACTTTCTGGAGGTGAGACGTGAACAAAATGTGGATTCAGAAAAGTTCGGTATTTGTGGCGCTGTTCTAGAATGACACTAATTAAATCGGTACCTAGACCTTTCCATCTGTACTGGAGTAACTCGTTCAATACATCATGTAGAGGACCTGGATCAGAATGCTGATCCTCATACAGTATAATGAGGTGCTGGATCATATACATACCCACCAGACGTTGCTCGGCTGGGGGCAGTTTCAGAAACATTTTTGCCACTATTTCGTCTGGAAAAGTGGCAGAATCAGTAGTCCATCGGACTGCTGATCGGGCTAGTTCTTGTTCATGCATTGTACTAAGCTCGCTATAACCTATTCGGGATTTCAGAATATGATCGGTAGCTTGGAATACTTGCTCAAGAGAACACTGTTCTGGTACTGGAGGAGGAAAAGCTTTCTTGTAATCTAGGCGTGAATGTCGGTCGGAAAGTCTAGTTCTACCTACATACGCTATTCTGTCGGGATTCTCGCTGTCTACCTCTTCACTGGAAGAGTCACTCTCTTTCTCGGTTGCTCTCTTTGCTTCTCGTTCCTTGTGTATACGTATTATTTCCTTACAAATTTTCTTATACATGCTCTCTATACAATTTTGTGTCTTGTGTTTTCCCTCGGCTATATTGTCACTCCACCTAGTCAGGACCTTCATTTCTTCTGGATCTTTTTCTGGATAATCTTGCTCTCTTATTAAACAGTTAATCAAAAATTTTAAAATCATGAGCTGAGTCTCGACTTTTCTTTGAACCATGGCTTCGTGAATACTTCCTGGATTCACTCCTGTACGGATAAAACGATATATTCTGTCTAGATGTTACTTCATATCGGCAGGGTGATCAAAAAGCTGGCCACCCGCCTTAAACGTAATGAATACAAGATCATGTGATCTTCACCTGGAACTGGATCATATATACAATCAGTAAGAAGTCGCTTGAGATCTGTGTGTGTCGCCACTTTTGGCGTACGCTGTAACGCTAGTTCATGTAGCGTCAGACGTTTCGGTTGAGGCGGGGTGCGAGGAGAACCTCCCCCCGCGGCTCCTAAACTAGAATCGTCGGTGAATACTGTACGGGCTGGTAGAGTGACTGGCAAAACGGGTGCATGTACTGTGGGCTGGGCCGGGGGTGCTGTAACAGGTACTGTAACATTGACTGGACCCGTGGGACCAGCGGTTGGAGGAGCTGGAATTACATTATTAACGGGAGCAGGCGGAACAGGATTTGCATATTCTGGGACTGTATCGTCCAAATAGGACGAAAGAAAAATATCAGCTGCGGTCGGTTTGTGACGTAGCTTAATCGGGACCAATGGTGGCGGTAAATTACAGGGTGCTTCCGGGGTTGCTTTTGGCAAGCCCTCGGCAAGAAGAGGATACATACCTTTAATAAGGGCATTTCTCTGTCTGACTGACTGTTCTGCTCTAACTCATTCACCTTCTTCTATTAATTCCCTTTCTTGGGCTTTTTCTGCGGATTCCCTACTTAATTCTGTTTTCCTGAATTCTTTTTCGGTTCTTTTATGAGATTCTTTGCGCCATAACTCGATGGCATCTTTCTGGGACTGTCTGGCTTTCTTTTTCCATAACGCTTCTTCTACTCGCATGATGCACTCGGCATCCCATGTACCTGATACGGGCCATCTATATTTCTCTTCTAGTTCCTTAGTATAGTCCGCCCATAAGTCTAGATATATTATGGCATCTAAGCCATGCTTGTGATACATAAAATGTCCTGGACTGTCCCTAGGAGGGACAGGAACTGCTTCTTCGAGTAACCCTTTTCTGGTCTTTAACTGACGTAATTTCGAGAACAAAGGCATTTCCGTAGTATACTTGGAACACAATACACAATAATCACAGTAATAAAATAGCGAACAAAGCACTCATTACACGACATAAACATACATTGATAACAGTTCGAACAGAATACTACCTGATACACTGAAAACAGAACACATGAATTTCTCGAGAACGAAACTTACTAGAATTACTGGATGCACTGCTAAAACAGTACAGAACATACCGGTCCCATAAAGAGACACGTCGGACCCGTATCCACCTAGGTGAATACTTCGGACTGGATCTGTGTACCCAAACCCATCGGACCAGGACCAGACTAATGATCCTGTCTAGATACTTCCCCCGCGACGGTACTCACCGGGAAGCAGAAACTGGAAGGCCTCGGACTGGACTGGACTGCTACGACGTCGGACTACGAACTTCGGAAACTTCGGTTACAGGTGGGCCTCCGGATACTTCGGACCTTGCTCTCTCGGCTTGGGCTCTGGTCGGGACGAACCGCATTCCACACCGCTTCGTCTGGATGTCGGACCGCAGTCTCCGTCTCCTCCGTGGGCCTGAGGGAGACTTGAAGCAGAAATATCTGCCGGTGCGCAGTAGAGTTCCGTCACGGCTGCAGAGGGTCAGGGGGCCTGCGTGGCATCGCCAGCGCGTGAGGAAGGAGCTCGTCCCTGTTCGGGCGCCATTATGTGGTATATAAATAAATAATACCGGGACTATTTTTGAATTACATTAACAATAACAGATAGCTCAATAAATAAGAGGCAGGATCCGATGTGTCCGAGTCAGAAGGATTTATTCAGGCAAAAGGGAAGGGACTGGAACGGGACAGCCTGAAATAAATAGGAAGGAAGGAAGGCAGCTGCAGCGCTTCATCGACAGTGCAGCATATATATAGTACAACATTACATTACATTACATACAGTAGGCGTAACTTATGACAAACGTAAGATAAGAAAACATGGGCGGAAAAAGAAGGCGTGTACAGGGCGTGCATGTAGACATGTGATGAGAAACGTCACAAAAGTGTCATGAATGGGCGGAAACATGGAGGGGGCTACCTGAGAGCAGCTGGGACCTTTAACCTAGTGGTGCGCGCAAACGGGCAATGACGTGTTACTAGGGAGAACTGGGGGCTATGACTTCTGCACTAGAAGAGGAGACTAAAGTCTGCGGTGTCAGGACGACATGTACCTATAGCGTATCTGGTATCTGGTGTTTGGAGTACATGTTGATAGAATCTAAAAGTTATCAGGGCAAAGGCTACTTGACACTAAGACTGGTGCATTCATCTATTCTACATGTATTGCGTGAGCTAGGAATATTAATACAGTATTTCTCCTGCATGGAGACAGAAAGACTAGACCATAGCTGAACCTGTTGATGCGGTTCAGTAGCTTAGGAATGCGAAGAAGAGAGGCTGGACTGATAACTAGAAGCATAACATACTCTTGGCAGACTGGCAGGCAGAGCCAGGCCGGGCCGGGCACCGCGCGGCAGGAAGTAAGTGAAGGGTCAGGGATGCAGGTGGGGGCTGCATCGCTCCTCGGAGTGGGTTCAGGAGACTGGAGCTTGAATCTGGTGTCCGGGCCCTTTTGAGGCCTAGAAACGGGGACAATTCGGTGAATTAACGTGCACACTGTGAAACGTGGCAACATAAGCCTAATACTCGTTGCCTTCACGAGAACTGGAAACTGGCATACTAGAGTTGGACACGACTATAATTGCATCTTTAATCGATCATAGGGGGATACATGCATATCGATCATGCACATATAACATAGAATGAGGAACACGTAGGCACATATAACATGGCAAAATTTACTTTTCCACAGGGAGATGGGTCGCGCAGCATGAATATAAAAACAAAAACGTATCTTACCGCCGGGTCCCGCGTCTCTGCTTCTCTCGTGGAACATGAGGAACAGGAAGCATAGCAGCCCCCGCTGACCAATCACAACGCTGCAATGCTTGGTTTTGGGTTCGACGCTCAACCAAGGAATAGGGGCCTATGCATATTCTCCACGCAGGCTGTAATGCAGCCTGCATGGAGAACGGGGAAAGTGCGCATGACTGGTTTGGGCGGCCCAAGAGGGCAGACAAACCGTTATTGCACACTTAAAAGTGAGAAAACCACTACTCCCCTCCCCTTCTCCGAGAGCAGAGCAGCCCCGCCCATCCGCCCGCAAAGCAGCACGAATCATAAAATGATAAAACAAACGTATCATTTTATGTTTGTACTACGCACTGCTTAAAAGCAGTGGGGGGTGATGCTCCTCCGCCATAGCGGAGGAGCCGCTACTGCCTCCCTCCCAAGCATTTTAAAGTTGCTAACAAACCAGCAAGGTGACAACAGACCAGTCGCAAAACACTTTAAATGTTGCAATATAGGCACTTGCACTTTTGTCTCTTAATAGTTCACTTATGTCTTTGGTCAGAGTAACAAGAGCCCACAAACATAAGAGTCAGAGCTTGCAATGTTTTTTAACATAAGGAATTTTAATGCTGCTTACCAATGCTGTTATGTCTTTTTTCAAATTTTATAGGACGTGCACTTTTGAAAAAAAAAAAATATATATATATATATATATATATATAATTTTAAACACTTTCCAATATGGTACATAGGAAGCGGCTGTGTTCTGATGCTTACATATAATGATTTTAAGTATTCGGTCATGAATACATTTTGCATGGTGGTTTTCTATGTTTGTGCAATCCACAGCTACATTTTTGGGATGGCCAGTAATCCACGCTTTAAAAATAGTTTCATAAACCACATCTGTACACGTAGTTTTTCTCTGGAAACCCTCAACACTATGATCCTCTTTATTAAATCTTTCTGTAGCTATTCGGAGCTTCCTCTCTTCTGTATTTTCATTTTCGGGCCCACCAGCTGGTCAACATTATTCTGCCTGTAAATTAACTAATTATGGAGGCTTTCATCCAAGCTTAGATGCTCAAAAGTAGAAGTTGCAGGGGTGCAAAATGTTACTCATCTACCCTACCATGGGAGTAAGGATTTATTTATATGCAAGCTCTTGCCATGCCCCTGATGGCTGACAGTGACGCTAATCCTATTGCTATACATAATTCCAAGCATATGCAGCATGCTGCCCTGCGCACAGATTTCACCTGATATTCTGTGTGATTCAAGTGCTCTTTTGTTTGCGTGTAGAGGATAGTTAAACAATGCCTGCTTTCTTCTTTGTAAATGTGATCTTGTGTTTTCTGAAATGTTTCTTCCCCACTCCTCATGTGTCCTCACTGCCAGTACCAAACTTCTAGGGATAAAGTCTGAATCAGAATGAAACATTGAATTCACGTTTCTTATCAAATGCCCAGCGTTGGAAGTAGATGGATGCTACAGCAAGAAAAATCGCATTAAGATAAAGCACTGAATGTATACTTAGGTAGGAATGTGTTTTTCTTCCCTATTGTTTGACTGTAGCTCACAACAGAATTGCTGTTCATTGCTTTTCAATTGGCTGGTAAATTTGTCACCAAACCTAAATGTACATTTTGCTTTTAGAGTTGCAGAGCTGCTTAGATCTTCCAATTCCAATGATGTGGGGGCCAGATAGACTCTCCAGCATATCATGATAGTTTTCTAGACGTTTCACAGTAGAGACTTTTTGTCTTCTGTTGTCGAGTCCAAGAAGCAAAATAGCCTCTCCTTTGCCCACATCTGTTCTTGATGTGAGTAAAGAGAAAGTTTTCAACATGCTTTGGTGCTGTCATCTCTATTAACATAAAATGAGTTGTCCATTGTTTCAAGTTTCGGTTTTCTTCTCCGCCTTCCTTTTCACCATCACTTGACCAGATCGATGCCCAGAAGTTTCTAGATTAAGTTGTAGAACTGCTACAGATGAACTACCTAACCTTCATATCTTTAAAGGAATGTGCGGACACTGGTGTGCAGAGCCTAGTTGGAATAGAGGGCATTGGTGCTGTGAGATCTGGGCCTGGTATATGGTGAGTGGCAGGGTTTTGATCATGTCTGATGAGCCTAGGACGAAGATGTTGCATTACTTACGTAAAGCCTATGGACACTTCCCATCCATTTGACGATTATCTAAGATTTTAGGATCTGGCCAAGCTGGTTATGTGCTCTGACGATTTTCAGGAACTCGAAGTGGTCTCTGTAGAAGTGAATGGAGATAGTTTGAGACTCCAAGGTGTGCACATGTAGATGTTGGAAATAATAGGCACGGCGCACTGCGTTGAATTGAGTAAAAGGTCTAGTGTGGTTGAAGTATGGTTAGGGAGGTTGAAGGTGCTCCTACAGGTGACGCAACTGTCCTGGTGCGTCCTGGTTAATGAAAAGTTGAGTGCGCTACGGGGCGTAGGCGCATCCCTGATATTGGGCACTCTTCTAAGGGTCTCGGTGCTATACAACACGATGAGTTCCTCAAAGTTCAATGAACAGTTTCAAACGTTCATATAGTTGAATTTATTGAAATATTTTCATTTAGACGTTTTATATTTTCTCCTTGCGGATCATCATACAATGAATTTGGTCAACATAATACAGTTGAAAATGCTCCAATGCATTTCGGACTCGAATAGTCCTTTCTCAAGATGCGCTGCAACAAAGAACACAATATAACCCCAATCAATGGTTATGCCAAGCATATGTGTAAATCAAAAAAAATCACATTCAAGAGTCTATAACATTGAGGGTCTATAACATTGATGTATGGGTGAATAAACTGCATGCATCCGTGGTGATGCCAAACAAAACAGATAATCATCAATGGTGTTGCGGTTAAAATCCCCGCAGTGATGGAAAAAGGTTTTGTGGAGGTGATCAGGGTCGGGGGTGTAACAGGAACGCACTCATGCCGTCAGTGTGAATGGAGATGGGGAGTGATAGGGTCTAAGGGCGAAGTAAAAAAATAGATAACAAGGCTTCTCGAATGTATCGAGACTTACGTGTTGGCTTTGTAAACCTTCCGTAGTTCTGTGAAAAAAATGGTGAGGGATCCGTTAGGGGGGCGGTGGTCGGGAGGGGAGGGTGAAGGAAAAAGGGGGAGGTTGGGACCTGACTTACTTAAACTGCGCGTGAAGCGTTTTCAATGAAACCTGGATTCAAAATGCAGGGACTTCGCGGAGTGGTTGCGGAGTTCCTGGGAGACAAACAAAGGTTGTGGGGTGGTGAAAACTGTTGTAGGACTACGGGAATGGAAGCGGGCGGGTGTGGCCATCTTGGAATGGTGAATGGACAATGGGAACTTGAATGGAAAAAAGTTAAAATAAACAAAAATGTAGGGTGAAAAACAATCAACTGAACACAGATACAATGTATCAAAAGGGTGCCCAAAAGGGCGTTATAGGTAGCAACTCAGTTCAGTCCGGTCATTGAGACCAAATGGCTTCAGTGTTTGAAGTCTGTACATCCATGCTGTCTCCCTTTGGAGGAGAGTCTTGTTGTTATCTCTTCCTTCCATCTTTGGGATAATTTCGAGAACCATGTACTTCAGTTGAGCCACGTTGTGATTAGCTTCATTGAAGTGGGTGGCTATGCTGGATTTGATATTTTTTGTGCGTATGTTTGACTTGTGCTCATTCAAGCGGATCTTTATTTTCCTGCTGGTTTTGCCAACATAAATTTTCCCGCAAGGACATTTGAGGAGATAGATTAAATTTGAAGAATCACATGTGGCATCTACATTAAGTTTAATGTTGAAACCTCTCATGGGATGATTGACATAATTGCCTCTAATGATGTTATTGCAGTTGTTGCAATGGTGGCATGGGCGAGTACCAGTATGTTTAACTGGACCGGTGGTCGTTTTTGATAGAATTTCTTTGATGTTCATGGGGCGAGTGTGGGCAAAAATGGGTGGTTCCTTAAAGAGATCCCCGAAGTCTGGTTCAGAAGAGAGGATGCGCCAATGTTTTAAAATGATCTTTTTATAGGATTTACTCAATGTGGAGTATCTTGACACAAGGACTATCCTTTGACTGTCGGTTTTCTTAATGCTCTTGAGAGCTTCTGAGCGAGAAATTGAAGAAGTTCTGTCCATTGCCTCATTGAGTATTTCCTCTGGGTAACCTCTGTTTCGGAATCTTAATGCCATAGATTTGATTTGGTTCGTTCTGGTAGTGGGATCGGATACAATGCGGGTCACTCTTAACATCTGACTGTATGGCAAGTGTCTTTTCAGGGAGTGTTAGTGGAAACTGCTAAATAGTAAAGCATTGTTTCGGTCCGTGGGTTTGCGGAATAAATCTGTCTGAATGCCATGAGGGGTGATTTTTATGAGAACATCCAGGAATGTTATCTCCTGGCTAACAGGCTGACAGTGGCAGTGTTGGCCGACCCCGCTTTTTGACTCCAGGTAAAATCACAGCTCGCTGCATTTACACTCTGCTGGGGATGTGGGTTGATGAAGCCACACTGACTGCATTTTAAAAACGGATTTTAATTGATTAGCAAATTGAAAATCTTAATTTGTGTTATGATTGAAAACTAATTGTAATACAGACCTGTGTTGTACTGTGCTTGAATACGCTCTTCACAGCGCTGCCAGGGGTTTTTAAAACTGTTACAAACACTCAGTGCTCTGTCATACCGCCTGCCCGCCCCGGTCCGACTCGGTAACCAATACCGTTGAGCGGAGGGCGGGGCAGGTACGAGCCTGAGCAATACACTTCCTGCTCCCTGCTGTTGACTCGAGCGGTTAGCGCTCTAGCCTTTAGGTCACAGGGGCTACTTAGGCGGCGAGGAGGCGAGGCATCTTGCGGTAAGGCTGACAGTGGCAGTGTTGGCCGACCCCGCTTTTTGACTCCAGGTAAAATCACCGCTCGCTGCATTTACACTCTGCTGGGGATGTGGGTTGATGAAGCCACACTGACTGCATTTTAAAAACGGATTTTAATTGATTAGCAAATTGAAAATCTTAATTTGTGTTATGATTGAAAACTAATTGTAATACAGACCTGTGTTGTACTGTGCTTGAATACGCTTTTCACAGCGCTGCCAGGGGTTTTTAAAACTGTTACAAACACTCAGTGCTCTGTCATACCGCCTGCCCGCCCCGGTCCGACTCGGTAACCAATACCGTTGAGCGGAGGGCGGGGCAGGTACGAGCCTGAGCAATACACTTCCTGCTCCCTGCTGTTGACTCGAGCGGTTAGCGCTCTAGCCTTTAGGTAACAGGGGCTACTTAGGCGGCGAGGAGGCGAGGCATCTTGCGGTAAGGCTGACAGTGGCAGTGTTGGCCGACCCCGCTTTTTGACTCCAGGTAAAATCACCGCTCGCTGCATTTACACTCTGCTGGGGATGTGGGTTGATGAAGCCACACTGACTGCATTTTAAAAACGGATTTTAATTGATTAGCAAATTGAAAATCTTAATTTGTGTTATGATTGAAAACTAATTGTAATACAGACCTGTGTTGTACTGTGCTTGAATACGCTCTTCACAGCGCTGCCAGGGGGTTTTAAAACTGTTACAAACACTCAGTGCTCTGTCATACCGCCTGCCCGCCCCGGTCCGACTCGGTAACCAATACCGTTGAGCGGAGGGCGGGGCAGGTACGAGCCTGAGCAATACACTTCCTGCTCCCTGCTGTTGACTCGAGCGGTTAGCGCTCTAGCCTTTAGGTCACAGGGGCTACTTAGCCACTCGTCGGTCAAAGCGCGCAGCGGTTGCGCGCAGGGGGGCGCCTTCAGACGCGCCGAAGACAAGCCAAAGACCTGCCCGTCTGCGCCCGTCCGCGCCAGATCGGGCCAGGGGCCATGGCTGATCCTGGTAGATTAGTTCAAAATCTTCCAGGACACATAACATACTCCCCCAAGATACTGCGATGCTTGAATAATTCACGACCATTAGGCGCCGCCTGCATTTGTCAGATACAGGTAGAAGGCCCCTTTTCATGTCGCTTCTGTCAATCCCAATTCTCTACCGAATTGACTATGTCTACCAATATGTATAACCCCCGCATTATGACAGCCACGCCTATGCCAGTTACTGACATCCCTTCGCCGGGGAGGAAAAATATCTTGTGTAACGTCAGATCCCTTTCTAAACACACCACGGAGGTTTGGGATATGATTTCTTCTCACCAACCAGAAGTGTGTTATCTGACAGAAACGTGGCTTAAACCACATTGCACTCCGGATATAACTCTTGCTATCCCTTGCAATTATAAAATACTGAGATTGGACCGCCCGATGAAAACTGGTGGTGGAATCGCGGTGGTTTACAAAGAGGATCTAAGAGTCACTATTTTAGAGGAACTTAGTTCCGCAGAAATCGAAATAATGGTTTTTAAAATTCAGGTATCTCCTAAAGGACATTACAGAGGCGCTTTAGTCTATAGGCCTCCAGGTCCTTATAGGAATTTTACTAACACTCTACTCGAACTACTTGCTCCTTATATCATTAATGACAGGGAGTTCATACTAGTTGGAGATTTTAATGTTCACGCTGAAATTCCAGACTGTAATGAGGCACAAACACTATTAACAGATCTATCCTCTCTGGGTCTAACATTGAGAAATAGTGGACCTACTCATCGAGCAGGCCACACTTTAGATCTAGTTTTCGCTAATGTCCAGCTTATATCATGCCCGCCCGCTACTCAGGTGAACTGGACTGACCACTTCATTGTGGAATTTACTACTCCTCTTCAGGCACCAAACCTGTCTTATCCTAGCACCCTGCCCGGTACCCGGAGACAGTGGCATAAAGTCACCCACTCTACTTTTAGAGAAAAATTCATCCCTCCTATTTTTCTACCTTCGGATTATATTGAAATCGCTCTTGCTAAATTCGAAGGAGAAACCAGGAAAGTCATTGATAAAATTGCTCCTGTAAAGCTTTTTAAATCTAGGCCTACAAAAAAACATGAAGTTTGGTTTTCCGATCACTTGAGAACTTTGAAACAAGGGGCTAGAAAATTGGAAAAGAGATGGAGAACCTCTCATCTTTTGGAGGATAAGGAAAAATATTGGTGTGCACTGTCTTCGTATCATAAAGAAATCCGTGGTGCTCGTAAATCATACATTGCATCCCAAATACAAGAGGCCGGAAACTCTCCAAGAATTCTTTTTCAAATTTTACAGACTTTTGTTAAACCCCAAGCATGTGAAGCCCCTGACATGACTTCTCAACAACTGTGTGAAGACACTTCATGTTTTTTCACTAATAAGATTAATAAAATTTATGAAAAAATAATCTTGACCAATCAGGCCCCATTGACCATTACAGAATCCTTCCCTGATCCTGCAGAATGCATACCTGCTGTACATTCGCTGGATGTTTTTCCTCCGATATCCTTGAAAGGAACATCGGATCTTTTAAATCTAATTAAAAGCGGTAGTCCTGAGGATACTATCTCTGCCAAACTAATGCCCACACTTAGTGAACTTCTATGTCCAACGATCAGTGAACTAGTAAATATTTCACTCATCTCAGGTGCTGTCCCCAAAAATTGGAAAAGGGCGCTTGTCAGACCCATAAGGAAGAACACCGCCCTATCGTGGTCTGACCTGACGAATCTTAGGCCCATCTCCTTGCTACCTTTTGTGGGAAAAATTATAGAAAAGCATGTTAACCATCATCTATCTGCACATGTGGAATTGGTAAAAGCCTTGGATGAATCCCAATCGGGATTCCGCCCCAAATACAGTACAGAATCCACTCTTTTGTCTGTTACTGATGATCTCCATGCCTACCAGGACAAGGGCCTCTCAGTCATCCTGGTGCTATTAGACCTATCAGCAGCGTTCGACACCGTGTCCCATACCATCCTGACGCAACGGTTGTCGCACGCTGGCATTCAGAATAAGGCTCTTGACTGGCTAAAGAGTTTTCTGACTGACCGCACCCAGAGAGTCACCATGGGTGCATATCGCTCGGTGGAAATAGAGATTTCTAAAGGGGTGCCACAGGGCTCATGCTTGAGCCCTACTCTTTTTAATATCTACGTGGCACCCCTGGCAGGAGTTCTGCGTAGATATGGCTTTATCCCCATATCATACGCAGATGATACACAGCTCCTTTTCCCCTTTAAAACTCTTACCACTGAGGTCAGAAACTCTTTTTCGACAGGCATGAAGGAAGTGGCAAAATGGATGGCTACCAACTATCTCCAATGCAATGTCACCAAGACGGAGATCATGCTATTTGGAGACGCTAAAATACTCTGGACTCCTGAATGGTGGCCGTCAGAGCTTGGAGCAGTCCCTGAACCCAAACAGGTTGTGAAGAATCTGGGAGTCAGATTCGATCATGACCTGTCATTTAAACAGCATACCAACTACATATCGGGGATTTGCTTCCACACCATTGGACTCCTCCGTAAGGTCTTTCCGCTTCTACCCGACGCAACAAGGAAAACGCTTGTCCAAGCGTTGATCCTCAGCCGGATTGACTATTGTAACGGCTTGTTACTATCAGCCAATGAGGGTGTGTTGGATAAACTGCAGGTGATCCAGAACACGGCGGCTCGCCTGGTTCTGAATGCCCCTCCGAGAACTGCTTCCAAACCTCTCCTGAACCGCCTACATTGGATCCCAATACGACAGAGGGTCAAATTTAAAATATGCTGCCTGATCCACAAATGTCTGAATTCACAGGGACCAATTTATCTGGAACGGAAATTCATTCCTTATGCTCCAGTACGATCTCTTAGATCTAGTAACAATCTCCTTCTTGTGGTCCCCTACATAAAAAAAGTAAGACACGGAGGCAGAGCCTTGTCCGCTACTGGCCCTAAGCTGTGGAACAAGTTACCTCTGGCCTTAAGACAATGTAAAGAACACCTGACATTCCGCAAACTTTTAAAAACAGCTCTTTTTAAAAATGAAGTCTAGCTCATCTCCTCATTGTCAATGTGTTGCTGATTTATGGTCAAAAAAAGCGCAGAGATACTCCTGTCGGAGTGATTCAAGCGCTATACAAACTCATAAATAAATAAATTGATATTCCACGTAAACTCGATGCGATCATCTTTTGAGTTCAATTCTGTCAATGCGAGTTCAAGGTTTTCCTGAGAGTCCTTCCAGATGAAAAATAAGTCATCTATATAACGTACATATAGTTTCAAGTTGTCCGTCCAGTTTTTGTTCATGTAGATGTTGTTTGATTCAAAATTGCCCATGTAGATGTTGGCGTAAGTCGGAGCCGCACAATTTCCCATGGCCATTCGGGACATTTGTAGGTACCACTTCTGTTCAAAGGAGAAATAACTATGATATAAGGTGAATATCATTAGTTCCAGGATGAAGGTTTTTAGAGAATCTGTCATATCAGATCGAAGTAAAGCTTGTTCAACAGCATTAATTCCTCCTTCATGGGGGATTGAGGTGTATAAACTCTTTACGTCGGCAGTGCATAGAATCAATTTTTCTTCCTCATTGATTTGTATGGATGAGAGTTTATTCAGGAACTCTGTGGTGTCTTTTATGTAACTTTCTAAGCTCAAGACCATGGGTTGCAAATATCGATCAATCAGTTTGCCCGTTGGCTCATGTATCGATCCTCTGGTGGAGACAATTGGGCGGAATGGAGGGTCCATGAGGTTCTTGTGTATTTTAGGCAACATGGTGATAGATGGGCTCTTGGGGTGTTCTACAGACAAGTATCTCTTAGTTCTGTCATCGATGATGTCATCCCCTACTGCTTTGTCAATGATTTTAGACAATTCCATCTTATATTCACTGTTGGGGTTCCCATCTAGTGGCAGGTAAGTGTTGGAATCCGTGACATGTTCCGTTATGCGTTGGTTGTACAATTGTGAGTTGAGGATGACCAGGGCACCACCCTTGTCTGCTTTGAGGCATTTGATCGAAGGGTTATTGGCGATGTTTCTTAAGACATCCATATCCTTGTTCGTGATGTTTTTAGGAAATTTTTTTCTGTAATTGATTTTAGAAATGTCTTGTCTAACGAGAGTCTCAAAAGTGTCAATGCTTTTATGGCTGATGGGAGGTATGAAAGTACTGAAGGGTCGTAAGCCCAAAAGTTGGTCAGGTTTAGTGTTCTCGGAGGGTTCTAGGACTTTTTCAAAAAAGTGTTTCAGCCGTAACTTTCTGGTGAATTTGAAAGTGCTTACTTCTAGCTCAAGAAGGTTGGTATCACTTGTGGGGATGAATGACATGCCCTTTTGGAGAATCCTTGTTTCGTGGTTTGTGAGGTTTGTATCTGAAATGTTGATTACTAGCGATGCTTCCTGGTTCTCCCTTTGGTTTTCGATAGTTGTTGGGTGCTTTCGTTTTCTTTGTCCTGCCCTTTTGCCCCGTCTGGGTCGTCGGTTCTGTCTGGACCGACCTTCCTGGATGTTCTCATAAAAATCACCCCTCATGGCATTCAGACAGATTTATTCCGCAAACCCACGGACCGAAACAATGCTTTACTATTTAGCAGTTTCCACCAACACTCCCTGAAAAGACACTTGCCATACAGTCAGATGTTAAGAGTGACCCGCATTGTATCCGATCCCACTACCAGAACGAACCAAATCAAATCTATGGCATTAAGATTCCGAAACAGAGGTTACCCAGAGGAAATACTCAATGAGGCAATGGACAGAACTTCTTCAATTTCTCGCTCAGAAGCTCTCAAGAGCATTAAGAAAACCGACAGTCAAAGGATAGTCCTTGTGTCAAGATACTCCACATCGAGTAAATCCTATAAAAAGATCATTTTAAAACATTGGCGCATCCTCTCTTCTGAACCAGACTTCGGGGATCTCTTTAAGGAACCACCCATTTTTGCCCACACTCGCCCCATGAACATCAAAGAAATTCTATCAAAAACGACCACCGGTCCAGTTAAACATACTGGTACTCGCCCATGCCACCATTGCAACAACTGCAATAACATCATTAGAGGCAATTATGTCAATCATCCCATGAGAGGTTTCAACATTAAACTTAATGTAGATGCCACATGTGATTCTTCAAATTTAATCTATCTCCTCAAACGTCCTTGCGGGAAAATTTATGTTGGCAAAACCAGCAGGAAAATAAAGATCCGCTTGAATGAGCACAAGTCAAACATACGCACAAAAAATATCAAATCCAGCGTAGCCACCCACTTCAATGAAGCCTATCACAACGTGGCTTAACTGAAGTACATGGTTCTCGAAATTATCCCAAAGATGGAAGGAAGAGATAACAACAAGACTCTCCTCCAAAGGGAGACAGCATGGATGTACAGACTTCAAACACTGAAGCCATTTGGTCTCAATGACCGGACTGAACTGAGTTGCTACCTATAACGCCCTTTTGGGCACCCTTTTGATACGTTGTATCTGTGTTCAGTTGATTGTTTTTCACCCTACATTTTTGTTTATTTTAACTTTTTTCCATTCAAGTTCCCATTGTCCATTCACCATTCCAAGATGGCCACACCCGCCCGCTTCCATTCCCGTAGTCCTACAACACTTTTCACCACCCCACAACCTTTGTTTGTCTCCCAGGAACTCCGCAACCACTCCGCGAAGTCCCTGCATTTTGAATCCAGGTTTCATTGAAAACGCTTCACGCGCAGTTCAAGTAAGTCAGGTCCCAACCTCCCCCTTTTTCCTTCACCCTGTGGAAAAGTAAATTTTGCCATGTTCTGTGTCCCTACGTGTTATCCATCATATGTTATGTGTGCACGACCAATATGCATATGTTATTCCCCATGTCCGATTAATGACGCAATTATAGTTGTGTCCACCTCTAGTATGCCAGTTTCCCAGTCCTCGTGAATACTACGAATATCAGGCCTATGTAAAGTAATGTTGCCACGTTTCTCAGTGTGCACGTTATTTCATTATAAAGTCCCCGTTTCCAGGCCTCAACAGGGCCCGGACATCAGATTCAGCTCCTGTCTCCTGAAGCCTCGCTGAGGAGCGATCCAGCCCCCACCTGTATCCTCGACCTTTCACTTACTTCCTGCCTCGCAGTGCCCGGTGCAGCCTGGCTCTGCCTCTGAGTCTGCCAAGACTATGTTATGATTCCAGCTATCAGTTCAGTCCTCCTTCCCTGCATTCCTAAGCTACTGAACTACATCAATAGTTTCCGTCATTGTCTAGCCTATGCGGCTCCACGTTAGAGAAATACTGTATTTAATGGTCATTTAATATTCTTCATCACGCACTATATGTAGAATAAATGCATGGTCCAGTCTTAGAGTCAGTTAGCCTTTTCCCTCCTGACTTCTAGTTTATATCAACATGTTCTCTAAACATCAGATACTAGATAGGGTTTAGGTACATGTCGCTCCGACCCTCCAGACTTTAGTCTCTGCTCCTAGCACAGAGTTCATAGCCCCCAGCTTCTCCTCGTAACACGTCATTACCAGTTTGCGCGCACCACCAGGTTAGAGGTCCCGGCTCCTTAGGTAGCCCCCTCCTATGTTTCCGCCCATTCATGACATATTCTGTTACGTCTGCACCACATGTCTATGTATACGCCCAGTTACACCTACTTTTACTCTTATCTTTCGCGACTGCTACGCGTCACGCCTTCTGTTCCACCCACTGCTACGCCTACTGCAATGTAATGCTATGTGTTCGCGCTATGTATATATGCTTGTGTATTGTTATTAAAAGTTAGCGCGCTCATCCCAGACCCAGCCCCAGCAGCTGCTGGGCCCTGTCATCCTATTCCTATGCAGGTTGTCCTGTTCTGTATTAAACCTGCAAAACTCCTACTACCTCGAATCTTGACTCTTATTTATTGAGCTATCTGTTATGATATATGTCTAGTCAAAAATAGGGTATTATTTATTTATTTACCACATAATGGCGCCCGAACAGGGACTTGCCCTTTCCCCACGCGTCGGTGAAGCCACGCCGACCCCCTGACCCTCTGCAGCCGTGACGGAACCATACCGTGCACCGGCAGATATTTCTGCTTCAAGTATCCCTCAGGCCCACGGAGGAGACAGAGGAGGCGGTCCAGCATCCAAACGAGACGGTGGAGGAACGCGGCGAGTCCCGACCAGAGCCCAAGCCAAGAGTCCAAGGTCCGAGGTATCCGGAGGTCCACCCGTAACTGAAGTCCGAAGTTCGTCGTCCGTCGTCGTAGCAGTCCAGTCCAGTCCGAGGCTTTCCGTTCTTGCTGCCCGGTGAGTACCATTACTGGGGTAGTATCTAGACAGGGTCAATCTAAATTGACTCTGGTCCGTGGGTTGGTGGTACCCAGACTCACAAACGAAGTGTTCACCTAGGTGGATACGGGTCTTGATGCGTCCCTTTATGGGACCGGTATGTTCCGTACTGTTTCAGCAGTGCATTCAGTAACTCTAGTCTGTTCCGTTCTCGAGAAATTCTTGTGTTTTCTGTTCTCAGTATTCCAGGTAATATTCCGTCCGAACTGTTATGTTATGATGTTGTTCAATGTATTTCCAATGTCGTGGTATGCCTGAATTGTTCTCCCAATTGTTATTGTTCCTCGTGTATTGTATTGTGTTCCGATTCAAGTTTACCATGTCTCTCTTTTCGAGATTACGTCAGCTAAAAACTAGAAAAGGTTTGTTAGAAGAAGCAGTTCCTGTTCCGCCGAGGGACAGTCCAGGTCATTTTATGTATCAGAAACATGGCATAAGCGCCATATTGTATCTAGATTTATGGGTAGAGTATACCAAACAGTTAGAAGAAAAGTATAGATGGCCCGTATTGGGTACATGGGATGCCGAATGCATCATGCGAGTAGAAGAAGCATTATGGAAAAAGAAAGCCAGACAGTCACAGAAAGATGCCATCGAGTTATGGCGTAAAGAATCTCATAAAAGAACTGAAAAGGAAATCAGAAAGACAGAACTAAGTAGAGAATCCCAAGAACGAGCCCAAGAAAAAGAACTAATCGAGATAGGTGAACAAGTCAAAGCCGAACAGTCAGACAGACAGAGGCATGCCCTTATTAGGGGTATGTATCCTCTTCTTGCCGAAGGCTTGCCAAAAGCGACCCCAGAGGCATCCAGTAATTTCCCGCCACCATTAGTTCCGACCAAGCTACGTCACAAGCCTACCGCAGCTGATATTTTTATTTCGTCCTATCTGGACGACACAGTCCCCGAATATGCAAATCCTGTTCGCGCTCCGCCAGTCCCTGTAAATCAGGCACTTCCCGCTCCTCCAGACACCGGAGTACCTGTTACGGTACCCCCGGTCCAGCCCGCCATACAAGTCCAGCCTACATTTCCATTTCCCACTCTGCCAGGGCGAAGAGCCTCAGTAGACCTAGACTCTAGTTTAGGGGCCGCAGGGGGAGGTCCTCCTCAAACCCCGCCGCCACACAAGCGTTTAACGTTAGCCGAATTACATGCACAAGCGTCACAGCGTACGCCTAGACATCAGACTGTAGCAGAAATAAGAAAATCCCTTGCCGAATGCTGCTATGATCCAGTCCCAGGCGAGGATAATATGGTTTTATATTCATTCCGCGTAAGAAAGGTGGCCGAGTATCTAGTCACCTTACCGAATATGAAAGAAGATCTAGACAGAATATATCGTTTCATCCGTACAGGGGATGATCCAGAAAGTATTTGCGAGGCCATGTCTCAAAGGAAAGCCGAGATCCAGCTCATGATATTAAAGTTTCTGATAAATTGTCTAATAAGAGAACAAGATTACCCGTCTAAAGATCCTGCCGAAATGAAAATCCTGACAAGATGGAGTGATAATATAGCCGAGGGTAAGCACAAGACCGTCGGTGCTATGGAGAGTATGTACAAGAAAATCCGTAGGGAAATAATAAAGATACACGAACAACGTAAAGCAGCACAAGTAAGCGAGAAAGAAAGTATCTCTGATACTGAAGAGGTAGAGGACGAGAATCCCGCCAGAATAGCGTATGTAGGAAAATCTAGATTTCCAGACCGCCATTTACGCCTAGAACACAAGTCTATTTTTCATCATCCAGCACCAGAACAAGGTTCTCTAGAACAGGTATTCCAAGCTACCGATCACATTCTGAAATCACGAATCGGTTATAGTGAGTTAAGTACCATGCATGAACAGGAACTAGCCCGATCAGCAGTCCGATGGATTACTGATTCTACCACTTTTCCAGACGAAATAGTGGCACAAATGTTTCTGAAAATGCCCCCAGCCGAGCAACGACTGGTGGGTATGTATATGATTCAGCACCTCATTACTCTGTATGAGGGTCAGCACTCTGATCCAGGCCCGTTACATGATATCTTGAACGAGTTACTCCAGTACAGATGGAGAGGTCTAGGTACCGATTTAATTAGTGTCATTCTAGAACAGCGTCATAAATATAGAACATTCTTGAACCCGCATTTTGTTCATGTCTCACCCCCAGAAAGTAAATCATTCTACATAGACAGACAGAATCCGTTACGAGAAGTCCACCCAGTCAGAGGAGCGGGTGGCGAAATGCAGCGAGTGTTTGTATACACTCCAATAACAAAGATGGAACTCCTCGAGATGAAGAAATTAATTCCCTGTCATGACAAAGATCCAGCAGGGTTCCATAGAGAATTAAAAGACATGCTCCGTATGGGAGAATACACATACCCAGATATCATTAAAATGTTAAAGGTTCTGCTACCCGCAGGGGTGTATGAAAAGCTAAAGGAAAAAGAATGGGAGGTGGGAGAGAAAAAGATAGATTGGGCAGTCCTAGAAGCTGAAGATAAGATACGTGTACCAGGTACTGGTCTTGGAGATAAATGTAAAGAATTACCAGAATTATTAATTCAAGTTTTACCCAGATTATTAACAACTAGAAAGGAAGACTGGGATGCAATCTCAGCCTGTAAACAGAAACAAGATGAAGATATTAGTGATTTTTATTCTAGATTTGAGAAATGTTTCAGTATCAACAGTGGTCTCAAGACAAGTAGTGAGTCATACCCTCACCTTTTCGTTACTAAATTAGTCGAGAATTCAAGTCCATCAATTAAAAACCGAGTTCTGAAAGTCGAAAGCACCTGGCAAGCTAATACTCCGTCCCAGATGCTCCAGATGCTCCAGTATCACCAGAATAGAATCAGGGAAGAGCAAGAACACGAGAGAAAACGTATGAAAGACACGAAAATGAAAGTGCTAGTTGCACAATCTGTTCCTCAAGACAGTCAGAAGAGGGGTCCGAATCAAGCCAGTCATCCTGCAGCTCCCGTTAAAGGGAACTGCAATTATTGTAAACAGCCAGGTCATTTTATAAACGAGTGTGCAGTTCTGAAACACAACATAGCTACTGGTAAGACTAAAGAAAGACCACGTCCGCCTAGACAAGAACAAGTTTCACAGACTCCTCAGTCACAGAATACACCACAGACAGTTACAGCACCGCTGCCTATTGCTGCAACACAGCATGTTACATCGCAGATGTACCAGTATGCACAGTCTGAGTATCCAGAGTACCAGCCATATTCATGAAACAGCCTAGAGAGGGAGGTAGGCTTGCCTCTCATCGAGATACCTGTAGATCAAGAAGGTCCCTATGTTCACAGTCAAGTATTAGGGAAAGATAGAAAGTTTCTGATTGATACAGGGGCAAGTAGGACCACAATTAGTCATGCCGAGGTTCCAGGGGCTCCGCTCTCAGGCTCAAGAAATGTTTCCCTTGGATTTTCAGGAAAGCCGATCGTTAATGAGATTTCAAAGCCAGTCACTCTAGAAGTAGGTCCATTGTCCCGTACCACTGATCTATTACTTACTAAGTCATGTCCAGAAAACCTATTAGGCATTAGGACACTGAAAGAGTTAGGTGCAGTTATTTGCTGCTCCCCAGAGGGAATACGTCTGTTCCTACGTGACTTTAAGGGTCACTATGTATTACGAGATTTTGATTCAAGACTGTCTAAAGTTCCGCAGCATTTATGGGCGCAAGGTCCAACTGATGTAGGTTACATGCAAATCACACCGTATCGTGTGACTCTCAAACCAGGTGTAGTGTTACCACGAATCAGACAGTATAGATTGCCACCTGAGGCTGTAGCAGCCTTATCCAAAATTATAGACGAGCTCATGGCTCAAGGAGTAGTTGTAGAAACTGACTCCAATGTATGTAACTCTCCGATCATTCCAGTCATGAAACGTACTGATCCAAATGCACCCCCAGTATATCGATTAGTGATCGACCTACGGGAACTTAATAAATGTATTATTCCGCAGTACCCAGTTGTCCCAGATATCTCTTCCCTATTGACAGCCATTGATTCCGAAGCCACGTTCTTTACAGTAATCGACCTTAAGAACGCATTTTTTAGTGTTCCCATCCATCCAGACAGCCAGTTTCTTTTCGGATTTTGTTTAAATGGAAGGAGCTATATGTTCACACGCGCTCCTCAAGGTTTCACAGAAAGCCCTAGTATTTACAGCCAAGCACTTAAGAGACAACTTGACAACATTCATATGCCAACTGACACTGCCCTGCTCCAGTATGTCGATGATCTACTGATCACAGCCCGTTCTGAACGTGACTGCGAGCGTGCGTCACTGACGGTTCTGTATTTCCTGGCCGAGATGGGGCACAAGGTATCCCCTTCGAAGCTTCAATTCTGTGTCCAGCAAGTGGTCTACTTAGGACACTTACTGTCCAAGAGGGGTAGGCAGTTGACACCAGACCGTATCCAGTTGATAGCGAGTCTTCCCCAGCCCAGGACCCAGAAGGAGGTACGTGCCTTTATCGGCCTCACTTCTTACTGCAGACAATGGATTCCTCAGTATGCATTTCTAGCCAAGCCACTGATGCAGTTAACGACACAGGAGGCAGCCGTATCGACTGTTCTCCCTTGGACATCTGAACATACACTTAGTTTCAACGAGTTAAAGAAAGCCCTATGCCAAGCTCCAGTTCTAGCTACACCGAACTACAGTAAGCCTTTTACACTTTTTGTCACTGAACGTGAAGGTACAGCATTATCTGTTCTCACACAAGATCAAGCAGGACAATACAAGCCCTGTGCTTATTTTTCGAGCACACTAGATCCAGTCGCCCAGGCGTTGCCTGCGTGCCTCAAGTCAGTTGCAGCCACAGCACTAGCTATTAGACAAAGTGATTCCATAGTTTTAGGACACTCTTTGACAGTACAAGTCCCACACTCCGTGGAAGTTCTTTTAAACCGAACACAAACTCAGCACTTGACAATTGCACGTTTAACCGGTTATGAATTGACACTGTTCCAGCCACACATAGATATTAGACGCTGCAACATCCTGAATCCTGCTACACTGTTACCATCAGTTAGTTCAAATTCTGCCACACACGACTGTGTGGAAGCAGTCAACATTACGACAAAGCCAAGACAGGACCTGACAGACATTCCGTTACCAGATCCTGACCTGACACTTTATGTGGATGGTTCATGTATGAGGACTAGTACAGGAGATCTAGTCGCCGCGTATGCAGTGACTACTGACACTGAAGTTATTGAGACACACCGCATTGACACTCTGTCCGCTCAAGCAGCAGAGCTAGTTGCTCTGACACAAGCCTGTATACACGCCAAGAACCTGAAAGTTAATGTTTACACAGATTCACGCTACGCATTTGGAGTTGTACACGACTTTGGAGTGCTCTGGCAGGAGAGAGGTTTCATGACTTCTCATGGAACCAAGATTCAGCATGGTTTCCTTATCCAAGCTCTGTTAGATGCCATACATTTACCGACATCTATTGCTATCATGAAATGCAAAGCACATACGAAAGTTACTGACATTATTTCTCAAGGTAATGATCTAGCAGATCGCACAGCCAAGCTTACAGCACAGACTCCAGACATTCCAGTTAACAAGACACATACTCCAGATCCAATCACATGTATGACAGTTAAGGACCCTACTCAAGATGTCATAGATATCCAGTTACATGCTACTCCCGATGAAATCAAGAAATGGTCTGAACAAGGAGGGGTCCAGACAGATCAAGGATGGTTAACGAAGGGTAGAGCCACATGGTTTCTCCCCGACTCTATGGTTCAAGTCATCATTAATACCGCACATAGTCCAGCACATTTAGGAGAAAAAGCTATGTTAGACAGTATCCAGAACATTTGGTTCAACAAGCATTTACGAGCTGCAGCCAAGCAGAAAGTCCGTACCTGTATGATATGTTGTCAGTTTAATCCAGGTAAAAGTGTCCCGGTGGAACAAGGTGGTTTCCAGCCTCCTGACCACCCTTTTGAGGTCCTCCAGATGGATTATATTCAGATGGAGCGATGTCGAGGTTTCAAGTATGTCCTTGTAGTTGTATGCGCTTTGTCCAGATGGACAGAAGCATATCCAGTCCCAGATTACACAGCCGCGACCACTGCCAAGCAGTTGGTTCGTGAGTTTTTCCCTCGATATGGACTCCCTAGAGTCGTATATTCTGATAACGGTCAGCCATTCTCATCTGAATTGATGAAGCACGTTTCCCTGTTGTTAGGGTACCAGTGGAAGTTTCATTGTGTACGCCATCCTGAAGCAGCCGGTCTAGTCGAGAGACATAATCAGACTCTGAAAATCCGAATTGCCAAAGTATGCAAAGACAAGGGTGTGGACTGGCTAGTAGCTCTGCCAGTCGCTTTGTTTTACATGCGCATGGTCGCACATTCCAGATCAGGTCTGTCCCCGTATGAGGTCGTATTCGGCCGCCCCCCCAACATGTGGGGTACTCCTAGACCCCGAAGTATTACTGATGTTTCATGTAATATGCTGACAGATTACCTAGCTTCCTTGATGTCTGCCCTCAACTCATGTCGTTCACAGGTTGCCGCCGCATTTCCAGACAATACCGAGGTGGCACCGCATGAAATCGTTCCAGGATCCATGGTGATGGTCCGAAACTTTGACAGATCAAGTCCGCTGGAGCCCCGTCAGGTCCTCCTCACCACCCGTACAGCCGTGAAGTTGGAAGGACGTAAGGGCTGGGTGCACCTTTCGCACGTCAAGAAATTCTACGGATTAAAGCCGGTCTCTAAAGACATTTCCCAGGATATCAAGACTTGTCAAAACATTGTTCCTAAGGACTGTCCCGCAAATGACATTGATACAACCCCTCCCTTGGTAGAGAAAACTCCGCAGCAGGAGTATAAGCAAAAACTCCGGTCTAGTAAAATAAGTCAGTCAGTTTGATTGTATAAGTCCTCCCCTAGGTGAAACGGTTAGACTGTTTCTGACATGTATAAAATAGACCCCCATAGTGAGAGAGTTAGTCAAAACTCAAACCGATGTATCGTTTTTCTAAGTTTCATATTATTCATCAGCATAATGATTTCCTGCACTAGTTACGCATTTTTCCTGTGTTTCCCAGTTCCTCATGTAAATAAGCATTCTAATGTTACAGTAGAACACACGTTTAGTGATCTGCCTCCTCACGAATATTCATACCGCCTCGCTATGCGTAATAACTCATTTATCCGCATGTTACATTACTCACACCAGACCAGCAATGCCACTAATTGTTGGGTGTGTGGTCGACTCCCCCCTTTCCAGACACCGAAGGGAGTTCTGCCACTCTTTCCTTATCCGTTCTCACATAATGGTTCGTGTGGAGCATGGTCCACGTTAACGTCATCCTCAACAGATATGTCTTTTCTTAACAGTACATGTTTCCCAGACAAGCAAGGTCTCCCTCACCGAACAGGTTTAGATCTAGAAAATGAAGTGTATAATTTAGGTAATTATTCGTCGAATTTTATGGTCCTGAATGTTCAGTCTGATACTACTCCAGACTCACCTGCTATTTCAGTACTACCAGTCAAAGGCAAATTATGTGTCCGAAATAAGGGTTCCGTACACGTAGGACATAGTGATTGTACTACTATTGTCAAGTATAGTGACAGCGGGAAATCTATTTTTAAAGCTTCACGTCATTCTTATTTTGTTTGTGGTCAAACTGCATATGTTCGTCTGCCCCTCGATTGGGAGGGAACTTGTTACATTGCTTTCCTACTGCCACCTGTTTTCCTAGCCCCACCTGACTACCATAGGAATTCCTTCCTAGTACATACTAGACACAAGAGAAACCTCCCGATTGTCGACTATACTGAAACTGCTGCAGAGCAATTCATTGATATTGATAAAGGTGTGTTCCCTTATTTAGGTACAGTTGTAAACAGTAAGCTAATCCGTAGGTTAACAAGAACCCTTGAAGCAGTAGTAGATGAGACTGCCTCCGCTCTAGGTAACTTAACCGAAGAGCAATCCTTTATGAGAATTGTTGTGCTCCAGAATCGTCTCGTCCTTGACGTCATACTGGCCGATAGGGGCGGGGCCTGTAGAGTCCTCGGATCTAGTTGCTGCATTTTCATTCCAAATAACGCGCCGTCTGTTTATTCAGCTATAACCAGACTCCATAAAATTGCCCATCTGTTACACCAAGATCCAGGCACCTGGACATGGTCCGGTTGGTTCTGGAATATAATTTCCGCATGGGGATGGAAAGTCCTGTCCTTTCTAGGTATCGCAGTAGCGATCATATTCAGCTGCTGCCTCTGTATACAATGTGGCCCTGCGATTTGCGGCATGTGTGCTACCTCTTGTATTCCTAGTCCCAAGCCCCGTTCTAAATCCCGTTCCAAGACAATTCGAGATGAACAAATGGTACTGTATGAAATGATAGATGGTATCATGAATATTGATGTTTCCTGATGGAAACGTAGTGACAAGGAGGGAATGTGGAAAAGTAAATTTTGCCATGTTCTGTGTCCCTACGTGTTATCCATCATATGTTATGTGTGCACGACCAATATGCATATGTTATTCCCCATGTCCGATTAATGACGCAATTATAGTTGTGTCCACCTCTAGTATGCCAGTTTCCCAGTCCTCGTGAATACTACGAATATCAGGCCTATGTAAAGTAATGTTGCCACGTTTCTCAGTGTGCACGTTATTTCATTATAAAGTCCCCGTTTCCAGGCCTCAACAGGGCCCGGACATCAGATTCAGCTCCTGTCTCCTGAAGCCTCGCTGAGGAGCGATCCAGCCCCCACCTGTATCCTCGACCTTTCACTTACTTCCTGCCTCGCAGTGCCCGGTGCAGCCTGGCTCTGCCTCTGAGTCTGCCAAGACTATGTTATGATTCCAGCTATCAGTTCAGTCCTCCTTCCCTGCATTCCTAAGCTACTGAACTACATCAATAGTTTCCGTCATTGTCTAGCCTATGCGGCTCCACGTTAGAGAAATACTGTATTTAATGGTCATTTAATATTCTTCATCACGCACTATATGTAGAATAAATGCATGGTCCAGTCTTAGAGTCAGTTAGCCTTTTCCCTCCTGACTTCTAGTTTATATCAACATGTTCTCTAAACATCAGATACTAGATAGGGTTTAGGTACATGTCGCTCCGACCCTCCAGACTTTAGTCTCTGCTCCTAGCACAGAGTTCATAGCCCCCAGCTTCTCCTCGTAACACGTCATTACCAGTTTGCGCGCACCACCAGGTTAGAGGTCCCGGCTCCTTAGGTAGCCCCCTCCTATGTTTCCGCCCATTCATGACATATTCTGTTACGTCTGCACCACATGTCTATGTATACGCCCAGTTACACCTACTTTTACTCTTATCTTTCGCGACTGCTACGCGTCACGCCTTCTGTTCCACCCACTGCTACGCCTACTGCAATGTAATGCTATGTGTTCGCGCTATGTATATATGCTTGTGTATTGTTATTAAAAGTTAGCGCGCTCATCCCAGACCCAGCCCCAGCAGCTGCTGGGCCCTGTCATCCTATTCCTATGCAGGTTGTCCTGTTCTGTATTAAACCTGCAAAACTCCTACTACCTCGAATCTTGACTCTTATTTATTGAGCTATCTGTTATGATATATGTCTAGTCAAAAATAGGGTATTATTTATTTATTTACCACAACCCTCCCCTCCCGACCACCGCCCCCCTAACGGATCCCTCACCATTTTTTTCACAGAACTACGGAAGGTTTACAAAGCCAACACGTAAGTCTCGATACATTCGAGAAGCCTTGTTATCTATTTTTTTACTTCGCCCTTAGACCCTATCACTCCCCATCTCCATTCACACTGACGGCATGAGTGCGTTCCTGTTACACCCCCGACCCTGATCACCTCCACAAAACCTTTTTCCATCACTGCGGGGATTTTAACCGCAACACCATTGATGATTATCTGTTTTGTTTGGCATCACCACGGATGCATGCAGTTTATTCACCCATACATCAATGTTATAGACCCTCAATGTTATAGACTCTTGAATGTGATTTTTTTTGATTTACACATATGCTTGGCATAACCATTGATTGGGGTTATATTGTGTTCTTTGTTGCAGCGCTCCTTGAGAAAGGACTATTCGAGTCCGAAATGCATTGGAGCATTTTCAACTGTATTATGTTGACCAAATTCATTGTATGATGATCCGCAAGGAGAAAATATAAAACGTCTAAATGAAAATATTTCAATAAATTCAACTATATGAACGTTTGAAACTGTTCATTGAACTTTGAGGAACTCATCGTGTTGTATAGCACCGAGACCCTTAGAAGAGTGCCCAATATCAGGGATGCGCCTACGCCCCGTAGCGCACTCAACTTCTCACATGTAGATGTTGAAAGGGATAAGGCGAAATGATCTAAGAGATGAAAGGGCTCAATTAAGCTACTGTTCCTGGTTGCTGAAGAGGGAGAAATAACATTACTTTGTCTGACAACTACATTCAGATTGGTGTCAAGCACAGTGCTTTTTGGCAAACTTTGTATTTGAGACATTAAATGCTCTACGACCAGATGTCCTTTCTGGATTTTTAAAGGCACCGAACCCTGCTAGATCCTCTTAGAGGATGTCCATGGCAGGTGTTATACAGGTGTAAACTTGTACCAATGGACTTTCCACACAAACTGCCAGGGATACCAAGACAAATGATTGAGGTTGTAATAAAGCTGTAAGCTAGCTGCAAGACAACACCTAGTGCTCAAAAAAGCCTAAAGAATAAGCATAATTCACAGAGGGTGAGAATTATCATTATATTTGTGATATTTTAAGGGCTGCGGTCCATTAGAGCTTAACTTGGAAGAGATCCATGGAGCAGTGGAGCTTGCTGTTCTTGGAAGCCAGGCTGCAGATTTCCACTCGGCCGATGGTGACAACACGCAGCCTTTCACGGACTCTCCTGCAGGCTGGATAATGGAGCACCTGCTCCCACAAAAGGGCTGAGATGTGATATGGTGCTTGGCAAGACGGTGTAATCGCTATGCATTGTCAGGAATATGGGTGCCCGAGGAGCTGGGACGACCATGGTCTTCTCGAATACACGTTGGACAAAGGACGTGACCTTTTACTTCACAGTACAGTGAAGGAGCTCAAACAGCCCCAACAAAGGGCAGCACAATTACATTTTTGGCAAACAGCTGATTTTGTTTCGCTGGCAATGTGTCCTTGAGGGATTATCATAAACCTGCTGCATTTTTAATGCCTTTATTTTACAGTTTACACTACTTTTGATCCTGAGACCGTGAGATGTCTTTGCCTCCTCTGTCTCTAAAGTCTTCATCTTTTTAGAATGCCTTTTACCTCCCACCTGTGTCGCCCCATATGCTGGGTAGAGTCCTTATAACATTTTGAAGTGGGGGGTTTATCTTCCTACTTTTTAAAATTGGCGGACTAGCATAATTTTTTTACAGGTAATATCAATCATGGCCGGCATGGCTTGTGGGTGGAGTGGCGGTCGCCGGGGGTCGGGTGGGGATGGGACAGGGTCACAGGGAAGGTCAGGCTTAATAAAAAATAAATAATAACAAACTTACCTTGAGGCCGTGTCCCTTGTCTTCTCGGCTCCTGCTCTCCTGGCTCTGACAAGAGCAGGAAGCAGGAAGACAGGCTCCCTCCCCTAAGCCAATCACAACGCTGCATTACAGCCTGCATAGAGAAGGGCAGAGTGCGCATGACTGCTTTGGGCAGCCCGAGAGTTCCGGCCAAACAGTCATTGCGCACTCAGGAGTGGTCACACCACTCCTCTCCTGCTCAAAGAGCAGAGCCGCCCCACCCACCTGCCTGCCCGCCTGCCACGCAAACATTAAATGGTAATCACTAAAAGTGATTACCATTTTATGTTTCTGCTTCTCGTACTGCGGGAAAGCAGTGGGGCGACACTCCTCCGCCATAGCGGAGGAGCCGCCCCTGGTAATAGTTTTCTTTGCTATGCGAAAAAATATATATGCTTTTTAAACGTGGGTATCTTTTGTTGTAGTCCGTCATTTCTTTTTTAAAATTTGATGTTTTACTTTAACAGCACAGTTCCTATCGGCCGGCAACAAAAGTAGAGCGCCCCCTTCTGTCATATTGCTGTTGAACTACTGATTTAAACATATTGGCAGAGCGGCAGCATTGCTGCTCCCTCTCTCCTTTAATATTGTTGATCTATTTTTTTCCACTGAGCGCATTGCTCTTATTTTTAGGTGCGCACAGATAACTCTCTGCCCTTCATCCACGGCTTAATTGGTTAAGTTTACTCTCATTGGCTCTTTGGATCTTGCCACCCTTGGAGCTTGGTTCAGTGTTTCCTACCGTGCTAACACCATATAGATTTGTTTTGTATTTTTGGTTATTTATGTTGCATTTTTGAACCAACTCGACAACCCTACCTTAATGTCGTACTGGTAAGCATGGCTTAATCTCAAGGGCACTGCTTGTAACAAGGTCTAGACACCAGTAACGAGAACCACAGCCTGCCACCATACTTGATGGCGTTTCTATATACGCTCACTGCCCTTTTCGCTTCTGAGGTGCAGAGATTGCGAATGAATCATTAGACAAAAAAATTGAAAATGTTGTCTAAAAGTAAGATGATTACCCACTTAAGAAAAGCCAGAACATGGGATACTCCGCTTTGACCCTCAAATCCCTTTAACAGTACTGGTGTTTTAAGGGGACAAAACCAAGGTCCTGACTTTCAACAGTAGAAGAAAATGGAAACCCTGTCCTCTTAAGCTACAGTCAGTGATTTAACTGAATGATGGATATCATTGCTTCGGCCCGGGGTGGAGGAGGCCATCACACTTACCAACCATTGCTTTTTGGATGTTGTTATGACTTGGGCTCAGCATCTCTGCACCTATAAACCTATATGCTGCTGTACAGATGTCCACATGCAGACCACTGTGCTCCTGCATGTGCAGACCACTGTGCTCCTGCATGTGCAGACCACTGTGCTCCTGCATGTGCAGACCACTGTGCTCCTGCATGTGCAGACCACTGTGCTCCTGCGTGCAGACCACTGTGCTCCTGCGTGCAGACCACTGTAGTCCTGTGTCTGTAAACCACTGTGCTCCTGTGCTTGCAGACCACTGTACTCCTGCATTCAGACCACTGTACTCCTGCATTCAGACCACTGTACTCCTGCGTGTGTAAACCACTGTGCTCCTGCATGTGTAAACCACTGTGCTCCTGCGTGCAGACCACTGTGCTCCTGCGTGCAGACCACTGTGCTCCTGCGTGCAGACCACTGTGCTCCTGCGTGCAGACCACTGTGCTCCTGCGTGCAGACCACTGTGCTCCTGCGTACAGATCACTGTGCTCCTGCGTGCAGACCACTGTACTCCTGCGTGTGTAAACCACTGTGCGCCTGCGTGCAGACCACTGTACTCCTGCGTGTGTAAACCACTGTGCTCCTGTGCGTACAAACCACTGTGCTCCTGCGTGCAGGCTACTATGCTCCTGTGCGTGCAGACAAGCTTCTATGATCCTGTGAATGTAAACTGACATGATCCTGGAGCGTACATCAGTATGAACCTACCTACGTAAAACGCATGATGAATACCTCACTGGACTGAAGACTGAAAACACGAGCATTTCTTTAGTGTGAGCAATGACCACCACTTACATGTGGCAATGGGGGAAATGCCAGGCTCCTAGTAACGAAGGATTCTTGTCAAATCGTCACTAAATGTGCCCTTTTTTATTTAGAAAGCATATTTAGGTGCAACGCCTTTGAAATACCTGTGCAACTACAAACACTTGTAGTTGGCTACATTAACATGAGGTATGAAACAAGACACCTGTCAAAAGGAGGGAGGCTACAGAAGACAACACACCATATTGGCGCATCTGTGTCACTTACCCTGCAGTACCGCCACCGCCAGAGGAGTCAATTCGGCAGTTTCTTGTTCCGGTCCCGGCCATGAGCGCAGGTCGCCTGCCGGGACTTCAACTCCCAGCATTTCTAGCGAACGTAGCCAACACCGCCCACGCACGCCGGGAGGCGCATAAGACCGGTGCCGGGCTCCCGCAGCGTGGGGCGCGCGCGGGACGCGCACGGGCCAAGGGCGGGCCTGTTTGAGCCCGTTCGAGTTCGGAAGAGGACGGGCCGGGCCCCCCCTCTAACCCGACGTCTACTTAAAGGTTAGTCTATATTTCCATCTCAGTCTACCTGTGGCCGCAGTTTTGACCTGGTATTTGAATATTTGGGCTTATTGCTGTGGTAGCGTAGATTTTATGATGGCTTCCAGAGGCGGAAAGGGGAAGAATCCGCCCATGAGCGGGTCCGTTGCAGGTACTTTAGACCAGTTTATAATTAGAGCAACTTCTGTTCTGGCAATGAAATAGCAATGACTGAGCGGCGTTTATCGCTGGACCCTACACAATCTAAACACTCATCTTTGGGAGGGCTGATGTCTGCAAGGTTGCCGGAGCGGATTGTGGACGGGGTTATTGATATTCGTGCCCCGGGAGGAGTCACTAATCAGCTGCGGCAGGATTCAATTACTTCATCTGATACTCTTCCATCATTGGAACTCTGCTACTCTGTCTGTTGTCCCAGCACAAAAAGACCCTGGTTGCAACTCATCACCACGTGTCTCAACAAAGGTCAGCGCGTAGCTTTATGTTACAAACTATGGACCAAGCGCCTGAACCCGCAGTAAAGAGAAAACTGGGTGGGGGTCTTCAGAGGAAGAAAAATGCAAAAACTTATAAACCTAATCAGACTGGTGCATGAGAGCCTTTAGTATCACCGTTTCCATCGGAAACCAGGTCATCTACTACTCCACTGGGCTTGCTCCATTCAGACTTGGTTGGTGCTCATCTACCTCAAGTTGACGAGGTCTTTTGGGATAAATTGGGAGCTATACTTACTACATCCCTAACTCCAATCATTGAATATCGCTAATAGAGGACAAACTCTTGCACCTTGATTCACTTTTTGCATTAAATCATGCCAATGGTGACAAACTAACGGGGGATCTAATGGGGCCCCCTGAAATAACTACGAATGCAATGTGTAATCCTCTTAGCTCTATCAGCTTACCAACTATTTCCTTGCCGTTTAGCTTACCATTAGCATCTGTCATTAGGAACGTTGAGGGTGGTAATATTTTGAACCCTGGCAAGGTGAAACATGGTGTGGGGGGTACTAACGAGATCGTGGGCTTAGGGACATGTCCCCCAGGGGGAGGCTCTGCGCCCAAAGCAATGAGTAAATATAAAGCCTATGACCAATGTATGCACCCTCCCAGTTGCAGTGTAATGAATTCTAGTCTCCCATGTATTGACTTACCACCTGCATCGATCCCATATGTTGTTGTACTGGCTAGAGTTCCTGTGTTGGAACAGGGTAAAGAGGAGTCGTATATTGAACTAAAAAACAAGTGCACTCATTGGTTAAACATGAATAGACCACTTCCACCACAGGTGCATAGTGAAATTTTATTTGCGCGAAGAGTTAGTTTGGTGGGACAAAGTAAGAAATGTTTTGAGGGCGATTGCATTGCGATTAATTTTAGAGACAGGTGGGTGGTTGAATATATAGGTAATTGGCATTTGACGCGGGTGGCCACAGGGATACAGTCCCTTTCCCTAACTTTTTTTTATTCTTACCATTCTGTTCACCCCTCATTAGAGAGAAGGGGCAAATCATGGGAAAGGTGGGAACCAATGGCCCAGGAGGGTATCGTAAATAACTGGAGTCATAATTATGATACTTTGCTACCAGTTCCCTTCCCTGTAAGCAATAGGTTTAGTGTTCTGGACCAGGTAGATTGACTGACTCTTAGGCATCACTCAATTTTTAGAGCCAAAGACAAAGGTCCTGGTGCAAGTAATGATGGGGTCAAGACTAATGTTCACATATCGACCCGATGTAGGGAAATAGTGCGCGAAGAACCCCTTATGGGAATCATTGATGATACACAGGAGGACAACACAATAATCCCTGGTTGGGAGGGGATCCCACTCATTACATCTAAACGGAGAGATCCTACTATAATACTGCAGGATAAAGAAGCTCAAGGGCCCCAGGGAGCTGTGGTTTGTGATCAGCCACTGTTGATGACTAATGTCTTCTTAGAACCAGCAAATGCCGTAGGGAATGTAGACAGCTTTATTGAGGCCACTGTTGAAACTAATGGTGATTATGAGAAGGAGAATCCGCTTGAGACTATTGAGTTTGGGGAGCTTAACGCAGCTATGCAGAACATCAAGGTAGTAACGCCACAAGGTTTAAAGATGTCCTGGAATATAGCTGGTTTATATGCTAAAATGGATCTTCCAGACTGGGGCGAATTTATTGACACCCATGAGATCTGTTTATTCCAGTAGACCTGGGCCCTGAAATCTCTGCATAGAGCGGGGTATGCCACCTATTGTAAAGCAGCTACACAAGGGCCTAGGGGTAGACCATCGGGAGGTTTGAGTATATGGGTTGGTGTACACCTTGGTTGTGCAGTTAAGCAGATAGAAACTCATTCCCCAGACATTTTATGTATTATTCTCTCCCTTACCAACTTCCCAAAGTTGGCTATTATCAATGTTTATTCCCGCCTTGTGAGGTATCGCAGACCTCGCAGACATTAGATTGTTTGGCGCCTTTTCTTGCCACGTTGCCTGAGCAAGTTTATTTTATCATCGGTGGGGATTTCAATTGTCATTTTGAACCTTTAATTGGTTTACCCCACCCTATTACGAACGAAGAGGACTCGACTAGGGGTATTCCAATGTGTAACCTTTATACAATTAGGGGTTGGACCCCGTTAGTCCTTCAGTTGACTTCACTTACACTCCCCTATTCTCTGAGGGCTTGTAATGGTAGTCTACCTCCTGACAATCCTACCTTTGAGAGAAATGGTCAGGTCTCAACTATTGACTATGTCCTAGTAAATGTGGATATTTGGCATAGGATCGTGAACTTTCTGGTACAAACTCGTACTGAAAGTGACCACAATCCGCTGGTTGTAACCCTGGATTGGTGTCAACTGGCAATAGGACAGGCTGTAACCAAGCCCCCTCCAACTGATTTATTAGCAACAGATGGAGGTATAAGAATTCGCTGGGTAACATTTTTACAATCATCAGAGGCAATGGCATCCCTGTACAAATCCATCATTCCCTTTCTTGAAAAAGCAAGTTTCACTATAGAAAATAGCGATGTTATTGATCACATGGAGGAGTTGGGGGAAAAACCATTTGGATCTGGTTGAACATCTGGCAGAGTTCTTTTGCAATAATTCAACTTGAGTTTGGGGAGCTTAACGCAGCTATGCAGAACATCAAGGTAGTAACACCACAAGGTTTAAAGATGTTGTCCTGGAATATAGCCGGTTTTATGCTAAAATGGATCTTCCAGACTGGGGCGAATTTATTGACACCCATGAGATCTGTTTATTCCAGTAGACCTGGGCCCTGAAATCTCTGCATAGAGCGGGGTATGCCACCTATTGTAAAGCAGCTACACAAGGGCCTCGGGGTAGACCATCGGGAGGTTTGAGTATATGGGTTGGTGTACACCTTGGTTGTGCAGTTAAGCAGATAGAAACTCATTCCCCAGACATTTTATGTATTATTCTCTCCCTTACCAACTTCCCAAAGGTGGCTATTATCAATGTTTATTCCAGCCTTGTGAGGTATCGCAGACCTCGCAGACATTAGATTGTTTGGCGCCTTTTCTTGCCACGTTGCCTGAGCAAGTTTATTTTATCATCGGTGGGGATTTCAATTGTCATTTTGAACCTTTAATTGGTTTACCCCACCCTATTACGAACGAAGAGGACTCGACTAGGGGTATTCCAATGTGTAACCTTTATACAATTAGGAGTTGGACCCCGTTAGTCCTTCAGTTGACTTCACTTACACTCACCTATTCTCTGAGGGCTTGTAATGGTAGTCTACCTCCTGACAATCCTACTTTTGAGAGAAATGGTCAGGTCTCAACTATTGACTATGTCCTAGTAAATGTGGATATTTGGCATAGGATCGTGAACTTTCTGGTACAGACTCGTACTGAAAGTGACCACAATCCGCTGGTTGTAACCCTGGATTGGTGTCAACTGGCAATAGGACAGGCTGTAACCAAGCCCCCTCCAACTGATTTATTAGCAACAGATGGACGTAGAAGAATTCGCTGGGTAACATTTTTACAATCATCAGAGGCAATGGCATCCCTGTACAAATCCATCATTCCCTTTCTTGAAAAAGCAAGTTTCACTATAGAAAATAGCGATGTTATTGATCACATGGAGGAGTTGGGGGAAAAACCATTTGGATCTGGTTGAACATCTGGCAGAGTTCTTTTGCAATAATTCAACTTGCAAAAGGAATAAAGAAAGAGGTAATAACCCTTTGTATAACAGGGCTTGCAGAGACGCAAAAAGTTCTCTGCTGATTAAACTCCGAGAGGGTTACAATGCGAGTATTAAGGTGGCAAGGGCACATTTTAGGAAAACTATTTCAGCTACGAAAAGTGAATGGGAAATTGGTAGATGGCAGGCCATTAAGAAAGCCCTAATTGATAAAGATCTAAGAGGGCTTTGGAACCTGGTGAAGACAGGAAAACCCGAGGGCAGGTCCACCATCGAACCAAACCTTGGGTAGGAGGTTTGGCGAACTCATTTTAAACTTTTATACTCCAAGTCTCAATCAGGAGCCCCTGTGATGGGCCCTCCTGCTATCGATCATACCCAGGTCCCCCCTGTCGTCATACCCCCTTGTTCGTTGGTGGAGGTAACAGTGGCCTTGGCTAAAGTCCTTCCGAATAAGGCACCCAGATTAGATCGGGTTCCAGGAGACCTGTTTAGATCTGAACAGGTAGTTTGGACTCCGTACCTGCAGCCCCTCTTTGATGCAATCCTTCATGGTTTGAAGCCCCCTCCAACTTGGGCGGGTGCTGAGATCATCCCTATCTATAACAAGCATTTACAATGCAACGGTCTCGCCTTTTGAAAAGTTAGAGCTATTGGCATTGTAAATGACAACATTTTTATTTATGTTTTGTTTTTGAAAACAGATAAATAAATGGCATTGTCATTTACAATGCCAATAGCTTAATCTCTCGCAAATGCGAGAGCTATTGCATTGAAGTAGAGAGAAAAGAGGTGCAGATGAGGTAAAGAGATGAGGCTCATACATAGGAAGAGCGAGGGAGAAGTAGAGAATGGTGAAATAGGGAGAGAGAGACAGAGGTAAGACAGGTGTATTAAACGAGCGAGACATTGGAAGCAGAGAGAGTGAACGGAAACAGTGAAGGGGATAGAAAGAGAGATGAAAGCAAAGGGAGTGATAGATGGAGCAGAAGAGGCAGAGAGAGCATTGTAGAGAGAAAGAAATAAAATAATGGGAAAACGTGAGGGAAAGAGGACATCAATAAATAGAGAGACATAGAAGGCCAATAGGTGAGGTAAGAGAGAGGCTAATGCAAGCAAACACTCAGGATGTGGTAAACCAATGTGTGCTTCCCAAATTATAACACGAGTAGAAAACTCATGGCTGTGCAAACATCATGCTTGACTCAGACAGACTGCCTGTAGCAAGGGTAAGAAACAATGCAGCCACCCTGCATAGGCAATAATGCAGGTGAGCATCAAGCAAGATCAGCAGATATGCCACACCATGAAAGGTTTAAAAACACACTAACCATCCACTGCACATGAATATATCCATTTTTTGTACAACTAAACAATCTGTTGCAGCCGGGCTCATAGATCAGAAGAGTGGACAGGACATCCCTTGCAGGTGAGCACAAGCATTCCCTGGCAACGAAAACATGCACTAGGAGCATGGACAAACCATTCGTAGCAGGCAAGCACCATAACAGTTCAAACTGAATGACATCACAGAAGATGTGCATTTAAGGCGAGGGGAAGACTGCAGTGAGGGGCCAGAGAACATCTTCCAGGGCTGTGAACATTCTCAGCTTAAAAACGGAACTGCTGTGCACGGAGACTTTATTTGGGCTAGGTGTATAGGGCACACAGAACTCTTCGACCCTGCATCTCCAGCATGAGCACCGTACAAAGAGGGTGAGTGTATGAATGATAGAAGTGGCAGAGACATATCAATCCATCAGGAGTTGGTAAAGCACAACTACGCACCGGTCAGGGTCTCAAGGCACTGGGTCACCCCCTCATATGAGCTAAATGACGGGTACAGACAGGCCATGCCAATGTTAATTGCGAATTTGTGCATCATGTCTGGGGCTTGTGTGGATATGCACATACAGCATGTAACCGATGGATCAAAGTAAGATCGCCCACAAGGATGGGGATGAGAGCAAGCACAATGTAGGTAAAAAATCTTTATCTGAGCAGTTAAGTATAACCATTGGAATTCAGAAAATAGGTTAAGGAGGACGACAAATGTAAGTCAATTCATCAAGGCATTTGTCACAATTATAAAACCAGAAAAGAGCTAGGATTATAAAGTCCATGGCATCGAGGAAATACATTCTTACACAGCTAAAAACTAAAAACACATTCAACAACAATTGGTGCTACCTCCTCTGAATCCCGCTTGGATCTTCCTTCCCTGATTTTCATTGTAATATTCCAGATGAAAGATTTTCTTCTCGAATGTATGCGACTGTGCAGAGTTTGGGGGACAGACAAGGCACATACACACAGTCCCCAAGCGCAATTTTTGACAGAGGGAGACCGAGACAGAAACAGGCAAAAAAGGTTATGGTTACTCTCTCACTATGAAAACCGATGAGAGAATAGAATCCGCGTGCACCGCACTATCCCCTGTTGAAGATCAGTCCAGGAAGATAGAGACGAAAAGAAGCAAGGGAAACACGGCACAACTCCCTAGCTCCTAATAAGCAGCCCAGATACACACGGCAAGCAGACAGACAGACAGACACGAAAAGAGCCCTGAAAGCAGCGAATCTTAATCCAAAACCACCCTAAAAGTAACACATTGACATACTGCACAGTGCGATCTGTAGACCCGGAATCTGATTTGGGAGTGAGGAAGCATGCTCAGTGATATTTTTGTTCGCAGCCCTCAGAGCCGGCTCATTACCAAGATGCTGTTTATATGTGCATGCTCAGACGAGACATGAGACTGCCTGGGAAAGGTGGATGTAGTGAATACGGTGCAGCGTGTCCCACGTGCGAGGCACAATAAATTTAGCAGAGTGACAGAAACAGGCCTCAAGCCCAAAGGCAATTTGTAGTGGGTCCCCAAAAATTGACCCTGCCACCAAACACAGCACCTCCCCCGCTACCGGCCCACGCTCGCCACAACAGAAATGTAGTCTCCTATACCCCTGCCCCGGCCCCTATCCCCACTCCCACACATAAAATAATGCCTTTACCCCCGTATCCATGGGATCCCTTTTCTCTGACTCCCAAGTCGCAGGGATTTCTAAACTCAAAGTTGAGGTTTTGAAACATGCGCATGGGAAACAGAAGAACTCTTCTACGAACTCAGACTACCCGTCCCCAAGCTCCCACCAGAAAGCAGGACTTTCTCTCTCACTCACCTTTCCTTTTGTTGGCTTGAACGTCATTTGTACTGTCAGAAAGGGCCGGGAACAGAGATATCGCTAGCCCTCAGTTTCAGCTACCGTAAACAGCACTCCACGTCGCGCAGAATGTATGTCAACTTGCCAGCCACGGAGCGTGAAGGGATAAGTAGTTCTAGCGGTCTCCTTCTGTCAGTGTCCGAGAAGGCAAGTAAAAAGCGGGAGTGTAATAAATAACAAGCGTCCTGCAGAATTTCGGGGATCGGGACCTAATTACGCGGCTATTCTAGTCACAAAAATAGTAGAACACAATACATGCATTTAATTATAATAAACAAATCCGGTACAGTCAAAGTTTCTTGTTTTCTGAAACACATTGCGGCGCGTAAATAAAACAATTATAGATGTTTTCTCTACTGAACAAGACAAAGCAGTTTGGGGAGCTTCTTATGCGCTGTGAGTTAAACCCCTAAAGAGGCATCGAAGCGCATTAGTGCTTTGCAATTATAGGGGAATTCATGCGGTCCGATGTTTTGGAATAGATTAGAGAGAGTTTCAGGAAAAAATGCAGGGGAAATTCATTTCCTGATTGACTCGGATTGAAGAAAAACATTGATTCAGCCTGCTCTTTCCTGCAAAATCGGTTGAAAAAATATACTTTCCTGAAGGAGCCTCCTCGGTCACCTGATGCAACAAAGAAGAACTCAGTGGGATTTAAAGGAACATTGGGCAAAAAGTCAAAACAGATAAGTTCGTAAGTGTTCGAAAACAATGTGACTCCTCGTTGTAAAACGTCAATTATTATTTAACAGTTTTTATTTTATTTTATTTTACCTTAACAGTGGAGCACAGTGCCCAAGCATCAATCGGTAACAGGGTACTCGCCGTAAAGGAGGAGAGCCAAAGATATGCAAGAGAGTTGTACAAACTAGCGGAGGCGTGTCTGAGAAGCGGGCAAGGTCTGGCTGTCAGCAACACAGAAAAGGGACAAACAGGCAACTTCCAGGCACGCATGAGAATGAAGGCGGTCCTTTCGTGTAACGATCGTCATGAAAGTGGTGCATCTTGTCTTGTGCTCGCCGGTTTAGTTCTACGTCAAAACTGAAATGAAGCACTTATATACCCAGGTATTGTAAATGTCCGTGTAATTTTCTAATTATTGATTCTGTTGTTCAATGTAAATTTCAAGCAAACTTACAACATGTAGCAAATGCAACATGTTTTTGTTCTTGCTCATAAATTCACATTAATTGCATTAAACAGATAAACGTCGCAACGTTTGCTTTCTTACCGGTAGATCTGTATTGACTGGGCTTGGTATCTAGTTCTTCCAAGATGGTGGCTTTTGTAGCGTCCTTTCAGTTCCGATGTAAGCCAATCGGAAGGAGCACAAACGAAAGGGGTGTGTGAAAGGGGGTAGACGCACTCTCCAATGAGTGTGCAAACCTTATTTGCATATAGCCGAAGAGCATTTTGGGAATGTAGGAATTCGCTTAAAACGCGATATCTTAATACTAATTATGTGTATATACTTTTATAGGACAATTTCTTTTGTCCATAATTTCAACTCTGCCCAGAAATCATTTATATATCTGATAAGTACTCCCTCTAACATTACTAGTTTCCTAAACATGAACGATATATACAAAATTGGACTTCTCTACGTTCGACATCGAAGAGATAGAGGAGCACAGAGCGGAGCATGGAGAGGCAGGTAGGGAAAGGACCCGGAGAGAGCCTTAGCGAGAGTGGAGGACAGTAAACTTCAGATGGGGAGGTGAGAGAGGCGGAGGGAAGGGGATAGTCACTAGGCATGGCTGCGAGATATTGCAGGTTCATTCATTGAAGGACGTGCACATTCTCTTTGAAGAGAGCGGATGTGTGCGCGCCCACGAGGTCAAATCTCCAGCAGGAGAAGCTCGTAACAGTCTGCTGTCCACATTCCCCTACATTCCCAAGAAAGTGGCGACATAAGTTGTCTCCCTAGACAGCAAAAGCTTTGCTTTTGCTTTCGTCTAGGCGAGACCTAAAAAGGGGTCTCCCTTAGAACCGACAAATTATAGGCCTATCAGCCTAATAGATGTAACACAAAAGATTTTTGCTCGTGTTCTTTTGGGAAGATTGCAGACTTGGATGGACGATCATAATATTTTAACTCCCCTACAAGCAGGCTTTAGGTCCAAAACTTCAACTATAGATCAGCTGTTTAGATTACAGCTGATCTATTGGAAAACAATAACGCTGGAAGGTGGTTCTCTCTACCTAACGTTCGTGGACCTCAAATCCACGTTCGATATGGTGGCTCGAGACCAGTTGTGGAGATTATCGCTTGAGATGGGAGCACCACTCTACCTCTGTCAACAGCTTAAACGCCTCCATGATGGCACTTTTGCCAGGATAAGATTTGGAAACGGTGGTAAATTATCAGCTCCTTTCCCTGTTGAGAAGGGAGTGAGACAAGGCTGTGTGCTCGCACCAACACTTTTCTCCCTCTTTCTTAAGTTTAATTAAGGATCTGTTAGCAGTTAGGGATATAGATTCCCCAAAACGTGCTAACCGCAAAATACCAGCATTGATGTTTGCGGATGACACCCTGCTCCTTTCTAAAACACCTATTGGGATGCAGCGTGTCTTAGTTGAATTTAGCTCGTTTTGTAAGAAAAGAAATCTGGAGGTAAATATTTAAAAAGTATATGGTCTTCCATGCTGACTCTACCAACTGTCCCCATCCTAAATTGGATACTATGTCTTTAGAGAGGGTCCCGGTATTTGATTACTTGGGCCTTACTCTAAATGAAAAAAATGGAATAGGGGCCGCGGATTACTAAGGCAAACTTGAAACTTATTCAGGCAAGTGGGGGGATTTTAAAAGTTCACGGGAGTTGTGCGGTAAAAGTTATTGCCCCCCCCGGAGAAATATACAAGGTTCAAGAAAGGGGAGCCACTATGTACGGTGCTGAACTTTGGGGCCACTGTCCTAGTAACATTCTGACAGCGACGGAAAACAATTTCTTAAGGCAACTCAAGGGTCTCCCACAAAGTACTCCCCTAATTCATCTACGGATGGACTTGGCATTGTCCCTATTGCTGATTTGATTGCTTTTCGCCCACTCCTGTACTGGCGACGGCTATGGAGCACGCCAGAATTAGAAAATTATAGAGAGGAATTAAAATCAGTTATGCTTATCAGAGGGGCGGGGAATATTCCCTGGTTGTCTTTTATTCGGGATGCATTTTGCAAAGTAGGGAGAAATTATATGTGGTCGGAACCCGAAGAGACCTGTCTAGCTATTTCTAAACAAACTCTATCATCTGCTTTGAAAGAATCTAGACTGGAACGTATCATTCAGTCTATAGACTCAACTAGCCTTACCTCTAGGTTCCTGGATGTTACGCAGTGCTATTGTTTGGAGCCTGCATTAGATATTATCCAACCCTTAGCAGCCAAGAAACTCTTTCTCCAATTTAGGCACGGGACCCTCCCACTCTATGCTTTTACCAACAATTGGGCGGGAGCGAAAAAACTGTTATGTCCTGGGAGCAAAATTGTAGAAGAAACAGAGATCCATGTGATCTTCTTTTGTCCTGCATATAGTGCTGCTATAGCTAAATGGGTTCTTCAACTTTGTAGGAATCTGGGCATAAGAAGCTATAGAGAGGCTTATAGGATACTAAAATATGATACCTATCCGTTTTTTGTCGATACAATTGCTAAGTTTTTATTTGCAATGTGGTGCAAATGTAGACGTTTTGTGATTGGCTAGAGTAGAGAATTTAGATGTTTTTCATTTTTATTTTACGATCAATTCCCCTGATTTTAATGGCATTCATTGAAGCTAACCACTTTTAAATCTTACTTCAGTTTATTTATATTTTTAAATAGCCTGCCCTATACGAAGGTGTTGTTTTTCATGCTGCTAATGTTGCCCTCAAATGTGATATTTGCATATGTTTAAAGCTTTCTTTGGGTTATTTTGTGTGGGTGTAGGTCACTGTTCCCACCGCTATGACTCTAGGGTTCAACTCGCTAATTGATGCAACAAATTGCAACTGTTTTTCCTTGTTCAACCTTTTTACTTTTTTTTTTTTAATTATTAGTCTGTCATTTTATGATAATGATTTTAACAATGTGGTATATTGCACTTTTATGGCAGAAATTGCTGAAATACAGTTTTTTGACTGACTGAAATTTAAGCCTAGATATTCTACTGAAAAGTTGTGGGTATGAAAGTCATTAAACAACCACATAGCAAATTCTTATTTCTGAGAATATCCTCTTTCAATCAGTGTTCCTTTCCTGCAAGATGGCCTAGATGCTGAACCCAGTCCTTGCATGATGGTCAGACTCGTGATTAGAATACCTCTGTTGAAAGGAAGGCAAGCTAATTCACAATTAGAGGGCTCTGCCAGATGCTAGCGATATAGCTCATATTTCTGCAAAAATATTCAATGCAAATTGAATTTTAGTGAGACTGAAGCAGATGTGCTCGTGATGAGAATTAACCTATATTAGAGTAATCACCAACCGTGCATAATGTGCTGCATGGAAACGTCGAATACCGAGATGCCTTACAGTCTATTGTTCTTTGCAGCAGTACTGTGCTAATCGGAAATGCCATACAAAGGACAGCTTACCATCAAATAGGAGATCACGTTCTGCAGCACTGTACAGGATCAAAAGTGGCAACCATGACTCCTGTTGAATGTCTGGTGATGTCTCCATTCTCCTGTGGGTAAATGCATTAGTAATGTGGACACCACCACATGCATCAGCTATTGACTGCTGGTTTTACCACATTAGTATCTGGGCTGCAAGTCAGGGTAGCAGAAGTGACCAGAAGCAGCCAATTGATCATCAAAGTTCTGTCGGAGATGGATGATTTAATGTGGTTTAGACTAGGGTAAACCTTATCCAGAATTCCTGCCCACCATCTGCAGTCCAGAGTGGGGTACCATGAGCATGGTCCTCGTGAAAACACTCAGCTGGGATCTCTTGGTGGGTGCTAAAAATAATCGTTGTCGCCTGGACTTGACCTATGTCCCACCTCTATATTCAGCCCAGCAGGTAAGCTTGGACAGCCCAACAAAAACTGAGTTTACAAAAATGAGCTTGGTGCTCAGTTGACTGTGTATTCAAACTGCCTTATGACAGAAGAGGTCCCAGAGGCATCAGCCTATGTGTGCAACCAGCAACAAGCAGAACAAGTTACTGTGTGCAGATGTGTCTGTAACCAGCTATCAACTAGCATATAAAAACGCCTATCTTACAAAAAATGCAAAACATCAAACAGAACACTTTTCAACAGAATACCTTTCATGCATCAAACACAACCGCTATATACCATTGCTACCACTATGCTCCAAGACAGCATAGTTGACCAGATTGCTAACACAAATCCAGCTCAGGACAGATACACCATATATTTAGATATCACTGTACTCCACAGAACTAGCCTCCAAGAAACACCACACACACATATTGCTTATTTTTTTTATTATTTTATTTATAGAGTTTTATATAGAGCGAACATGACCCAAGAGGGTATCGGAGCGATTTATAAGTGATCAGGAACAGATGTGAGGGAACAATTAGAACATAATAACAACATGTTCATGAGAAATGCAAGGAGTCATGACATAAAGCTGGTGGAGGTAGACCTATCTAGAGCAAAGCCGCAAAGCTTATACGTAAGAACATTAGTAAATATATACATTGGTAGAGGGAATACAACAATGAAGTCATGAACGGTGCAGGATGTTGCAACACCAAGCTGGGTAGGAAGTCCCAACCAGAGCAAGACCAGAGAGATAATATATGGGGGCATAGGAGGGAGGTAAAGGTAAAAAAAAATGTGAGAAGAGGAAGTATCAAAACGTAAGCCAAAGGGCGGAGTTTGTGAATTTCTTGTTCAGGCATTTATCAGTAGTACTTTCACTTCTTTTTAGGTCTCGGACCTAAAGGCTGCGCTTGCGCAGTCTGGGTAGGGGATTTAATGTTTCTTAGTAGGGCTTTAGAACCCGCCTCCCTGGCCCGTCTCTCCTCCATTGGCTGGCTTCCTAAACGGAGGCCAGCCATTTGAGGAGAGATGCGTCACTCCGATTTAGCCCCGTCTTTTTCGGATTTGGGGGCGTAAGTTTTGCTGTTCTTTAGACAGTGACGTGGTCTGTCACTCAAAACAGCAAAACCACGCCCCCATTCCGAAAAAATCGGAAGCTTGCGGCCGCCATTTTGTTTCACCGCAGTGAAGGTGAGCCTCGAGCCTCTGCCCCCGTTTGTAGTGCTCCTGCACCCCTGTTTGTGCCGTTAGACGCAGAGGAGAGGCTTTGTACCGACCTGCATGAGACCTCAAACAGTCATCCTTCCTCGCAAGTTATTTCGCATACCCTGAACAGTAATATCAGCCACAGCAACGCACATCAACAGAACCATGCGGGAGGACTCCGATACGGTGAGCCTTTGCCCAGGCCCCGGGGAGGGGGCAGAGGCAGTCCTGAGGACACGACAGGTAGAACAGAACCCTCACGAACCACAACCTGTAATTTATGTTTATTCCCGCATTATTTGGTTAAGTCCAAGCAGTTTCAGATGCCCTGTCCTTGGAATCCACTTCCCGCCATGTCTTGGGGGCAACTAGGGTAGTATCGGGTTTCCCGCTCCCCCCCTCCCTCCTCCCGCAGCTCTCCTTCGTCCCGCTCACCCCCCTCCCTCCGCCCGCAGCTCTCCTTCGTCCCGCTCCACCCCCTCCCTCCGCCCGCAGCTATCATCGCTCCCTTTTGAATCATTACAGGCCTGTGGGGTCCCTCTCATTACCTGGAATCCCCTTTTGTCCCGGGCCCCATTCTCCCCCCAGGAACCCATTCAGCCGCCCGGGGACCCCCCCTCTCCCAGCCGGGCCCAGCAGTCACGGCAGCGCCACCATTCAGCAGGCCCAGCAGGACTTACAATCACAGGCCTGCCTTCGCCTTTGGCCTGCTCAGCGGGACCCAGCGGGAGCCTAAATACACACAAGCAGTGCCCGGGCTCCGGGGAGGGGGCAGAGGATGTTTACACCCCCGAACCTGAGGACACGACAGGTAGAACAGGACCCTCGCGAACCACAACCTGTAATTTATGTTTATTCCCGCATTATTTGGTTAAGCCCAAGCAGTTTCAGATGCCCTGTCCTTGGAATCCACTTCCCGCCATGTCTTGGGGGCAACTAGGGTAGTATCGGGTGTCCTGCTCCCCCCGCCCTCCGCCCGCAGCTCTCCTTCGTCCCGCTCCCCCCCCCCTCCCTCCGCAGCTCTCCTTGTGCTATTAAACACCATAACTCACAGTCTGCACTTACTGAATTACAGGTTAAAACATCTTTTTCCGTGTACCTCAAATGACAGCCCCAAGTGTTCCTGCACCTCATGTACAGCATCGTATGCCTGCTCCCTCCAATGCATCTGCACAGCCTTGTGCGTGCGTGCCAGCTCCCTGCATCTAACACGCAGTGTCATAAGTTACGTCACATGCACAGCATCGTACCTGTTTGTTCCCTGCACCTCAAACACACAGCGTCATGTCAGTTTGTCCTTGTACCTCACATGCACAGTCTCATGTATTCCTACTTTCTGTAGCATAGTGTATGCCTGCACTTCACATGGGCATGCAATTAGTTTCCACCACCTCATATGTACAGTGTCATGTCTGCTTGTTCCTTACAACTCAAATGTCCAGGCTCACGTGTGCCTGGCCCTCACGTGCAGTCATATGAATCCCCTTCCTGCACCCTACACAGCATCATCAGTTTGTTTCCTGCACCTCACTTAGCATCATGTTCCTGCACATCACATACAGAGGCCCACAGGAGAATTAAATAAGCAATTCTGCTTTGATCCTAGCTCTGAAGGGTGTGGAGAACAAGGAGATTGAGGGGATACTGGTAGAATCAGGGGCTTATGTGACAGGAATTAAATAATCAAATCTGCCCCAGAAAATAGTGTAAACGCAAGGTCAAAAAGAAGGGAAAAAGAACACTTCTCCCTATAAAGTTATAAAATAATGAAGCAATAATACGTTTGAGAAACATAATAAAAAGGACATTGAGGGTTGTGGTGGTAACAGTGACCAATTTTGTGTAGCTGGGGAATGTGATCTGTTACTTTTACATTTGGTAGGGAGGTGTGTATCTTTTTGGCTTGAGGGAGGGGAGAAAGAGAACCCCTTTCTAATTAAAATTCTGTGGTACCTAACAGGTTAATTTGGTTCTGTCATGGTTATATTTATTATCTGAAAAATACAATAAAAAGATTTATATAAATGTAAAACATAACAAGAAAAGAGCCAGATGAATCCATGTGCTCCAGAACATAACCCCAATAAGTATATAATGGCTGCCTGCATCCCAAACATCTTCTGCACCACTAAAAAGACTCCAGTAAATAATAAAAATGGAGATGATGTAATAAAAGAAAAGCAACACATTAATACAAAAAAACAGCAAGTCAGAAAAACTTGGACTTTTTTTTAAGCTACAGGAAGAATAAAACGAGGAGCCTAAACTAAGCCAATGCTACCTCTGGATAATAAAATTAGCTCAGTGTCATATTAATGAGACATATTTTAGGGGCCCCTGTTTGGAACAACTTTGAATTTCATGACCTTTTTTGTGGTGATTCAAGCCCCCACAAGATATAACAATATTATACATAAACTTCACTTAAAAACAAGGATCTGCTGGTGGCCCAAAAATCCCTACAAACACACTGGGTAGAGAGAGACAGAGTCAGAGGTATAGGCTTGAAGAGAGAGGAATGCCCACACCTTGCCTGCATTTGACACTCACTTAATTAACGGATTCTTCGTGCTTTAAAGGGTACCAAATGTGTATAGGCGCTGTGTCCAATAACCTGTAGTTATCAACTACTAAATCTGTTCTTCACCATTGACGAGAGAGGTCTTCCTTGTGTCAATGAGTTTCAATCTGATATATATTGTTTGATGACGCTTGATAACAAACCATTGCCCTGCTAGAAAAGATTATTAAAGGACAATTTTACTCGAAGAGAAAAAAACATTTCGATTTTTCTTGAAAAGCATTCCTCGAAAGGACGTTATAGGTATGATACAAAATCTAATGAAAAAAAGCTGAAATACAACCTTAGCTTCTACCTTCAGTCATGAGCATTACGTGTGTTCTGTATCAATGTCCTGCGCTCAACCTCCACTCCGAATAGCGCCAGCATGTTACGCTATGTTTAACCACAAAGTACACTATTGCGTAGCTTCTAGGTGCTAACTCAACACAACAGTGCTAAAAGAGCAAATACAGTAATATCAGGCATACAAAGACCATATACAATATACCTTATCTAATAATAGGTGGGAACACCTACCTTGGGGTGAGAAAGGCTTAAAGGACAAGTATACATGATAGTGATCAAAACACCCAACTAAAATCGATACAATAACAGAAACTAGGAGAGAATGAGTGTTATGTAGGAGGATACACAATTTCAGGCTGTATTTATTCATACATGTCATAAAGATAACAGAATAAACGTTTTCTTATTATTTACATACAGTGGCATCTTCCAATGTTGTCCGTAAGCTAGACATTGAGGGGCGTATTTATCAAATAGTTACTCAACGCAACGCAGCAAGCCACTGTGCTGCGCAGCTCCGCGTGAAACAGAGGGCAGGAATGTGCCATATTTAACATTATACAATCAATTCCTGCTCTCTGTCTGTGCTGGCACGCACCAACACAGGCCCCCTTGCACCATGGTTTACACAGCCAGCCATTGGTTGTCACGAGCAAGGCAAGAATGGATACGTGAGCAAACCACCTGTGACATTAATACCTTATATTAAACAGAGCATTATGTTATCGAATTATGTAAACAAGCAGTCCTTTGTCACTTTCGACGCTGACCTGGGTTATGTGTTCTGACGTGAGAGCGAAAGCAATATGATATACGGTTCCAAAACTGGACCATTATCAGTTGTAGAAAATATCACTATATTAACGCCCCCTTTTTGTGTTCCAAACTAACAGAACCTGACCACACATCTCCACAAATCGGATGAGTCTGTAGCCTCTCCGAACCCACCTTCAAGTCCCCAGTAGAGTACTGCACTCTGCTGAACAGAGAGTGAACCTCTAGTGTACCATGCCTGTAGAGGAGTGGGGCTACTACCTTATAATCTGCTTTTGGGAGGCGGATAGTTAGTATTTCACAGGGCTTAATATGTACACATAAATGGTATTAAGGGCTCAAGTTTTTTCTTAGAACCAGCCAGGGCTTCCTAGTCCTAGTTCACCTCTTTCTCCCGCCACCTTACGCATCATGTCTCTTCATCTCACTCTTTGGATTCTTTTTCGCCCCGGCGTTTCTCCTTTTGCTGCTTAGCTTCTTCCCTTATCTGCCTTTTCAGGTATGAACAGATTTCTGTTTCCAAATGCCTCTCCCACTCTGACTTTGTCGAAATTCCACTGTCTCTGCAATTCGGTAGCCCCCTCAAGAATCCCGGGGCTGATCCCATCTTTAGCACAGCCAAAAAACCCCACCTCTTTCCCCACTCTGAACCCTCTGTGTGTGGGGGGGGGGGGGGCTGTGTGTGTGTGTGTGTGGGGCTCTGTGTGTGTGGGGGGGGGCTCTGTGTGTGTGTGTGTGGGGGGGCTCTGTGTGTGTGTGGGGGGGGCTCTGTGTGTGTGGGGGGGCTCTGTGTGTGTGGCTGTGTGGCTCTGTGTGTGTGGCTCTGTGTGGATAGTTTTTTTTGTAGGGGGCTCTATGTGTGGGTGGCTCTGTCTGTGAGGGTGGCTCTATGTGAATGACTCTGTGTGGGTGGCTCTGTATGTGTGTGTGGGTGGCTTTGTGTGTGTGGCTCTGTGTGGGTGTAAATTCAATAGGTCATTCATTTGCAAGCGATTAAGCTATTGGCATTGTAAATGACAATGCCATTTATTTAACGATTAATCTATTGGCAATGTAAATGACAATGCCATTTATTTATGATTTAAAAAAAAAGTCATGAGCAATGCCAATAGCTCTACCTTTAATAATGCCAAGACCATTGCATTGTAAATGCTTGTTTGAAGGATGCGGTTGAGGAATTAAGTCTGGTTTCAGGGGGCAGGGAGTACCAGATTCTTGAGGCAATACCTGAGAAGGTAAAGATTATACGACTTTTTTCTATGAAATTTGTGAGGATTCAGCAATAAGGTGCTGGAACTCCTGAAGGATCTGCAACCACCAGTTCTAGTTTTTGCGCAAGGTACAGAGGGGTGTTGAAGTGTAGGGCTTTGTGGGTCATGCAGGCAATTGTTTGTTGAAGCCGGTTTAGTGATGTCAAATCAGGAGAGATGTGGGTCTTTCGTTTGGATCCTGTGATGAGCCTTGTACCTGAGTTAAGAGAGGCCCTAAGTGGGGCCAGTTTGTAGTGAAGTAGACCACGAAGGGTTGCACTACCATAATCCAACCTAGAGATGACTGAGGCTTGGACAGCGGACTTGAAGTCATCAGGGGAGTAGAAAGGTTTTATTTTCCTTAGAATGCTCATTTGGAAGTTCGCTCCTTTGGTGGTTGAGCTGATGTGCTCCTGCGTGTTCATGTTCTTATCTAGTATTATTCCCAATGATGTTGTGGAATCTATGATGTGTGGTACTCGTTTAAGAGCTATTAGTTGTTTCATGTATTCTTAAATAATGGGAGATTGCTTGGGTGGGAAGATTAGGAGCAATTCTGTTTTCAGGAAGTTTAGCTTGAGATGGTTGGAGGTTAGACAGTTTTGGGTTTTGTGTAGAGTTGTGCTGAGTGACCTAATATCACCAGGAGAGGAGATTTTCATGTTCAATTGTGTATCATCAGCAAACATATGAAAATGGATGTTAGATGCTTTGAGAATATCAGTTAGGGGCTCCATGAACAGTTTGAAGAGCATGTGAGGGAGTGAGGAAGCCTGTGGTACTCCTCGGAGTGGAATTAGAAAGCGACTAGTTGACCTTAAAGCATTTTTAACACATCATTAGCTATGTGGTTAAGTGCAGTTTCAGTGCTGTGACCTCGATGGAAGCCAGATAGAAATTGGTCTATTAGATTCAACTGATCAATGTTGTTACATAGTTGGACATGGACACAATTCTCAAGGAGCTTCGCCAGTCTTGGAAAGTTAGTGATTGGACGGAAGTTATTTAAGTCCTCGTGATCTGCAGTGTTTCTTTTAAGAATGGGAGTCATTTGCCCTGAGTTTAGGCAATCCTGCATCACACCTTGTAGTATGGAGGCATTCGCTATTTTGGTCCAGAGTAAGAGTAAAGACATCTCCAACTCGTTTCTGAAGAAATTCGCTTTTGCACTTCTTATGCGTTTATTAAAATTGCTCCTCCTCATTCTCAGGAGCTTAAAGTGATCAGGGGACAGAGCACATCTCCAAGATCGTTAAGCTAATCTCAGATTGTGCTCATCTGTATTTAAGCTTCCATTAAACCATGGCTTGGAGGCTTTGATTGGCATTCTTTTAAGTTGTAAAAGGGCAATTTTATCAAGGATGTTCCACATGGAACTGTTGTAATGATTAGTGAGGTCTTGGACATATAAACAGGTAGGGTAGGGTCTGGTTGCGAAGGGATATCATTTCAATCCAGTTTGAATTTCGTGTGGATCTTTCCCTGTGTCTGGGTTTCTTAAGTTGAGATCTTTTTGTAGTCCAAGATGCTAAGATGCGGTAGGTGTTTTAGTGGTGATTATTCCAGTTACACAGGACTATCGATTCCAGTATAATAGAGATGGGTTTAAAGATGATTAGGTCCAGGATTGAACCCAAGATGTGTATGGGGCTTTAGCAGATTTAATCAAATTGAGGTAAACTAGGTAGGTTTAAAGGCTATTTACTGCTGGGTCATTCAGGTCGTTCTAGTGTAGATTAAAGTCTCGGAGGAAGATCTGAGAACAATGTTTTCCAACATCAGATGAGATGATTTTCATAATGGGTTCGATGTATGAGAGTTTGTCTCCTGGTTGTTTGTAAATCATGTGCAGCTTGCATAAAGGCCAGAGAACTGCAGTGTGAGCATGTTTCGCTATGAGACTATTATGGTATATACCGGTAATGCCTCCACTTGTTCTGTTAGAAATGTCTAGTCTAATGATGTTGTGACTAAGCGGGACTAGGGTGTGTACGACCGGTCCAGAGGAATCATTTAGCTAAGTTTCTGTAAGGATTAGGAGGTCAAGATTATGGGCTAGGATGAAGTCAGCGGTCAGCCGCAAGTTTTACTGTTGATCTGCAGTTGAAAAGCATGCAATTCAAGTGCGGATTGGGGTCAGTGGAAGTAGTCCGTGTGATGGGAACTTGCTTACGGTTGGAAGAGTTTATAGCATTGGTTTTGTGTCTGGGTTCTACATGAGGGTTTGAGGTAACTGTTTGTATATGGCCCGCTTATCTAGTTTGTCAATTGAGTGGAATTGTAAGGAAGGAGGAGGGAGTGAATGCCACTTTCAGTTAAGGATTTTTTCAATCAATTGGGTCTCGAGGTGGCAGTCGGGTAGATAGTAGATTTTCAACTCAGGAGCAGGGCGGCAGAGTTAAGGGACAACATCCTTGGTGGGAAGGGAAAGGGGTGGAGAATAGCTTTGTGTGATTGTTAGTGTTAAGTGCTTGATTGCTTCTGCTCTTCCCTGCCCACTGGTCGTTAGCCCACTCCGAGGTGATGTTAATTATCCTTTGTAAGTCAGCCTTGAGTTGTTGTAGATCAGGAGTGATCTAATCTAGTCTGAATTCAAGAGAGAAGTGGCAGTAAGAAGCCGTGGATTGCAGCAGGAGGAGACGGGGCCTTCTTGAGATGGTGCTTGGGTATTGCTGACCTGAGAGGTCCAATATCAGGGAGGTTGAGTTAGAGAGGTGGTTAAACTTGCAAGGAGGTGGAGGAAAACTGATGAACTAATTAAGTAGAGACACTGGGGTCTATGGGTAATAGTATTGATTGGGATTGAGGGATCAGACTTACAGTGAGCGTGTGATCGATGGGAAGTGTCGTAGGCAACTTGATGGTCTGTGTGCTGAGTGAGAAGCATGAGGCTGAGTGAGATCCATTGCTACGTATATCAGTGACCAATGCTTTAGAGGAGTGATAAGGGTGTTGGCTGGATTGTCGTATCACAGTGGGAGATTTAGACATAGTGGTGATGAGTTGGGAATGTGTGAGCTGCTCGTAGTCGAAGAGTTGAAGTAGGTGGGGATATGTGAAGCTAGTGCTTGGGTCGTCTGTGGATTAGATGAAGAATTGGGCCACCTTAGAGATGTGTCAGAGCCATTGCTAGTCATAAAATTCTTGATGATGGAGAAAATTTGATCATAAAGGTCTGAGGCTTGAATGAGGATAATACTGTTATATATGGAGATTGTAGCTTTGTCTCTGTAGGTGTGTGAAGGGGCTTACGAGATTCTTCGTCCATGTGGCAATTTCTTGGCAGAAGTGAATCTGGAATCATGCATGGAGTGCTTTCCACCATTGCGCTCTTCTTTTCGTGTAGAAGATGATATCATTTATTATGAATCCTTTTTTGTTGTTGCAGAAATATGGATCAGAGATTAGTGTTTCTGGATAGGATTAAAGGAGCCTGTGTTTGAAGCACTTGGATGCATTTTGTGATAGGTTAGACGGGTACTTCATTGTAAAAGCATTGTAGCCTACCGGCTCGAGCTTGGTGTCAAGTACTCTCTGCGAGGTAGAATCCATGCCTGTAGGGTACGATAGAATCACACAAGCAAAAGTGGAGGCGAGGTGAGTGAGAAGGCTTGTGTGGGAGGCGGGAGGGGAGGAGAGGAAAGTAGGGTAGGATGGCCACGCCCAGACTAAGGGGTATGGATCACCTCAAATGTTGGTTTAGGCAAATGGGTTTGTCTACTCATCAAGAAGATGGGTAAGCAATAGGTAAACTCCTCTGACCACAGCTCCCAGACACCAACATGATACACTTAGAGTTCAAAGTATAAAATACAACACCCTAACAGAGAAATTGTCCGGGACACAAATATTCATGGTAAATAATCACAAGCCAAGTGGCACTCTGTAATGGAAACCATAAACCTTGTTGGAAAGTCTCTTGAAAACCATGCCATTGGCAGAAATGGCACTATACAAATACAGCGAACATTCCCGACAGCATCAGCAAGTACAGTTCACCAATAACTCACTGATGCTTGTGAGTGGTGAGCTACTAACTGATGCCCTTATCTGGCAGAGCTCCTCCCATATGCAGGAATAGCACAGCTCTTCAAACCTAATGTAAAGTTTGTGAGAACAGAAAATACTGCTCTTGTTGGAGTCTATAGAGAAAGTTGTGAGTCTGATTAATAGATGGAAGTGCTTGCCATTTTCCAGTGGTAAACGACTGGAGTACAATACTCCTGCTCTCTGTTCCACTGTTGTCTCAACTTCTGTCATCCATTGCTTTTAGCCTCAGTGTTCCAAACCATGGCACTGCACTTATTTCTTTGGTCCCTCAGTTCTTAACCCATGGTCCATGGATCACTGATGGTCTGTGACGCCTGCTTAGGGGGTCCACAACTGTTTACAAAATTGAATAATATTAGAAAACTCATATATTTACATTAAAAAAGCAAAATGTATATTTGCATTTTTAAAACGCTTTCTAAATGAGAAGGAATTAGAACTTGGAAGCTAAAAATGAGGGTGTATACTTAGATTTGTGGGAGCAGCGCACATACAGAATCTTGTAAGAGCAATCGATGGCTTCAGTTTAAGCACTGGTATGCGCAGACAAGAAGAGAGCATGCATTAGGAGCAAAAAAGACAGTGATATGCTAGAGCTTTGTATATCGCTTTATCTTATAGAAATAAAAACAGATTTTACAAAGTTTCATCCTTCCCATTAAAATTAAAAATTCGAGTTTTGTATATTTTCTGTTTGTGAATTAAATAAAATATTTCATTTTTTCGTATCTATTCGATCTAGGTCTATTCTCGGTTCTGTATTATTTTGAGGTTCGAATCGTAGAAATTGCTTAATCGGCCTCTCTATCTCCCAGTAGTGATTCATTGCCGCTCTCCTTCCCTGCAAAGTTAAAAGGTTAAGAACTGCTGCAGAAGTCCCTCGTACTTCCCCAGAGGGGGATGCTGCATCTCTCTAATTTCACATATTATCCCAGGTTTGTTGCACATCACTTCCTTATTCCTCAGCTCTCCTTGGAATAACAGGATTGCATCTTTCTTTCATTCATTACTTAGTTCATAGGGATGGCTTCATTATTTGATGCTGTTCCATATTTTTTGCACCATTGTATCTGTGGGTATATTCCTGGACAAAAGTGAATAAAGTACTTATTACAGATATATCTTAAGGGGCACACCTTACATGATGTGAACACTACTGCTCCTTTTTAGGTCTCGCAGACCTGCGTTGCAGCGCGCATGCGCTGCTCACTCTGCAAGGGCTTTTGGAATCAAGGAGATTTAAGAAGTGGGCTTGAAGCTCCGCCCATGATTCTGATTGGCTGTCGTCATCTTTTATAGTAAAGGCTGGCCTCCGATTCAAAATTAGGCTTTTTTGTTTCCTTCAGTGCCCGCCTATCTGGACTGGATTGTTTGCTTGCGGCATTACACTGTCCTCGATATGTAGGTGGGGAGCACTATTTTCTTTCATTTGCACACTGCTCCTCAGCGGCGCTGCTTCCCCCATTGGTGGCCAGACACACACGCTGGCCGGAGGTGCGCTCATTCTATACAAAGTCCCTGTGTTTGCTTTGGCTGTAGGCACTGTTTCCTTTAATGAGTTTCTCATACTACAGGCATGACATGCTTTTTTGTAATAATAAGCGCTATGCGCGCTTTCACTTTCATTATCACACCGCATGCAGACCGCACATAATATGTAAAAGGGCGGTCACGCACTTGTTTTCTTATGTGTGACTGGCCAGAAACTTCTTTACAAACATCCATTACTCCCTGTTGTGAACACAGCTTCCGCATGGTTTCGCCTGCACAGCGCTTCCAGCACTTGGATATTATATATCCTTAAATGCCGATCTTGATTATTCCGTAGGGTAGAATCGGCTTTCTGTGTGCTGTCGTGTGTAGTTTTACTTTTATGTCTATTGCCTGTTCCAGTTTTTTTTTTGATCACGCTGTCATTTTCTTTTTAACATTGCTTGCTTCATGAATGCTCAGTTTTTGCATGCCGTATTTTCAACTTAGCGGGCCTGATATCCAATTGAAGTGTTGTATATTTGTATCAGGCGCCAAAGTCAGCACTGGCTGGACTCCGTTATGGAACTTCACACCGAAGATCCCTTCTGTTCCATAAGGTTACGCGGGTCCTATTGAACATGGCGGCCGCGGTAGAGCTCGGCAGAGGATGTAAACAAAATAATACTGTTAGACCTGACACCTTTTGGCGTGGTTCTTCCCCCATCTTTTTGCCTCTGACTCATGTGTTTTGATGCTGTGCTGGATTTCGTTTTTGCTGGTTTAGATGCTTTGGACACTCTGCCACTGCTGATCAGTGTCAGAGCATAAGTGCTCCCTCTGTAAATTGCCATATTAATTGAATATACCTGATTGGCATATTTGTATCACCATGGGGTCCTTAGTAAAGTGCACTGTGTGTGCCAGGGCTGGTGATGACAGATGCTACTAGTGGGCCTGCAGCGCAGATTGCGCCACCCACATGAGTAGCTTTAAAATAGTGACTCAGGCCTGCCAGCGCAGGGCCTGTGTGCAGTCAGTGGACTGCCCTGTCCCCCTGGCCAGTGTCTCCACTGGCTGGGCCTAACCCTTCCCTGTCTGTGCACATCAGCCACCCCTATGGAAGGCTCAAGGTACCCCCCTGGGCAGGGTGCAGTGTATAGCTAAGGTAGAGCATGTACTAGTGCAGGTCACATGCTCTGGTAGTGGGCAGCAGCCATTTTATGTGCTCACTGCTGTAAGGCTCTCTTGCTCCATAGAGTAACATGGAGGAGACTGGCCCCATGTGATGCCAGCCTATCTTCCCATAGGAACAAGATGGGACATAAGTGAAAGATATCCCTGAACTCAGAATTTAATGACACATCTGTTAGAGAAGGGTGTTTTTAAATCCTGTGTTGGAGAATAGCACTTTTAGAAAGTGGCTGTTCTCTTGTCTAAACCTTTCTGTGTGCCTGGGTTTGTGGAATGCCTGCCTGGTCTGGATGTGACAGGGGGGGCTGCAGAGCCCCGGAGGAGAGGGTCGGAGCCAGCCCGGGGATGAAAGGGCACATCTGCCTGCCTGGGAGGTGGGAGGAAGGAATGCCTGATAAGTGCTGGGCTGCGCTGGCCTGCCTCCCCCTGCTAGCTCCCTCCTGGTGGTCAACTGACACCTCTGGCCCTGAAGCTGACAGGAAGAAGAAAACCAGAGACACCTCAGTGCTCCGCAACCCCCAGAACTGGTTTAGACTGGACCCAGGGCCTCCATGCACAAATACTTCAAAGGACTTCAAAGACATTGAGGGGTATAAGGAAAGGACCCCTGACTACAGAAGTCAGATTCTGAAATTCTACAATCAAGAAGGAACCTCTGCTGGAAAGAGGACAGCTAGGGAACTAAAGGAAGACTGCCTTGCTGTGTGCTCTAAGGGCTGACCTGTTCTGCTGTTTGACTGGAAGCTGAGGAGGAGAAAGGGGCTTTGCTGTGTGCTGTGACCCTGCCTGCTTGAAACTGCCAAGACCTTGCTGTGTACTGTGTCTGCAACTTGAATCTCCAAGGGCCTGAGAAGAGCTGGCCTCCTGCTTGGAACCCAGGGCTAAAGGTTCCTGAAGCTTTGCCACAAACTGCGGAAAGATCGTGTGAGGAGCGGCCCCAACCCGTGTGTCCCAATTGCCAGCTGTCTGGAGCTCGCTGTGCTCATCGGCACAGATTCCAGGGGCGAGGAGGGACCGTGGTGTGGTTCTGTAACTAGGATCCCCCCCCTGCTGATTGGGGGGCCACAGAGACGTCCTGCCGCGATCCCAGGCCCCAAGGGAGTCTTGCCGCCGAATCACCGACGCGGCCCGGGGCCAGAAACACCCTCCGTGAATTTCCTTGCGAGGGGGAATTGAAGCGCCAAAGAACGAAGGCGCCGCGCTCCCATTGGTGGAGGGAGCCGAGCCCCCTCACTAACGCCGCGACGGGATTGGCCCGTGCGGCGCAGCGTCATCATCGGTGGTGGGCCGTGATTGGCCGAGGTAGCGGAGCGTCATTGCCTGACTGTCCCGGGAGCCGCTCTGCCATTGGCTGACTCCCGGGTACTGAAGGGGCTCGACCGGAGGGCCGCGACCTGATTGGCCGCACCGTGGAGCAGCCTGGAAGCCGCCGAGGGAATCGCGATCTGATTACTCCCCCCAGCGAGGAGCCGACCGCCGGAGCAGCTGGCTGACCCGTCCTCGCCGAGGGAGTGAGTCCGCGTGTGTTCCTCACCCCGGGCCTGTCGTCCCCCGAGGTGTGTTGCATCCCCCGCCGCTCGTTGGATTGTCGAGAGCGGGCGGGAGAGCACCAGGGGACCGGCCGGGGCCAGGAGCGAGTGTGCTCTTCTAGGCGCGAGGCGCCTGAGGCCATCCGGCGCACGTGGCAGCCTCGCACAAGCCGAAAAGAAGTCCCCAGGATAGCGGGTGAGGCGCGGTCGCCGCGCTTGGAGGGATAAGTGCCTATGAAGGCTGGCTGTGAATAACTGAGCATGGGCATTGCTTTAACTGCTCGCTTTGAGAGCGGATTGAATAGAAATCAGGGGCAATATTTTTAGACCCCTGATTGGAGAGACTTGAGACTGTTTTGTTTTAATTCTGAGAACTGCCTATTTACAAGAATCATTAAGAATTAAGTGCAACCCGTAAGATAAAATGCTACGTTGTCTAAAGAAGTGATTATCATGCAACTGCTTCATTTACATGCTGAAACTAGATAAAGCTATATATTTTTATAAAATATACTTACCTGTGTGGTCTCAGTTTGTGGTGGATTGGGGATTATTGTTGTGTTAAGTGCAAATGTTATCCACATTGCCTCTGTTTAGCCTAGACTGCTCGCGCCATGCTACCTAGAGGGTGAGCAGGGGTTATCTCAGAGGGTTATTCCTTCGCCCTGACTAGAAGCAAGGGTCCCTACTTGGTCTAAGGTACGTACCTCTGCCAACCAGAGACCCCGGGTTCTAACATTGGTGGCTCGCGGTGCGGATTTTTGAACTAATAATTGCACTTGACCGGCAGTGATCTCTTGTACATCACTAGTCTAGTTTAGCTGCACAAGATTTTTTTTTCTTTTTGGTGAAACCTTTTTAGTTGAAAAGGTTAGGAAGCATCATGTCTCGGAAAGCGCCAAGCGTGAATGGAGACGTGGAAGTGGAATTTGAAATCCAGGAGTTGTTAACCTATAACAAGGAGCAACTGAGAAAAGCCTGCAGACAGCTTGAATGCCCAGTAAGGGGCGGCGCAAATAAGGAAGAGTTACGGACAGCTCTGAGGGCCTGGTGGGAGGCCAAACATGGTGACCCGGAAGCTGCTACTGGAGAGGGTGACACACAGGAGAATGGGTTTTTGCCCAGTGAATTGCCAGTGAGGAAGCCAGGTTCTAGGACCGGCAGCGACCACTCCAGTAGGGTTATGTCTCCAGAGGAAATAGAGGAGAATCAGCGAGTTAGGGCCCATGAGATTGAGCTTTTGAAGCTCAGAGCGGAAGCCGATGAGAAGAGACTGCGCCTGGAATTTGAGAAAGAGGCGCAGGAGAGAGCGGCGCAGGAGAGAAGACATACTCTCGCTTTGGAGGAAAAGAAGCTCCAATTGGCTCATGAGAGGAGCATGAAGGAGTTGGACTTCAAATATAAAGAGAGGGTGTCCAGTTCTAATGGTGGCAGCGCACAACCAGTACAGGCGGGTAAGGTATACATACCAAAGGATCTGGTACAGAATTATCAGAGGGGTGAGGATATTTATGCGTGGTTCAGAGCGTATGAACTTGCCTTAAAGATGAATGAGGTGCCTGAGAAGAATTGGGGAGCAGGATTGTGGAAGCATTTTGAGGCCTCTGGGAGGGATGTTTTGGCACCCTTAGAAGCAAAGGATGCTTTGTCCTACTCCGCCATGAAGGAGGCTTTGTGCCTCAGGTATGGGCTCACTGCTGAACAGTACCGCCAGAAGTTTAGGAACTTCAAGAAGCTTGATTCAAGTACTTGGGTGGAGTGTGTGAGTATGTACACGCGTGCACTGGGAGGTTGGATGAAGGGCAGCAAAGTTACTGATTATGTGGGGTTGTGTCACTTGATTAGTAGGGAGCACTTAAGTAGTTTATGTGTCCCAGAGCTGCGCCAGCATCTTTTGGATAGCAAGTTAACTGATCCCAGTGAGCTTGCTAAAGAGGCGGACCGGTGGACGAGCACCAGGGTCCACAAGGGGGTGGTAAGTACCCCAGCCAAAGGTGGACAGGGTCCCCAGCAGAAGAGTGGGGGGGACACGGGTAATCAAAAGGAGTCTTCTAAAGGGCCCCAAAGTAGTTCCCAGGAGAAGGTGTCTCAACCCCCAAGCCTAAGAAGTCCTGGCCCCATAAGGGCCCGCAGGACAAAAAGACCCTTACTTGCTATTCATGCAGGGAGGTGGGGCACATTGCTCCAAACTGTCCAAAGAAGAAATCAGCACCCACTGGTGCTCCAGCTCCAGCTCCGGCGTTGGCCAGTGTAGCTTTGGGAGGGGATTTGATTTCTAGTGGGGAGGAGGGGTTAGCATTGATGACCCTTGTCTCTCTAGGAGACCAAGAGATGGCCCAGGAAACCTTGCTGCCCCAAAATACTAAGAAATACGGGCAGAAGGTGACCATCAATGGACAGGTGGTGGCGGCTCTGAGAGACACAGGAGCCAGCGTGACATCTGTTAGGTGTCGGTGGGTGTCTGAAGAGCAAATTGTTCCCCAGGTACTCCGGCCTGTGGTGGCAGCTGACAGTTCAGTGCGCTACTGCAAGTTGGCGAAAGTTCCATTCGAATGGGGAGGAGTCTCCGGTATTCTGGAGATTCTTGTAAGTGATGCCTTGCCTGTAGATTGTCTATTAGGTAATGACCTGGAGAGCTCCCCCTGGAAAGAGGTGGAGCACAGGACTCACTTGGAGATGTTGGGTTTGCCGGCGTGGATCTGTGTGTCCACCCGTGCAATGACAGCCAGAGAGGGCGGTCTAGCAGAGCTGGAGCCTGGAACAGTGGCCCAGGAACCTGCCAAGAGAAGGAGGGGTAGAGGGCGCGGGAAACCGGCCCCCACTGTTCCCACGGTCCAGGAGGAGGCAGACCCGGAAGGGGATGCCCTGGAACCTACAGGGGAGCAGGTGGCCGAACTAGGGGAATTGCCTGAGCTGTCCCAGTGACAGCAAGAGGGTGGTCCCTCCAGCGAGGAATTCTGCCAGGCTCAGAAGGAGTGCCCTTCTCTCATTGGTGTGCGGCAGCAGGCTGCAGACCAGGCCGCAGGCCTTGGGTCCAAGGAGCATTTGATCTACTGGGAGGATGACTTACTTTATAGTGAGCCTACGTTCGCTGAGCCCGGTGCAGCCCGTGTGCTGGTGGTACCGGAGCGCTTCAGGAACTTCCTACTGGGTCTGGCTCATGACGTGCCTCTCGCAGGACATCTGGGGCAAGACAAGACCTATCACAGGCTTGTCACCCATTTCTACTGGCCCCAGATGAAGACACACGTCTCTGCCTTTTGTAAATCTTGCCAGACTTGTCAGGCCAGTGGCAAGAGTGGAGGGAAGCGCGTGGCCCCCCTCCAACCCTTTCCCGTGGTGAGCACCCCTTTTGAGCGGGTGGGCATTGACATCGTGGGGCCCCCTGGATCCCAAGACAGCCCTAGGCAACAGGTTTATCCTGGTCTTGGTGGACCATGCCACTCGGTACCCGGAAGCCCTCCCGCTCAGGACAGTCACCGCCCCAGTGGTGGGCCGTGCCCTGATGGGGATCTTTTCCTGGGTGGGATTTCCCAGGGAGGTCGTCTCAGACCGCGGGACAAACTTCATTTCTAAGTATATGAAGTCCCTGTGGAGTGAGTGTGGGGTGACATACAAATTCACCACTCCTTACCACCCTCAAGGAAATGGTTTGGTTGAGAGATTCAACCGCACATTGAAGGGCATGATTATGGGCCTGGAAGAGCCCATGAGGCGGAAATGGGATGTCTTGTTGCCATGCCTGTTGTTTGCCTACAGGGAGGTGCCTCAGAAATCCTTAGGGTTCAGTCCCTTTGAGTTGCTGTATGGCCACCCTGTCAGAGGGCCTCTGACTCTGGTGAAAGAGGGGTGGGAGAAATCCCGTGGGAAAACCCCTCAGGATGTGTTCAGCTATGTGCTGGCCATTCGCAACCAGACCAAGCGCTTCAGGACGCTCGCTCAAGAGAGCCTGGAGGCTAGCCAGGAGGAAATGAAGAGGTGGTATGACCAGAACACTTCTCTAGTTGAGTTCCAACCTGGTCAGAAAGTGTGGGTGATGGTGCCAGTGGAGCCTTGTGCGCTCCGTGACAAGTGGTCTGGGCCATATGAGGTGGTGGAGCGCAAGAGCGAGGTTACCTATTTGGTTAACCTGAAGACTCCCAGGCAGCCCCTGAGAGTGCTGCATGTGAACCGCCTCAAACCCCACTTTGAGAGGACGGAAGTGACTATGCTCATGGCTACAGATGCTGGAGGGGAGGAGGATAGTGATCCTCTCCCTGACCTCCTGGCAGTCAAGGAGCAAGATGGGTCAGTGGATGGTGTGGTCCTCTCCCCCACCCTGACTCCAGAGCAGCAGGAGGACTGTCGCCAAGTCTTGGGTCAGTTCGCCCCCCTGTTCTCCCTGACCCCAGGTGTCACCAAGTGGTGCGTCCACGACGTGGACACTGGAGACAGTCTGCCGGTGAAACAGAAATTTTACAGAGTGACTGACAAGGTCAGAGCCAGCATTAAGGAGGAAGTTTCCAAGATGTTGACGCTAGGGGTTATTGAACCCTCCAGCAGCCCCTGGGCTAGCCCAGTGGTCTTAGTGCCTAAGAAAGCTGCTACCCCCGGTGGCACCCCAGAACTTCGGTTCTGCGTGGACTACCGTGGGCTCAATGCAGTCACGAAGACTGACGCGCACCCCATCCCCAGAGCTGATGAGCTGGTGGATCGGTTAGGAGCTGCCCAGTACCTGAGTACTTTTGATTTGACTTCAGGGTACTGGCAGATTGCCTTAACTGACGGGGCAAAGGAGAGGTCAGCATTTTCAACACCAGTGGGGCACTTCCAGTTCCGTGTCATGCCCTTCGGGTTGAAAAATGCCCCCGCCACATTTCAGAGATTGGTCAACCAGGTACTGGCGGGGCTGGAGCAATTCAGCGGAGCCTACCTGGATGACATTGCTGTGTTCAGCTCCACTTGGGAGGAACACCTGCAACACCTCACTGAAGTGTTGAAGGCTCTGCAGAAGGCAGGCCTCACTATCAAGGCCAGTAAATGCCAGATAGGGCAGGGATCGGTGGTGTACTTGGGACACCAGGTGGGGAGCGGCAAGGTGGCGCCCCTACAGGCAAAAATTGATACCATTCTGGCTTGGGAACCCCCCAAGACCCAGACTGAGGTGAGAGCCTTTTTAGGTCTCACCGGGTATTACAGACGGTTTGTCAAAGGCTATGGCACCATCGTGGCCCCTTTGACAGAGCTGACATCTAGAAATCAGCCCAGGAAAGTGAATTGGATGGAGGCCTGTCAAACTGCTTTTGACACCCTCAAAACTGCCATGTGCACAGCACCGGTGCTTAAGGCACCTGACTTTTCCAGTGAGTTCATTGTGCAAACTGACGCTTCAGAGCAAGGCGTGGGAGCAGTGCTCTCACAGATTAATGATGAGGGCGGAGACCAACCAGTGGCTTTCATTAGCCGAAGGCTAATCCCCAGGGAACAGAAATGGAGTGCCATTGAAAGAGAAGCTTTCGCTGTGGTCTGGGCTCTGAAGAAGCTGAGGCCCTACCTGTTTGGGACTCACTTCCGTGTTCAGACCGACCACAGGCCCCTCAGATGGTTAATGCAGATGAGGGGTGAGAATCCAAAATTGATGAGGTGGTCCATTTCCCTACAGGGGATGGACTTTACGGTGGAGCACAGCCCTGGTACAGAACACGCCAATGCTGACGGTCTGTCCAGATTCTTCCGCCTTAGTGATGAGGACTCCCAAGAGGTTGGGTAGTTCTCCCCACTTTCAGCTGGAGGGGACACGTGTTAGACCTGACACCTTTTGGCGTGGTTCTTCCCCCATCTTTTTGCCTCTGACTCATGTGTTTTGATGCTGTGCTGGATTTCGTTTTTGCTGGTTTAGATGCTTTGGACACTCTGCCACTGCTGATCAGTGTCAGAGCGTAAGTGCTCCCTCTGTAAATTGCCATATTAATTGAATATACCTGATTGGCATATTTGTATCACCATGGGGTCCTTAGGAAAGTGCACTGTGTGTGCCAGGGCTGGTGATGACAGATGCTACTAGTGGGCCTGCAGCGCAGATTGCGCCACCCACATGAGTAGCTTTAAAATAGTGACTCAGGCCTGCCAGCGCAGGGCCTGTGTGCAGTCAGTGGACTGCCCTGTCCCCCTGGCCAGTGTCTCCACTGGCTGGGCCTAACCCTTCCCTGTCTGTGCACATCAGCCACCCCTATGGAAGGCTCAAGGTACCCCCCTGGGCAGGGTGCAGTGTATAGCTAAGGTAGAGCATGTACTAGTGCAGGTCACATGCTCTGGTAGTGGGCAGCAGCCATTTTATGTGCTCACTGCTGTAAGGCTCTCTTGCTCCATAGAGTAACATGGAGGAGACTGGCCCCATGTGATGCCAGCCTATCTTCCCATAGGAGCAAGATGGGACATAAGTGAAAGATATCCCTGAACTCAGAATTTAATGACACATCTGTTAGTGAAGGGTGTTTTTAAATCCTGTGTTGGAGAATAGCACTTTTAGAAAGTGGCTGTTCTCTTGTCTAAACCTTTCTGTGTGCCTGGGTTTGTGGAATGCCTGCCTGGTCTGGATGTGACAGGGGGGGCTGCAGAGCCCCGGAGGAGAGGGTCGGAGCCAGCCCGGGGATGAAAGGGCACATCTGCCTGCCTGGGAGGTGGGAGGAAGGAATGCCTGATAAGTGCTGGGCTGCGCTGGCCTGCCTCCCCCTGCTAGCTCCCTCCTGGTGGTCAACTGACACCTCTGGCCCTGAAGCTGACAGGAAGAAGAAAACCAGAGACACCTCAGTGCTCCGCAACCCCCAGAACTGGTTTAGACTGGACCCAGGGCATCCATGCACAAAGACTTCAAAGGACTTCAAAGACATTGAGGGGTATAAGGAAAGGACCCCTGACTACAGAAGTCAGATTCTGAAATTCTACAATCAAGAAGGAACCTCTGCTGGAAGGAGGACAGCTAGGGAACTAAAGGAAGACTGCCTTGCTGTGTGCTCTAAGGGCTGACCTGTTCTGCTGTTTGACTGGAAGCTGAGGAGGAGAAAGGGGCTTTGCTGTGTGCTGTGACCCTGCCTGCTTGAAACTGCCAAGACCTTGCTGTGTGCTGTGTCTGCAACTTGAATCTCCAAGGGCCTGAGAAGAGCTGGCCTCCTGCTTGGAACCCAGGGCTAAAGGTTCCTGAAGCTTTGCCACAAACTGCGGAAAGATCGTGTGAGGAGCGGCCCCAACCCGTGTGTCCCAATTGCCAGCTGTCTGGAGCTCGCTGTGCTCATCGGCACAGATTCCAGGGGCGAGGAGGGACCGTGGTGTGGTTCTGTAACTAGGATCCCCCCCTGCTGATTGGGGGGCCACAGAGACGTCCTGCCGCGATCCCAGGCCCCAAGGGAGTCTTGCCGCCGAATCACCGACGCGGCCCGGGGCCAGAAACACCCTCCGTGAATTTCCTTGCGAGGGGGAATTGAAGCGCCAAAGAACGAAGGCGCCGCGCTCCCATTGGTGGAGGGAGCCGAGCCCCCTCACTAACGCCGCGACGGGATTGGCCCGTGCGGCGCAGCGTCATCATCGGTGGTGGGCCGTGATTGGCCGAGGTAGCGGAGCGTCATTGCCTGACTGTCCCGGGAGCCGCTCTGCCATTGGCTGACTCCCGGGTACTGAGGGGCTCGACCGGAGGGCCGCGACCTGATTGGCCGCAGCGTGGAGCAGCCTGGAAGCCGCCAAGGGAATCGCGATCTGATTACTCCCCCCAGCGAGGAGCCGACCGCCGGAGCAGCTGGCTGACCCGTCCTCGCCGAGGGAGTGAGTCCGCGTGTGTTCCTCACCCCGGGCCTGTCGTCCCCCGAGGTGTGTTGCATCCCCCGCCGCTCGTTGGATTGTCGAGAGCGGGCGGGAGAGCACCAGGGGACCGGCCGGGGCCAGGAGCGAGTGTGCTCTTCTAGGCGCGAGGCGCCTGAGGCCATCCGGCGCACGTGGCAGCCTCGCACAAGCCGAAAAGAAGTCCCCAGGATAGCGGGTGAGGCGCGGTCGCCGCGCTTGGAGGGATAAGTGCCTATGAAGGCTGGCTGTGAATAACTGAGCATGGGCATTGCTTTAACTGCTCGCTTTGAGAGCGGATTGAATAGAAATCAGGGGCAATATTTTTAGACCCCTGATTGGAGAGACTTGAGACTGTTTTGTTTTGATTCTGAGAACTGCCTATTTACAAGAATCATTAAGAATTAAGTGCAACCCGTAAGATAAAATGCTACGTTGTCTAAAGAAGTGATTATCATGCAACTGCTTCATTTACATGCTGAAACTAGATAAAGCTATATATTTTTATAAAATATACTTACCTCAGTTTGTGGTGGATTGGGGTTATTGTTGTGTTAAGTGCAAATGTTATCCACATTGCCTCTGTTTAGCCTAGACTGCTCGCGCCATGCTACCTAGAGGGTGAGCAGGGGTTATCTCAGAGGGTTATTCCTTCGCCCTGACTAGAAGCAAGGGTCCCTACTTGGTCTAAGGTACGTACCTCTGCCAACCAGAGACCCCGGGTTCTAACAAATACTAAAAATGGTTTGCTTCTTCTGAGAGAGGTTGTGGGGTAACGGCTAGATCTGCTGACTTTGGAGCTGGGGGGAAGCAGGCAGCAGCCTCTGAGTCAGCTCACCGTTCTGTGATTCTGGGCAAGTCACTAATCCCCATACTTTCCAAAAATAATATGAACAATGTCTTTAATGTAACTGGTACCTGTGTGAAGTGTTCCAATACCTTCAGGGTAGAGTTTGCACAATATGGAATTGCAAAACAAAATGTCTAAAACACTTGCAAATAGAAAGAAGGCTCTGGATCACCACAACCTAGAAACGGAGCACAGCATTAAAGACAACGCTAGTCGTCTCAAGGAAATTATTCTTACGAAATTGGTATTCTTGACTCAAGAAGTAACAAAAGACTCTTATATGTCAATATTTCATTTTGCAAATTGTATTCAAAACATTTAAACCTGAGACATGATACATAATTTTGTTACAAAGTTGAATCTGTTACATAATACTTTGCATTGTAGTGTCATGCAAAATAATCGTGATCAATATCACACATTTGTCGGATATAGAATTTCAAAACAAAACAAAATGAAATTAAAGAAAGATCCCAATGTATTTCGGGTTCCATCAACTGAACCCTTCTTCAGGGGATGTATGAATTGTATATCCAATCCGATTGATATCCAAATGTTCTGTCCACAGGAAACCTACAACCCAATGTGTTTCAATTGGTAACAAGGAAAAATCAATACGTGGACATGCAGATAAATTGTACAATTAGATAAGTTATAAAATTAGAATTTGCATTCTCTGAAGGTTAATGAGATGAAAAAGAAGAAATTAAGAGAAAAATAGGGTGTATGTGTAACGACATGAAGAATGTTGTAGGTTTCCTGTGGATAGAAATAAAAGTCAACTTTCAATATGCGGTATAATATTGTTGGCGGGAAATGCATTTAAAGCATGTAATGGGGAGATGGAAAGAGTACAAAAACCTCACAATAGGGTCTGCCATGCACTCCCAATTTCCCCCAATAAAAAGTAGTATCTTTGCCTAATCTATATGAAAAAAAACACTATTCATAGCAATTCGGATAAACTAGTCCAGCATAGTGTGTCTCGCCCTAAGTGCTGCTTTCAAAAAAGCGCAGACTGTCATAATACTTTCATGAGAGCACAGAGACTATAAATGGAGGAGGCTGGTCTCAAAAAGTGCTTTCATGCTACGCTGTGCAGATAACAGAAAAACATAAAGTGCATTAATGATTTTGCTCTATTAATGTCGCAAGGGCAAGAGGAAACTAACTTCCCCTCAGAGTCAAAAAATTTTTTCATGAAAAAAACCAATAAATCGTCCCTGCTCTAAAGCCAAAGAGAAGAGACCGCTTCCATCGTGACAATTTCATCGACAAATACAGTGGGGAAACATCTGTGTATTAAAGGCCATAAAAGTGCAACACCCAGGGTTTGGATAATTCGTATTTCAGGCTAATGTTTGCACGGTGGTCCTTAAACAATTTTTTCACCTCGGTCCTAGCATTTTTGGGGATATGACTGGGATCGGTAAACCACCCAGTTATACCGAGGGCACCAAAATATCCTGTATGTAGCTCAACCAGGGTATATAACTGGCCCTATCCAGCGTCATACAGTCAGATATAATATCCCTACAGAGTTTAGCACCAGGGTTCAACCATACGCTAACCCACAATAAGAGTTGCGCCAGTTGGATCTTGTCCTCAATAAATCCCTGATTTAATTTGAGATGGATACTAAGACTGGGGTAGAAGGGAGGGGTACCTAAAAGCGTTCGTAAGAAACGATATTCCTCTGTCTGGAGGGGACCGCAATTGCTGAAACCCCGTACTCCAGCGCCATAGGTAGCTACACTAATGCATTGTGAATTATAGACTTTCAGAGGTGGAAACACTGACCCCCTGATTTGAGGTCTGATAAGATTACATATTGCGCCCACGGTTTTATTTAGTTTTAAACTGTCCTGAGCATGATGGGGATTCCATGACCCTGTTGAATTAAAATGTAGTCCTTAATATCGAAAGTCATCTACAGTCGTCCGAGCATGCCCATTGGTACTGATTTTCTTTAATCTTAATTTACCAGGGCCACATGACATGATATACGATTTAGAGTAGTTGGTATTTAAATTCAAGTTATGTATAAAGAAAGCAAAGCAATCCACCTCAATGCTTTTGGGGTGAGGGCTAAAAGCACCGCGTTGTCAGCATATAGTAAGGCAGGAATGGGAAAACCTGCGATTCTAGGTATGTCTGTGTGAGAAGAAGACAAGCATGATGCAAGTCTGTTGATATATAAAATAAACAATAAGGGTGCCAGTACACATCCCTGTCTCACTCCAGTCTTTAGAGGGTAATTAGAAGAAAGCTCTCCAAGAGAATTTATACGGACCCGGGCTGTAAGCTCAGAATGCAGGCAATAAAGACAATTCACCAAAGAGGGGTCCACGCCTTGATCCAGCAGCATTAACCAGAGTTTGGTTCTGTTCACTGAATTAAAGGTGGTGGATAGGTCCATAAAAGCTAAATAAATAGAGGAACACTTGAGCTTAGTATATTTGGAAATGGTCCGAGCCCGATTCAGACACTAATCAGTGGTTCCTAATTTTGACCTGAATCCAAATTGAAAAGGAGAAGGTATGTCCTTATCAGCTGCCCACTCTACCAAACTGTCATAAATGGCTCTGCCAATGATTTTAATTGTGCTATTGATGAGGGAAATAGGTCGATAGCATTTGGGCGACATACAATCACCTTTTTTAAATATGGGGACTATTGTTTTGGTGGACCATGAAGGAGGGTTAATAGTTGATAGTGAGCAGTTAAATGTATTAGTAATAAGAGGACCCTAGATCTCGGGCGTGGATTTGAACAAGTTCATCTGTACCCCATCTGGGCCTGGAGCTTTCCCACCCTTGCTATAGTGAATGGCCGACTCAACTTCCTCAAAGGTTCACAAAAAAGGGGAGGAATTCTGCAGTCTACTAAGGAGAGTAGCGGACAAATTGGGCTCTTCTTCAGCGAGAGAAATGGAAGCAAAGTGGGTAACCCAGTCCGTGCCCGAAATATAATTTTGAAATAGGGGAATTCCTTGAACTGATTCATTTTATTGTGTCCCAAAAGGTTTCGCTAAACTTTGCTAGTGATGCATGCTCCAAAAGTTCCCACTCTTGTTTGAATACTTCCCTCCTCCTATTGGTAAGTGCAATTTTATATTCAGGGCGAGCCTGGGAAATATCGGTCTTTATCCTGGGAAAGGAATTTAAGGCATTCCTCAGCGTCCTGTTTGCCGGGGAACAGACCCCATCGAACCACTTGGGTCTAGATTTAAGCTGCGAATTGGTTTGAGCATGGAGTCCCTAATTGTGCGGATTAGCCTATTATAGTGGGAAGCCATAGGTCCCTCTACACTATCTGATAGCAGTAAAGAAATATGTGTAAGTGTGACTTAAGCAGAATAACTAGTAACTCTTTTGGGTTTTTCATACGCCAAATGAATCGAAGGCCATCTGAGGAATGATGCGTGATAGTAGCTGTTACTGCTACGGGCAAAATGCTTGAGTTGTAAAAACATGTGAGCTCTCAAAGCATTATGATTTCCCCAAACTGTTGGCAAAATCTCACATTTGGAAAACTGGGGGTAGCAAACATATAATAAATGAGGGAGATTCTCCCCTCTCCTCTAAATGACGTCAGTGTGTTACAAGCTTCCCCTAAAATTTCAACTAAGTCAACCAGGCCATTGGCCAAAAAGTGTTTATAGAGTTCCGCGCCCCTTGCATCTTGCGTAATACAAAGCCTATTCATATCAAAGTCTTGCGGCCTGTGACCCCCTCTAATTTTGGCATTAAAATCACCGCTGAGAAAAAAGAAAACTGGTGCTGTGCGATTATTAGCCTTGGTAGGGATATACAATTAAATAGACTGTTATAATGTGTACAGCTAACATTGGTGAAATCATTATTATAAAAATATATCAGATAAAAGGCCATATTAGTCCTTGGTATTTGAATTATTAATGCTAAAAAATGAGAAGAACTTGATTTAATCTGTAAGACCTCGACCTGAAGTCTCAAGCTGATCCAAGTAGCTAAACCTCTGGCTGCACAGCCATGGGTGGAGGGAATAGCAGGACTTGAGTAACAATGTAACCCCCAAAATGCGGTGCATCAGTGAGCCAAATCTCCTGCAGTAGGATTAAATCAAACTTGGAGACAAAAGCTCTCCAGTCATGGTTATTAATCTTCCCTTTAAAGCCTGCCACGTTACAACTGAGAATAGAAATGGTCTGTAGTGCGATTGTGGGTTTTGAATGTGAGTTGTAATTGCCGTTGACCCTAAGGGCAAGGGGGCAGTTGTTGTTAATGTTGGACTGCCATTCAGAGAAGAGATACGCGGGGAGGCATGAGTAGAAGCTACTTTTAAACCTATAAGTCAATCAAGGTCAGAGAGTACTTCAAATCTATTGGATGAAATTAGGGCTCATGAAACAGGCGGGGCACATTGAGGGACTAGAGTCTCTGACAAGACGTTATAAAGTGATTGGGTAACTGGGGCTGTCTGTGCTAAGTTATCTCGAAGTGTGTTAGGATCAGGCACGCAACACCCATTGGGCTCACCGGGCTTCAGCCCCACCGTCGTGTGTGTAAGCCGGGGCTGGCACAGCTTCCCGGCTGGCGACGTCTAATTGCACCGGCACCCGAGTACTTCACATGTCTGTAAAAGACCATTTAAATGTAAATGAGGCTTTTGTTATGTTTTCACCCCCTTCTTACAGCCACTGTGGTTACAGCTGGAAGAATTAGCCACCCCCCCCCAAAAAAAAATCATCGCCCCCCTTCCCCCCCCGAAATTTGTCTCTAGTTGCCCGCCTGGTTAGGATCCCTCTGATGGGTAGATGAAATAACGTATGCGTTGGGGATTGGGACTGGGGTAGGTGGGAACTGCTAGTGATTGAAGGGAGGTCTGTAAAAAATGCCTAACTGGCATTCCTTTGTGTTGAGCCAGCCAGTTTAAAGTTTTGTTAAAGAGCTGTTCATAAGATTTGTGTTGATCCGGACGTAATGATGGAACCTCTCTTAAGACAGCGACATGCGGGCATGTAGTAGGGGGGAGGTTGGTTACTGGAAGTTGTGGCTGCGACTGAGCATGCTTAGAGGTAGGATCCTCTCTACCCTCCGGGCTCTTTGTGTTATTAGTAATACGAAAATTTGAAGTAGGTACTTTGACTACTGGTTGTCCAATAAAATGATTTTTATTACAAGGGTGATCAGTAAGGACTGACGACTTACAAGGGGGAAGGAGATCCTGTGTTGGTGGGCTATGCTTGTTGAAAAAAACCTCAGAATTTCTATTCGGAATACACTGATTAGTGATAATAGTATTTGAAGTTCCTTTAGCAGGGCCTGAACAATTTATGTTAAGCGCAGCCACGTTGGAGTCAATATTGTACAAACCTGAGACCATAGGAGACAGTATCGTGAGAATCGATTCACACAGTTTTTCTGAAAAAAGCTTTAACTGGTTGGCCATTAGATCTTTGAGGGAATCGACAAGATGCAAATTGTCAGCCTGTGAAAGTTGGGCCAAAATTAGAAGAGGGGCCTCGACAACTGCTGTGTTAGACACCGGCAGTATATATTGGGGTGGTCCCAGTATTATAAAATCAATAGTCTTAAACAAGGAGAGAATTCAGATGAAATTCAAATACAGGAAACAAAGCACAAAAAACTTTCTGTTCCAGTGTTATTTAATCACACTGAAACTGGTCAATATTTCTTCAGACAAGGATTGAAGTTCATACACTTTTGTAAAGATATCAACATTGCAGTGCCCAAAGTGCAGGGTTGAAAAGGGGAAGGCTGTGATTTGGTAGTGAGGTAGACAAAGTAAAGGTGGTGATGAAAAATTCACAAACAGTTCAAGCATATATTCTTCATATGCCTGGAAAGCAAAAATCAACTAAATATTCATCACAGTACATAGTATCTGTACAATGTTGCCATGCAGCGCACGGTTCCACAGTAAAGTAAGTACTGTTGAAGATACTGGCATTTGTTAGATACCGGTACAGGTGTTGAGCACAGATGTACACAGGGGCTCACACACTAATGGGTTCTTGGGAGTGGATAAGAGAGGGCTGGTCGTCTGTTTGCATGTCTTGACCCTGTTTAGCTTTCTTAGTTAGAGTTGTGGATGAAGATTTATTGTTTGGGCCCTCAAAGAATTGTCAGCTGGCGGAATCAATGCTCAGCTCATTGTGGGTTCTTGTCCAAGTGGAGAATCTACGCTGTGTTGGGGTAGAGTTGTGGATGTGTCCAAGAAAGTTCAAAGAGGTGGCCCAAAACGTCATGCGCTTGGACCATCTGAATTGATGGAACGCCTCCACTCAATTCTGGCAATTTCATTACTAATTACGCTTAAAGTTCTTTCAAGCATCCGGTTTATTGAGGTAGGTTTTGCATTGGATTTTACTAGAGGGGATAGAGTGGTGCCAGTATCACCCCCTTTTCTTTTGCCCATAGCCTTAATAGCTAGAGCAAAAGAATAACAGTGAAAGCGGTAACTAGCCTACGCAGACTAAGGGCCAGAATTAAAGGGGAGATCCTGTTACCAGTTAAAATAATGCAAAAAGCAGGACCTCTTGGTGGCTTGGCCCTCAATTTCCAGGCGAAGGCTTAGAGGTTACCCTGCTTCACAGGCGGTGAAGGTGCTCAGACTTGAAGGAAGAGGCCTCAGAGAGAGGGCCCAGCCTCAAACGGCCGCAGATGGCGCCGCCTAAGTTGAGCAGGGAGGACTGGCTCCACGTCCCTGCGCCGGAGATGGATGCTGGGGGGATGGAGTCCCACCCCAGCCAACTGTCATCAGGTCTCAGTTGCGGTCTTTGATGGCCTCACAGAGATCCTGCAGTCAATTTCCCACCTTCTGCTGCCTCTATTGCTGTGGCACTGCTGAGCAGGGGGACTGACGGTGAAGCCAGTGAGAAACGTCGGGCCCTGAAGTGTCTCCAAAAGCGACTCCCACAATAACTGCGGGTGTGGCGCCACAGCCAGCTGCCAACAATTCTCTGCTGCCACCCACCCGAGGCAGTAGAAGAGGCAAATAGTCAGTGGGGCAGGCGGGTCGACAGGACACCCACTGTGCGATGGTGATGGCGGACAGGCCGGGTGCGGTGCTCCGGAGAAGCCGCAGGAAGCCAAGCCGTTCCAGAGACGATCTGCTGCTGCAGGGGGTGCCTAAGTCCACCATAGCTAATAACATTCCCTAAGCTGACGTCATAAATCCGTTCAATGCTACAAAAGACTGCCATCACGCTTTTTAAAATTTTTATTTTGATTATGCTGCACTACTTCCTGACACTCTACAGCACCACCAAAAGCAGTTGTCAAAGCAAATAGGTCCCAAAAGCGAGACCTGGGCCATCCTTGTCTAGGTTTGACATTAATGGCACTTGTCATCATGGCAAAAATATCGTATTCTATGCACACTCTGTGACTTTGTTCAGCCTCCTTCACCAGTTTGCCTCTTCGGCTCCAGAACGTTCATCCATTGTCTTGAAACATTGCCAGTAACATCTTGGATCAGACCACAGGAGTTTTTTAGTTTCTTCTTCTTTTTATTGCTTTTTTTCTACTCTTTAGTATTAGCTAGAATGCACAAGTGCCTATTTTGCTAGCCAAAATGACACTGTATTTTCACTCATGTAATTCTTTATCTCATCCGTGCATTGTATACGTACGGCAATCCGTTTTTTATTGATTTGTACAGCACCAGGCATTTGTATTGCTTATGTCAGCTCTGGAGTGTGAGCGTCATTTTTTTTTTTTTTTTTTTTGCTTTTGCCAGTGCTTATTGTATTCTGCAAAACAACGTGCTAGTTCCCGTGCGGTGGGAAGTTGACCGGAAATTATCCTTTGAAATGGAGCCCTTGCTCACGGCTGCGCGTGCGTGGCCGTTAGAACGCGGGCGCTCGGGGACTGCACTGAAGGGTCGCGTGGGGCGTCCTCCTGTCGTCGCCTCCACCCACACACCTCTGCTGATTGTTTAAAGTGGGATTGGCTGGGATTCGGTATTCTCTGGTGCATTGTAAACCCAGCCTGATGGCGTGAAGCGAGACTTTATTTGCTGGGAGGTGTGAAGGTTTTAACGTGACAGTGGAAAGAAAAAAAATTAGACTACCCAGAATCGTGAATGTCCTGAAAGCGGGCTCCACTGAAGTCCGTAAATAGGCAATAGGCGTTACATGAATAAGGATATTATGCAGTATTCTCACATTTCCCCATTCTTGCGCTAGAAATGTCCAGTTAACGTTTTCTCTGCATTCTGGTTATTGTAGTCCTACATTTGTAACGGGATGAACACTTCTATAAGTGCCTGAATTTACAGAAAAACCTTAACTGGAAAAGCTACTCGCGCACAGAAACAGGAGGCCTGAAACCTGCTTGAACGTTGTGTAAATTGCTGAGGTTCAAAGAAGGGAATAAAGGAAGCGTACTCTTTTATCTGCAGAACTTCTGCTGTTTGTAGACAATCCACGTTCACGAGCAGTTGTGAAAAAGTGGGTGTTCTCAGACCTGCACTAGAAAAAGAATGTACTTCTGCTGAATGGGAATAGTGAAGCTGTTGGTGGAGTGGCCAGGGGACGGCAGTGCAAAATTAAGGTACACAGCTAGATATGAGTGTACATATCTGTACTTCCTCCATCATATTAGTATTGTGGAGAGTTCTCGGTTGATGGATTCGACTCCATATTTTCAATTTCCCGCAGCTGTCGGAGGGTTTTAGTTACCATCATACATAGGGTGACCAGATTTTGAAAGACAAAAGCCGTGACATTTCGAAAAAATAGATGAAGGACTCAGTTCAAGATCATTCAAAGGGATAGAACACAGAAGGACAGCACTTATTGTATTATACTGTATTGTAATTGCATTTACATAGCGCCTCCTACCCCTGACAAGGCGCTTTAAAGAAACACAGACTAGGCACTAAGGAAATAAATAGTCATGTTTTAACACTAGTATCATACATGTTATTTAAATAGCTTTCTAATAAGCGTTGTTAACTAGTAATACGTTGTAACACACAAATGTGCCTTCAGTGTTTCAGTCGACCCTCACTGAAAACCGGAACCTCAAGCAAGATTGCCGAAATCTGGCGGACAGCTTGTGGGAAAACAGGGACGGTCCCGGCAAACACGGGACGCCTGGTCACCGTGATTATACACCATACCAGGCCCCGTTTCTGGTCACCTCGGGCACATTGCGGTGGCATTTGACCAGTTGTGAAATTTATGGTACCTACTCCTGGATGAAGATCAAGGTATAGATAGATGTATAGATAGATCAAGGTATAGATAGATAGTAGGAGGCACTGCTGCTTAGGGCGGCGATCATTTGACTATTACTATGCCAAGAGCCAGGACGTCACTTACAGAGCATGGCTTCCACTCGCCTCCCTTGATTTAAAGATGCGTATAATGAGTGCTTGCAGTCTGGGTACCACTTGCGCAGCGCCCCATCCTCAGTGAAGGTCACCGTGTGCGGAGGTCAAACGTCTGCCATTCAGGTTCAGAGAGGCAGATTCTTTCCCGCAGACGTGCTTGTGCTCAGGAAAGGGAGTATATATGTGTGACACCGACAGTAACCTGGAAGTGAGGCCAGATGAAACCCCCATCCCCGCCGTTCTTCCAGGGGCTCCCAGAGGAGGTGCAGGCTGCGTGATTAATAATATTTTAGCGTGGCTGTCCTCTCGGGTTGGGTTTTTTGACGCACAAGCTGTTAAATCACTCTGGAGGTGGAAGGCCCCGACATGTCTCTGGTTACGAAAACAAGCCCCGAAAATGAATGAAATTATTTCTGTGCGAGGGAAGAGCTTACGCACTGTCCACAGAGGTCACACCGCAGGATTGGGTGGGAATTAAGCGTCCCCAGATGTGCCTCGTGCTCCTCTTCGTGCCGGAGTTCAGCATAGCTGGAATATTTGGTGTCTTCTGCTGCAGCAACAGCTCGGAAGAGCCAGCAACAATTTGCAGTCTGCCCTGGCTGGATGGACTGGCCCCTGGGATAGGGTGGGGACCACATTAAGGTTGACGGGCAGTCATAGGAAGTGACTGTAAGAACCTACTAAATCCATGTTTTAGGGAACTGTGTTTTTCCATCCAGGATACATCTTCGTGCTCCCCATGATTTCACAAAAATCCATGTGATTACATGTGATAGCCTGACAGGGTGTCTGAAATCTATACTGTGGAATTAAACACACCATTACGCAGCTTGTAAACTGTGCAAACACGTCGTCAGTAGTTCATTATAAGTCAGATTCGAGGCCAGCTTTAAAAGTGTTGAATGTGCGGTAATACGCAGGTGGAATCCTGCCCTCCTGTACTGAACCCCAGCTGTGGAGTAAATAAACCCCCACTCTTAATTTATGCTTTATTCTGTGTGGGAGACGATAATCACTTTATAAAGGCGTGCACAATATTTTCAGCAGGCGTGAGATGACGTAGAGTGCGTCTGTAATAAGAAGGTAATGTATCAGTGTTGCTGCGTTTGCCAAAGGTATGGAGGAACGCACCCCTGACCCTGTATAAAATAATTGTGGCAGGGCATGCTGCCTCATGGAGGACCTTTTCCCTGGGAAGGCAACTGTTTCCTGGTGGAAGACTCTCACCCTCTCTGAGCGCATCGTCTTCCTGCTGCGCAATATCCGGCTGCCTCACCCATCTTAATCTGAGCTCAAGCAGTACCGGCGTTACCCAGACCTCCACCAGTGCCTGGCAGAAGCAGCCCAGCCTCCTGGGGCGCTCAAACAACTGCATGCACATTTCTGTAGGACGACTGCAGGAACATGGGCCCCAGATAAATGCAGCACCTGCTCTGTTCAGTTACAGGTTCAAGGCCAAAGCTGTTCCAGTACGAACAAGCATTTGCAATGCAGTAGGTCTCGGGTTAATTAAATTTGAGCTATTGGCATTGCTAAATATTGCAACACCAACTGTAATATTCCATACAGCACAAGAGCAGTGATGAATGTGTGAACAGGTGCCCGTGTTTGCCGTGTGTGACACATTGTGCACGGATCCATGTGTGCGCGTTTGGATGTGTGTGTTGGCTTGAGAGCGTGTATGCCTCGTGTGCATGGATCCACGTGGCATATCTAAACAAACTTTTACGTGTTTCTGTGTGGCATTGAGTGTGCGTGTTTATGTAGCCGAATGGAACCATGTGCAATTGTGTGGGCTGCGTGAGTGCCTATATATGTGTGTATGCATCTGTGGGCTTATATTTGTGTTTGTTTGTGTACTTGCATGGCAATATAGAAATGTGTTATTGTGTAGGTGCGTGCATGTGTGTGCGGTCTTATATGTGCCCTGGTGTATTTGCATGTCTGTGCTTTTATGTGCGTGTGTTTCGATGTGCGTGCTTTTATGTGCCCTGGTGTATTTGCGTGTCTGCATGTATGTGCTTGTGCTTCGATGGGTGCGTGCTTATATGTGCCCTGGTGTATTTGCGTGTCTGTGCTTTTATGTGCTTGTGTTTCGATGTGTGCATGTGTCTTCATGCTTATATGTGCCCTGGTGTATTTGCGTGTCTGTGCTTTTATGTGCTTGTGTTTCGATGTGTGCATGTGTGTTCATGCTTATATGTGCCCTGGTGTATTTGCGTGTCTGTGCTTTTATGTGCTTGTGTTTCGATGTGTGCATGTGTGTTCATGCTTATATGTGCCCTGCTGTATTTGCGTGTCTGTGTTTTTATGTGCTTGTGTTTCGATGTGTGTGTAGGATTTTGTACACGGCTGTACCAGAGCAATGGCATTAACTAAAGACATCTTGCTTTTTTACAACGGTTTCTACTGGGGAGACAGAATAACAATATGTGGGTAGTCTCAGAATGTCTATATATATATATATATATATATATATATATATATATATTTCCACAAGTCTCGAAGCCCAGCTTGGCATCCGCTTTCGCTGATCGACGAGAATTCGAAAAAAGCCACAAACTCGGTGATTCTCGTTCCAGTGAGTTTATTGTGCATTCAAACGCCCACCAGTCGCCATGACGCGTTTCGCCTCAGCCGAGGCTTGATCACATGTCATGTCAAGAAGGAGGAAGTGACATATATAGTGTGATAATCACATGGGCAGTACTTCCACTTTTAAAATTTAAAGGGATATACACCAATTCACAATTAATGGAGAAAACAAAATTTAGAGCATAGTGCTCTACATCATTTGTTGGTTCAAGAATGCATTATCAAAACAAAAACGGCATTTCATCACATATGTCCATTTTGCTGATCGCTTTCCATAGATATTGTTCAGGGTAAGAAGGCATGCATATATATAAAAGGGAATTAACCCAATAAGAATATTCAATACAAAAAACAAAGAAAAGAAAATTCTATTTCTTTAAAAATATGTATAGATCCATATCCTAATTTCATATATTTACACCCTATTTACAAGTATTACATTGACTCTATTTTGCCACAAAAGACAGACTGAATCTAGCCCTTTGTTAACCTTTGTGTGGGTATAAATACCCTTGGCATGTTCAGGTCATTAAGTATAAAATTGCAACCTTCAATTCATATGTTTTAATATCTAACCCTTTTACGTTATAACCTGATTAATTATCAGAACAATATCACAATTGGACCAGAACCAAACCTCAATTCTCCATTACATCACCTAAAATTCATGTTCATACCCATTTTCTACTATGTGCTTCCTCGGGGGTCATTCAATTTATGATAAAGTGACAGTGCATTAAAATTGTATCTATTATTCAAAATAGGAATACAAATATTCAGAGGCTGCCTTATATACATATTTACATATAATTTCATTTAGCTCAAACGACAGCCGGTGTCCTGCAAGAAAATTCTTAAAAGGAACCATAGATCATCCAAGACATGTGTAAAGGTCCTCACTATGGTTCAATCCCCCAGGCTGTTTACTATTTAGTTCGAGGATGTAGCGTGTTTCTAAGAGACGAAGTTTCCCATCTCTATCACCTCCCCTCTTTAATGGTAATACAGTATCAACCAAATAGTACTTTAAAAGATCTGCATTACTTTGATGGTGTTTCTCAAAGTGTCTGGCCACGGGGTATGCCTGATCTTTCCCAATGATCGCTCGTAGATGTTGGAGGATGCGCTTGTGGGCCGGGAGACGAGTACTCCCCACATACTGTAGGCCACAAGGACACACTAATACGTAAACAACATATTCGGTCTTGCACCCCAACTTCTGTCTAATGGCAACAGGAGTGTCATGAAAAGGACTGATAAAATGGGTCTTATTTATGCCATGTTTGCATGCCTTGCAGCTCTGGCATTTCTTAAATCCAGTGATACGTTCCCACCATTTTTTGGGAACGTCCATGGTGCTACTGACAATGGCATTGCCTAATGATGGAGATTTCCTAAAGGTGATATCAGGTTTGTTCTTAACCAGATCTCCTATTATGGGATCACCCCGAACCAAATTCCAATTCCGTGAAAAGATCTTACGTATTTCACTGTGTTGTTGACTATACGTAACAATGGCTCGACACTGTACTCTCTCCTTAACTATAGGCTGACTCTCAGCTAGGTCACTGTCATCCACTGGATAAATTCCTAGTAGTTGCTCTCGGGTAGATTTGTTAGTTTTAGTTATAGCAACTTCCACCAGCTTTTTACTGTACCCCCTCTCCAAAAAGCGTGATCTACACTGCTCCTGGGCTAATCTGCATTCAGACTCAGTACTGCATATACGTTTAATGCGCAGCATCTCCCCATAAGGGATGCTGCGTATTAAATGTTGGGGATGGCTGCTTGAAGCATGTAACAATGTGTTACCGGCAGTAATTTTTCTATGCAGTCTCGTCTCCAATTTATTGTTCAGTCTATCAATGTAGACTTCTACATCCAGAAACTGCACTGAAATATCACTAATTGACGATGTAAATTGTAAATTCACATCATTAGTATTGAGTTTAGCAACAAATTCAACAGCACTGTCCATTGAACCACTCCAGACAAAAAACAAATCATCTATATATCTGAGGTATAGTTGAATATTTTGTTCAACGATAGTCCTGTGCTGTCCCCTGAGGGTCTGCTCCTCCCACAGCCCCATGTGAAGACACGCAAAGCTGGGGGAAAAGCAAGACCCCATGGCAACCTCCCTAAGCTGTTGATAGGCTTGGCCACCAAAGGAGAAGAAATTTTGCTGCAAACAAATTTGTAACATCCCCATGAGCATTCTGTTGTGTTCAATGTCATGCATAGGGCGTTTATCAAGAAAAAATTGAACTGCCTTCATGCCATCCATATGTCTTATAGAGGTATAGAGAGAACATATGTCCAGTGTCATCAATATATAATCTTCTTTCCACTCCAGTTTAGACAATTTGCACAAAAAGTCAGTAGTATCTTTTATGTAAGAGTTCAGTCCCTTCACCCACTCCTGTAAAAAATAGTCAATATACCTTGAGAGGTTTTCTGTTGCGCTTCCAATCGCCGAAATTATCGGCCTACCTGGTGGGACCCGAGGATCCTTGTGGACCTTCGGCAGAAGGTAAAACGTGGGTATCACAGGAAATTCCTTTTTTAGAAATTTGAGTTCGTCTAATGTGATCAACCCACTACTCCGCCAGCCAATAAGTTTGCCATTGAGTTCGTTCCAGGCTGCTCTAATCACGGTGATGTTAGTTTTGCGGTAACAGGATGTATCACTCAGTTGTTTATCTGCTTCTGTTAGATATAGCTCACGCCCCCAGAGGACGATATTACCACCCTTGTCCGCTTGTTTTACCACCAACCCTTCGTTGGTTCTCAATTTTTTGATTAGTGAGTTGTAGCACTGGTTCTGTCTTGCAATGGCTTGGCTTTTCTTATTTGTACTGATGTACAGTTTTTTTAGGTCCTCCACTATTAGTTCCTGGTAGATGTCCAGATTGTCATGGACAGAGATTGGATTAAAAGTTGATTTGGGCTTGAAAGACGTTCTTGCTACTTCACGCCCAGAATTCAGATTAGGCGTGAGAGAGGGTATTTCAAGTAATGATTCATTCTGCTCGTTTTGTAATTCCCAAATGTCTTCAAAGGAAGGAGCATCTCCTGCTGATAGAGACATAGGATTGGTATTAGATTCCAAAGAGGTCAATTTCTTGGCTTTGCTTGGTCTAAGCCGATGAAACTTAGTCAACTTCAATTTCCTTATGAATCTGTAGGTGTCCATGCGAGTTCCTGCATAGTCAAACGCTCGTGGTGGACAAAAGGACAAACCCAGACTCAAAATCTTAGTTTCCTTGGGGGTTAGGACGATATCAGTCGGATTAATTATTGAAGGGGACCCGACTGGTTGCCCCGTTTCTTGTTCGCCCATTTCCTTTGATTCTGTTTCCTGTTTGCACCCCCACCTCTTTTTGTGGCTTCGTCTCCGCTCTGCCCGCTTGCGGTTCGCCCTTGTCCTGCCTGAGTGAATTTCACTCTCGGGCGCAAAGTCTCTCTTCTTGCCTCGCATAGGCGCTGAACCTCCTGTGCAGGCGTTAGTGCGGTAAACCCCAACGGGGTATTTTGTTGACCCCCATCAGAGTCATTTCCCTCAGTAGAGCTCAAACTGATGGAGGAATTAGTGCTGACATTGCTGTTCAATACATTCCCAGCACCCCCCGCTACTGAGTGACTTCCCTTATTCTCAAATTTACGGGCAAAAGTAAAGATATGGCCATTTAGGTAATCCAATCGGTCTCTTTCAAACTTGAACGCTTTGCGTTTTTTTATTATTTCTTCCTCTTTAGCAAGTCGAGAGTCCATTTCTTCTCTCATTTTTTTCATTACCGCATCACTTTCTCCTAGTGCGGCTAATTCCGCCTCTACAAGTTCAACCTCTTTTTGTATCTTCGCTCGGTCGCTTTCCGCAAATTCAACAAGAATCACCATTAATTTCGCCGAGCAATCTAAATTAGTCTCCGCCCATTTTTCAAGCATTAGTGGGTCGGGATTATCATAGCTCGGTGCAAGTGTAATCCTTAAGCCACGCGGTACGCGGCCAACCTCCAGATACATTGACAACGATTTATTCTCCCACCATTTAGACATTTCTTTTTTCATAAGTTTTTCCAACTTGCGAAATAAGTCCCGTACATTGGGTGTAGTGGAGCTTGCAGTATCACTCGGCAATGTCGGAGCAGCTGCCCCCCCAGCCGGGGGGACAAAGACAGATAAGGCAGCCTGCTCCCTGCTTCTTAACACGGTGGCAGACATGGTAAAATACGGCGTGATTATATTTCTGAAAAACGAGACGAACTCCGCCACAAGAGAACTCTCTCGCAAGGCAACAAAGTTCGTACACACTCCTCACTGCGCGTTTCTCAAGCAGATAGACCCCCGGCCCGGATGCCGAAATACCTCCGTTTTTTCTTTGATATCCCAGCTCCTCCAGCCAGGGTCCACGTGTGCTTGTCTCTGTGCTTTTATGTGCGTGTGTTTCGATGTGCGTGCTTTTATGTGCCCTGGTGTATTTGCGTGTCTGCATGTATGTGCTTGTGCTTCGATGGGTGCGTGCTTATATGTGCCCTGGTGTATTTGCGTGTCTGTGCTTTTATGTGCTTGTGTTTCGATGTGTGCATGTGTCTTCATGCTTATATGTGCCCTGGTGTATTTGCGTGTCTGTGCTTTTATGTGCTTGTGTTTCGATGTGTGCATGTGTGTTCATGCTTATATGTGCCCTGGTGTATTTGCGTGTCTGTGCTTTTATGTGCTTGTGTTTCGATGTGTGCATGTGTGTTCATGCTTATATGTGCCCTGCTGTATTTGCGTGTCTGTGTTTTTATGTGCTTGTGTTTCGATGTGTGTGTAGGATTTTGTACACGGCTGTACCAGAGCAATGGCATTAACTAAAGACATCTTGCTTTTTTACAACGGTTTCTACTGGGGAGACAGAATAACAATATGTGGGTAGTCTCAGAATGTCTATATATATATATATATATATATATATATATATATATATATATATATATTCACTGAAAAAACCATAGGTTTGACACCAGTTATAGTTAGCTGGAAATTTTACTCGCATAAAACCAATGAAATTCCCACGTTATAGTTAGTTGGACTCACTATAACTTGCGCGTGCAATGCACTGCTGATGACGTCACATATTACATCACTCATGACATGGTCAGTGACATCAGTCATGACATCACTGATGACACTATCCAGTGAATGTGTGTCTTTTTAAAAAATAAATGTGTTATATATGTATATGTAAACGTTGATGGAAGAATAAATGTTTAAATAAGTGATTACTTGGATGTTTAAAAAAAAATGATTGGTTAACTGGTTTATTAAGTGTATCTTAGTGAATACATATATTAGAGAGTAATGTTTAAATATTTAAATATATGTATTAGTGTTTCACTTTGTGTATAAGTGGTTGCATGGGTTGGTGAGTAGCTACATGTGTATGTATATGGGTTATTAGATGTTTTTGTTAGTATCAGTATGAGTGTTTGTATGGTTTGGTGGGGGTATTACTTAACACAAAGATGCATGAAGGACTGACTCTTTCTTTGTATGTGTTTTGAAGACTGCATATGTGCAGGACTGTATGGGTGGAAGAGTGTGTATATGTGTGTGTTAGTGAGTGAATGACTGTCTCACTAGTGTCTTTATCAGTAACTACATATGTTTTAATCTAATATATGTGAATATTGATGTATATAAGTGAGTATATGTGAGAGAAAGAGATTGTAAGAGTTCCTGTTTAGATAAGTATGTGTTTCTATAAGTGATTGTTTAAGAGAGTAAGTATGTGTAAGTTTCCATAGAAGTAAGGTGGTTGTGTGTGTATAGCTGTATATGCAAATAAATGGATGTTCAATAGTTTATTTGCATGTGTGAATATGTGTGAGAGTATCTTTTGGATGACTGTCGATGTGTAACAGGATGTATAGGTGTATCACTACATATCATGAGTGAGTATATGTACGAGTGACTATATAGAACTGTTGATCAATGAGTGGATGTGTATATAGATGGTGGAATTATTGAATTGGTTGTTGTAACTGGTATGGGTATCTCCATTTTTTTGAAAATTTTAGTTTCTATTTTTGAATATGTGTTTCAAGGGTTATATTACAGTGAACAGAGGTCTGTCACTCTGTCACAAGGATGGTGTCATCAGTGATGTCATGACTGATGTCACTGACCATGTCATGAGTGATGTAATATGTGACGTCATCAGCAGTGCATTGCACGCGCAAGTTATAGTGAGTCCAACTAACTATAACGTGGGAATTTCATTGGTTTTATGCGAGTAAAATTTCCAGCTAACTATAACTGGTGTCAAACCTATGGTTTTTTCAGTGAATTTCATAGGTTTTGTAAATGCTATTTCCTAACTATAACGTGTGTAAAACCTATGGTTTTTTCAGTGAATTTCATAGGTTTTTTAAATGCTACTTCCTAACTATAACATGTTTAAAACCTATGGTTTTTTCAGTGAATATATATATATATATATATATATATATATATATCTATCAAATTTCTATGGCAAAATGAAACCCCTCATTTTGTTCCTTTTCAAATTAAATGTATTAAGTGTTACCACTTTATTCCAATCAAGATGACTTCAGGTGTGCCATACTTTTGTCATAAGTAAGACTGTTAGCGTTCTAGTTGTTCTTTAGAACACTCTGGGACATTCAGTCATTGGGCTATAGTTGGGCTACATCTGGCTGATATTTGGGCTACATTTGGGCTCTTTTGTCTCTGGTGGCCATCTTGGGAGCCTGCATATCAGAATTTTTTTAATGTAATATAAGAGGATTTGAGAAGTCACTCAAAATGTGCCCTAATTTTTCTTTCTTCAGCACTAATCATAATTTCTATGGCAAAATGAACCCCCTCATTTTGTTCCTTTGCAAATTAAATGTTTTAAGTGTTAACACTTTATTCCAATCAAGATGACTTCAGGTGTGCCATACTTTTGTCATAAGTAAGACTGTTAGCGCTCTAGTTGTTCTTTAGAACACTCTGGGACATTCTGTCATTGGGCTATAGTTGGGCTACATCTGGCTGATATTTGGGCTACATTTGTTTTTTTTTGTCTCTGGTGGCCATCTTTGGGCTACATTGGGCTACATTTGGGCTCTAACCTATATATAGCCCAATGTAGCCCAATATATATTTTTTCAAAGTAAATTTTCTCAGCAACTACTGAACAGATTTACACCATTCAAAGAAAAGCGTAATCTGCGAGCCGGACTCTACCTTTCTACCAAATTTCTTATAAATCCATTCAGCCGTTCGAGCTGTAGCCGTGTCTAAACGTCCTATGGAAAATAACATGGGGAAAACACGTTTTGGGACCCCCCTTTTATCTCAGCCCCCACTTGACGGATCCCCCCCAAACTTTCAGGGAAGGAGCGAAGCGGAGCAGGCCATCTTCTTTGAGAAATTCGCAAAGATTCATCCACCGGCGCCAAAGTTATTCTCAATAGAATGTTGCGGATTTCCTATGGAAACTAGGTCCTAACTATAACTACCTACTGGCGACCGCCAGTAGGTAATATATCTGCACCCCCCCTTACCCCCCCCCCACCCCTCAAAACTGGCCTTTGCTTTCAAAGGTCGGGTGAATGCATTGAGGCCGCAGTGATTTGCATGCCCTGCCTTGTAACTCGCTCTGCCCAAAACAAACGTGCAGAGAGCCTGAACTTTCAGTTTAGCAGATAGAAACAGTTTTGTCACACCACCTTGTCAACAGAGCAGTCGATCCATGCCCCCCAGCCTCCCTCCCTCCCACGGCGTGAGAATGTGCCGGCGCTATCAGGGGCCGGCACCATCCTCTGCACTACAAAGGGAACGCCTTGCTCGTCACTAATCTGCAAAAGGTCAATATTTAGCAGGCCTACATCTCAGCACAAGGCGGAGGAAATGAAAGTTTGGTGGGATCTCGTGCTGAGAGACGCGCGGCTTTGTGTAAGAAAGGAGTTGATGTTCACTGATGTAATGTTAGATAATGTCAGATTTGCCTTTCATGCATCTGAAAAAAATTCTCACTCTACAGCCTAATGGCAAATTAGCAGTTGTGCTCTTAAATGCCACAATGTTTAGTTTCTTCGTTTGTAGTTGTGTCTTAACTTCTGATTCTTTGATATCTTCTGTTAAATTGCTTCTTTTGTGTGATACTCATTTTGTCCCCTATTTTTTGCATTCTCCCTAGCTGAGAGGTGGGTGGGTATTGATGCCTTAATTTTTAACGTAAGAAAAGCAATTTAAACACAACTTCATCGGTGAAGAAATTCTTCTGTTATGGTATTCTTCATAGTAGTTTATTATTTACAGTTTTTAACCAGTTCCGGAAATTATATGCAAAAAGAAGCGTTGTTTTGTGTTTCTAATTATGGTTCCATCCTGGAAATCAGATTGCCACACCCAGTGCAGAAATAGTCCACAAGCCTGTACAATTTTGTTTGTAAAAGTCTCCAGAGCATAGCCAAATAAACACCTTGACCAGGAGAAAAAAGGCGACAGAGTCCGCTACCACGAAACCATTGCCACAGAGAATGACTAATTCTGGTATAACATTGGGAGAAAGGGGGCACCGCCATCCATGTAAATCATTTGCTAGCAAAGTAAACCGGTCTTGAGCAATGCTACAAAAATCTGATGCTGATGAAGAAAGAACACAAGTGGCTGATCGGACCTGTCCCTCAGCAGGCCCCTCCAGACACACAGACCTCACCCCGCCCACATGACTGTGTGGTTGGGTGGCACATCGAACAATCAGTGGCGCTGTTGAGCACAATGTGTGAATACCTCCGTAAACACAATAAACCCCCGTGCCATCCACCGAACAGCTGCTCCATAAGAGGATTTGTGAATGCTGAAAAGGACATTGTCAGACTGCAAATGAAACGTGGAACACCACACTTGCCCCTCTATTTATCTTTGGGATGGGGAGAAGGAAGCGGGAAGAAATTATGTGCTTCACTCCCCTAGATCCGTAGCACGAGCAGGAGGCGGGGCACACGAGTACATGGAGGACACGGTTTCAGATTCAGATTTATGTTTGATCTCGAGCAGTGGTGGGGGCAGGCAAATGCGTAGCAAGACATAAGGAGACGGATAGTAAACAGAACCGCAAGAGAGAGAGAGCAGGAAAGAGTGAAGAGAGCGAAGCGGACCGCGCTTGTGCAACTAATTAAATAGATGAACAAGCGCATCGAAAGAGGACCGCACTTGTGCAACTAATCAAATAAATAAATAAACAAGCGCATCCGAAGCGGACCGTGCTTGTGCAATTTAGTAAATAAATAAATAAACAAGCACAAAACATATGCACTTTGGGAAAAAAAGAGCACAAGCCCCACGCGCCTCGAGCCAAGGTAAACCTGAACAAAAGAAGGGAATGAATCCCACACGCAAGGTGCAGGCATGCAATAGTAACAAAAACAAGCTCACTCGCCGCGCGCCTCTCTGCAGACTCCCCCTGCATTCCAGAGAGGCGCGCGACGCGATCCGCTCTGCATTGCCATGCTGTGGAGACAAGACCTGGCAGCGCGCACAACGTTATCCTATGGAAAAACGCTGCGCGCGGGCATGTCTTGTCTCACTTCGGCGTTCTCAGATTGCTGAGACGCCGACTATAGTTCTCTGGCGAGAACGCGCTTTCAGCGCGTTACTAGCCGAGACCTAAAAAGCAGTGGCAAGGCCATTAAGTCTGGTGTTGGCCTCCAGCCTTTGTTCATGCTTGTTTTGTCATGGTTTTTGCAAAACTGCATTGTTGGGAAAGGTGCTGGGTCCGCTGTCATCTTAAAAAAAAGTTTGGCTAAAACCAAAAAATATATTTTTGGTCTAAAAAAATCACACAATGACATAGTAGTTCCTGGCACTGAAGGAAACTACTCTGTATGAACGTGCTTCTCGTGTAAGGGAAGAATGCTGACACAGGGAAGTTAGTCAATAACTAAAGTGGACTGACCTTTCCCCCATGCCGTATACTGTAATGGGTGGAAGAATAACTTGTATTAAATAACAAACTAATGGATGAAGAGGTCTACCATACATATTATTTTAGTCACATCGAACAGTCTGCCTTTAAAATGTAGTAGAAAGGTTTTACTCTTTCTGCATATTCCAGAATGTGTGTTCTGCCAAAATTTAGAATTCCTAAAATGGATTGCAAACCCTTCAGAGTCTTCATAGGTTGGAGCAGCGTGCACCTTTCTAAAAAGTTGGCTGCCAGGCTCTTGCCTTCACTTGATAGCTCATATCCCAAAAATAGTACATTGAGATAAGCAATTTTTGGGTTCTTGAAATTACATTTGTAGCCCAAATTGGCAAACCCCAGAATTATGTTGTTCACTCCATACAAGTAATTAATCGTCCGTCAGATAGATGTTATCTACATAGGAAACTACCTCCTCATCGCATGTTTGTAATAATTCTGACACTCTTGCTGAGAATAGTCCCGGGCATTTCTTATACCCCTGGGGCAAACGCTGAAGTGACTTTGAGTGCAGAGGGCAGAAAATGCTGTCAAATATCTGCTAGCTGGAGCTATACTTTGGCAGAAGAATCCATTCGAGATATCGAATGTTGTTTTGTATTTCTTCCGCACAATGCTATTCATTAATATGGCACTGTGTGCGTTTTGAACTTCAAATGTTTGTGTGCATGTGTTTAAATGTCAGTAATCCAAAACAAGAAGATATGAGTTGTCTGGTTTCATTACGAGAAACAAAGGATTGCTCATTGGGGAGGTGCAAGTCTCAATTGCACCTTGGTATTCAAGTTGGTGTAAGATTTCTTTGACTTGTCTTTTTGCATAGTTTTTGATAGGGTACAGTGTCTGTGGATTTGGAGTGGATTTTAATGGGATTTGGTGGTGAGTAGACTCCATGTCCCGCCCTACATGTTTGCAGTATAATGCCGGAGCTAGCGCTAGCGCCCACTCCTACTCGTTTGAATGTTTTAAAGATTCTGGAACGAGGTCCGAGAAAGCAGGCAAAATTACGCTTTCCCCTTATGTGCAATCCATCGCAAATTCTGGCGGCCAATCTTTTTCTGCTAACAGGATGTCATATCAAAATGTTAAGTTCTCCCAAAAGAGACATTTAACTTTTCTTGTGAGTGTCCTCATCTATTGGGAGTGTAATTTTGTACAGTCGATGTGGGACACTAACTCTTGTATCATGGGTTTCCACCATGATATGTTCATTCAATACTGCTTGCACCAGAAAATCCTTCAGGTTCTGGCGAGCTATTGTTACTTCTGCTGCGCTGTCTAGCATCGTCAGAGCCCATTCCCTGTTTAGAACTGAGTCCTTAGTAACCTGGGCATGTCTAATTTTCAAGCCAGCTACTTTCATCCTTTTGAATTGAGGCTTTGCTTTAGGTTGTTCTTACTGTTTGATAATGTAATCTGAATTACGATGCGTTTCCCTTTTTGTCTCTGGTCAATCTTCTGTCTTTTGTTCTGATCGCCGTCCTTCTCAGAGTTTTTTGATGAACCCTGAAAGGAATAAAAGGAACGTGTATCAGTGTCCTGATACCTGTCAGGTTTCCTAATGTTATCACAATTCCTAAGGTTATACCTCTTTTCAGACGACTCCCTTTGGGGAGATCCACCCCTTGATCGTGAATTCTTTTCTTTGTTGTTATTATTGGATTGTTTGTTTTCTCCGGTAAGGGGGACGGTGGCAGCTTTCCTTGAACCCGCTTGGCGCCAATTTTAGAGCATTCTGCTCGTAATTATTTTATATTGCTGAATTGTAGTGAAAAGCTCCGTGAGCCTGTGAGAATTTTAATTTGTGTAAACATTGTTTCTGGGAAAGTATAGCCTATCTGTGTGAGGACTGAATGCTAGTTTTCACATTGCTGAAAAATATTACTCACCTGCACGCACTGAGGGACCTGCCCTTGCTGATAGTCGATCTGTGCCTGCCCGCCCAGTCCGACCCCCCAGCCAATCACGGGTGCGGAAGGCGGGGCAGAGCCAGGAACAGCGTGGGAGGCGAGCGGTTAGCGCTCTAGCTCTCACAAAATCAAGGGCCATAAAGGTAGCGAGGAGGCACTCGCCAGCGCGGTAAGGGGGACGGTGGCAGCTTTCCTTGAACCCGCTTGGCGCCAATTTTAGAGCATTCTGCTCGTAATTATTTTATATTGCTGAATTGTAGTAAAAAGCTCCGTGAGCCTGTGAGAATTTTAATTTGTGTAAACATTGTTTCTGGGAAAGTATAGCCTATCTGTGTGAGGACTGAATGCTAGTTTTCACATTGCTGAAAAATATTACTCACCTGCACGCACTGAGGGACCTGCCCTTGCTGATAGTCGATCTGTGCCTGCCCGCCCAGTCCGACCCCCCAGCCAATCACGGGTGCGGAAGGCGGGGCAGAGCCAGGAACAGCGTGGGAGGCGAGCGGTTAGCGCTCTAGCTCTCACAAAATCAAGGGCCATAAAGCAACTCGTCGGTCCAACGCGCAGTGTTGACGCGCAGTGTGGCGCCTAAGCCTGCGCCTAAGACGAGCCAAAGACCAGCCCGTCTGCGCCCGTCCGCGACAGGACGGGGCTAGGGGCAGGGGGCTATGGCATCTCATATCCTCCCACTAGAGAAGGGCCATGACGATATTCAGGTTTATTCTCGCCAGACTCTTATGGAAATAGGCAGGTATGTTACCACACTGTGCCCCTACTGGATTCGTTCCAGCGTGGGGGGACCTTTCTCATGTGCGGGGTGTCGCCGGCAATTTACCAGTACTGCGGTCATAACTCCCTGTCATCTAAAGCTTGCAAGTTCAGTTTGTAACCCCAAATCTGCAATTCAACTCACTAAGGTACCTAAAGTCCCGCCCCTTACGTGTAAAAATCTTTTGTGTAATGTCCGCTCCCTTGTCTCTCATGCTACACAGGTTTGGGACCTCATTACAACGGAGCAACCCCATCTGTGTTTCTTAACGGAGACCTGGTTGAAGCCTCATACAGTTCCAGCCATAACGTTGGGGGTACCGACAGGGTACAAAATAGTCAGGTTGGATCGCCCGATCAAAACGGGAGGTGGGCTGGCTATTGTGTTCAAACAAGAGATGGAGGTTGCTGTCATTGAAACTGTGTGTACCTCAGAAATGGAACTCATGATTTTTACGATCAACCCCACTTCTAGGGAAACCAGGAAGGGTGCACTCGTGTATCGTCCCCCTGGTCCGTGTGGGACCTTCTCCATTAAATTAATGGAAATTTTGGCAGCCCACATGCAAGCTAACTCTGAGTTCATTTTGGTGGGGGATTTCAACATCCACAGTGAGATCACCACGTGCATTGATGCACAGACTGTGCTAACAGACTTGGCCGCTCTTGGACTTATTAAAAAGAATCAGGGACCAACCCATTCTGCAGGCCATACTCTTGACCTAGTGCTATGCAATTCAACAGCTATCAACTGTCTTAGTCCCAATCAAGTTGATTGGACAGACCACTCGGTTATTATGTTTTATACTTGTTCTAACTACAAAGTTAAAGCTATCCATAGACCGATGGCCAATGTTAGAAGGCCTTGGAATAAAATGGTCCCTTTAGATTTTAGGAAGAACTACTCCGAGCCCAATTGGGAAGTATGTGGAGAAAATGCCACTTTAGCACTAAGCGCACTCAGTGAAGCTGCGTTAAGAACTATAAATCATGTGGTCCCGCTGAGAACTTATAAACCCCGACCAGCTCCAAAACAAGAAGTCTGGTTCAACGGGGATCTCAGACAACTAAAACAGTCCATGAGAAAGGTGGAGAAAAAATGGAGAGGCTCACACAAGGCAGATGATAAGGAGGACTATATGAGGTCGTTTAAAAATTACCATAAAGCAATCCGTGCTGCTAGGAAACAACATATAGCAGTGCAACTATCAGCTGCTGGTTCTAACGCAAAAACCCTGTATAACATTCTACAGACGTTCACCAAGCCCACTGCCTGTGACACTGAGGGGAGCGAATCCCAAGATCTCTGTGATAATATTTCACAGTTTTTTGTCAGGAAAATCGACGCCATATATAATAAAATACTTGCGTCAAACTCTAATTCCATTGCTAATAATTCAGTTGCAACGGACTGTCGAGTCCAGCTGCATACTATGACCATAGGTAATGAGGCTAAGAAGCTTGCCGCTTTCCCACCCATTTCTATTGAAGAACTGGTTGTTCTTGTCATGCAAACAAAAAGTGGGTGCCCGACAGATATCATCCCAGCACGTATTATGCCACTCCTGCTGGATGATCTGGGGGCCGGAATGCGACATGTAGTCAATTTATCTCTGTCTACAGGGGATGTCCCATCAGCCTGGAAACAGGCTCATGTGAGACCCCTACGTAAAAACAATTCAATCCCTTGGTCGGATTTGACAAATCTGAGACCGATCTCTCTTCTCCCTTTCATAGGGAAGATCGCCGAGAGGCATGTGAATCAGCATTTGTCAAAATTTATTGAACATGCTGGTGGACTCGACCCCTCCCAGTCGGGTTTCAGGCCCAGGCACAGTACTGAGACCGCCTTGCTGTCCGTCGCTGACAATCTTCAGTTGCTACAGGACAAGGGCTACTCCGTTGTCCTGGTGCTTCTGGACTTGTCAGCGGCGTTTGACACTGTGTCACATGCCATCATGACCTCCAGACTAGTTGACATCGGTCTGGAAGGCAAGGCTCTCGCCTGGCTAAGGAGCTTCTTCAGCACACGCACCCAGAGAGTCATTTTGGGACCATACCAATCAGAGGTGGTGGCGATCTCTAAGGGGGTGCCACAGGGCTCATGTTTGAGCCCTACGTTATTTAATATCTACGTGGCACCCCTAGCTAACATCATGAGATCCCACGGGTTCATCCCAGTATCATACGCGGATGATACCCAACTCCTCTTCCCTTTCAAAATCATGACTCCTGAGGTGCGTGACTCCTTTGCCCGGGGGATGAAGGAGGTAGCACGTTGGATGGCAGCCAACTTCTTGCAGTGCAACGTCTCCAAGACCGAGGTTATGCTCTTCGGAGAGGCTAAACGTTTATGGACTCCGGACTGGTGGCCTCAAGATCTTGGCCCCGTCCCTGAGCCCAAGACGGTGGTAAAAGATCTAGGAGTGAAACTGGACCAGGAGCTCACCCTAACACAACAAACTAATCAAGTGGTGGGTTCATGTTTTCACGTCATTGGTCTTCTTAGGAGAGTATTTCCTCTGTTACCGGATTCCACCAGGAGAACGTTGGTCCAGTCACTAGTGTTAAGTAGGCTGGACTATTGCAATGGTTTGATGCTGGCTGCAAATGAGGGTATCCTGGCTAGATTGCAGGTTGTGCAGAACACCGCCGCACGATTAGTTCTAAATGTCCCGCCTCGTACTCCCTCAAAACCACTGCTGGCCAAATTGCACTGGCTTCCAGTAAGGCAGAGGGTGATGTTTAAGATCTGCTGTGTCATCCATAAATGCCTTATTGGAGAGGGTCCTGGCTACCTCACTGAAAAATTCATCCCTTATGTTCCCTCCAGATCCCTGAGATCAGGAGATCAGGAACTGCTATGTGTTCCCAGGGCCTTGAAGGCCAGAAAGGGGGGAAGGGCCCTATCTGTAGCTGGTCCTAAGTTGTGGAACCAACTCCCGAAGGAAATTAGAGTATGCAGGGAACATTTCCCTTTTAGGAAGAAACTCAAAACGTTCCTTTTCAATCATTAGTTGGCCTGGGCTTTATACTTAATTATGACCAGTTGCTGTTTCTAATTGCTGCCGAAGGCGCGGAGATACTCCTCCGGGAGTCGATTCACAGCGCCATACAAACATGCAAATAAATAAATAAAATAAATAAATAAATAAATAAAATTTCTTTTTAGAAGAAGAGGGTGCTTGCTTCGAGTTGTCCTTGTCGGGACTACCCACCATTTGTGGTTTCTCTGGTTTGGCTCCCAAACTAACTCTATCTAATGCGGCATAGGTTTCTTCGATACTTTTTGTTAACTCTTGCTCCTTATTTATAGGCGCTATTTCCCTTAGGTGGTGGTGTATAGCCACTGCTGCTGCCTCCACTTTTATGTTGCTCAGCATGATTGCAGAGACTTGGGCACCATCAGTTTCATCCTCAACTCCAGGGCAGGCCCTGCCCCGTACTCATTCTGTATCTGTTTCAATACTTCTGGAATTACTGCTATGGAAGGGGTACCATGTATTCTGATGTAAACAGCAGCAAAGATTGTTCCCCAAGTGGTACAATCCTCAATCAAGGGAACCATCCCCATTGGCAAGCAAATGGTTAGTATTCTGTGTTTTTCCTGCGGACACATATGGGGAAATACTGCTTCTAGCTGTACAATTTTTTGTGCTATCCAGAACGGAATTTGCTCCCATTTGGAAGGAATTGTCCCCATTACTGATTTCAGTGTCTTTGGGTTAATATTAGGTGTGGTCTGATGTGGACTAGCTGGAGTATTTCTCGCAGGTTGCACTGTTAATGTTTGCATGAAAAACTGAACAATGTGTCTGTATAGCCTTACTGTGTCTTTGTATATTGTACGGACTTCATCCACTGGCAGTGTATCTATCTCAGGATGCGGAGTGTATGTCGCTAAGACTGACCAGATCGCTCCTTCTATGCTGAGTGGACCGAGTCTCACCACAGATGTTGTGTGTGGGAGGGCACCTTTAAACCAGTTTCTGTGTTGCTGGTAAGTTAACGGGACCTCAGTGTCTTCATACGGAATGTATTATTCCGGTGGTTGAACTACAATGTGTGTGTGAAACAATTTAGTCTGTGGATCTGCAGGCAAGAACTGAACCCAAGAATAGAATACCTCTGATCCAAACACCTCCTGTGCCTCAATCACGAAGGTAACACAGCCACCTTTTGCGGGTACACCGTGTTCTAACATTTTTATAGTTACTGCATGTCTGCAATTTTCCTTAATGTTGAGAGTGTTTGCAAATTCGTCTTCCACCGAGCCCCAACCACTACTTGCATTGTCAGGCATTCTCAAAAGGAGAAGAATAAACGTTTTTAGTAATATGGGGTTTTGCTCAATGTGGGAACCTTTTATCCTTACAAGCTTGTTTTAAACCTTCAGCCAATACAAAGGGTATATCGGATCAGATGAGGCAGATCTCCCTTCCCACTTCAGACGTCTCTGAAAAATGTGAGTAGGGCTTTCTGAAAAAGCACAGCTGAACTACTCCGATTTTAACTGTTAATACAAGACTCAAACTAACGTCAGCGGCGCATTGTCGTGTAGTTCCTAGAAATCCCCAGGTCCTGAGCGTTTTGGATGAGCTAAACTGAGGGCATGGTGTCCAAACCGAATCAGGACACCCCATAGGATACGTCAGCCGTTAGGCCAACTAGCTCTACAGTGCCACTACCACCCCCTGTATCTTACAGTGGTATAGGTAGTTACTGGCAACCACTGAACATGACAACCCTGATTCCTTAGGGATCGTGGAAAACAGTACCGTAATTTTCGCTCAGTCACTAGTGCTTACTTATTCTCAGGAAATACACAGGATGGCGATTAGGACGTTTCAATAAGTATTTATTGGTCCAGCGTCAGTCTTGTGTAAAACATATTTGCTGCGACAATCAGGAGACAGAAGCATACGTATATATATAATCGCACCAAACCCCTCCAAAATGCAGAGGTAGAGGCCATACGGGGAAATCTTGAAGAAACACTTTTAATGGACAGCGTTGTGGCATAACGGTGTATTTTGCCTTCATCAGATGCCACTGCTCCTCGGATCTTTTTGTAGCCACGCCTTTCAAGTGTCCTGCACTCGCCCATTGGTGGGAGTGCTCACTGTCCCTGGTCATGTGTCCGCACACCGAGAAGCAGTACGATGACAGACTGCAACTTCCAGCATACTTCATTCTTGGTAAATTGTTGGGTGGGGGTCTCCTGGCTGAATAATGCCTGTGTAGGCTGTCTCAAAAGGAAAGAGCAAAATATGAATTTGAATCTTTCTAAATGAACATCGGCACTCTTCCCCTCTGATCCTTGCCCATGTTTTTGCGTTCATAGCAACTCCCGGACAGCGCTTCACTCGCTCGCCGAATTACCTCAAGGCCAGATTTACTCGCCTCACCCCACGGACAATGCCGAGAGCAGCTCTCGCCTTTTCACGGACCACACAGCCCCCTTTTCCTACTATGACTACCAATCCCTGATTGACTCGCCCTCCCCCCGGATCACGCCGAGATCGGCTCTCGCTTTGCCAGGGATCACATGGCTCTGGATCCTTCCTGCCTTTACTCCTAACCTCTGCTCCCAGGCATTTGGGGTACCGAAGATCCGATTCCGGACACGTTAGTTACCCTATACCGGGACGTTCCCCCGAGGTAGCAAGACAGATCTCCTACCCTCGGATCCCCATCCCGGGCAATAATTAGCTACCTGACGCACTGCATCCGGCCCCTCAGTCCTGATGATGATCCTTACCGTTATGGATCGCAACGCCTTAAGGTGTTGCATGGGGTCTCCTGGCTTAATAATGGCTGTGTAGGCTGGAGCTGTGCAGGGCAAGACGCGGTGATTGAAAGTCCCGGTGAATTCAGTCCCAGTGTTTCCTCAGGTCCCCGCTTGCGTACCAGCCCCCCAGTCAAGTGTCCACCGGGCCTGATAGTACAGAATGAAGGACCCCATCTCTGCTCCGAGGATGACACCCCGCAAGGGATGTCGGACCACTGCGTGTCGAAGATTCAGGATGCAGGATTGTGGCAGTCTCAAAAGGAAAGAGCAAAATATGAATTTGAATCTTTCTAAATGAAACGCGGCACTCTTCCCCTCTGATCCTTGCCCATGTTTTTGCGTTCTTGTCTTTAGTATGTTTACTTACTGCACTGCGTTGTGTTGTCCTTGCACATATTAACATCTCAGGCAGCATGCTCACATTTGGAATTTGTGAGACATAAGATTCTGCATTGTAGGATCTTCATTGATAATCGTAAAAGCTACAATTTTTTCAGCCACACATTGCAAGGATCCTTGTACCCCTTTTTGCATAGTTGTCTTCCATGAGGACAGCAGTAAATAGAGTCTCTGTCCATGAATGCAGTAATGGACCTATCTACTGGGAGCCTATCAAAGGCATAATATTTTCTTGTGTGCATAGGAAGCGGTCATATAGATTTAAAAGGACTGAATTGCAGCATGTAAAATGTAAGGCGTCTTTTAAAGAATGTATATGTGTAGATAAAAAATTACTGACTTAATTGTGATTGGAAACTCCAATTACGAATGTAGTGTAGTTCCTATCATCCCAATAGGCTCTGCGCATTGGAATAATATCTTCAATAGTATAGACGTAGGACAGAGGTTAACTAGGTCTTCTACTGTCGATATTAGACTTAAAGTTTAGTGTTTGCCAGCTAGCTCAGAGTTCACTAGAAACTTTCTCGAATAGACAAGGAGGAGTTTAACTTCCCTGGATAGACAAGAAGGGATTTAGTTTCTGACAACCATAGAACATGACAACTTTGCTCTCCCCTAATCAAGAGTGTATCTCTAGAGTCGTGTGAAAACAAAAGACAACTTATTTTACTCAGTCAGTTCAGTGCATTCTTAGTTTCACCAGATTGTAGAGAAAAGGAAGAGACGGGCGTGTTCAATAAAAAGATGTTCTTTATTGATCAGTCTCTTTTCTCATACAAGAGAAATGAATCGCTATTATTGCAATACTTAGAGTTAAGTAAAGTGCATACAGTAATAACAGAATTATAAAATAATACTGTAAAAGCATTGATATGGTTTCTTAGCCATATGATACTTAAAATGGATAAAATAGATACATACATATATACATTGACTAATCGTACTCAACTGGTGCTTCTAACTACGCCTACCCCAATGTACCTGACCTAAGCCTAATACGTGGCGGGAGTAGATAAGTAGCAGTTTAAGTTAAGTTTGCTTTGCCAAGAGTCTGCTTCAAGAATTCTCTACAAAGGATGATTCAGTTCAGTACCTGGGAGTTTAGAAGGCTGGAGGGCTGGTATCTCTATCTCAGGTCTTGATATTCCAGCTGCCTGCGAGGGCTGCTTGGAAGCGCCGGAGCTGGATTTCTCGGCAGGGGAAAAGGCAGCGTCTCTCTCTCTCAGCGCGTCAGAAAGGAGGGGCAGCGTCTGGGGCTTCGCTGTCAGCTGGGCTCCTCGGCAAGTCTCGCTGCTCCAATCTTGTCACCACCTCGTGTGTTTGCTTAAGGCAATGTCGGTATTATTTATACCTGAAAGGTGCCGGGATTGACGTAAGGATGGACATAAATACGTCAATAAGGATGTCATACGAACTTGATCGTTCGCACATTCTTTACTGAAGTTCTCGGCTAAATCAAAACAATGGCTGTGGGGATTTCCCAGATCGTGGTAGGTTTGATTTGTTTTGAGAACACCGTATGCCTATTAGGGGGCTGGAGGAATAGTGCTTGCCTAATGATGGCATGCGCTATGACCTAATCAGATAACGGGCTTCTGTGCCGTTGTGTGGCTAATCAGATAACGGATTTCTGTGCAGTTGAATGGCTGCTAGTTAATTATTAACCAGACAAGGGTCAGAAACAGGGGGATCGATACAGTACCCATAATAAATACACCACACCCACTCCACGTAGTCTATGTCCATATTTACAAGTCTAGGCATAGTAAACATACTAGTAGTGCATGTGTATACCGAACCACCCCAAAATACAATCATTTGCATAATGAAATTTGGAAATGCGAAATACACGAAAAGATGAGTATAATTACTATATGCACTTCAAGCAGTATAATAAATGCTAAATCTAAACGCATATTTTGAAATAAGCATGAATGAAATGCGGAAATTACACATGAAATGGCTCTTAATACAGAAGAAAAAGTCGAGACCATCTCATCACAAATTCATAATACTCGTGAATATGCTAGAAGGTAGCTAAAGTGTCTTGAGTAGCTAAATATAGAAATTTCGTTCTCTAAGAATAGTCTTACTTTAAGCAGAAGATAAGTGTCCCAGAAAATCGTAAATATTTTGGAATGGAAGGGGAAAAAATGTCTCGCTCTCTGTAAAAACTGGTGAGAAAATTTCTTATTGCTTAATTTTCAAAGTTGAAGGCCAAATTCAGGGTGTAGGGAACGCCGTGTGCTAGTTTGTTCAAAGTCATTCTTTCTGCTCTGGTGAAAACGTCATATTGTTGAGACTTTCGAAAAAACTGTCAACTGCTTCTTGTGAAAGTTCCACTAACTCGGGTAAATTTTGTAACATGCATTCATGAGCATGATTGCCTTCATTGATGTTTCGATCAGCATAGCTGACAGAAGGTTGTACCTGATCGATGCTGCTTTCATCTTGTACTTCACAACTCTTCAATCGTAGTGGTGAAGTCTCCACGAATGCTGTCATCAGGATTGATAGCCGCTGGGGACAGCACAATGCATGAGCCGTTACCGGACCCAACAAAGTCTCTGCGTCCATTGGCACATCCGATTGTAGTGTCAGACAGGTGTCCAACACGCATTCTTCGCCGCAAAGCAAGCACCTTAATACAGGCATAACACAACTTTGCCACATCGGTCTGAATGAAAGAAACCAAGTCATGTTCAAATCTCGTAGCCGTGCTAGTCCAAGGACTTTAGTTATGCGGTCCCGGTAGCCAATAGCTCGGATTGTTTCTTCCATTATCGCTGGTGTCTTGTCTGTGACGTGGTTTGCCATAGCGAAGTAACAGGATCAAAAATAGGATGCCTGCCACTAGTCCCAAAAGGAGAGGAAGTCCGCCAAAGATGGAATGGACAAATTCAGGAAAAATACCCAGGATGGCTTTGAATGGGGTTAAAGCTCCTGAAAACACTGTCTTAAATACACTCGCGATTCCGCTTGTATCAGAAATATTTAAGATTTCGCTCAGTATTTCTGCGAAATGTATGGGGGAATTGGTTGATAACATTGAATGAATCTCAGCCGTTGTCCTTGCAACTTGGAGATCATATGTTTCTTTTGATGATGATAACATGGTTGGTGTCTGTAGGAGCACTGTCTTCATTCTGCTTAAAGTATCAATTCGAATAGAAGAAATTTTCAAACTGGGCCACAACCTTGCCTCCCTGTCTCGGGCATCGTTCGGGAACAATACTCGTTCACAGCACATGACCTTCCTAGTCACGGTTATGAGATAATGTTTTCCGGGCAGCAGATTGCAACATCTGCGATCTACAATTAGAATGTAACTCCCATTCGAGAGTCTCTTAAAGAATGGTTCTATTTGTGTTGCAGGTGTGCCTAGCTGGTGACATGAAAGGTTATTTGAGTTCCCTTCACATGCTCCATGTAAACTAATACCCTGACACAAAAGTGTACCGCTTAGTGACCTTTCACAATTATTGCCACTAAGGAACACACTTTGTCCTTTATTACTAACACATGCGTGTGTATAGGGCAAGTTCCATGTTGACTTAATGTATCCTTTACCCAACCTTTCATACTGGCCTGCCTGTATATATTTTTGGCAGTATTGAAACTGGAAAGTTGTTATCGGAATATTTATTATCCCATGTATTATCCATTCAATGACAGGTCGTTCTGACATTGTCATTGGTAATCTCTCAAGTTTTTCAATGCTCAGAATGGTATAGTCAGCACCCTTCTGTGCCAAACTGATTTGTTTATCAGTAAGGTTAAAGATATTAAATAGTGACGTTGTGTTGATTAAACGCCAAGGCACATAGCCTGAACGCAGATTTTGTAACGTCCAGCCAAGTTGTACAATAGAACGCAATTGGGACTGACCGTGTTGTAACATCAGTAAGTCTTGCGATATTATATCGATTGCTGAAGATACAATACTGTCCAGTGAATATATTCTGGAGGACAGAGTCATTAACCCATTGTCCACAACAGAAAGTGATTTTTCCAAATTAATACGGTCAATTTCCCGTATTTTTTCTGCTGTCTCAATTTGAGTTACTTTCCAAACTTCATTGTAAGCTGCATATATAGAGGCCGCTATGAAACGTTTTTGACGCTGTTTGCGTGGTCCCATAATGAAATCACGCAAGTCAGCACCTTCTTGAAGTAAAGTTAGGTGTTGCTTAATTTCTGCCAGTGTGGATGTTTGTAGCCATTGAAGGCAGAGCTTGCCCACACTGTAAGTAGTTACTATCCCTGGATGTTGTCTTTGGGAATATCTAGGGTCTGGCCTGGTCAATTTGAACCCCTGTATTTCGTTCAGGAATCTGTCTTGACAGTTATTTGTGTCTGTGGGCCAGATCAACCATTGTTTCCAATCAGGATGTGTTCTGTTTTGGTTTAAAATATGGTTTACGTCTATCTCAGCATCTATAGAGCTATTACTGTTCGTTGTTGGCTTTGGAATAGACGGTTTGTTTAAGTCTTTGATTTTGGCTAAGCCAAGACAGGTAGTTTGTTGAATAGTGTCATTCAAAAATATAATTTGTTCTGGGATCATGCAGGTTCTGAACAATGATTCTATACCTTGTACTTGCCAATCTTTTGTACCCCAAACAGTTTTTGTTTCAATGTTACTGTTCCAGAAATCAAAACCAAATGTATTCATTTGCTCAAAAAATGAATCTGAATATATCAATTTTGTGTTGGTAAGCATGGTCTTCATACCTGTCTTATTTGACAATTTGAAATAAAATGTTTCTGCATTACTTGTGTTAAACCCTGAAAAGTATGAATATTTATCATAAAATGTTTTGGAACTACCCTTTGGTGGAGTAGCACAATGTTCCCATTGGTTATAATTTAAAACATTTCTAGGTTGTGCAGATTTATGGAGATAATGGTTACCATAGTGGTTATAGCAGAACATTTTAACATAATTAGATGAACCCTGCAAATAATCATGTTCTGTAAATTTAGCAGACATTACTAGGTCAGACATCATATCATTAATACTTTCAAAGTCCCAATCATCAGCAAATGTGCTTGGTTTTACAAAGTCACTTAACGAGATCTTAAATTGGTGTGGATACTTCAGGATTTCAACCGGGCCATAGATTTCATAATCAGTATTGTCCCATGCTACCCCGCCTGGTATAGGGTTGGCTGTGAAGTTCACTGAAGAAAGTTCTCTTTTCTTGACGTGTGAAGTTGTGTGTGGTTTAAGGACCAAGTTGATTTTCTGGCTTGCTGTGTCCATTGTAGCATATTTTCCCTCAATGAAATGTCCCAAGCATAGTACCATGATGAGCCAAAGTATGAGGATAAATCAGGGGTCGAAAAATGTACTCGCCCGCTCGCAAATGCGAGTGAATTTCCTGAAGGGCGAGTCATTTTCAAGGCCTACTTGACCGGCCTGGCGAGTGCTTATCTGGCACTGCGGTAGCAGGTGAAGGCTCTAGGTGGCAGCATTACAATGGCGGCAACAACTGCATGCAAGTATCAAGTTCACGCGGTGCACAGTGAAGGCTCTAGGGGGCAGCAGCATGCACGCACCACCTAACTTAGTGGTGGTGTTGTGGTGCGCTCTCTCTTCGGTGGAGTCGGGACGGAGTGCAGGGCGATTTAGAGGTGAGTTGATTTTTATATATTGTTTTGTTGAATGCCTTATCTGAAATCATGACTGCTTGGTGTCATCAACTGTTTCATACTATCCATGAAAGTGAATGCCTATGGTGAAGGTAGCCTTACTGCACACCTAGTTCCAGTGTATCGGAGGTGGGCGTCAGCGATACTTGTTATGAGGACTGCTTGTTGCCCTGAGTCACACAAGCCGCACAGAACTAACCCGACACTGCAAAATGAGAAATGATTCAATAGTACGCCCATCAATAAATGCTAACATTTTTAATATCTTAAACCTGGATATCTCAATAGCTGACTGTCCCACTTCACAGTATTTTCCCTTGCCATGTTTAGTTTCTGTACCTTTGCACTCGCACCTGACTTATTGTTTCAGTATAATATTGGGCAACTCCAGATGCTGGTTGCTCTTAATGTGTTGTTAGGTTCCTTTATTGCCGCTAGCCTCTCACATAACTCAAGTTCAGGGCTCAGTGAACACCGTGCTCTCGAGTAATAAAGCTGTTCTACCCATCCTGGTATTATTCAACACGGCACAGATTGTCAGTTTATTGTGAGGGCGCATGATATTTTTGACCTTTTATTTTCTTAAGCTTCTGAAATATGACATAATTTATAACTTACAATATCCTGCGATCTTCAAAAATGCAAAGCTCTTTGTTTAGTTTTGTGGCACCATAGCTTCTTGCCAGATGAACACTGCCTCCTTCCACACTTTGACTAAGAAAGTGCCTGCACGTATAGTTGGCTATGGCGTTTTCGACGGTGCTGGGTTGGGTGACACACAGGTATGATATCCGTTCGCTCCAGGACTCGCTGTTACTGCTCTTTTCATTTGTACCCATAATCAGTTTTTATTTAATTCACTTTTTGATGTGTTAAAACGCAGTGTAATGTATTAGGCTGTCCTCCTTTGCATAGAATTTGACTGTGATTAGGCTTTGCATCAGCTTGTGCTTGGTCTTGCAGAGCTTATCATGCACAGTGTACCACGCACACACTTAATGTTGGCCTTATTAGCTCTTCTCGCATGCCTGTCGTTTAAATAGTTTTTCAGCGTCTCCCTTCCCTGCGTTGCTTATTCCTCTATTAGACACAGAGCTGTACAATTCCATTTAGTTACTCTTCAGGCACCCCTTAGGAGCAGAGTGACTGCCTCCCTGTTGTAACAGTGGGGGCATGTGAGAAATGACTTAGTTAATTTAAGCAATTCTGTTGTGTGATTTGGCAGCATAGACCCAGAATAAGCACTGCAGCCACCCCAATATTAACATTTTATTTCTAAGAGTGATTTTACCACCCTGATTTTCAGATAAATCGTTCCAAGGCAGCTCCTCAGTTTCCTCTGTAGATCAGTTAGTATTTGTTTTGGAGATTTGTACAGCCTGCATTGTGCTTTCCAGCCATTATGCTGTCACAACTGTAAAACTGATAGTGTGGGAAGTACTTGCAAGTAGTGGGGAATAGGACAGGGGTTACCAAAGATGACAGAAAAAAAAGCAAGATTGCAGAGAAGACAGTCTCCAAAGGCAGTGTTCGAAATCTAATTAACATAGAGTCCCTTATTTGCAACATTTGTCTGACTTTGTTTTGTATATTTGTTTTACACACAAACCATCAGATATATGCAAGTTGCATTAGAACATTTTGTGGTCAATTTACTATGCTGTAATTTGTGAATATTTGTATGTTTCCCTCACCTTCATTGCTTGATTTTGCTTGCAAGAAAGTGTCACTCATCACTTCTAAGGTGCAGATTGTGCACTGATTATGTGACCTCTAATTACCACACCCCCAGTTTCCGCCCAAAAAGTAAGTTTAGGCCCAGAGTTAGGTTTTGGGAGGGGGGAGTGAGCTTCAGAGACATGATCGTAGATGTTGTTTACGTAAAAAGATGGCGCAATTAATTGCAGGCAACACAGCCTCAGCGGTGCTGCTAGAATCCACACGGTAGACCCCCAATGTCACATTAAAACTAGAGTATATTGGTTTGTCAGTGCCTATTTCTGAATGCCAGGAGTACGTTTTGGGAATGATTAAGGTTGTGTCCAGATCAGAGAGATCTGGTAGCTTTTAGGAGGTAACTGGGTGATACATTAATAACATTTGCTGTTAATTTAGTTGGCCAAAGTTTTCTTGGGTTGTTGGCGCTGCAAATGTTTTGAAAAAAATTCATATGCGATCAGTTTGTGGGTCGAGTGCATTGCTGTTAGGTCGAGTAGAAAAGTCTACTTACTCGACCTGCAGGTCAAGTAGGATTTTTTAGATTTGTCGAGCCCTGTAAATGCACCTAATGTCACCCAAATTTCAATCCATGGAGAAGTCAGATAGGTTCTCTTTAGTTGATGAAAAAGTTCCTTTGCTTTGTCTTTAAAAGTTTTTGTTGATGGCTGTACTTCTGGTTCGCTTTGTTCTTCTGAAAAATCATCGAAGTTGATGAAGTAGCCGGATGCTGTTCTGTCAATTGTTCCAATTGCTTCTGGATTACTTTTTGCTTTTGGCTTTTGCTTTGTTTCATTAGAAAACTCTGTAGTTACCTCATCGTAGGTTGGTTCTTGATGAAAAGCTTTGATTTGGGTTTTAAGAGGTTCAAGTTCCATTGCTTTGTTGCATAGTCCTTGTTGTTTCACTGTAGATTTTCCAAATGTGATCAATCTTTCAGTTTGAACCTCTGTGGATGTAGCAAACTTTGGTGTTCTGCTACTTCTTGGGAGTCCACTTGGCCTACTATTTGTTATTGGCCACATGATTGTGGTTTAACCAGGTCGATGGATATGACTCGGTTCTCCTTTTTACCAGCAAGGGGCGGTAGTACTACTGATCTTGTCCCGTTGATAGACAAGACAGGAACTGCTTTTCTGTAAGAAGGCCCAAATTCCTTCTTTACCGCGATCTTTTCTCTGACCAGATCCCGGACTTTTGGAATCCAGACAGGCCTTGCTGGGACAGGTGGTTTTTCTTCAGTGGTTGCTGGCTGCTGTTTCAACTTTATGTTGCTCAGGTCTTTTCTTGTTTCATTTAAGTCCTGTAAAATAGCCAAGCGATCTTTGATATCAAAGCATTTTTCTTTAACCACTGAAGTCTGACTATCTAAGTCCTGGATTAACATTCTAGTCCCAAACAATAGTTCGTACGGACTGAGTCCTTTCAGAGAATTTCTTGGCAGGTTATTTAGACTACGTTGGACACTTATTAAATGTTTGACCCACCCAGCTCCCGAACCTAATACCTTTGCTGTTATAGATTGCTTTATGCCTTGGTTTTTTCTTTACACCATCCCGTTTCCCTCAGGAAGGAAGTGAGAAGAGTCCCGCAATGCAATGTTCATTCTGGCCAGGCACCCCCCATAAGCTGTTTTTAGAGCTAGAGTGAAGATTTTGGTCAGAACGTAACATGCTTCTTGCGTATATGCCATTATAGACTCGCAAATCTTTTATAACAGTTCTGGCGTCAGCCAAAAGTTGGGGTCTACATTATAAGTGAAAATAGTCTCTTCATGTTAATACGACGCATTATTCATACTGGGTTTTATTTTTTTTTGTTGATTTGATACATTCTGGAGTGAAACGCCATGGTAGTAAACCGTTTCTCTCGCCACTGCGATCCCTGTTGCAGTCTGGGCAGTTTTTTACAAAAATGTGATGATGCAGGCTCATGCCTGGCCACCAGTACACTGATTGTAATTCTTCCAGAGAATCTTTTAGCTTAAGGTGTCTGAGACCCTCACCCATATGTGCGTCTGCTATTAACAAGCCTCTCCTGTCCATGTTTGGAATTACTCTATCCCCCACTCCAGGGATTCGAGCAAAAGGAACGGAGTTTGCATCGATTATGTATGTATAATTGAGTGGATAATTGATCGGTAGTGCAGAGCAGTCGCCTTTTGATGACGTTTTTACTGCCAGCACAGTTTCACCGTCAATGTATTTTACTGCACGCTTTTTTGTAGCTACGGAAGCCGATTTAGTTGCTACCGCTGTGGCTGTCTCAGCCAATGAATTCCCTGCAACGTGAACGCCATCACGCTGATGACTCAGTGAGTGTATCACGTGAGTTTTTGGTAGTTCTTTCTGTAAAAGAACTACTTGTTCCCAAAGCACTTTTTGCTTTATTGTTGCACCTGTCATCTTTGTAACCGTTTTGAATCCATTTCTGTAAATCGTTATTGTATGATTTGACGCAGTAATACGAGTCGCACACTATAAGTGTCGGGAATTCGCGATCGGCATTATCTAGCGCCATTTTTAACGCTATTAGTTCAGTTTGTTCTGAATTATTTTCCACTGAGTGTGTTTTTGTAAGTAGAGGTCTTAATTTACCTCCGCGCCACACTTCTTTTATAATTTCACATGTGGCGTTGTAAGCCAGCTCTCCCCAAACTGAGGGTTGAGCATGACCGTCTGTATATATTACACAGGCGTACTGTCGTAAAGGCAGAATGTCGATTGGCAGAGGGTATTCTCTCTCATATTCTAGATATTTTAATTCTTTCATTTCCTGGTCAAAATAGTATTTTACTTTGTCTGTAGCAACAGAATTTACCCATCGTATCCATTCTGGATTCAGTACCGTTGTCGGTAAATTACATGGTGTTGTTAATGCCTCAAAAGCTGATTCTGCTGTTCTGACTGTAATCTGTCTACCGTCGGCTTGGTATTTTTCCTTTGCTACAGCTGTTTGAACCGCATGAACAATGTTTTCCTTAATGCTGAACCTTTTTTCAGCTTCTGTGTACAAATGTGATTTGTATGCTATTGGTACCTTCTCTCCCTCATTAGAGGTCAGGTATGTGAATCCGCATCTTCCTGGGATGACTCGAATCACAAGGTTGCGTGTGTTGTCACGTGTTTGTAATTTTGTTTTAACTAACATATCTGTTTGTGAAGATCTCAAAATTTCTGTGTGTTTTTGAGTTCAATTGATTCTTTTAAAATCTGGTTTTATAAGGTCATAGAGAGGTTTAACTCTCTCTGCATAATTTATAATGTAAGTTCTTCCGAAATTTAGGAAGCCTAGAATTGATTGTAAGTTTTTTAGTGTTCTAGGTGCTTGGATTACAGCACATTTCTCTAGGAAATTGTCAGCCAGGCTTTTGCCTTCACTTGATAGTTCATATCCTAAAAACAGGACAGTTAGATGGGCAATTCTTGACTTTTTAAAGTTGAATTTGTGACCCTCTGCTGCGAACCCAAGTATTATGGTGTTCACTCTCTTCAAGTGAGTATCCAAGTCATCATCTGTTAGATAGATGTCATCGACATAAGATAATGCCTCATCATCATATATTTGTAGTAACTCTGTTACTCTTGCTGAGAATAATCCTGGGCTATTCTTAAACCCCTGGGGCAAACGACAGACATTTTTTTGCGCGCCATTTATTGAGAACGCGGTCAAATATCTGCTCTCTGGTGCTATATTTTGACAGAAGAATCCATTAGAGATGTCTAATGTTGTTTTGTATTTTTTGCGCACTATGTTATTCATTAGTGCAGCACTATGCGAGTTTTGTACTGCAAAAGTTTTGCAACATGAGTTAAGGTGTCTGTAGTCCAAAACAAGACAATATGAATTGTCTGGTTTGGAGACAGGAAACAAAGGATTATTCATTTGTGAGGTGCAAGTTTCAATCACCCCCTGGTATTCAAGTTGATCTAGGATCTCTTTTACCCGTTTTTTAGCTTCTTGCTTAATTGGGTACTGCCTCTGAGCAGTAGGTTGTGATTTTAACTGGATTTTGTGAGGAGGAGAGTCCTCATCCCATCCCACATGGTTTTTATATAATGCAGAAGCTTGGGCTACTGCCCACTTTCTTGCAAGTGTATATTTTGTTATGAATTGGAATATGATTTGAGAAGGCAGGCATAATTATTTCTTCGCCATGAGGGCACTCCCTGACAAACTCTGGTGGCCAGTCTCTTTCAGCTAGAAGGATATCATAGCCTTTGGAGAGATTATCCCAAAAGAGACCCCTTATTTTCCTAGTCTTATCCCCCTCTAACGCAATGTTATTTCATATATTTTATGAGGTTTGCTAACTCTGGTATCTGCAGTTTCCACCTGAATGTATTCATTCATGTCCACTGTCTCCAGATGATTCATAAGGATCTTGCGAGCTATGCTCACTTCTGCTGCGCTGTCTAGCATTGTCTGAGCCCATTCTCCGTTTTTCAGTTGTGTCCTCAGTATTCTCGGCATGGTTGATTACTTTAATACTGGCTACCTTCTTTTTTGGAAACTGTAATTTTTTATTTTGATGAGCAGGTTCCTTGTCTTTGGACTTGACGTGCTCTTCCCTGTGTTCTGATCGTCCTGCTCTTTCCGATTTCTGCGAGGAAGTCTGAAAAGATCGAGAGGGACGTGTATCAATATCTTGATATCTATCAGTTTTTTTTATATTATCCCTATTTCTAAGGTTGTATTTTTTCTTCTCAGAGGGCTCCCTTTGGGGAGACTTGTGTCCTTGGTCCGGAGATCTTTCTCTCCGCCGAGGAGACCTTCCTCTGGACTGGAATCTTTTTTCTTTAGGAGTGGATTGTTTATTTCCATCCCAGCTCTTTTTTTGAGTGTTTAGATTATTTTTAATAAATATTTTTTCAGGTTTTTCAATAAGTTGGGGTTTTACAGGTATTCCACCCAAACTATCTCTTCCTAGTTCTTCATAGGATTTTTCTATGATTCTGACAATTTCAAATGGTTGGTCTGCTATATCTGTCTCTTTCAACCTCTGGCGGATCGCCACATTTGCTGCTTCTCCCTTTATATTGGCTAGTAATATTGCCGAGACCTGCTTGAAGTCTTTTAGTAATTTCATACCAAGAGTTAAAGCAGGTTCTGGACCGTATTCATCTTGAATTTGTTTTAGCACATCAGGTATTACTGACATGGATGGAACACCATGTGTTTTTGTGTAAATGGAAGCAAAGACTGTACCCCAAGTGTCACAGTCCTCCACATGTGGTGCGATTCCCATTGGAAGACAGATAGTCAGAATCCGGTGTTTCTCAACCGGGGTGGTATCTGGAAATACCGCCTCTATTTGAGTGATTTTTTGTGCTAACCAGAATGGAATTTGTTCCCGTTTTGCGGGTACTTTACCTAGACAGGACTGTATGTTCTGTGGTGTAATTTTATTTGTGTTCCCCTGGTGAGGGATCAGCTGTGGAATTTTAATAGCTGGTAGGACTGTTGAAGTCCGCATTACATATTGGACTAATTGTCTGTGTATTTTAATTAGTTGTTTTACCAGTGCTAAAAGATCTGGTGCAGAAATTTCTTCAATGTCTGGATGTGGTGTGTATCCGGCTAGGACCGGCCACGTTGCTCCTGGTCTACCTAGTGGACCGAGCCTGGTGATGTGATTATTATGTTTTAGGGCGCCATTAAACCAGAGCAGGTGCTCTTGGTATTTGAGTGGTATTTCCACCTCCTCGAAAGGAGTGTACTCATTAGGAGGTTCCTCTATTTTGTAATAGTGGAAGTCCTTTGTTACAGCGTTTGCTGCTGGAAAGTTTATCCATGAATAGAATACCTCTGTCTGCCGATATTCGTGTGCCTCGATTATGAATGACTGTACCACCTCTCGGTGTCAGCCCATTTTCTATAAGTTTTAAAGGTATAGATTTCCTTATGTTGACCGGGATGAGTATTGCCTCCGGGTCTTGCTGTAGGAGACTATTGTCAGCCGCTATGAGTTCAGCTGCTATTCTAGCTGTCTCCCTTTCTTCTTCAGTTTCTGACATTCTAATGTCAAGAAAATTATTTTATTTATTTGCAGATCAGGTTTCTATGGAAACAAAGATTAGATGCACAATATTTTGGAACAGTGTATCCTTCAACGTTGAATAAACCAAGAACCATACATAGGAGTCTCCTCCTACTAAGTTTGGCGGATTTAACCTTTCACCCACTCCAGACGTCTTTGGAGTATTATGGGGAAAAGGGGTCTGTGTGAAAAAGCACGACTGAGTTACTCTAATGTCTTACGTTAGATTTATCGCCCATCCAAACAAGTTGGGCGCCATGTAGTGTAGTTCCTATCATCCCAATAGGCTCTGCGCATTGGAATAATATCTTCAATAGTATAGACGTAGGACAGAGGTTAACTAGGTCTTCTACTGTCGATATTAGACTTAAAGTTTAGTGTTTGCCAGCTAGCTCAGAGTTCACTAGAAACTTTCTCGAATAGACAAGGAGGAGTTTAACTTCCCTGGATAGACAAGAAGGGATTTAGTTTCTGACAACCATAGAACATGACAACTTTGCTCTCCCCTAATCAAGAGTGTATCTCTAGAGTCGTGTGAAAACAAAAGACAACTTATTTTACTCAGTCAGTTCAGTGCATTCTTAGTTTCACCAGATTGTAGAGAAAAGGAAGAGACGGGCGTGTTCAATAAAAAGATGTTATTTATTGATCAGTCTCTTTTCTCATACAAGAGAAATGAATCGCTATTATTGCAATACTTAGAGTTAAGTAAAGTGCATACAGTAATAACAGAATTATAAAATAATACTGTAAAAGCATTGATATGGTTTCTTAGCCATATGATACTTAAAATGGATAAAATAGATACATACATATATACATTGACTAATCGTACTCAACTGGTGCTTCTAACTACGCCTACCCCAATGTACCTGACCTAAGCCTAATACGTGGCGGGAGTAGATAAGTAGCAGTTTAAGTTAAGTTTGTTTTGCCAAGGGTCTGCTTCAAGAATTCTCTACAAAGGATGATTCAGTTCAGTACCTGGGAGTTTAGAAGGCTGGAGGGCTGGTATCTCTATCTCAGGTCTTGATATTCCAGCTGCCTGCGAGGGCTGCTTGGAAGCGCCGGAGCTGGATTTCTCGGCAGGAGAAAAGGCAGCGTCTCTCTCTCTCAGCGCGCCAGAAAGGAGGGGCAGCGTCTGTGGGCTTCGCTGTCAGCTGGGCTCCTCGACAAGACTCGCTGCTCCAATCTTGTCACCACCTCGTATGTTTGCTTAAGGCAATGTCGGTATTATTTATACCTGAAAGGTGCCGGGATTGACGTAAGGATGGACATAAATACGTCAATAAGGATGTCATACGAACTTGATCGTTCGCACATTCTTTACTGAAGTTCTCGGCTAAATCAAAACAATGGCTTTGGGGATTTCCCAGATCGTGGTAGGTTTGATTTGTTTTGAGAACACCGTATGCCTATTACGGGGCTGGAGGAATAGTGCTTGCCTAATGATGGCATGCGCTATGACCTAATCAGATAACGGGCTTCTGTGCCGTTGTGTGGCTAATCAGATAACGGATTTCTGTGCAGTTGAATGGCTGCTAGTTAATTATTAACCAGACAAGGGTCAGAAACAGGGGGATCGATACAGTACCCATAATAAATACACCACACGAAGACTTGCTCACACTTCACTTAAAACAAAATTGTTTCTTAACAACTTTATCTTTGGGTTCAATGAATACATTCCAATGTTCTTGGTGCTAGTTAGTTTTCTTTTATTTATCTCATATTCATCCTTTCATGATTGAATAAAATCCGTTATTCATTCATAACATAATTCTTCTTATTGTACGCTTATTTACAACACCCAATGTATTTCGGGCCATAAGGAAAAGACCCTTCTTCAGGGGTCTAAAAGAGGAAAGATACAGGACCACGTCAGTCACATTTGGTTGAATCGAAAAATTTACAACAAATATACATAACGTTCCATCAGGTCAGTATACATAATATGTGAAACATCTTAACTTTATGCATGGCACAGTGAACATATTGAGCAAAACGAACAATATGGTGTGAAGCTACCTTTAGTCAGAATCTGAATGTTAGTGATATGAAACAAAGCTGATTTGCGATTATATGTTTATCATGTCATAGCCTTATCATTGCATGACAACTCTTGTTAAACTGGCAGTTATTCGGAGAGGAAAGGCGTATCGAGTTATACGTGGAATGAATCGATGTGGTATTCAGCTTTGTGGAATCATGCTGAGCAATCACCATTCAGTGAACAGTAGAAAAAAAGCTCTAGTGCTTGTATACCCAGTTGCTCGTGAAACATGTGCGAGTATACAACGAGGCGCATTCACATCGAGAAATAAAAACACCGTAACGGTCTCATATAATGCGGTAACAGAAAAATGTTCATGTGGACTTACGATAGTAAATGCAAGCGTTCGGGTTCGGGTTCTCTTCGTGTTTCCGTGCTTCCTGCTGCGGCATGCCGGCAAAATGTACAGACAGATACCGTCCAGTTTAAATGAAACGACTCCAATCATGTGATCTGAGTATGCTGGCTTCAATGTAAGTCACGTGCGGAAATAACCCTATCATAGACGATCGAGGTACCCTTAATGTAAATGGGGATCTAAATAGAAAAGAAAAAAATGAGAGGAAAAAAGACTCCGGTTTGGAGATGAAATCGATGATCAAAAAACGATTTCAATGATTCTGTGGGTAGCCGTTTTTAGCGAACGCTACCCTTATGCTTAAAAAATCATGTGATGGGTCGTGAAGTTTTACCATATATTTGTTCCCAATGTGCTAGCGCTGCTACTATAGATTACCCCTGTGTAAAGGCTCTGACAGGAGCCCAGGTTTGAAATACTGCTTTTTGATTTGAGTCATTTAAAAGTGCATATCTCTTGATTTATTTATTGGATTTTTGTCTATTTAGTCTTGTTTTTTTAGATCAAGGTTGCCTATTTTCGTACATGTTGGTGTGGAGTCTTTTTGTGGTGTTTTCACTGTGTTACTGTAATTCAGGTGTTGCACAAATACTTAACATTTTGCCTCTTAAGTTAAGCCTGGCTGCTCGGTGCCAAGCTACCAGAGGGTGAGCACAGGTCAATTTAGGTTGTGTATCTGACTTAACCTGAGTGGTGAGTTATGCCTGGCTTGGGTGTACACCCTAGCCAACCAGAAACCCCATTACTAACAATATGACATTGAGTGCACCAGTTTAACCATCATTATGACAATGTCTGTTTAGTCAGAATGCCCTCCGCTACTCAAAATGTCTGTTATGTGGGAGAAATAAAGCAGTCACTGATGCTCACAAGCTCTGTGTAGTCTGCCTCCCTTCAACTTACTCTGTCAAGAAATGTGACATTTGCCAAAATAGAGAACTTTAAAAGATAGAGAGGGCATCAGAATATGAGGGCAAAAGAGTAGAATTAAAAAGAGAAGGCAACAGGAAAGATAAGCCTCCCAGCCTCCTTCAATCATCCTGCCTCTTCCTGACACGGGCTCCCTTACAGAGAAATCCATGGAGTTAGACAATCAGGTGACAAAGAAAGTCAACACCGTTATTCTTGACAATAAAGAACAAGCATTTGCAATGCAATAGGTCTCGTATTTACCAGAGTTGGAGCTATTGGCATTGTAAATGACAATGCCTTTTATTTATGTGTTGTTTTGGAAATAGATGGATAAAAAGGCACTGTCATTTACAATGGAAATAGCTTAAACTCTCTCAAATGCGAGATATTTTGCATTTCAAATGCATTTGGTGCCCATGCTAGCCCTCTGAGTAAATAAGACAAGCCACTGTTAACATAGTTAGGATTAGATAGGAAGATCTATGAGCAGCATGGATGGCGCTCATGAAGGTTGTTTGGGTTACTGCATTTCTCACCACCTTCTTAGTTAATAGAGTGCGTAAAGCGCTTAACAGGCCATTGCCCTCAGTCCACGGAATGTATAAAATATTGCCGGAACCTTCAGAAGGCTTGAATATCATAAGAACCGGCAGCGTTTTACTATCAGAACATATGGCACCTTACCTAATTGAAAACACTGCCCCATCTTTAAAAAAGTACACCTAAAAGCCAGCGATCTCACAATATTGAAACAAAGCCATCAACTAAATCAACTAATAGCCGCTCTAATGACTTACCACCGCTGAACCATAATTACAATGTTTCCATTGTTAATGAAAAACGAGCCACCAACCAAAATCCTGACTGCTCACACCGCCCAGATAATGCTACAGAAAAATACAAAGAATGCATGGTAGAGGAACAGAGTGTAAATGGCACAGACTGTCAGGGAGAGCTTCAGACGCATCTTTATTGAGTATATGCAGAACCTAGTTCTGAAAGTTCGGGTCTCCAAATATTCTAACTGAGGGGTGATTTCTGGGTCACTAGCTTTCTGCTGCTGTTCCAGAGTTATTGTTTACAGTCACACATGCAGTAGTGATTGAATAAAGGGAGTTACCGCTAGAGAGTCGGGAGTGGACAATCGGCCTAAGAGTGTAAAAAAAGATGCGTATTCCGTTGCCGAATATCATGGGTGAGTGGACTAAAGCATTCAATGCAGGCCCAGGACCAGTGTTCGTCCTTTCTCTCCTGTTGCCGTCAGTTCAGATCGGAGTGGTTGACCAGGGCCTTCCATCCTCACGAAGTCGACAAAATGAGCATCGATGAATAATATCAAACATTTGGTGAGCAGCAAATTAGTAGGCCACAGACAAACGAGTAGTTTACGAATACACAAAGGCGTGCTGAGGGTCGCGGGTTATGCTTATTCAGTGGGACGGTGAGAAAACGTGAGGCAACACATGGCTTGAAGTTACAACAGATGGACCCACGCTCCCTGGCTGTGCCTTGACCTGCACAGTGGACGGCTGAGGACCCCAGACTCTACCCCAGGGTCCCCTGGTGAAACGCCGACTGTCACCCCCGCTGCACGAGCTCTCCCGCTGTGACAAGACGGCGGAATGTGCAGACAAAGGTAGGAATGCGGAGCTGTCACTGCTCCGGCCACCAGACCGGATTTACTCTAAACAGCCATGGGGCTGGGAGGGGGTGCCACAAACCGGACGCGCACACCTACTGCTCAGCTCCTCTGTATTGTGGGCAGCAGACCAGACCCTACTTTATCACCCTGTCCTGCACACAGGTGTGTGTCAGGGGGCGGGGAAGGGGTGCAGGCGGCCGGCTACAGAACTGATAACACGGACACGAATAACACGGACACGAATAAAGCTTTCATTTAACCATCTCCTCCCAACAGCAAGACAGTGATCCACGTGAGCAATACAGCAATGCAACATTGACAAAAGCAACTAAAAACAAGAGACAGGACAAATCCGGTAGCAAAAGCAAAAACGAAACTTACCAGCGATTGTTTGCAGACAAGCTCACGCGCGCGACGCCGACAACTCTTTGGTACCCCGCTCACGCGCGCGACGCCGACAACTCTTTGGTACCCCGGGGGTGTCAACTAGAGCTCAATTCTGTTTTTCGTGAGAAGTCCTGCCTCCTCGTGCTTCTGTCAGTCACGCCCTCGAGCGCGCTCTCGTTTCTCCTCCCTCCTCCCGCAAGCTCGGCCCCTGCCTCCCACCGCTTTCCTCGGCAAGCCGGTGGAAGTGCACTGCAGCTGCCCCACTTCCCGCGCCGGTGGTGGCCGAGGTCAGGGAAGATGGCGGCCTCCCTTACCCTCAGGCTATGCAGAGCCGGGCTACGGTAGTTAATGGTGTCCGTGGCTCCGCACCTTCGCCAAGGCGGCTGCAGGTTCCTGAGAAGCGGAGGGACACTGCAAGGTGAGGTGGTGGGAAGGACGCTGTAAGTGGTGGTAGTAGAAGGCTGTGACCGCTGAAGGAAGATGTGAGGTTAGCAGAGCACTGGTTCAATGCCTCGCACGTGTGTGCTTCACAGGAGAGAGCGCCTGGCCGCAGCGCTCGTTCGCGTGCGCGTGTCACTTTCAAATCGCCTCAAAGGCGATGCGTGCGGCCAGGACTGTCTCCTGGGAAGCACACATGCCGACAATAGGGGCTCGGCGGAGACGCGCTTCGCGCGGCTAGCCGAGACCTAAAAATTACAACATCTACTCTTGCATGCAAGAGCATAGGCACCAATATGTTGGCTGCCTAATGATGACTACTCATAGTTATCATTCAGCACACAATAACGTCAAGTCACTCGAGGTCATTGTCAAGTGAAACTTCATCATCGTCTAAACACTGACTTTGATCATTAACAGTGTCACGCCCACCGATGGCAAAACATCCAGGTTTGATGGCGACACCTCCACCAATGCCATTTAAAAAGCCAAGATCCACCACCACGGTCAACCACCGTCAACGTCGAAGAGACAAAAATCAGCCTTGTCTCCATATGAATCTGCCACCACCTGGTCTATCTCACCCTCCTCTAGCCATTCATTGCATTCAGATAGACCTTCACCGGACAGACATATTCAGTCTTCACCGAAGAAGCGACAAGGAGAGGAGATATACACTCCTTAATCGGAATTGGAGAGGAGACGTACACTCCTTAATCTGCATTCAACAGTGACTATTTTCCAGATCCAGCCCCTGACCTCGTCCTATTCTGGCAATCATGCATTTGATGATTTGTTTCAGACACCTGTATGGCCCCTTATTCTGTCTACTTCAAGAAAAAATTCTGAAATTGACCTTCATGTCACCAAATAGAAAGTGGAAACTGCATCATCTGCTATTCTATAAGGAGCAAATCTATCTTTCCTCACAGTTCTCCTGTCAGTAGGTGAACAAGATCATACGCCAGATCCTGATCGCCTTTTTCTGTCACCAATTGTGAAACATTGAGTTGGTTGGGGATAGGGGTGAAACCCTACTCGAGCAACAGCACACTCCTTGTCAGGATAAACCACAAAAAGTCACAAAATATAACCTGTACTTAACCTTCTGGTAGCTTGGCAGAAAAGCTGTCAGGCTTAACTTGGAGGGAATGTGTAAAGTATTTATGCATTTATAAAGGAACAAGAGGTCCCTTACTGTGGAATGTTAATAAACATTACCCATAAAAGAAAAATACATTTTTTGTTAGAATATCCAAATGGATATATATGCAAATATGTATTCAATCATATAACAAACACAATAAAATTAATAGTGGGAAGCAACAAGAAGAAAATAATTCGAACTTTCAGGGCTCAGACATTTCTTAGTGACTGTAGAAGCAATAACGCATTTTTGTCACTGTTTATTAGGGGATACCAATGCTATTTGAATTTGAAAGAAACATTTGCAGTAGTTATGGTACTACTGGCCAACGTTTCGATCCCGCTTTACAATATGACCGATCATCATCAGGGCTCAAAAGAATGTGCCGGAGACAAAAGAAAAAGGCCTATAACCAACCACATTCAGGGGAACTGGAAGTCCAGAGAACAAGGGCTAATAGGTGTGGCAATGCACAATGTCTGGTAATTAATAAAATGATGTCCCATCGCATCGATATATGGAATTATGTTCAATTGCATCAATTTAGAGCAATTTGAGACTGCAGATCTAAAAGTGAAAGACAGCAGTCAGGGCCTTAGTGACATAGCATTTATGTTTCTTCTATGGTGTATGTTAAATGATATTCCACAGTAAGGGACCTCTTGTTCCTTTATAAATACTTGTACCCATGGTCCCTTATATACCTTTGGGTTTCCTAGTCTCTGAAAACACGTAAAGTATTTATGCACCACCCAAACAGCAATAAAGTGACAACACAACACAAGAAAAATCCCACACCAATTTAGAAAAAAGAGTGAAATGTAATAACTTATTTGACATCAAAACAAAAAAAATTCAGTCCGTAGAACCGGAGATATGCAGTTTTAAGGGTTTTAGGTAACTATAGCACCTAAAAGCACAAAGCACAACTCACGTTTATCTGGTTATGCAAGACCGGGTGAAAGTCACAAGATCAGGTCAAACATGATGGAGCGTGGGTTGGATACAGGGACCAGATTAGTCCTGATGAAAAAGTTACGTTCTAAAGTCCAGCGGGAAGAGTCCCGTTTGTGCTTATGAAGGCCACGAGGCGCAAGGAGAGCATTGCGGATGGTTGTTGCTGTAACACAAAGGCAGACTGGGCATCGTATACGGTCATCACTGTAGCGCAGATCCTATCTGGCATCGCGTACTGTCGTTGCTGGAGATTCATATTGGTGGTTACCCCGGGCTGTCGATGCTGTAGCGCAAGCGCAGATCTCACATTACCGGTGGTCGCTTTACCTCTAAGAGTCCGGCTCACCGGAGCTTCATGTTGCCGGTCCATACATACGTGCCTGTTAATGGCCGCAAAGAGCACCAAAGCTTCATGATTTCTCCTTTTGTTTTAGGAAGAGCTCAACTGATGCCACACCAGTGGTCCAGGACCTGGGAGGCACCTTTTGGGGGACAGGAACTCACTCCAGCAGAGGCCAGTAGGGCTCAAGTAGGTCCAGTTGCATGTCCAGTTGTTGTAGGTCAGCTGGGCATTTGGAAAGAGTCTTCTGGAGCTTGATGTGTCCCTAAAGTTTGAATCAGGAGGTCAGACAGCTGACCCTTGGAGCACTTCAGCCTTGGATGAAGGATGCTGGTCCCGTCTTCCTTCTCAGACATCAGGTCTGGGCTCAGGCAGAAGGTTAGTCCTCTGGCAGCAGGGCTGTCATTTTTTAGGTCTCGCTAGAGCCAGCACATGTGGTGGTCGGGCGAGACATTTAGTGAGTGGGGGCTTTAGAAATGCGACCACAAGCTTTTGCTTGTGGCCTAAAGCTTGCTGTTACGTGCGTAGCAGCCATCTGGCTTTCCTCACGATCAGGCACCATATAGCTTTCCTCTCGCTTGCTCTCCAGACCAGCGCATGCCCCTCCCCGTCCCCCACCACGAGTGTGTCTCGCGGCCGCAGGTCTGTATTCCAACACTGCTTGCTCTTTAACTGTCCCGCTTTCACTTTCGCGGCCAATGCTTGTTTTAATTATGATGTGCTAGCTGTACAACAAGGACTACCAGCTTAGCTTCACGAGTGACAAAATGTATGCTCCCAGACTTATCAAAACATTTCCCAAAGGTTCGGTTCATTTTTCTGCTCCATAAAACAGAAGTTTTTTTAGTACAATGTCCAAGAATCTCGTTAAAGTATTAAGAGTAGGCTGTAATCTCGGACAACCCTTACTGAGTGCTGGCAATCAGCATGCTGCCTCGAAAGCCCTTAAGATTGTTGATGCTTTACATAAGAGTCAATTTGCCCTCCCTCCATGAGACATCTCACTCAACCCTGCCCAAACACTCCCGCTGAGGGGGCTTTGTCTCCGCCATTTGCACTTACAGGGCCTGATTCATGACCTTGGTTGCGAGAGGCGAGGCCGCATCAACCCCCATCCTGGCCCTTTGAAGCCACAATGGCTTTGAGATCCGTTTGCGTATTCCGCCCTGGTGCTCTCTCACAACTCCCTGCCGAGCTAGACGATGCCTCCCATCGTCCTGTCCTACAGAAATACTCGTTGCTGTCGGAACTGTTGAGCTGGAGCGGAGTCAGTCTTATCAGCTTTTCTAATATCTAAGGCCCTTTCAGAACCCCCGCTGGCCTGTTAGGAGGCACACGTCTGTCGCACTCTTCCCCAGCCCCGCCAGCCTTTAGGAACCAATGACTTCTTAGTACTAACTTGTCTTCATTCGTAACCTTCCAAGAGGACTGGCCCTTTTACTTTAGTTGTTACACTGTGAGTTATTTTACTCTGTAGGCACTATTTTCTTCAAATAGTTTCTCCTACTGCAGGCACAACATGCTTTTCTGTAACATTCAGTGCTCCATGCTGCTTTCCCTTTCTAAGCAGCCCGGGACAACGGTGGCCGCTCCTTAGAATATGTCTTGCATCTACAAGAGTTTGAGCTATTGGCATTGTACATGACAGTGCCTTTCAATTATGTGTTAATTATCATAACATTTAAATACAACGGATTGCCAATTACAATGCCAATAGCTTAAACCCTCGCAAATGTGAGACCTATTGCATTGCAAATGCTTGTCTATAGTATCCACAGGTTCTGGAGTGTACTGAAGAGTGGATCGGAGGATCCTATTTTTATATACAATCAACGGGAGAGTAAGGGTTTGGGAGGCCACTCTTCAACCCCTATTTAACACGTTACAAAAACACAAGAGTGCCTATTAATATGGACTGTGAATACGCAAGTGACAGTGTCCCTACTTACTAGAAAACCACAATATGGAAAGTTATGTGCTTACAAATGAGGTCAACAGACTGGAAAAGAAAAAAAGAAAAAAACTAATTTCTTAAAAGAACCCTCACTCACCCTAGTGGTGACATGCTTCATCATGGGGTTCCCACAGGAGGGACCGAATGCCCCCCCTGTGTGCTGCGACGCCTGCAATTGCAGCAGAGCGGGTTATTTTTGAAAAAGTGTCTCAATGAAAGGTGATTCGTGATGTGAGTGAATGTTAAATGATCACAACTGGACCCAATAAAACTTTATTAGTGGACCAGTTGCTCAAATTAAAAACAGTGAGGCCACATGATGGTTTATTATTAGAACCACAGTGTCCTGGTGTGGGTGGTCAACATGTTTCTGCTGTTTGGTGCGTATTAAGCTCAGCTTTCTTCAGGACCAGTGAAAAAAAGGAAATAAAGAAGCCCCCGGGCGTCCACGCACACTAAGGCGTGTCCACTCCGTGGGGACAAATGTGAAAAACATGGAGAGCGATATAGTCTCCAGGCGAATTCCAGGAGCACTTGCTGCGGGTAAAACCGTGAGTCAAATAGGGAAAGAATTCTCTCCTTGTTTTTCACAACTCTATCCCTATAACTATTCAACATGACAAGAAACACACAATGCCTAGACTTTGCATCCTGGGCTCCAGAACACATTTACGTAACCAGTGCCTTTTTTGATGCAATGGTCAGTTCCATTTGTCTACACTTTTCCTATTATGCACTAATTCAGTTTGGTGATTGTCAAGCAGTGCAGATCACAGATTGCTTAAGGCAGTAGTGGTACCCAGTCTTTCTGGAATTATCACTCACTCTACACAGGAGATCGCCATGCGACCTAGATCTCCTAACCAGACTTTAGGGCCAAATCCAACACCCAAGCCTACAATCCAAGAATATGGCTGCATGGCTCTTGAAGTCACACATTATGGACAATTGAACCCCTCCACCCCCTCCAGAATGTACGGAAATCCTAGAAGAAACACTGTTGCTTGACAAGATCTTGCCTTGACAAATGTCATAACCCTATCACGTGTCAGGAAATAATAATGCTACCTTATTTACTTTTTCTTTCTAAGTCATTTTCACAAATCGCTTCACTAAATGTCCCCCTGGCTGCCCCAACAATGACAACTCTTCATTCATTAGATGTCGAGAGAGTGCTTAGCTTGTACTCAGACAAAACTAAGAACATTACAAAAATGAAACAATTATTTCTTTACTACGGACTTCAGGCAAGGTTTAGCTACTTCTAAGCACTCCATTGCAAGATCAATAGTAGCATGTACATCATTATGTTATCAACAGGTGAAATAGACCTTCTCTGGTTAACCCAAAGCCCATTCCACTAGAGGAAAAAGACAGATATGCCTTGGATTAGAAATTTCCCCATCGCTGAAATCTGTACAGCTGCTAGACAGATATCTGTTCCGTGTACATTCATTAGCCACTACTGCGTAGTCCGACACTCAGCCAAAATCCAAGGTAGGCAGGAAACACTTAGGAATCTTTTGAAGTGATTTCCTCGGCAATAAACACTCCTACTGAATGCAAGTATTTAATAGTTACCCTTTGCCTAGCAGCTGAAATATACATTATCACTAGCTTGCAACTCTATGCTGGCATTTATGGCTGTCAGTGAAGAGCCTACGATGCAGAAGAAAAAGTTACATGCCTGTAGTCCTGTTTCTGCATCCTAAGAATATTAATTGGAGTCCTAAAAGGCCAACCATCCTCCTAGCTGTTGAACTTTATAGGCAGGTCGATAATCTGAAATCATTTGACATTTTATCCAGAATAAGAACTGTCTCTGGGAGGCAAATGCCAGTGCAAGGCATTGTGGAAAGGGTTGCCGAGAGACAGACTCCTTTTCCTTTGGCTGCAATATAATCCTATTTGGCTACGTTTTTTACCCTCTTGTACACATTCTTAATTAGAAGTGCTACCTTTTAAATTCTGCAATTCAGTCCTTTTTAAATGTATATGATGGCTTTATATGCACATTCAGGAAAAAATTGTACCTTTGATAGGCTTTCATTACATGTTTCCATTATTGGCTCCTTGGACAAAGACTCTATTTACTGCTGTTTCCATGGAAGAAAAGTATGCCCAGGGTCCGTGCAGCAGATCAAAAAATATTTTAGCATTTATGATTTAATTATAGATTCCTTCATGCAGAAACAGGACTTCAGGTACGTAATGTTTTCCTTCTTGACTCACTTGATTGAGGCCACGCCCTTAACTACATATCTCACACCCCTTGTAAAGGGCTCCTGGTCACCCCTCTTTGGCCATGCCGCATTTAGAGACTACCCATTTTGTTTTTAAATCTCACTTATCGCCCTAAATGGAGGCACTTGAGTGTGGGTCAGGGGAGGCTAAAAAAAATAAGAAGAAGCCAGGACTGGTTGGAGAATGCAGTCTACAAGTTTTGGATGAGGTTTAAGGTATCAGGACGTGCCTAGGAGGTGGGTGTTTGGGGGTGGAAAGCAGCACGGGACAGAGAGAGCTAGAAAACACATGCGCTCTCACAAAGTATTGAACGAAAAAGTAATTCTCTAAATTTGAGCAGTAGGAATATAAAAGTCTGCAATCAAAAAGATGGATAAGAGGCTATGCTGCAAGGGAGGGACAAAATCGAGGAATTGGAAGGGCATACAGAAGATGGACCAGAAAATCTATCAAATAAAATGCAAGTATATAAGACTAACAGCAAAAGCAACCAATGGTAATCATTGGGCTTTCCCAAACCCCACTGTAAAAGTTTGATGTACTCCACAATAGAGTTTTGGTAAAGGCTGTCTGGTAGGCAAGCCAGAGAATAGGGGAAATTCGGTTTGCTGCAGTTCACTGAAAGAGAGCTATAAAATATGAAGTCCCTTGTTTCCCATTGGATCCTTCAATGAACATTTATTTACATGGGATTATATTCTGGGAAGGCTGACATCCTTTTTTTTTTTTTTGCAGAGTTTTATATAGCGCTAACTAGACCCGAACCGAATCAGGTATCAGAGCTCTTTACATAGCACCAGTTACGTTACATGAGGACACACATTCATTTTTGGCACGGGGAGATTAAGTGATTTGCCCAGAATCACAGGAGTTTTTTTTTTATCCTTGTATGTTATCATTCCAAAGCATGTTGTAACTGTAAATATTTAAATAACTGGAACGTGGAAACTGGAACTCTCTTGTCAGTTTGGCGCAGGACCTCATGCTACTATCTTTACAGGCATCTCGAAGTGCCGATGTACCAATAAGATCCCAGAGTCTGAATCCCTTGATAGTGGATCTTTTGGGTAGCCAAGAGATCTGCCACAGGAGGGTCATATGTGGTTGTTAGTGTGCTGTTCCATTTGGTCCAGTGTAATGACCTGTGCCAGCATTTTTTTCAACTCAGTTTATTTTATTATTTTTCTGCAAACAGAAGTAAGACAGTGGCAAAAGAAAGAAATACACATATAGAGTAAAACAATACTCTGAGAGGCGGGTTACATTGTGGGAGAGAGGGAAAGACTGTGCATGACAAATCATTTTACAGATAATGGTAGGATCACTTATTTACATGTTCATTGAAGCATATTCATTAAAGCATATATGCACCATCTTGTGAATATTCTTTGATTGACATACAGGTATTTAATCTTAATATGGGTTAAGTATAGATGTTGCATTCCAAGATAATTGAGCCGGTTATAGCAATGATAACTGGGATAAGTTCTTACATCTTCATTTAAGCCTTACGTCTTCATTTAAACCTCGGATAAGCATCACATGGTAGTTTTTCTTGGATAGGTACACAGGAATATAACATTAACAGATGACAGGGTTATCTGTAGTATTCCAAGATCATTGATCCGGGTGCAGCAATTATAACAATTGTATATGATCTGGTTGGAGAATACTATTATTTCTAGAGGGATCCAAATGTATACGTAAGACGTGCACAGGTAAGAATAGAATAACGCTACCTCTTGTGTTTAAGGGAAGTTAGAGGTTTAGATGACGTTGCGATCTAGTATTATATTTGCGGGAGTGTGTTATGTTGGTTGTGAAAGGGAGAGCTACAATGGGAGATATCCCCTTATTTGAAGGTTATTTCATGGAGCTCATAAGTGAAAGATCTGTCATCCAATGATTTCCATATTGATTTGCGGGCAGAGCAAGAAGGAGAGAGTTGTTATGCTACATTGTCGGCTCCTCTAAGGAAGGTAATCCATTCCTGCCACATAGAGAAGGATACCGACTTACACGTTTTTTCAATTGTTCAGTACCAGTTTGCATGCCAGAGTGGTCATTAAATCCAGTAGGTGACAGTTATTGTCACGCTTGAGTTGAGGGTCTAGACGGCCTAGAATAATGTATGATAATTCTTTAGTAGGTACAATCTTTAGAGTATGTTTAATGCAATCTAGAATTTCATTCCAGAAGTTGTGCAAGACGGGACATTCAAATAACATGTGGGCCAGGGTACCTTCCTGCTGGTCGCAGCTCCAACAGTTGGGATTTTGTTTGAGCCCAACTTTGAAGAGCCTGGAGGGTGTCCAGTATGGTCTCTCAATTATCATATATTTAGTCTGGGAAAGGGTTGGAGAGATTTTGTGTAGGAAGGGAGATTTATTGATGGCTACCCAGTCAAAAAGAATTTTATTTGTGTTCAATTTGGCTTCCCATTTCCGTCGGTTTTGTATTAGGTTTTTATTTTGGTTAGGTAGGAGGAGTTTGTATATGCGTGAGGCCATGTGGCCTGCCTTGAGTAGGTGACCCAGAAGCGTGGGAAGAGACGGTGTGGAACTCGAGAAGTTCTTTTTTATGATCCTTACTTTAAGTTGCGAGAATATATAAAAGTCTACATTTTTAAGATTGAATTGGTTCTGTAGGGATGAGAATGGAAGTGGAGAGGCCCGTCAAAGATAGCTTATATTAGGTTAATGCCACTTTGTGACCATTCAGGCCAATAAATTGTGGATCCATCAATTTTGAGTTCATGATTATGCCATAAGACAATTGTTGCAGCTTCTCCTCCGAACGTGAGTCAAGACGCAGAAGGGCGCTTCTAGTGTTTTGTATGATATTTCTAGGGTATGGTAGTTGGGCTGTACTCATCAGTACTAGCATTCTGAGTGGGGCATTCTGTATGAGGGATTTTTCTAGTGTTGCCCAAAGAAGTTCGTATGTCAGATTATCGATGAACCAATTGGTACCTTGTTTGCAGAGAAATGCCACCTGATAGTTTCTGAAGATGGGTAAGGAGAGACCCCCCTTGTCTTTTGCTAATTTGATTTTTTTTCAGTGATACTCTGGATTTCTTGTCTTGCCATAGGAATTTACTGAAGGTTTTATCTGTTTTACTTAAGAATTCTTCGGTTAAGGTCATGGGCAGCATGCTAATAAAGTAGTTGATTAGACGGGTGATCAGGGTTTCGGCCCTACCCCACCATGACAGGAACTTTGGGAACCAACTGTCTAGGAGAGAAACAATTTTTTGGGACAGTGTTTTTTCATATTATGTAAAGTGGTGATGAGTTCGCTTGAGAATTCTAATCCTACATATTTAATAGAGCCCTGTTGCCAGGCTAATCCTGATGACCCTAGGATTTCCTTGTCTCCATTCCGACTAAAGAGTTTTACCTCAGATTTGACCTTGTTAAGGGAGTATCCTGAAACTTCTGAGAATTGGTTGATAGTAGACATTAGGGCTGGAATGGCAGAGGGGGCATCCTCAGTAACCATTAGCACATTGTCTGCGTACGCAGCGAGCTTGACAGTTGTATCACCGAAGGTAATCCCAGTGATGTCCTGATTTACTCTGATATGTTGGAAAAAGGGTTCCAATGCCAAGAGGAAAAGGGGGGCAAGAGTGGGCACCCTGCCTGGTGCCCTGTTTCAGGTTAAAGGCAGAGGAGATTGGGCCTTCAGCTCTGACTTTAGCGCTTGGTTTGTGGTAAATGGCCATTATCATTTTGATTAGACTGTCACCTAAGTTAAATTTCTCCAGAACAGCCTTTAAGTATCTCCAATCTACCCTGTCAAAGACCTTTTCTGCTCTGCATCCAGTGTGATGGCTACTGTAGGGGAGTCTAGGAGTTTAGCTTTCTCTATAGTGTGGCATAGCAATCTTGTGTTATCACTGGATAGTCTGTGCTTCAGAAAGCCCACTTGTGATGGATGTATGAGTTTGGAGATGTATTGTTGTACTCATTTTGAGAGGATTGCGGCTTAGATTTTACAGTCGAGATTTATTGTTGGAATCGGTCTATAATTCTTAGTTAAGAGAGAATCTTTACCTTCTTTGGGCAGCACGGTTATGATTGCTTCGGCCAAAGTACCCATAAACTGGCCAATTTTGGAGAAATGAGCAAAAAGCTTTGTTAGCGGTAATACTAAGAATGAGGAAAAAGTTTTGAAGAATTTGGCATTGAACCCATCGGGTCCTGGGCCTTTACCTGGTTTGAGTTTATTGATTGCCTCTGTGATTTCACTTTCTATAGTCGAGCTGTTGATTGAGGCTTTTTCTACTTCCGTGAGGCTTGGGAGTGTAACATCATTTAAATAGCTGTGGCACTTCGAGTGGTTGACATCTGCGTTTTCCTCATATAAGTTCTTATAGAAGTCTCTAAATATATCGGCAATATTATTAGGGTTGGTGTTGATGCTCCCTTCCTTATCCTTCATAGAGTTATTGGCACATTTTTGTAATTTAAATTTTATGTAGGATGCTAGGGTTTTGTCAGCTTTGTTTGATTTGCATAGTTTAATGCTCTTCTGTCTATTGACCCAGAATACCGCGTAGTTACTAATGATTTTGTTATATTCATATTTTCTATTTTGTTGGTGATGTGTGCTTTCTCTAGGTCCGCTATTTCTTTGTCTAATTTTATTAGATTGGAGTTAGCCTTTTTGTTCGTTTTTGATCTGATCATGAGTATCTCACCTTTTTATTTTAAGGCCTCCCATCTTGTGAGGTCTGATGTCTCCTCGACCTTATTTTCAGTAAAATAGTTGTGGATCACCTCTTTAATTGCTCTTATATTGTTTTTACCTGCTAAAATCTTGTCATTAAAGCCCCAGCTTGGTTGTTTTTTATGTGGTGCAGGGTCAGGATTGGAGAGTGTAATACTGGAGTGATCATAATTCTCTCTGGGCTCTAATGTAGTTTGGTCTACTTTACATAGAGCATTCCTTAGATCATGATGTAGTCTATTCAAGAGTACGACTAATGAGGAAAGAAATAGAATGTATATTCTCTTTCTGCAGGATTTTGGACTCTCCATGCATCTACTTAATTGAATTTCGTATATAGTTTCTTGAGAGCTTTGAGGGACTTGTTTGGGTGAAATGGGAACCTAGAGTTTTTGTCTAGATGTGGATCAAGAGGCAAGTTAAAGTCGCCCGCTAGTATGATAGCGGCTGTGTCAGGTATTTTACCTATTTATGTGTAGAGATCATCCCAGAATGAGGGGTCTTCCTTGGTGGGTGCATATATGTTTGCCACATAAAATTCCATATTATCTTTGGTAAGCTTTGTGATAACCCATCTTCCATGTGTGTCGAAGATGTTTGATATTAAATTGATTCTAGAGTTGTTTGCAAGTAATGTTAGGACCCCATTTTTCTTTCCCACGGTTGCTGAGTAGGCTACCTCTGAGAAGTAATAGTTTGCGAAATTCTGGGATAGTGTGTTTTCTAGTTTGGTTTCTTGGAGAAGAATTACGTCTCCTTTGTGCCTGTTTAAATATTCTATGATCTTTCTCCTCTTGACTGGATGATTCCTCCCTTTCACATTTAGTGATGCAAGTTTAATGCATTGGTTTTTATCCGCCATTAGCATGGGTGGGGACATTTCTTTTTACCAACGTCACCTTTTTGTGAGATATAACTATTAAGGGCATTGACTTACCATAGAACTTCCCTTTGTATATAGCAGTTTGAAATGAATAGTAAGGTACACAAATCAGGATGCAAGAGAGCCAACAAAAAGTACAATAAAAGGAAAGGAAAGCAAAACCTATCCCCTGTAATCACCCTCACCCCTTACAGTCGCCAACGGACGTAGTGATAAGAGGAAAAACAGCTCCTCCGTAGAAACAAACATTTAGAACGTCATCTTTTTGGAGATACACCTTACTAACTTAGGGAGGTCCATTTACTTTATGTGAACTCAACTTTGAAATCACAGGTTGTGTGGTTCGGTTAAGAATCAATAGACCAAGGAGTTTGATTGAAAGAATTTTGTGTGACTTCAATGGTGTTTACGTGTGTATTTATATTCAATAGGTATATGCGTTGAGTATGTAAGTATATGCAAGAGATTTAATTATGTGAATTTTAGAAGTGAAGTGTTTAGGATCAATGGATGTGCATGTATGTATTTATATGCGATGAGTATATACTTTGAGTATGTTCAGCAAGAATATGCAAGGGATTTAGTTATGTGTGATAGATTTACGGTGTTTTGGATCAATGGTTGTACATGTATTCCACAGCTCTCAGCATTTTTACAACAGAAATAATTGACCTGCAAACGTTACTTAGTCCTAGCAGATTATTTTACAGGTAATCTTACCGCTTTGGCCTGTGAACCATCAGATGTGTCCCGACCTTATACAGATATAGACAGTACATTAGACATTAGACTTCGAGAGCTAGACGAAGGTCCTCAGTCGTGAGGCGATGAAGCCAGACGAGATTTGATGTTCATTTGGCGATAAGGCCATTGGAACATATTTGTAAGCAGTTCGCCAATAGCGCGCCACCTGGCGACTAGGCACAATTGATATTATGTGATTAGGTACATTTGGTATTAATTACATTGGGTAGGCCTCTGTGGCTTTGGCTGGTTGAGTAATGGTCTTGTATTGTTGCCTCCTTGTAATCTAACTTTATTCGATGAAGATCAGCATGTTAGCTATCGACAGTCGGTCGGTTTGGTTCAGGATCAGAATTGTTGCGTTTATTGTGCTCAGATTGCTCAGGGAGTTTCCATGATATCCTTAATTCTTCGGACGAGTGAGCCTGTGTTAGGAGTATTGTTGACTGGTTGTAGGACCTGTTTCTTTGAACACCGAAGTGTCCATCTGCATTTCTCCTTTTTCATCCAGGAACTTGTTGAGGGCAGTTGGGTCAGAAAGTACGCAAGATATACCATGGACGATGATCCTGAACTTTGTTGGGCCTATGAATGTTCCTTGGGCACCAGCAGATTTCATCTTCGGTCGAAGTCCTATGAAGCCTTTACGTAATTCAGCTGTCGCCTTCAAATAATCCTGTGAGACGAACATTTTTGTGCCTTTCCAAAGAATGTGGTTGCATTTCCTCATATGGGCTAGGATGAATTCAACAAGTTGGTATCTTAGTGGCTTGCAAACAATGCGATGCGGTGTTCTCTGGTGAGGAGGTATCCTTGCTCGGACTCTGTGGGCCCTGCCAAATTCCAGTTCCTTTTCGAATTTTATGTTGGTTGCTTCACTTACCTAAAAAGGTGATGCATGAGTGAGCCGACTCCTTTTCGCCTTTCGGCATACCGAAAATACGTACATTTCCGCGTCTATTTCTGTCTTCTAATTCTGATATTTACTTGGCAAAGGAACGGGAAGCATTAGTGAGATTTTGGATGGATTTCTTCATTGTGTTCCTGTTGTCTTCCAGGTTGCTGATCCTGTTTTCGGCTTCTGCAATTATGGTTTTTGTTTCCTTCATCTCTTGGTGAATGACTGCAATTTCATTTTGCATGATGTCAGTGTTTGTTTTTGTCAACTTGGCCAGTTTGAGGACATGCAAGTTTTTTGAAGATCATCTCCATTGTCGAGTTTATATCTTGTTTTATTTTTACTGGAGAGTCTGGGTGTGGAGGATCCGCTTTCACCCTTTTCAGGGTTTGTTTAGTGTCCTTTTCTGTCATTTTACAGTTTGACAGTTAGAGGTTGGGCTTTCTGTTATTACGAGGTTATCTCACCACTATTTGCCCCAGTCTCACCACTGTTTACCCCAGTCGATGTGGTCTGGGCCTGGATCGTGCAGTGCTTATGGTGACAGACTGTGTTTGTGACCAACTGGGGAAGGATGACTCAGTGATGTGTTATTTTTAAGTAGATCCTGTTCTTCTCCGTATGTTGCATCTTCCCTGGGGCTAAGTAACTAGTCCAGTATTTAGACCCCACACTAGTATAACTACACATCGGCTGCCCTGAGTTTGCCATCATACACAAACTAGGTTCATTTGCCTATTGTTACTCTGGGCTGCCCACCAGCCTAGAAGAACTTCCAAGAGAGAGCCCTCCCTGTGTTTAAAAAAAACCTCTTATTCATAGAAGTAATTTTGAAGTACATACAAGAGTTTTGGGAGGGAAATCCTTGTGAATAAAGCAATTATGACTATTATAGTTAGGATAAGTTGTTTCAGCCATGAACCTTGTTACATAAAGTTTCTAGTTGAGGAATTATATTAAATTCCCAGATAAGTGTAGGATCTATAGTGATTTGTATCCCCAGGTATCTGAAACTACAAGTCCATGTTTGCATGGTTTTGTCAGTTCGCTGCCGCCCTGAATGAGCACTTCTATCTGTATTCAAGACATCAGAAGCTCTATAGCTATGGTGTAGGGAGTCCTGGATGGAGGTTACTTCTGTCTAGTGCATCTATTGATAGGGAAAGGTTGAGCGCATGCCCCATTTGCCTTGACTTGAGTCCCTAGGTTATTGCACAACACACATATAAAGGCGTTGAATCTAGGAGCAAATTAATCTTTTCAAGGTTTTGATAAAGGGACTCCCATCTCAACATGTCAGTATTAAAGTTGGTGATCGTCCCTGAGGTATGTGAATTATATTTCCTTTCTGGACCATGTGTCATACTGCATCAATGTTTGTAATGTGGATATAATCAAGACCTGCTCCTTAGTAATCTGTGTTGTTGACCATGTGTGTCTTGTTTTTTTGTGGCAAAATGTACTGCACATTCAACTGTCCTAGGTAACCCCAAAACATTCTGTCTCACCAATTACCTTCGACCCGTACTTCCACCTCAGAAGCATCTGTCATTGTTAAATAACTTACTATAATAACTAAACTTAACATTAAGTTTTGGGGACTAAAAGTTTGGTTTGGATGGTTTAGTGCCCAGCCAAATTGCCTGCTATACTTAGTAGAAGAAATCAGAAAGGAAGATTAGGCAGGTGTACCTTCCACATGGCAGTTAATGTTAATAGATGCGTCAGGAACACAAATAAACAAGTGAGAAATATGCATTGTAACCTGCACTTTAATCATCACTAATTTCAATGGATTCTCATGTTGTGTTTTCATTCCTTATTTCTGCTGTGGTCTGTGTCATGGCACACATTTCTATTGCTGTTCTGTATTTTTCTGGGACTCTGTTTCTTCCTTGCCATCTTCACTTCCTGTTTACCCTCCGGGCAGAATTCTACTAGTGGGGCAAAGCAAGGAAGGGGCTCTATCCTCATAGTGCCTAGGTAGACGGAAGGCGCCCCCTCTCCTCTACACAGTTTCAGACTGCCTACAGTGTGTTGAAAAAGTATGCTTTTCTTTTGAAGTTCACCTTAAGTTTATCTGGACACATCAGCATGCACTCCGAATCCATCGTTTTTTGTTGTTTGCATCCGTGTCCGAGTAGTTGAGCAGACATGTAATCATGGGTTGAGGAGGCATCCCTGGGGAAGGTGACCCTCTCAATTATGAAACTGGGAGAAAGGTCCCTCCTTAGGCTCACACGACTTTAACCTAGTGGTGACAATCTGATTGAGCGTGTGCTCTCTACCCCCTCTGATATACCCACCAGTCTAAGATTGCTTCAGCACGTCCTCCCTTCTCTGTCGTCACGTTTGTCTTTCTGTAGTTTTGATGTGATGGCGAATTTTGAGACCATACTCTGGAGTGTACTGAATGAGTTTTCAGCATCAGATATACAAACTTCCACTTCTGGAACGCGGTCAATTGCATTGAACAGCAACATGTCTGTGATTTTTCCTTTCAGTGATTAATGCTTCTCCTGATTGGCTTTCAAAAGAGTATCCATGGGTGACCTGTCTCTGCCTGCTGCGTCTGTCCTGGTCGTGATTGAGGGTGGCTTCAGTGAATCCATATGAGTTCATAAAAATATTTTTCCATCTTAGACTGTTGCGATATAGTCCACCCTTTATCTTTAATCATTCTCCTTGACTGAATGTATTACGGTGCCACTGTATTAAGTGTGCCCGTCTCCTGGGAAATCACTTAAAGTATTTCAAGTGTCATTCTTAATGGCAAATTGTGTCCATTAACATGTTTGAGGCCCTATTAATTTAATCAACATTATTCTGGACTGATCTGTGTAGGGTCTCTCCAGTCATTCATCAGAGCCCAAAATGTCCTTGTGCATGAGTTGCAGTTACTTCTCCGAGGTACAAAGAAGCTGCAGTCTAAGTCGATTGCCAAAATATGTAAGCAGTATGACCAAATCACACTGATGGGTGACTAGCCACCAGAAGCGACAGGGTCTAGTGGTGCTGTTTGTTTTTAATTCTATTTTACGTTATTTCTTTGAGAGGATACTCACATGTTTTACCATTTTATTAAGTATTTGTAGAGTGTAACATATACTGGTTGTTTCTTTAGGGTTAAAAGAGGGCATGGGAAATTACCATTCCATTGTAGAATAGTGATGAACATATTTTGTGATGGAGAAGGGTCTTACAAGAAAGATATTTAACGCATTACTTTTTGATAAATGAAGAGCTTTTGAATAATGGTAAGAGGGTTGAACTGATTACCTTTCCTGACTGGGAGCCAATTTAAATGGACAATGCTGGACAGGTGAGATGTGGTTGCATTTCTTACGTTTAAACAGCAGCTTTCCTGGGTCATTTTCAGTGTGTTGGATAATGAAAGAAACCCAAGTGAATGCTGTTGCAATATGACATCTGAGAATGCCAGAACCTTTGCTTCTAGTAAAATGTTATCTAATGACCATATACCAACTATTCCAGAATCGTGAGAGAGTCAGACCCAAGTTACTCTGGTACAATTGATGTCATAGCACTCTGAAAATCACTCTCTCGCTAAATAGGATAGAGTCCGCTTCCAACTTTGGGTTTCTGGATTCATGAAGAATGGGAGTTCATTCGGGCATGTCCTTATTTCTTGTTTTTCTGTGCAGGCACATTTCTTACATCTGCTTCCCCCATGATAGGTTTTGATATACTAAAGATCATATATAATTTTGTTAAACTTTCTTACATTTTTTTACTAATAAAACATTTAAGAAACCATTAAGGAACACACTCTTACTAACCAAAGTCTTATCAAATGTATTTTAGAGCTACAGAAACATGCACAGGGGAATAACATATCAGTGACCAAAATAAAGTTTAGAAAATTATATTTTTAGCTTGTTCCAGACTCTCATAATGTGAGAATAGTTGTTTTTGTAAATTAGTTCAAGTAGTTATTACCATCCCAGACAATGACTACCATTTTTATGTTGTTCATTTTGTGAACGTTGGCCCTGAATTCTGGGGAAGTTCTGACTTCTCTAACCTTTCACCCCTCCTGCCGCGTGACATGTTGGGCAGCTTTGAAAATATAGTGTTCAGTTTCTACAATTGTTTTTATATGGGACCTTAATATATGCCTCCGCAGTGTAGAGCAGGGGCATTTACGAGTGTCTTTTCAGCAATGTCAACTGACACGCACTTCTCTGTATTAATTCTGGCCAACTACCTGCAAACTGTTTGCATGAATAAATGACTGGATCCTCCATATCAAGTAGAGTTAATAATATACTCTTTTTCAGTTACTTTTACATGGTTATTCAGGCTTAGGGAACATGTTCCGTACTTCAGCAACTTACACCCACACAAATCCTTTAAAAAGGGATAATAAACAGACACACAGCCATTCTGGATGGGAAGTTACTCCTTTGACAATGACGAGACAGGTAGAACATTGATATTGGTACAGAAACAGGATTATATAGCCCTGAAAACGAGAACCGAATGAATTGGCGGAAACGTGGCTATGTCTTCCTTGAGAAAGTGAAAATAAAAGATTAACTTTTGATACAAATTTGTGTGGACTGTATACCTTGGTAACTGAGAATATTGCATTAACAACAACATAGAAGTTTTACACATAAGTGACTTGACTTTTTAAGTGCAGTCCCAATCATTTTAAAAGTTGAATGTTATGTTATGTTATGTTATGTTATAACAAATTTCTTGAGTGCACTGTCACCAAAGGTTTCCTGGCGCTGATTGGACTGGAAAAGAGGGGGAGAGAACAGGGGAGGAAGAAAGTTAGTGGGGGAAAAGTATTGTTTTTAGGGATTTCCTAAAAGAGAGGAGGGAACAAGATGACTTAAGTGCGAGAGGTTCCATAGCTTGGGGGCTAGGCAGGAAAAGCTGCGGCCGCCCGATCTGGAGAGTTTAAAACGGGGAACGGCAAGGAGCAAAAGATGAGTGGACCTCAAGGTGCGAGGGGGGCAATAAGGGGTGATAAGAGACTTGAGAAACGCGGGGGCGGAACCAGTGAGAGCTTTGAAAACCAAACAGTGAACCTTGAAAGTGATTCTTTCGTTCACTGGTAACCAATGAAGGTGACGTAATAGAGGTTGGGCCGACTGCCATTTGGGGATTTTGAAGATCAGCCGAGCGGCCTGGTTTTGGACGATCTGCAACCTCGACAATAAAGATTTAGGGAGACCGTAGTAGATTGAATTTGAGAAGTCCAACCTGGACATCACCAGGGCTATTAGGACTTGCAGCAAGGCTTCAGGCGAAAGGAGGTGAGCGACTTTCCGTATCCTGTAAAGTTGAAACATACAGGAAGATGTTACTGCGCTCACCTGTGCCTTGAGAGTGAGCCCGGAGTCAATCAAGACTCCGAGACTCTTGACACATCCAGCAGGAGAAGGTGGTGTTCCAAGTTCAATCGGCCAGTACTGAGGGCCCCAGAAGAGGGCACTTCTCCCCGGGAGGAGGAGCTCAGTCTTGCCCGGATTGAGCTTGAGTTGATTTTGGTTCATCCAGAGCTGGATATGTGTCATGGCAGCCTGAAAATTAATGGCAGCATCAGGGGAAGTGAGGGGAAAAATAATCTGTAAATCATCCGCGTAATTAAACACGGTGATATCCCATTTACCCAGGGAGTGAAGGAGGGGTTGAAGGTACAAATTAAAAAGAAGGGGAGACAAAGAAGATCCTTGAGGGACTCCGCAAGAAGAGGAGACGCTGGTGGCGCAAAAAGGACCCAAGCTGACTGCCTGGGACCTCTCCTCGAGAAAGGATTTAATCCAGGACAGAGCGGCCCCACAGATTCCGGCGGATTCGACACGGTGGATTAAGATGTTATGGTCCACCGTGTCGAAAGCCGCCGATAGGTCGAGTAATACTAATGCCTGGGGTTGTCCTCTGTCCTCGCTGCGTCTAAGATTATCCAGCACAGCGAGAATCACGGCCTCAGTGGAGTGAGCTGGTCTGAACCCGGCCTGGTTGGGTGCCAGGTAATTGGACTCCTCGATGAAGTGTGAGAGGCAGGTCGTGACATGAGCCTCAAGGATTTTGGATAGGAAGGGTAGGAGAGAAATGGGGCGGTAATTAGCCAGGACTGCTGGATCGGTGCCAGGCTTTTTTTAGGAGAGGCACCAAAGTGGCCTCTTTGAATGACCTGGGGACAATGCCCGAGTTAAGGGAGGAGTTGAGTAAGGGGAGGATACAGTGGGGAAGGGTATGGCAAATATCACGAAGCACGAAGGGGGGGCAACAGTCCTTGGGGGATCCAGATTTCACACGAACAGACAGTCTGACAAGAGATTCTGGGTCGAGCACAGGGAACTGGGAGAAAGTGAATGTGTTGGCAGGGGGGGGAGCTGAGATGGCAGGGAGAGGCGAGTGGGGGATAGAGTTCTTAATAGAGGTGATTTTATCAATAAAAAAGGAATTTAAAGCAGAACAGGATTCCAAGGAGGGAGGTGGGATCGGAAGTGTCCTGGCGTCCGATGTCAATTCGCCAAGGACTTTAAAGATCTCCTTAGATCTGTTAGGAGCTGTTAAGATCCTGTTAGAAATGAAAGTGGTTTTGGTAGTGATGATTGCAACTTTGTAGGCTTTGCGCGCGGACACATAAGCTTCCCTGTCGGGGGCAAGGTAGTGGCGCCGCCATCTGCGCTCCAATCGGCGCAGCTCCAGGTGTTGTTGCTTTAAGATGGAATTATACCATTTGTGGGACTTATTAGGATGGGTGCGGGAATAGCAGGTAAGAGGTGCACAGGTATCGCTGGCCGTCGTTAACCAGTGAGAAATATTGGCATCCATGGTGTTAATGGTGTTAATGTCTGAGGACTCGGGGAGTAGGGGCTGGGTTTTAGCAAGTAGGGAGAGGAAGGCAGGTGAGTCGAGAGACTTCCAGTTCCGAGCAGACCCTCCAAGCCGGGAGGGAGGCCTGACCAAGCCCTTTATAAGGATAGAGGACTCGATCAGTGAATGGTCAGACCAGACACAGGGGGAAATAGTCAGGCCAAGAAGTGATATGCCCTGAGTCCAGATGTGGTCTAAGATGTTACCCCCAGTGTGAGTGGGAGAGGTGACATGCTGCGTCAGGTTGAGACTGGAAAGTGCCTCAAATAATTCGGTGGCATGAGGACCAGCATCAGCGTGGTTAAACCAGTAGTTAAAGTCGCCATATATGGCAACGCGAGCTGAGGAAGTCATAAGGGCAGTAAGCTGCTCACAGAGAGTGACAGGAAACAGAGGCATAGGGGTAGGAGGGCGGTATAAGACAATAAGGGTCAGGGCCCCAGCTACAGTTGGCAGGCTAATTACCAAATTTTCAGCATCAGGGAGGCATAGGGATAAAGACTTGATAAAAGGAAGGTCTTTGCGAATGATTGCTGCAACCCCACCGCCACGGCGGCCATGAGGCCGATTGGCGTTCAACAGGTAATAGTTAGGGGGTAAAGCAGCCAGAATGTCGGGGAGGGATAAGTCGGACAGCCAGGTCTTGGTGAGCAACAGGATATCTGGGTTTTCCGCGGTCAGTAAGAGAAAAATATCAGTATGGTGTTGGGGGAGAGACCGGGTGTTGAGGTATAGTATACGGATACGAGTTTCCGGCGGCACAGGGAGCGACTCAGGTGCACAGGTGAGTCTGGGAGAGGCCAAGTCGGCCGCGATGCCAAGGGATACCAAGCGGTCCCAAGTTGTGGATAGAAGGGCGCCGGGAGGCTGCTGGAGAGTTCTAAGTGCAGCAGGTGAGTATGCCATTAATTGGACAGCATTTCGGGGCCCTGGGCGCGGACGGGCGCAGACGGGCTTGCCTTATGAATGAGTGCAAAGATAAGTGACACAGTGCATGAATGACAAGGCATTGCTGAAACCAATGATTGAAGAAGCACTTTATTGTAGGCCAGACCTATGGGCATTTCCTATGCGGTTTTGGAACTTATGCAAGTAGAACATGCGGTCTTTCACGACACATATGTGCAGCAGCTGCAATTGGCCGACAGGGTGGTGTAATTAATTGGATGCCGAGTCCTGATGCGAGCAGTGATGTGAAGGTCACAAGTTAAATTCCCGGCAAGCCGACCTATCCTTCCATCCTTCTGAGGTGGGTACATTGAGTGACATATATACCGGGTAATAGTAATGCATATTATTTATAGTTCCTAGAAATTGCAGAAGGGAGGTATAAACCCCTTTCTAAGAACGAGTTACTATTGTTGTTATTGTTCCAGTTTCCCATCCTTCTCCAGTCCTTCAACTTGTATGTTTTTTCCTGTGTTAAAAATGTTGAGAGATATTGCTACAGTATTTCACACATAGGTAATTTACCTGCAAGGAAGCGTTTTGTCAAGTCAGTGAAGTGCTGTTTGTGGAGAAATGGAAGAGAGAATGACAGTGAGAGTTAAACCTTGCCGAATTAGTACTTTGTTAAGTAGCTGTAACTACCCATGACAAGAACTGAGCCTACCGAGTCCGCTGCCCCACCTTTCTTTCCCAGCACCCTTGGCGATTTCTATTTTCCATCTGGCTTTAATTAGTACGCCGTTTATCAGTGCCTCGGTTATTTAAAACCAGTCTAATCCTAATTTATAAGCGCTGCTCTGTCCCTTCGCCATGTTCTGTACATTTCACTGTGTCCACTTTCATTAGTTTCAACCCTGAATCATTTGGTCGTGGCTGCCTGACAATGTCTTAAAAAAAAAAAAGTCCCCCCTTGCTGACAACTCTACATTAAAAATCACTGCAAGTGCAAGAGGGAGTAAGTGTGGTTTTCGATTTCAACATCTAAATTTGTGGGATGCTGTTAACCTCCGCATGCGAATGGCCTTCACTGGTGATTCCTTTTGCTTTTTGTAAAATTAGGAATTTAACAGTCACCCCACACTGTCTTTGGTGAGTCATACATGTTGAGCTATCCTGAATGCCCCAGTTATGTTTATTACTACTAAATTGAGGTTCATTGCTACCAAGGCCTCAGTTATGAGAACACCCTTCTACCCCGATTTTTTAAAGCAAATGTATCTCAGTTGTTAGTTGTGCAACGTTTACCATGCCATAAAGTCTGCACCTTCATGATACATTTTGGCAGTTTAAACCTTCCAAAATTTACTGGCGGATAAAGGCCTGATAAATTCTTGACATTTGCTAATTTTGCTGTGCTAAGCACCAGAAACAGCAGGTCTTGCTCCTTTTTTGGGCAGTGTCAGAATAAATGCTATTTATCACTCCCAAGAAATTCTAAAACCTGGGTGTTGGAATCTATCAGGAGCTATATAGCATCACAGTCCTGGGCACTCTTAATCGAGGTCCAACAGTTTACCTGCGCTTCTCAGACCATCTGATGCGAAATAGGTTAAAGCCAGTCTGTTTAAAAAGCATTTTTTGGTCAACAGAGCAATGACCCAAAATATTAAATGCAAACAGTTTAGCTTTCATATTCATTTTAAGCCAGGATTCATGAACACTTTATTGTGGCAGATTTATGACCGCACAGTTCAAACATGTGAAGCCTTCATTATGATGCACCACGTACAGAAAAGCTCCCCAGCCTTTCCCACAGTTGGCCAAAGTCCACGTGTCTGATGACTGAGGAGTAGCAATTTTGCCATTTCCCAAGGAGAGTGCTATGGGAGCTACAGTGCGTTCAGCCTGACCTCCAGTATAAATAACACTGTGCGCCATGACATCTTGGAAGGGGAGCGGAGAGCGGGAGGGAGAGACAGCTTGTTATGACACCTGTAAGAGGACTGTGTGGACATGAGTTTTTCTAATAGATAATTAATCTTGATTTGCTTGAATTTGAAAACGCTCTTGGTTCTTGGCACATGTGCACAGCCCATTATGCTATAAATCCCACAGCGTTTCTGCAGATGTCATCCGCATCGCTCCCTGTTGCCCTTCGTTCTACTAGCAAAACACAGAAGTTCAGAATCTTGGATTCCTTATGCAGACTATTCAAGGAACCAATTTACTGTGTTGTCTTGCTTGCAATGGGCAATTTTCTTGGGGAATATATCAAACTGGCAGCCAGTCTGCTAAGTCCTAATTACCTATAGTCTGTAAGATTCTCCAGCCATAGCAATCGGGTTTTCTAAACCAATACAAGTGTTACTTACTAAACCTGTAAACAAACCCCTTGGAAGACGAATGTGCCCAGTACCACTTATGCCTGGACAGGCAGACCTAAGTAGGAGCACTAAGCTGTTCTGCTGGATCTGATAGTGCCCTGCCCGAATAGTAGTCCACATCATTGTTCCCTGCGTTTGGAGTGTTGTTTATGGGTTAATATCTAGGTGGTTTGTTAGTACATGACAGCTGAGTATAAAAGCATATAGAGTGAGTTTTGCTTCCAGAGCAGTGATGAGGATACACTTGGTAGGAAGGACTTACATCACTTTTCGATTTTCATTATCCATTGCAGCTTTTTATGCTCTGGTATATACAAGGAATCTTATCTTTTTGTGTACCAGAGCTACATGAAGTCACTTCAATTCTTTCATGATTAGTAAGCAAAACTTGTCCCTCTTTCTGTACGAGATCTCCCTGATACTCCCAAAGAGTCACCTCTACTCCATTTTCTGTCTCTTTGGGTCTTAACCTTGTGCATAGCACCCACCCCTGTGTAGGATCCGCACATTTAGACAATATAAACTAAGGGATCAGTGTCCAGACTGATTCCAGACACCCCAAAAGGATATGTTAGCCTTTAGACCAGCTAGCTCAAAGTGCTACTATGAGGTCCCTAACCTTACCAAGGAGCAAATAGTTTCTGGCAACTATCGAACATGACAACCCATGATCCTTCAAGGATCGTGGAAACATTACAGTACTTTTCGCTCAGTCACATGTGCTCACTTCTTTTTAGAGAGATACACAGAATAAACGATGGGGACGTTTTCAATAAACATTTATTGAACCAGCATCATTCTAGTATAAATTACGTGATCTGCAATAACCATTAGACAGAAACAGATGTATACCTTTACGGGCACCAACAGAGTAAATAAAAGGTAGAATTCTACCATGGTGTTAACACAATGAATGTATGCAGGCATATAGATACTTGGCATATAGATACTTGGCAGTAATCAAGTGTACTTAAGTTGCAAACCCTAGCTTAATGTACCTAAGTGTATGTAGATGTAAAGCCAAGAATACCCTAGGAAAGAGCCAACCCCATTACATTATGGGAGAGAATGAAAGACCCTGTCTTGGTCTCGAGTTGGCCATCCCTTGGACCACTGCGTCCTGGAGGTTCTGCGTGCAAGAATTACTGCGTCTTGTGTCAGCATGGAAGCTTCCCCTCTGGTGGCCCAGTGAAGATGTTCTTCTTTTATACCCAAAAGGTACCCTCAGGGGTTCTACCTAGATGTGTAAGCGTACTGTTGGCCTGTCGTCCAAGTATGATGAAAGCGGGTACTTTTGTACAGAGAAATTAGACAGAAGATGGGAATCCTGCAGGCAGTGGATTAAGATATGATACAAAAATCCTCATGCTTAATAATTTAGGCTAGTTTTGAAAGAAAACCACACAACATTCATTTGGCACGTAACTAGGTAAAAGGTCAGCTCCAGAGCCGTTATGTAGAGCAAGGTAGGACAAAAGTAGGTAAAAGACCTATATTGGGGTGCATTGGGGCTCATAACACTGCTTTTTCAGTGATCCCACTTATATGTATTGTATTGATGCAAGCCAATGACCAAATAAAAGTTATCTGCCTCACAGAACACACTCTTTAAACACTGAAAGAGGGTTGTCCTAACATAAAATATAGCTACTTCAATGTTGTTTGTCCTTAGAAAAATAGATTAGATGTTTTTATTGCATTCTATTAACTCCGTATTTCTTTTACCTGTTTGTCCTGATTCTCTACTTCCAAGTAACCTATTAAGTCTTGCTTTCTCGCCTCTTGGACTCTGGTGTAACTATCCATGTTACAAATAAGAACTCCCTGGACGATGATAAACCTACTCTCCTGTGAGGACCTAGACTCTAGCATGCCCCCTGAGCTGTAGATGTAAACACAACGATGCATAATGGCATCCGCACCTAAATGTAGTGACATAAACAAAGTTGGTACTATTACCCAAGTAATGATGAGATATGAGCCGACCAAAATCAAATCCAGTGCGCCACATTCTTCCTAATTTGCAACCAGATTCCACATGCTTCCAAGCAGCTCAGAAAAGGTTAGAATCAAGCTTACAAAGTATTTGAAGTAAACGTTTTACAGATTCCATGATTTTCTAAAATGTCCCACTTCCAACATCCATAGGACCACTAATCCAGCAGATGAAAACTATAAGACCCTGATTCCAAGAGTTCAAACACACGATTCATGATCTTACAGAATCACATTGCTGCCTTAGCCAGAGTCAAATCCAAAGACATTTGGTGGCCACTGTATTCAATACCAGCTGGAGACAAACAGGGGTTGGGAAAAGCGGTCATCCACTGATGGGACAGCACACAGTGATTTTTGCATTACTCCTTTGCTACCTTTAACCCCTTCCATGCTCATGACGAGCTCAGCTCGTCATGCAGTACACTGCTTGTGTGCTCATGACGAGCTGAGCTCGTCATGAACAATGGGATTCAAAGAGGGGCAGCACCAAGCGGGAATTGCCATAGCATTGATGTGGTTAAAGATAGCTGTTGGTGGATCATGGGTTTACAACAAGTACCCTAATTTTTGTGGCATGGTGAAAACTCTCCTTGTGCTCAGGATCGAAACTGTTACAAATCTATAACCTAAACCTTTGCTAAGCACGCTTTCCAGTTACAGCCCCTCAGGCTTTAAATGCTGCATTTGTTTACAAGTGCTAAATGATAAAAGAAAAACATACCCATTTAATAACATTCGTTTTGAAACAGCAGAAGCCACAGATATTTATTAAAATATGTTATAAACAGGCCAATGGGTGTGTGCTTGGACAGCACAGTTTCCAAGCTAGCTCTTTATATTAGCATTCTAAGTAGTGTTTGATGTGTAGCATGGGTGTCCCCGTTCTGTGTAGTATGGAGAAGTATTTACCAAGAATTATTGTTGAGTTGGTAAATGTTGTGTGCATGGCCAATCTAAAGGCAAATGTTCAGGGAATTGATTTGCTTTTATCTATGCAGACGGCAAATAGTTATCTTTGATCTGTACAGTGTTTCTGTTATATGAAAGTCTGGTAACCTGCACAACCCTAGTAGTTAATGGCTAATTATAATTGTACAGTCACATATATTGTAATAGACATGTAGGCAGAATCATTGGTGGAATCATTTTCCCGCCATTTGCTGCACACTGATTTTGTTTTTGGCCGAATACATCATCGTATGTCCTGTGGCATTCTCTAAAATGGCCCTTCCAGTCACAGGCAGTCTAACGTTGTCCACTTGAATGTGAAGCTCCCCAACATCCCAAGAAACAGATATAATCCAAAACAGCTAGAGCCTTTGGATTAATTTGGATATTCCAATCCAGGATAAATGTTAGATAGAAACTCTCCGCCATGGACCAAGGATTCACATTGCCCAGACTCAGTCCCTCAAAGAAGTGTGGAAAAGTAAAACTCAGTGACAAGGTTAGGTTCTTTGATCACGGGTCTCATTTTTAAATTAGGAACAAAACTTAAAGCAAGGCCCTTTGATGAGAACTGCAGACTGCATGGAGAAGGAGTTGTCATCTAGGTGCCCAGTTACTAATGAGATGTGACATAGTTTAAGTGCTGTTGAAGTTCGGGGTTGGGGAGGGGTTCCGGGGCTGGACAAGAGTGCTCTATTCATCGGCTAAGGCACGGGTGCGGCTAGGGACACTGGTCTCCTCGGTTTATCCGGTATGTAGGGGCACGAGGCAGGGCTGCTCGCTATCCCCTTTGCTCTTTGCTCTGGCGATGGAACCCTTAGCGGCACAGGCAAGGCTGGGAGTTGTTTACGACGGGATTGCGCAGGGACTTGACTCGCATTATATATCGTTGTACGCTGACGACTTATTACTGTACCTGGCGGACGCTGGAAGGGCTCTGGAAGGCGCGGTGGATATGCTGGGCAGGTTTGGGAGGCTTTCAGGCCTCAGGGTGAACTGGACTAAAACTTGTGTGTTTCCGCTGCGGAAGGCCACGCTCTGCCCACAGCTCACGAGGCCGGTGGTGTGGGAACCATTTTGTTTTCTGTACTTAGGGGTGCGCATCTACCATGCCACGGCGGACCTCCTTGAGGGGAATGTGGGGCGCTGCATTAGGGCGTTGAGAGGCAGTATGGACTTCTGGGCCTCCCTCCCGCTATCTGTACTGGGCCGAGTGGCGCTGTTGAAAATGGTAGCGCTCCCGAGACTGCTCTACTATTTTAGAACGTTGCCGGTGTGGATCCCGCAGGGCATCTTTCGGGAGCTGAGGGCGATGGTGACTGGTTTTCTCTGGGGCCACGGTCGCAGACGGGTAGCACTGACCACCCTGCTGAGACCCAAGTGTGAGGGAGGGATGGCCGTCCCCGACTACGAGTTATACTATTTGGCAGCGCAGCTCCAGGTCCTGACGCAGAACGTGGCCAGAGAATTCAGGGGGCCCGAGGTTGGCCGGGGGGTCGGCGTTCAGAGGCATGTCTTGTCGTCTATCGTGATGCAACAGAGACTGGCCAGTAGGGAAGTCACGATGGAGGAGTGGACACTCAGATTGTGTTGGAACAGATATATGAAAAGGGCTGGGAAGCGCCGGCCGTACGCCCCGGAGATTCCGTTGGGAATACTCACTGCCTTACCGCACGGGGGTGATTGGTCCCAATTGTTGGAGTGGGAGGACCTGGGCTTGCAGATGGTAGGTGACCTGTATGTGGATGGGACGCTGGCCCCGTTCCAGACATTGCAGGAGCAGTTCGGCCTGCCGAATGGTTCCTTCTTGCTGCATGCGGCAGTGGTCGCGGCTCTGCGGAAGCACTGGGGGGGCGGATTGGCTGAACCGGAGGTGTCGGCGGTGTGCCAATATGTGGTGATGGCTGCGGGCACCGTCAAGGCGGTGACCTGCCTCCACAATAGGATGCTGAACGAGGGTCTGGCTCCGTTGGTCGAGTTGAAGTCGCGTTGGGAGGCCAGCATCGGTAGGCCAATTACGGACTCTGTTTGGGGTCAGGTGCTACACAGGGCCTGGAAAGAGACAAGGAATGCGAGATTCCAACAGGTGCATTATTTTGTGCTCCATAGGGCGTATTTGACCCCGGAGAGGTTACGTCGACACTTCCAGGTGCTTGACGCCATGTGCCCGAGATGTTTGGAGCCCGAGGCAGATTTTGACCACATGCTGTGGGGTTGCCCGAGGTTAGGGGACTACTGGGCCGAGGTGGGAGACCTCTTGAATGCTGTCACGGATCGGGAGGTGGACTTTGACATGGCCGCGTGCCTGCTTCTTTGGTTCCCGCATACCAAAAAGACCAAGGTGACGAGTAAATTCATTGGGTTGGGCCTGATACTGGCGCAGCGAGAACTCACTTGGCATTGGAAGTCTAAAGAGGGGCCGTCTGCACGGAGGTGGAGGAACGAGTTGGTGAAGTGGTCGGGCTGTGAGAGTGTGTCACGAATGCGCCAGGCGACTAGAACGGGTAATGAGAAGAGCTTGGATCTGGCACGGTCATGGGAGATGGTGGTGCAGGCATTGAGGGACCACTTGACTGAAGGCGACGAAACTGATCGCTTATGAACAGGGATTCCATGTGACCGCTTGTTTGTTACAACTTCCTGATAGCTGTCACCCTAGAGCAGGAGGGGCTTGGAGATACCCGCGTTAGCAGCAGTTGGGGGGGGGGGGGCTTAGAGTAGGAGTTGTGGGATGGGGTGGGTTGCCAGCGACTTCCCGGAACCGGATGGCCCAGGAACGTAGTCGTGTTGATATTGTGATATGACATTGAAGTGACCTGGGATCGGGTGGGGAGGAGATGGTTGGTTGTTTTGGGATAAAAGCAGAAACGAAGTACTACACTTGACCCGTGTCCCGCATAGGGCATGCACCGAGGTACCTCCAGCGAACTGCTTCATTGACGCGCCGCCCAGCCTCCGGGATGTGGGCTAATCGGCTGTGTATTACGTTGCTATAGTGCTGCATGATGGGACCCGCTGGTGCATGGGTTGGTTTGTTGGTTGTGTTTCTTCCTGATTCTGCAATAAAAATATATTTAAAAAAAAAAAAAAGAGATGTGACATAGTTTAAGGAAGGAGCCCTCTTGCAGTCTAGAAGAGGGTACAGGAAGTATCCCTACAGATTGCTGCCTGGCCTGAGGAGCTGTGCAACAGGGGGTAGAAATGTATAACATCTATCACTGATGTGTGCCCTGCTCAGATCCCCGTTCTGCCCTGAAGATCCATTGTCCGGTCTAACCGACCCTTTGTATAAAAATTGTGTAAAAAGATTTTATGTCACTAATCCTATGATTCTTTCTTTCTTTCTATCTTTCCCTTCACTTAATACACCCTAATCACTCAATTTTTATATTACACGCTCTCTCTGGGGCAACCTATGCACTCTTGAATTAAAAAAAGAGTATCTTACTTCTAGATGCAATGAATTAAAATTGTTCCTATTGTGGTCTGTTGCAATTGTTTTCTTGACTGAGATATTGAGTTGTTTGGAGCGTAAATAATGAGAATGCTCTATAACTTGGTTAAATTGATAACTCTGTACCGATTGAATTAGGTTTTGTAACTATAGGTCTAGGACCATTGTTTCTTATATCCTGATATACCCAGGTCCGTGACTATTGGGTCACCCCATTTTTGTTAATGGTTTCCATGCCTTTTTGTGGCAGCGTTCCCCAAAGTCTTCTGAGAAAAATGGTACCTCACTTGCGTGAGTCAGCCTGGTGCCTGCGACAGGAAACTGCACAAAACGCAACGTGGTCGCACCTCAATTTCGCAATGAAAAATGGCCCTTTTTTGGCAATGTGCCTACCTGTAGTTTTTTAACCCTAGCTCTGCCGGCACCTAGTGAAACCTAGCAAACCTATACATTTTTGAAAACTAGACACCCAGGGGAATTCGGGATGGGGTGACTCGACTGCCTCCAACCAGGTTCTGTTACCCAGAATCCCTTGCAAACCTAAAAAATTGACCAAAAAAAACACATTTTCCCCACATTTCTGTGGTGGAAAGTTCTGGAATCTGCGTAGATCCACAAATTCCCTCCCACCCAGCGTTCCCCCAGGTCTCCCGATAAAAATGGTACCTCACTTGCGTGGGTGGCTCAAGGACCCGCAACAGGCAAGGGCCCAAAACCTAATGAGGCGACATCAAAATTACCTATCACAAACCAACCTGGTTTTGCAAGGGGGTTCCCATGAGTTTTTGGCCCAGGGCTCGGCGGCCATCTTGGGAAACCTACCTAACCCACACATTTCTGGAAACTAGACACCCGGGGGAGTCCAGCGAGGTATGGCTTGCGTGGGTCCCTCATCATTCTCCTACCCAGAATCCACTGCAAACATCAAATTCCGCTAAAAAATTCACTTTTGTCTCAGATTTCTCTGTGGTAAAGTTGTGGAATCTGCGTGGATCCTCAAATTCAGTTTCTTCAGGCAGCATGACAGTCCTCCTCCTGATTCTCCACAGGTCATGAGGTGGTCTGAGAAGTAGTCTGTGGGATTCACTTGCATTGCCAGTACCTTGGGTGGAGTGCAAACGTTTCTCCACCCCCTTCTTCTGGCCCCCCAAACCAGTTATGGTCAGTTACTCTACCCCCTACTGGGTTTGGTGCCAACCTAACTAGAGACACAAACAGGAGGCAGATTAAGGTGTGAGCTTTATCTACCAGTGGTGAGGTAGGCATCCTTTGAAGCTCAGAAAGGGTTTTGGGCACAGTCTGAGGCCGTCCTGTCAAGGAGCAGTCCCCCTCCCCACTCCCAGGGTCCTTTGTTCACTGTCTAGCAGCAATACATATATCACCACAATGGAGCCATCAGGAATCGGGTGATGGCTGGATACTGGCAGAAAATCCTGTTGGTTATAGATCGGGAAAGGACAACTTTCTAGAAGTGTTATTTCCAAAATAGTAATCTAAAATTTGACATGACCATTACGTTGGATTTTAAATTACTATTGAAATGAGTCTTTTTAACCATTTTTCTAGCAGCTCCAAAATTCACCTTAGCCTTAAAAAAGATAATTGTGTAAACCAGTGTGAACTTGAGGAAGAGCCAGCCTTGCCACTGTGAAAAATAAACTGTATTGGACATGTTAAACTTAAACTATAAATGTACTGCTATTTAAATACCATCACCATGCCATATTGGCATTTAGGGCCTACCTTAAGGATGACTTATAAGTATTAAAAAGGAGTTTTAGGCCTTGCAGAAGGTTTTTTTTGCCAGGTCAAAATGACAGTTTTAAAACTGCACACCAAAGCTGCTATGGCAGGCCTGGAGACATGCTTTACAGTGCTACTTTAGCAGGTGGCACAATGAGTGCTGCATCCATTTGTAGCAATTAATTTTCCAGGCCCTGGGTACATGTAGTATCGTATATTAAGTATTTATAAGTAAATTAAATGTGATGGTTAGGTATATGCCAATTTCACCATGTTTAGGGAGAGCAAAAGCAGTTTTCCACAGGTTAGCAGGATTATAGTGTGTAGAGTCTTCTGGCCATCCAAAACGGTTTCAGCAAAAGAAGGCAACAATCTGGGCTGATGCTGCTTGGATGGCAAATTTCCAACAGTCGGTATCATTATGAGTCATGCTGGCTCTTCCAGTGGTCGACACTTAAAATATAAAGATTGATCTTTGTTAAGTACCTTTTTCCAGATGCAACCACTAAATCATAGAATAAAGCATACATATGAACCTAGAATAGTTACAAGCTGAAAGACGATTGTTAGAGAAAAGTAACTTCTATATCATGTGTTCTGTTGACTAGCTGCCTGCGGATTGGACTTGGCTGGGCATATCACATATTATCATAGAATTAATTTTATTAACTACGGGTTGGTGAGTTCCCTTGTGTGCCTACAGGATATGTTTACTGGTCAGATTGCTTTCCTGAAAGAGCACTCCTCCTCCAGTTTTAGTTGATGAGTTAGTTGTATTCCCTGCATGTCTCAGAATCTGGCAATCTCGGCTGCCAGGCTCTTTCTTCAGATCTTGTTGACTATAGAGAGCATCTTGCAGCTGCAACTGTGAATCTGCATTTCCTCTCTTCTGAACCCAAGCGTCTAGACACTAGTACTGCAATGAGTAGAAAGGGCTATGTAGCATCTTGGACTCATCATTGACAACCGTGGTCAAGCAATCAAAATCGTGGGTTGTGCTTTGAAGGTTTGATAGATGATACAAGTATCACCAGAGTTAATGAAGATGATTATCCAGTCAGAAGTAGTAACTCTTTAAATACAGCGAAGATTAGACACTACATACTTCAGAGAAAACTAGAAGGCATTTTATCAAACAATTCCAGAGATGTCCTCAAATAACTTTAGCATAAATTTAGGGGTTTCTAGTCGATTAGAAAGTCAGCTATAAGTTTTGTTCATTGAGGTAATCATTGTCTAAGGCAGTATTCACAAACTTATAAGTCTGGCACATTGTTAGGACACACTGCGGTTCAATCCTGCAACCGGAGCGATCCGTTCTCAGAACTACAAATCCCGAGACGCCCTCCACAAGAACTACGATACCCAGGAGGGCACAGCGTGGGACGGATGCTGGCGCCGCCTTAAAACAAACAGCGGTGGCGGGACGCGGCGTCTGATATTTTGAGTTCCTGTGGCAGAACCCTTCCCCGAGTCGTACGGAGGGAGAGCCCCAACGACTATCCAAGGATACCGACAGTGAGCCGCTAGAACGGGTAAGCCGTGGGGTAAACGCCTATGTCCAAAGACTTCCTGTCCCCGCTCGAGGGTGCGTGAGCCACGGAACGCTCACCCTCATTGTTGTTAAACCTCCGCTCGAGGTTGATGGAGAGAGAACTGCTCGACCTTGCTTGTTTCCTTTTCACAGTCCCCGCTCGAGGGTTATCGAGCGGAAAGGAAGCCGAGAGCTTCTGTGAATTCTGTTGCAGTCCCAGCTCGAGGGTATTCGAGCAAGCGAGCCTCAGTCCCCGCTCGAGGGTTTATCGAGCGTGTGAGACGCTAAGGCTGCCAACTTTGACGCAGTCCCCGCTCGAGGGTTTATCGAGCGTGTGAGACGCTAAGGCTGCCAACTTTGACGCTGTCCCCGCTCGAGGGTTTATCGAGCGTGTGAGACGCTAAGGCTGCCAAAACTTTGACGCTGTCCCCGCTCGAGGGTTTCGAGTGTGAGGACACGGTTGCATCAGGAGCCCTCCTCCAACGCGTGCTTGCCCTCCGTTGGTGAGTGTCGGGACCGACACTCATGCGGAGGACGATCTGTGGAATTACTTCACCAGATACTAATCGAGTGGCATTGTCGGCCACTGCTTAGCACGGGGTCCTCTGTTGGGGAATGTCGGGACCGGCATTCGTGCAGAGGACGGTTGGAATATAGACCTTCCCAGGGCTGTTGCTACACCTTGATAGTTTGAGTGTTACTACGCGTGATTAGCCACTTATTGCTTAATAAAGCTGATTACGACAACCTACCTCTCTGTCTTCTATTGTGGGCTAAGAAACGGGTGAAGCCGTAGCGCTGCCCCAATCCTGAGGAACCAGGGGATTACACACATAGATCGAAAGGAATGGCCCAGTGGATTATATAGGCCAGTGTTACACTTTTTGACTCTCGGCACGATATATAGATCCAGAGCTGTGCCTAGTGCCCGGTTCTTTATAATGAGACTTTATTGGAAGACTCGTTGGACATAAAAATAGTGTCCCCTTGCTTGGTGAAAGCCACTGCGTTGTTATGGTGACGTAAGAAAGAACGTTTGAAACTATTTATATATTGGTAGTTTTAAAAACAAAATTAATGTTGTGTCTGTTGTTCCTTGGTCCTCCAGAGTCTTTGAACATTGGGAACTGTGATTAGCAACCACGAGTGATCAAAATGGTCAGGAGTTGATGGGGCCTTGAGGGTGGCTGATGTATTTAGCAACTTGCAGTCAGGGTTCAGGGCCCCTGGTGAGTAAAATAGTCCCAACATTTTTTTTTTTTTAAACAAGCTGTATTGTTTTTTTTCCTCTATAAAACACTTTACATCGCCAGTGGCGCTGACAGAATTCGAAGCAGTTGGACTCAAACATTACAATATCGACATTGAAGAGGTTACAAAGATTTCAAATATAATGTAGAGAGACAGGTTTTACTGCACTCTCTTACATTCTGAGGACTGAGTATTGGTATATGTTACTCATTCGCTAACCACTAACAAGTCAACTAACTTTAACTCCCTCCCTAACCTCCCACCAGCCCCAACCCACCTCATTGTTTGCACAATTAAAATATGCCCTGTGGTTCACCACTTTACCGTCTCTGTACTGGGCACGAGCAGTACTTGCGGGTCATGTGGGGCCTGATTTCACCATCCTCTGTGGCCTTTCTGGTCCCATGAATGCCCTGAACTATGAGCCTGCGACCACTCCCTGTGAGGAGAGATTCATAAGGGATAGTTGCCCATCCCTTATGAGGACTGTGGGTATCTGTTGGGTTTCACCCCCACAGATCCAGCCCTTCCCGGAAGGGGGGATGGCAGCTCCCTCCCCTGTACAGAGAGTGCTCGACTTCTTCCCCTCAGTGTTTGAGGGTTTGCACCAGAGCATCCCACTGGTATGCAATTGGGTACCGCCGCAGACCTTTATTTTCAAAAGTGGCTTGTGAATGTGGCTGTGTGTATGAGCCCTTATGGTAGGGTTTGTAAACCTGTTACAGCATGCTAATTATGCACTTGCCTCACTTGGTGTAATGGTGGACTTTTAATAGCTGTTAGTGATTTGGGGGTTACATTTTAAAGCCTTGGGCTGTTTCCCAGGTGTGGTCACTTTTTACTTTGACATCTGTTAATCATGAGTGTACCATCTCGTAGAAAGTTTGGAGTGATATCTGTCCTTGAATTTTATTTCACATACTTGTGGCTCTGTGTGTGTGTGTGTGTGTGTGCGTGTGTGTGTGTGTGCGTGTGTGTGTGTGTGTGTGTGTGTTTGTGGCTGTGTGTGTGTGTGTGGGGCTCTGTGTGTGTGTGTGTGTGTGTGTGGGGCTCTGTGTGTGTGTGTGTGGGGGGCTCTGTGTGTGTGGGTACGTGTGTGTGTGTGTGGGTCTGTGTGTTTGTGTGTGGCATTTGCGAGAGATTAAGAAATTGGCAGTGTAAATGACAATGCCATTTATTTTCTGTTTTCAAAACCAACACATAAATAAAAATGTTGTCATTTACAATGCTAATAGATCTAACTTTTGCAAAGGCGAGACCGTTGCATTGTAAAGGCTTGTTCCACATTTGTGTTGGTACCAATAATTTTCCCTGGTGGTAACTTTTCTGTATTTCGACTATGAATCGAAATCACGGAGAATTATATAAATGCCCAGTGATACTGGTGCTGCACATATGTAACACTACCACAGCCTTCTACACCAGCACCCAAGTGTTACGGAGGTATGTGCTAGTGGTGTACGTTGAGACACATCTCCGCTTTCAGGATGCAGTTCAGACAAACCGTCCTGCACCCATATTATCCACTTCGTTGGAAACGTGGCTGTTTACTCTCGTTCCTCCCAGAAGCGGTCGGGCCTAGAAAGTGCTTTATGAACCAAGGTCCATACACAACGCTAAACCATTCCTAAATAAATAACTTATTTGCTTAGCCGACTGACATGCGTATTTTACCACCAGGTCCATCGCACAGCGGTGCAGCATCTGCGAAGAAGTAGCTCGGAATTTGCCAAAAAAGTTCTGTGCCAAGTGACAACTCCTCTGACGCCAGAGAATGGCTCTCCACCGGGAAGTGTGGTGTGAATGAAAGGACGAATGGAAACCGTTTTGGCGGCTGCCTGGGCTGCTTCTGATAACTACAGGGCTGGGCTGCCCTTGTGGAAAACACCCTGGCGCCACCAGGGGCAGGTGACGGGTGACGCCATGACCACCAGCTGTATATTTTGTTTGATTATTTCTGCTTTTACTGGACTTCCACAACTATGTGGGCATCGGCATTCTATGCTTTTTAGGAGACCTATAGGGTCCTTTTTTAAAGCCCGCCTCAAGAGACTGGGTTTAACTAAGCCTAATGCCAGCAATGGAAGGCTGGACCCCTGGCGATACAGATTCGCTGTCCCACGTGTCCTGAGGGAGAGGTGGAGCCTGGACCTGTCTGACCCCCAGTGCCGTCTGCTCGCCTCCTTGTGAGAACCATCTGATTGAACATTGGGGCCTCAGGAACTGCAACAGAATAAGCTTTGCTCCGATCTTCTAAAAACGAAAGTGGGAAATTTGTTGAAATCTTAAGAGTAATCGAATTATGACATGTATGTGGCCTTTTTTCAAAGCACATTTTTGTTAGTGACTAAAATTTACATTAATATCCTTGCGCTATATCCAGTTTAAAAGGAAGTAATCCTCACCAGAAGTGCTCAGGTGGGAGACACTGCTACAGTAGTATGCACGGTGTAACTCCCACCCCCACCCTCCTTTTACATTTGTGATAGACTGATATTATCACCGACTGCGTGGACTTGTGAAATCTACTGTGAGCACTGTGAGAGGGCTGAAGCGTTATTAGACGTTAATGTCCACTAGCTATCATCAGGGCATACCGGTAGACTGACCAGGACAGTCGGTCTCCAGCCCTGAGCTGGTGGTATTTATGGAAACTGAATCTGGACAAGTGTAGACATATTCCATATTTGTTTAATGACCTGTGGCTGATTTGATGCTGGGTAGCTGAAGTGACATGCATTTATTGCGTGAGGACAAGAAAATGCACAAGACGGTGGGTGAGATGGGTAGAACGGAAAACCGAATGGCCTATGATTGAATTGGAGCAATGTCTGCACTTTGCCCCCCCCCCCCAGCAACCATGAAATTTCTCTGACCGGTCCCAGCTGTTATTCCTAGAACTACCATGTCTGCCTCCTTTGCCAGCAACAGAACTTAAAATATCAAAGCAGAAATCTGAGTTCATAATGGACAGTGCTGAAAGGTCTCTCTTCCCAGCAGGAACTCAATAACCTCCATGTATCTTCATTGACACTTGGAGGGTAGCATGTTCTTACCAAAACACCTGTCTGAAAGATATCCTTCTTACTGACAACTGTTCACTGTCTTTTCCCTTATCTGCAGTTTCTGCTTTGTCCAAAGGTGTTCCTCATCATCTTTCTAAGGCAAAGAATTTGGGACCTTTCTGTCTTTCAACTCCTTGTCCAGGCCTGACAGCTTTCAGATAAATGTCACTGTGTGATGGGGTGGTGGGAACTTAAAGGGGCTTGGTCTGTGGAGGGGCAGGGCCACAAGCCCATTGCTTATATTGATCATGAGGGGCATGGTCATAGAGAAGGGGGCATGGCTTTGTGCCAAGAACGGAAACACTGTGCTCCTGATCGCCCCAAAAATATTCTGAGGCTGCTGATATCCTTGGGTCTTTGCAGAAACCGCATTAACATCAGCAGTTTCTAGCTTCCAAACATGAGCTGGAAACCCACAGGGCACAGAGGTTTCCAGTTCATGTTATCTTCCACCATGAGCTTTAAGCTCCTCACCAGGAGACCTGGGGCCCGATGTAGGTCGCCAAATACCGGTCGGTAACGGCCGATTTCAGCCGTTACTGACCGGTATTTGAAGATGGAGATGTAGGGGCATGTTTAAATACAGATTCGGTAATTTTACCGAATCGGTAATTTTACCGATTCTGTAAAATACCGAATCGGTAAAATTACCGATTCTGTATTTTGACATGTAGGTAGCACTGGAATCAGTGCTACAGGGGTCTAAGAATTCGTTATTTACCACCAACTAGAAGTTGGTGGTAAATAATGAAAACCCTTTAAAAAGCATTTCTTTTGCTTTTTAAACAGTGCCATGTTGCAGAAATACATGCCCTAAGGGCATGTATGTCAGCAACATGTGCACCCATGCTCAATTGAGGGGTGCAACAGGGTGTCAAAGTGACACCCTGCCACCCTTCAATGTTTCCCCCAATTACCGAATCGGTATTTACCGATTCGGAAATTGCCATTGATTCCTCATCAATGGCAATTACCGAATCTGTAAATACCGATTCGGTAATTACCGATTTTTGCCGATTCGGTAATTGAATCGGTAAAAATACCTACATCCCGATTGCCAGTTCTTTATTTAAGAATCGGTAATCTGGGATTACCTACATCGGGCCCCTGGTGAGCAGATCAATATCATGTGACATGCGGTGCGACTGTGTGTGTTGACAGGTCTGCATTTCTTTAAAAGAAAGAGTCAATGCAGTAGCATGAAAATCATCCTGCATAGCAAGTGAACATATAAATTGGCAGTGCAGTAGTTATGCTGTGTTTGACATTTGTATTGCACACACTTCAGACGAATGTGACACTTTTTAGTTGCAGCACTGTTTTCGCCAATTCCTTGGCATCCTTGCACGTAAGGCTCTCTTACATAGGCGGTCTATGACTGCCAATACCTGATGGAAAGTTTAACCGGGTTTTGTAATGTACTTCAACCCTTAGGGGGCGATTCCGATTTCGGTCGGAAGGGCTCCGATCGATGGTCGGAGCCCTTCCGACCGAACCAGAATATGTCGCCCGGATTCCTTTCCGACCGAGCCATTCTGATGGGCATGGTTGGAAAGGAATCAGACTCAGATTTCTGGATTGTGGACGAGAGGCCCGTCCACCGTCCGGAAATCCCTCAGTACTCACCCGGCTGCCTCTTTGCGACTGAGGGAGTATGATGACAGTTTTTCACTGCCTTTCCTTGCCGTTTTTTCCGGCACGAAAAGGCAGTCGGAAACTGTCCTTGGGTGCCCCCAATAGGGCCCCCATGGGTGCGAGGCTGCCAAATGGCGACCTGGGGTCACCTATGGTGCCCCTCTGTGTATCCCTGCACCAGGTGGTAGGCACCTTGGGGTGCCGGTCACTGGGTGCAGGGATTAACTGCACCCCTGCTTTTCACAATGCAAGCATGCATTCCGCTCGGAATGCATGTTTGCATTGTGAAGTATACAAGTGCGACCGAACCCTGTTCGGTCGCATCGTACTAGCCGGGCCGTAACCAACGACAGCAGGTCGGTCGGTTATGGCTCCTGACCGATGTCGGACGGACCTGAGTCCGTCCCACATCGGAATCGGCCCCTTAATCGGGGTCTGGCAAATGTGGATGATACGGTTTGTATCCGGGGTATTAGTAGGGAGGTGTAATATATAGGTGTGCTTACAGAGCTTTCTGGAGCACCCACAGAACTGGTATGGATTTTATGCAGATAGATTACACCAAAGAGGTGTAGTCATGAACTGCAAAGAGATGATCTCCCTGGGCCATGCTTTCATTGAATAGGACGTTTAAAGAGTTGCATTGACTCAGTTTTAGTTCCTGCCAATAGATCTCTCATTGTCTTTTATGATACTCTAATTAGATATCTCCATCTGGCTATAGTGATCACATGCAGTGAACCCTGGCAGAATTTTAGAATAATACACCGTAGGAAGGTCACCCCGCACAAGGCATGCAAGTGACCTTTCCGTGTTGCTCGACTTACACTCGGTTGTTTTTGAGCCATTCCCTGGGCGCAATATTTAGTGAATATATACAAAGACATGGGATCTATTGGCCTTGCCTATGCCTTATAGTGATGCTGTTTTTTTGTGATCCTATACAGCATCAGTCAAAAGAAAAACAAGCATTGGCCGCGCGGCCGTGATAGTGATACGGCCCGTGAAAGTGATCGCGATCAAGCGTGGCGAGCGATGCGCTTAATGAGCATGACGAGGAAAGCCAAATGGCGCCTCTGCTCGTGAGTGCGCACCAGCGCACATGCAGCAAGCTGTAGACCGGCCATGTTAGCATTTTTTGAAGCCCTTACTAAAAGTCTCGCCAGACCAGCGCATGCGTTGGGTCAGGCGAAACCTAAAAAGGGATTGTCCAAGTGACCGATAGATCTCTTTCCCATATAAGTTCAGATTTGGATTTGGTTCTGGAAGGCTCAGGAAGGGGGAAACACTTATAAATGGCCGAAGTCCTAGGACCCGCTCTTAGAAATTCATTGATGTCAGAAGAGAAGAGGACTTTCGTCGACAAATTCTGTAATGAAATAAACACCAGGAACTGCATTCATCAATGATAAAAAACGGGTATAAAAGGACTTAGGACAATGATAAGTAAGACAAAATTGAGGAAAAGAAATAGCAGAATCAATATAATAAAGATGAGATATCCACATTAAACCTTTGTCCTTCCAAGTTCGCCAAAATAATGGCCTAATATTTATCTTACGTAAGGAGTTGTGCCTAAACAGCATTTTTAAAAACAGCGCCGTATCCAGAGTAAGTGGAGGAAAGGTGGATTTGAGCAGCAAAATCGTATTACGCAATGTAGGGGAGTAAAGAAACGACGTTCCAGCACTAAGAAATAGGACCTCTTTAAAACTAAAAGGAAGAAGAGAGATACGCTCAATATCTAGCCATAAAGGAGAAAAAAAGATGAGGATAAATCATAAGTCCAAAGAGCCGCTTTGCGTAAAGCAAAACCTCTATGATAGCCAAAAAAGTGAGGAATATTAACCCCTCCCTAGCCAATTTCGGATATTTTTAAGTGGCTAATGCCGCTCTTGACTTTTTATGTATCCAAATCATCATTTTAATGGAGTCTAACCGACATCACACAGACCTCACTGAAGAATGTCCTTCAGGGGTAAATACAAATTGCGATTTCCTTATTTTAAGAAGAAGAAGAACAAAGAGAGAGTGAGGAAAAAATAAGGGGTGGTACTTCTCCCCAGATTAAGTGGACGGACCGAATAAGGAATCAAAATGCAAGGATGACTGCATGTCATACACAAGAATGGAGAAAAAAACAGTGTTTTTTTAAGAAGATCCCTCACCCACCAACCTAGTTGGGGGATGCTTCATCAATGGGTTCCCAGCTGGGCTGCTGAATGCAACCCAGCTGTGCTGCGACGCCTGAATTACAGCAGAGCTGGTTTGGTTTTTTGAGTGATAGGGGTGGGTAAAACGTTGGTACTTACGTGGGTAAAATGTTGTGGAATACAAAATGGCGGCCACTCTGTGAGGCTGAGGCAACGTTGAGAGTAAATGGAGAAGCGCAGCGCGCTTCACTTCACAAAACTGCTCCTCATTTTGCCCCCAGTTTCCGCTGCAAACTCCTCCGTTTCCAGGCTTCTAGAGGGTGCCTACCAGCACCAAAAGACCGTGATTCGTCCACGGTGCGATAAAGCTCCACCGTCAAGCGGCCATTTTAAGTGGCGCCAAAGCCACACCGCCTCACTCTTTTTCTTTTTTAAACATCTCCGTAGAGCCATTTTATAACTGTTTTCATATTATAAAGCTCTTTATAAAAAACATAGAATAGCTTTCTCAACAATGCACAAATACTGTAGTTCAATATATTTAGTTATAGGTTACTACCGTAAATAATTCAGCAAACTCCAGATGCTTCACAAAGTAGATTCACCTCTTGAAATTATGATCCAGAGCGCAGCTCATTCAAGCACTGCCTCAGACCCGTCCCGCAGTCCGTGATGTCCCCGGCTTGTACCCGGACTGGGTGCATGGGTTGTTCCCTGTTGGTCGGGACCGATGAGAACTGAAGAATTTCCGACTTTTCGGTTCCCTGCTGCCGATCGTTTTTGCACCTTTCTGAAGTCTGCAAGGCGGACTGTGGCCCATGTCGTTTTTCTCCCCCCTTCTGGACTCGGGGGTTTGGCACCGTCCTGAAACCCTTTTTCACGGCTCTGCTGACTCTAGTGTCTCACTTTGCTCGCACACTCCTCTTTTCCTCTGTGTGGTCCCACGGCTTCCGGAAGACGTTTGCCCTGCCCTGCTCTGCTGCCTGCTGATCCTCACTCAAATTGTGAGCATTTCTGCCTCCGGTTGAGGCCCAAAATGGCGACCTTCCCCACCCCAATCGGACAGTGATCATGCTCTCCAGGTTTTTGCATGGCGGTCAGAGCTGGTGCCGATTCCTCCTCTGCCTCAATCAGTTTGTTGTGTCACGACCTGAATTGTGCTGGCTATTCACCTTTACTATTCTCCTAGCCCTCACTGTGGTTATGGGTGCTTCTGCCCTTGGTTGACCCAGGATGGTCCTGGCTTCCGATCTTCAGTGCTGCTTAACTCCATCGGCTCTCCCCTCTTGGTAAGCCACAGAGTTGCCTTACGATACCTGAACTTACGATCTGAGTCAGCACGTAGCATTTGTGCCCTCATCGCCTCACTGAACTGGTTCTGCATCCCCCCCACCCTATCCCACTCCCCCTAGACGCTTCAACCCTGCTCTGCCCCACTACTGTGTACATTGCTCCATTGACGACATATCCCACTTGTGTAGCTATCTGCATCGCTTTAAGCTCCCACTGGCTTTTGCTATCCATGGGTTGCTGCACGGTTAGGCGAGCCACCTTATCCCCTGATAACTGATGTGGTTTGCGGGCCCTTTACCCCTTCCTAACCACTACAGTAGTCCGGCACTTGGTTCCTCCGCTACCACCCCACCCCCAATACGCTGACCCAATCTTCACATCCCGCTGTTTGTTCCCTCTCCTATACTGTCCCCTTCACCTGTTATCATGGTGGACATCACTCTGTGACCCCTGATACCCAGCCCCACAATTTGGCGAAGACCTACTCGATCTCTTACTCCCTAATGGGATCCACTACCCTAGCAATTTGTCACTCACGGTAAGTCGTTCCCACTTACACCCCTATTGACGTCCTCACCGCTTTACCTCCCCCTCCTGGACCTAACTTTGCGGGCAACGCCGGGACCCATCCCCTGGATATGTGTCTTACGTCTACCGTTGTAGCTCTGGTGACACAACTGAACTCCGCATATTCCATTATAACTAATCCCCTACTGTCTCTTCCTTCAAGTCCCCCCACCCCTTATAGCAGCTACTTGGGCCGCAGTTGCACATGCACTATCACAGGGTCAATTATTATCCCTCAGTTGTTCCTCAACATACGCTGTCTATGATATGTTATTTATCTGCAACTAGGAAATCTCTCTCTGTGGAAACTCTTAAATTAATCTGTTTCTCAATCGAAGCCCTTACTCCCTTCTGTATGGTTAAATTTCGCAAATGTACGCATTCACCTCTGTCCTTCCTCCTGCCCTGTCTTGCTTTGTACTAGCCAATTTGTTGCTTCCAATTTCCTGCTGGCGCGCATTACTGCTGCCCCATTATCCCTTATTCACTGTTACCGTCCTTGCTCTTTATGTCACTCTCCCCTCACCTCTCCCCTCTCTCTTTCTTTCTTATTCACTAAAAATGTCACCTCCCATTCACATCTTAGTCACCCAATGCCCTTCACTAGCCAGACATGGCCCCAACTCCTGGACCATTCCTTACCCTTCCAATCGTTCCAAAAACGCTAAGAATATTTTTAAGCATAAAACATTGATCCGCCACCCTGAAACTCTTATTGTAGATAACTACCACAGCCTCTCCTCCCCTATATAAAACAATTGCATCTTCTACTCCATGCGGCCCTTCAAAATGGAAGATTATTTTCTTTCGTCACCTCCCAGTCACCAAGACGTGCAAAATTCCTTACGGATTCAAACTATCCACCTCTCCTTCTCCAGGCTTCCCCGGGAATATAGACATCTCCATTTTCAAAACAGGAAATATTCTCATACAAGCCTCTGAATATCACCTTGCCATTTTTTAACTTTATTTCAGCACCTTATCCTTCCAACTATCCAATTCTTCTCCAAATCCCATCACCTGGTGTTCCTCCTTTCTTTCCCTACTGTAACACTTCTTCCCTCAGAAAACTCTAACCTTAAGGGTGTCTCCCTTGCCTCTACTCCTAATCACTCACTCTCTCTCGATTCTCCCCCTCAGGACATCACCACCTCATTCGTCATCTCCCCAACTCTCACTCTTTCCAATAATCTAACTCTCACCCCCTCTAACAACCAATGCCCTCAAACTCCTAACCCCATTTCTAACCCCTCCTCTACCTCCTGTGCCCTCCATATGGCTCTTCCCTCTATTCTCCCACTTTCCCCTACTCTTCATTCTCTAAACCACACTATTACCCCAAACTCCGATGGTACTTCTCCCCACACCCCTCTCGTTCTCTCCTTTTCTCCTCAATTCCCTTCTCAAGCCTCTACTTCTAACAAATCGCTCCCTCCTGAATCCCCCTTGACATCTCCTACTCACTCTACATCTCCCCAAATCTCACCTCGTTAATAACTCTACTCCCACGCCCTCTAATAACCTATTCCCTCCAATTCCCAATCCCACCTCTCCAACCCCAATTACTTTCCCTGCCATGCCACCCAAATCCTTCTCACGGCTCCTCACTCCCCCTTCTCCGACCCTTCCCTCTCTAAACTACACTCCTTCCCCAACACTGATGTTACTTCCCCCCACACTCATCTTGACCTTTCCCCATTTCCTCAATCCCTTTCTCCTTCCTCCACGCCCCCCTCCATCCCTCAACATGAGTTTCCTTCTCTCCCCTACACCTGCCCCCTCCCCTCCCTAAACACTAACTCCCCTGCACCAACCAATACTGAAAATACACCTTTCACCGCCCCTGCCCCTACCATATCTCCGCTCCCCCTTCTTACCCAAACATTTATCAACATTGACCGAAATATTTCTACCTTAGTGACCAAACTCTCTCTACTTAGAGAGGATTACAAACAACTTGAATCCCTCAACCCCAGGACCCCTCACTTTTCTTCTACTTCTCCCTACTCTGGCTTACAAAGGTTCCCTAATCCCAAACACTGGAGAACTACACCCCTCCGCTGCCGTACTCATAGGTCTCATTGCACATCTCTGACCTCTCTGCCCTTTGCAACTCATACCTTCCTACAACATCGCCTAAGGATCTCTCCCCTCCTCACTCTTTCAACCCAGTTATCCTTGGGACTAGCAGAATCCCCCTCTCTCCCAGCTCCCCAGACTCCCCCCACAACGTACCACCATCCACTCATGCTTTCCCCCCAAAACAAACCCTAATCCTCCAACCTGTATGCTTGTTAACTTCCGTTTGGCGGTTTGCATGCATCCGAAATCTCTGAAATCATCTTGAGTGAAGCTATTGACATCGCCTTCCTCACCGAAACATGGCTCTAGGATCACTCAACACCCATCCTTGACCTACTCTGGCCTCCCTGGTTACTCTATCATCAGAAAGAACAGATCAGTGGGGAAAGGAGGTGGAATAGCTATAATCTTTAAAAAACCAACTCCAACTCTCTCTTGCCAAGAATACTGACTGATTCGCCTACATAATATATACCACCCTCCAGGTGACACTCCTCACTTTGTACCCAAATTATCCGACCTTCTAACTCAATCCTCTCTCTCTAACTCCAAAAATCTCTTCCTTGGAGATCACAATCTCCACTGGAATGAACCAGAGAACCCCTCAATTAACCTTCTCTCTAATCTTCTAGAGATTACCGACTTCAAACAACTCTGCCTTTCCCCAACTCACTCTAAAGGCGCCATTCTTGATGTCATCATCTCTAACAATGACTTGGCCTCCCTTTCCAACATCATCCCTATTGACTGGTCAGATCACCACCTCATTCTGTTCACAATCTCCCCCTCGGCCCCGATCCTCCCACCTAAAAACACCAAAACTGTGAAATTAACTAGAAACTTCAATCTTATCCCCCCTGGAGTATTAGAGTCCAAACTCCAAGCTCAATTTCATCTCACCCCTCTTTCTCTTAACGCCAATGAGCTCACCGAACATTTCAATAAATCGGTCTCTGAGGTTTTAGATCAAATTGCCCCGCCTAAACTAAAAATTCTATAAAAAAAAAAATATCCCCTCCAAATCAAGGTTCAACTCTGACCTCAACAAAGAAAGACGTGCTCTCAGAATGACTGAAAGAATCTGGAGAGTACACCCTTCTCCCTTCATCTCACCCTCCTCAGAGCTGCCAGATCTACAAGAAACACATGTTTAATGAAAAGGCATCTTTTTTTCCATTTGCAACTCTCTGGTGCCAAAAGTAAGCCCAGAGAACTGTTCAACATTGTTAGAAAACAAACCTCTGCTACCCCCCCTTAAGCTTACGTCCTCCACTATCAAATGTGAAGAAATTGGCAACTTCTTCTCTGACAAAATTGCAAAGATGGATCAATCTTTCTCTCAAATTCAGATCCCTCTCAACCGTCAAGTTACCCCTGACTCTACTCCTGTACTTCCATCCTTAATCGTTCTGTCCCCCGTTTCCTCACCACACATTCCTACCGCAATTGCACCTGAAACCAACCCCTCCCACCAACAACTTAAAACCAAAGCCTTGTGGCATAATTTTCACCCTGTCTCCGAACTTGAAGTCTCTAATATCTTGTCTAAACTAAAACCGTCATCTCACACTAAAGACCCTCTCCCTTCTAACCTTGTCCAAGATCTTAAACATGTCATTGTCCCATACTGGACCAATATTATCAACTCCTCCCTTACCTCTGGGTGTGTGCCTGTCTCCCTCCAACTCTGACAAATCACTCCCATTCTCAAAAACACTAAATCCGATCCTGACGACCCTAACAACCTCCGACCTATCTCTAACCTCCACCCCTCCTTTCGAAAGCCCTTGAAAAATGTTCCCTACTCCAACTTGACAAACACATTGACACTTTCACCTTCTTGACCCTTTACATTCCGGCTTCCATAAAGGCTGTAGCACAGAAACTGCATTGCTAAATATCGTTGATGACATCCACCACGCCCTGGAAAAGGGTGAGTCCTGCCTACTCATTCTCCTCGACCTCTCTGCTGCATTGGATACAGTCAATCACACTACCTTACTTAACACACTCAATTGTCGGTTCGGCCTTAATGGCCCTGTCCTTAACTGGTTCACTTCCTACTTTCAACATAGAACTCAACAAATTAAAATCCAATATTGTCTCTCTAACCCCTCTCATTTCTCTCTTGGTGTTGCCCAAGGTCCTATTCTCTCTCCAGCACTCTTCAACCTCTTTATGGAACCCCTCACTGCCATACTAAAACAATCCGAAGTTATCTACCACCTATATGCTGATGACACCCAACTATACTATAAAATTAAGTCCCACTCTGATGTCTTGCATCTAAACAACACCCTGACTAAGATACAATCCTGGTTCCACTCCAACCATCTGAAACTCAACCCTAATAAAACTAAAATTATTCTTTTCTCCCCTATAAACAATTCACTCCCTATCCAATCTTGGATCTCTGACCTTAATGCCCTCACCTGCCCACTCTCCCTATCCAAATCAGTTAAATCTCTGGGCATTACCTTTGACAATGAGCTTACTCTCAATTCCCATATAAAAAAACACGGCTAAAGGAGCAGGAGCACTTTTCATGCTGCGCCTACTCCAAAAAAAAAAACATTCATCCCTGCTGAAGATTTCAAATTAGTAGTCCAATCTCTAGTCCTCTCGAAAATTGACTACGGCAACACTATCCTCTCCGGAACCCCCACAGTCCACCTTGCCCTCCTCAAAACTATACTCCACCTTGCGGCCAGGCTCATAACAGACACTAGGCGTTTCGACTGCATCTCTCCTGCCCTTAAAGTCCTTAAATGGCTTTCTCTCGAAGGCAGATCCACCTGCAAAATTGCCTGCATTACACACAAAGCCCTTCACCTAAAGTTCCCAATCTACCTTTCTAGTAAACTCAAAATAGCGGGTTGCTCCCGTCCAACGAGAAGCACCAACACTCTGCTCCTCGTTCCCCCTCTGCTAAAAAAGAAAACCTCACAATCTCGTTCCTTCTCTGGTATTGCTCCTAACATCTGGAACTCCCTCCCTATAGATTTACGCTGTAACTCCTCGTACTTCTGCTTCAAAAAAGACCTCAAACTGTTCCTGCTTAACACATATTGGGGCCCTTAAAATCTTCTCTCTTCTCACATGCTTTACCCTCTCCTTTCTCCCTCCCTCCTTTCCACCCCGCCACCCCCTTTGACTTTACTTGCCCTCCTTTCTCCCTACCCTTTCTCCCCCTCCTCCTCTCCCTTACCCCATCCCTCCATTCCTTCACCCCTCCTTTCACACCAAACCTACTCCCCATATACCCTGACCATTTAGCTGACCTCCTGTTGCTGTATAAAAACGTGTATATTCCTGTTACTTTTGTCTGCAATCGAATGCCTCCGTCACTTATTTACCAATGCAAACCATATGTTTATTGTATTCTCTATATTTATCTTGCCTGAATGCTGCATTTTTTTTACTTTACTATGTGCATTTCTTCTAATACTTTGCAACTGTATTATCTTCAAACTTATGTGAAGCGCTCGGATACCCATGGGTGTAGACAGCGCTATATAAATCCTTTCTAAATAAATAAAGCAAGTAAAAATCCCCCGGACGGCCCTAACTAAACGATGTCTAAGTGTTCCGGCCAGTACCCCAGATCGTAACATGTTTCTTGATACAGCCCCTTGCTTTATAAACAGATTATTCAGTAAAAGAGCAATAACCTATTCCTCCCAACCACTCAGAAAAGAAGGGGCCCTTCTCTGACCATCAATGACAGGTCATGTCTAATAAAATGTATTGCCTCTTTGACCCTCCCAGTCTGAAATGTTACCAATACTACCATTTTAGGATCTCTGTCTATTGAGATACCACCTCCCTTTTCAGAGTTTCAGATATGCATATTGCTGAATAACGGGGCACTTCCAAAGCACGTGTATCAGGGTGCCCCTATTTGTCTAACTTTGCAGACAATTAGGGTCTGCTCCCCTCTCCATTTTACAGTCTGTCAGGGCCATAATATATTCTGTGGAAGAACTTGAACTGGATAAGGCATAGTCTGACGGGAATCACTGTTTGCCTTGCTGCCATTTTGGCCTCTACCCATTTTTCTGCATCTATTTTACCAAGGTCCTGCTCCCATCTTTACCTTATAATCACAAAGGAGTTTGGCACATTTATAACCATTGCTTTATGATACTGGGAGATTCCCTTCTCCATAATTTTCCCTATGGGCTCCCGTGCATTAAATTCTGGAATGGGACTCAAGCTGTCTGCATCAGTCTAATACATGTCTCAGCTGCAGGTCTGAGAAAAAAATCGAGGCTTAAGGAGTCTAAATTCTCCAACCAACTGTTCAGAGAATAATATAGGATTTTGAGGCCAGACATCTATCAAATTTGAAATCCCTATCTTGTTCCTGTCCTAAAACCCCATGCAGCTGGGAAAACTCTTTGAGTCAAATTCCAAGCCATATAGGTGTTTATCTTATTGGCTGTGTATACCTACCCTTCCACTTTAGAGGTTTTTGGCAATATTCAAGTGGCTCCAATTACTGGTGGCATGTTATAAGGGAGCTCAGTGCTTTACAACCATGTCCATGGCCCGAACTTATCAAAAGACTCAATTTCTTGTTATTACGGCTGTCATCCTGATCCCCAAAAATCCAATTATTAATAGGGAGCCACTGTTGTATAACTTTATATCCATTGTCCCCAATCCTCCTCTGTATGACAATTATATGCATTTCTTATGAGACAATCGGGGGGTCACACATATAGCTGTTCCGTGCAGATTCCATTGTGGAGAACCAGCTCTGAGGAAACCTTGGGTGGTACTTCTATAAGTTATATAGCTGCTAGGGTCAGCTCTCTTGCTGGTCTCTTGAATCATCATTCCCCGATACGGAAAGTGTCCCTGCCCCTCCTTGAAAGTTGGAACCCCCCAGGAATTCCTTCACAACCTCTTCAACTAGAGGTACTATGGATGACTTATTCCAGTTTACCCAAGTCCAGAGGCTTCACTGTATACCCTAAGAAGCCCCTGATTAAGAAGCCCTCCTTGGATCCGACACATCCGATAAATTTCCGACCAATTTCCCTCCTTTCCTTTCCAATCTCAGTCTTTATCCTGCTTCTTGGAGGAACATCATCTGTTGGGCAAGGACCAGTTTGGATTCCGGCCCGGGCATGGGACGAAGTCAGCTCTGTCCACTATGATGGATAATTTGCGGATGCTGGCCGACAACGGGAATGCCACTGTTTTAGTGCTTCTCGATATGTCGGCCACGTTCGACACAGTGAGCCACTCAATCCTGCTGGAGAGACTGGAGAGAATAGGGGTGAAGGGACGGGCCTTGCAATGGCTGCAGTCTTATTTGACAGGGAGACAACAGACGGTAACCTTGGCACCGTTTACATCCCGCAAATCACCTATAGTCTATAGAGTACTGCAGGGCTCTGCCATCAGCCCTATCCTCTTTAACATTTATTTGCAGCCACTATTTCCCATTATTAAATCGTTCGGGGTTGACTTGGTCAACTACGCGGACGATACGCAATTGGCGTTCTCCTTGGAGGGAAAACAGGCAGTCTCTATGGATTTGTTCCAAGATTGTATGCGACAGACTGCAGACTGGCTGCGGAGGAACTCCCTGCAGTTCAATGGCTGGGGGATGAATCTAACCCTGCCTTGAACTTAGCTGTCCCTCCGGGTTATAATATACTATGCGCCAATAGACAAAGCTCTAATCCAGGTGGAGGTGTTGCAATAATCTATTGATCATAATGGTCTATCTCTTCCTTCCCTTCTGCCCAAATAGATTCCACCGAGGCATTACCATTCTGTATTAAAATCGCTGCCAACATTACCTGCTCAGGTTTATTGGTCTATCGTCCTCCCAAAGGCAAATCTATTCATCTCTTCTCACTCTTAGACTATGTTCTTCAGGCGTGCTCCCGCTATGCAAATTTCACCTTGCTTGGAGATTTTAATCTCCATGTGGATAATGTTCACGATCAGACCAACTTAAACTTTCTGTCCACCCTCGCTGTCGGTGGTCTAAATCAACTGGTCGTCAACCCGACCCACAAGGCCGGACACACCCTTGACCTGATCTGCTCTAATTTAGCAGATATTTGTATTAGCGAACCCTATCCAGTCATCTGGTCGGATAATTTCTTCATTCCTTTTTCTATCCGTCTACATCACCAGATCAGACCTAGTCTTCCGGCCAAAACAGTAGGCCGCAATTGGAGTAAGATCACCCTCGATAGCGTAGCAGCCCAGCTCCCCCCGGCCGCCCTAACAGAAACCTCAGACCTAGATTCCAGGTTAACTGATTTCAACAACAGAATCTCTTCTGCCATAAATATAATTGCTCCTATTAAACCTATTAAAACTTTCTGAGCTGCCCCTTCGGCACCTTGGTACTCTGATGATCTGCGCAAACACAAATCAGCCTGTAAAATCATGGACAGACGCTGGAGACAAACATACTCCCCTGACAGTAAACTTATTTACAAATAAGCCCTTAAAGATTATAGGAAGAGGTTAATCGACCACAAGAGAATATACCTGGAGGAGAAAATTAATCGTGCACAGGGTTCCTCAAGAGAAATCTTCAATACAGTTAGAGCCTTTACCGATCCCATGGCCCTCAAACGACTATCACCAGCATCCCAATCTCTTTGTAACCGCCTCTCGGACTACTTTGAGGACAAAATTGCCACCATATATGATTCCTTTCCAGACAACAATTCCTTAGGGTCCACTGATAACAGCCCAGTCAATTCAGTCTCCGCCCCTGTTTTTACCAACTTTGCGGAAATTACTCTCGAATGTTCTTTGACTGAATTATCAAAATGTAGTTCAGGGTCACCTACGGACCATTGGCCGGCCAAACACTATAAATCCTTGGCCCCTCTTCTCAATCCAATTCTTAATGGGATTTGGAACGACTCCTTCCGGACAGGTATTTTCCCTGATTCCTGGAAGCATGCCCGACTGGTCCCTATCCTTAAAAAGCCCAATACTGACCCCAATGAACCATCCAACTATAGGCCAATTTCGCTTTTACCTGCACCTGCAAAAGTACTCGAAAAACTAGCCCATCAACAACTTGCTAACTTTCTCGAATCCAACGGCGCTTTTCATGACTCTCAACATGGGTTTAGAACCGGCTATAGTACCGAGTCGGCTTTAATTGAAATGGCCGACTCTGTGAGATGGAGATTGGATGAGGGGTCTAGAGCGGTGTTGGTGCTGCTTGACTTGTCGGCAGCATTCGACACCGTCTCCCATCCAGTCCTTCTCGATCGACTTAGATCCAAAGGCATCCAAGGTAAGGCACTGGAATGGCTTACCTCCTTTTTAAAAAATCGGACTCGGGCGGTATTCACCCCTCCTTTCACCTCGGACAGTCGCCCACTGAAGTGGGGAGTCCCACAAGGCTCCTCACTAAGCTCTCTTTTATTTAATGTTTATTTCTCTCCCTTGGCTGAGATCGTTGCCCAATCAGGTATAAAAGCCACCTCTTACGCCGACGACGTTCAGCTTCTATTCGCTTATAATAATCCTGATCAGTCCACTTTCGACCCCTTAAAGAACTGCCTCAACAATATAGCCCGTTGGATGGATGACAACTTCCTACGGCTTAATGCCGGTAAAACTGAGGTGCTCTTCTTCCACCAACCCTCTCCTCTTGACTCAAACCTTTGGTGGCCACATGATTTAAACACACCCCCCTAACCCAAAGAATCGGTGAAAAATCTTGGAGTTAGGTGGGACACCAGCCTCTCGTTTCACAAACAAATCAAACGGTGTCCGCTGCATGCTTCTCCAAACTTAGGATGATCAAAAAAATTATTAATTTTTTACCTAATAACACCAGAAGAACAATCATCCAAGCACTGATTATGTCCAATTTGGATTACGCCAGCGGCCTCTATATAGGACTCGCCTCTGGCCTTCGCCATCAACTCCAGTTGGTTCAAAATGCCGCAGTCCGGCTGGTCTGCGGCATCTCCCTGCTTGAGCACATTTACCCTCACAGACGACTTCTTCATTGGCTTCCGATTCAACAAAGAGCAGAATTCAAGGCCTTGACTTTGACCCACCGAGCTGTTAGGGGCAAGGGTTCTGCATACCTTTCCTCCTGCCTTCGTCCCTACAGCAACACCAGACTTCTCCGCTCCAGTTCCAAAAAATTTCTTGTCATCCCTAAATTTAAAAAAGTACGCTCCGGAGGCAGAACGTTTCAAGTATGTGCCACCACCCTCTGGAACAAACTCCCTCTTTCTATTCGATTGATTCAAGAAGAACTCCCATTCCGAAAAGCCCTGAAATCATTTCTATTTTGTTAAACTCTATCAGAGCCAAAATTAAGCACACTTCCATACAATGAGCGCCGGGACACCCCGTTGGGGTAGCCGTGCGCTATATAAAATACACTAAATAAATAAATGGAGGGAAGACTGAGGTGTTGTACTGTTCATCGGCAAAGCTGCCTACGTATATACCGGTGGAGTTTAGGCCTCTCCTCGAGGAGGATCCGCTGGCTCCGGCTAGTACGATATGTAATCTGGGGGTCCTAATAGATAAGAACCTCCAAATGGAGTCGCAGGCAAACAAGACAGCCAGCGTGTACTTTGGTCTGTTGCGTTTGCTGCGTCAGATACTTCCAATTCTACCGAAGGATTTGCGTTCCCTGGTAGTAAGCAGCACAGTGATGAGCAGACTGGACTATTGTAACTCCTTGTATCTAGGGCCCCTTAGTACATTTTTCAGGGTCTGCAAAGAGTCCAGTCTGCCACGGCAAAACTGGTGCTCAACCTGCGGGTAATTCGTCTTCTACTTATGCCCTGAGAGAACTCCACTGGTTGCCAATCAAGGAAAGGGTCCTTTTTAAATCCCTCTGCCTGATGTACAGAGCTATACACGAATTGGGTCCAGTCCCATTACAGGAAAGGTTTGCCTGGTATCTCCCTCGGAGACAGCTTCGCTCCTCTGGCGCCAGTCTGCTGGAAATTCCGAGATTTATACGCTCTAGGTTGGGGGAGAGGGCTTTCAGCGTGGTTGGTGCTCATCTGTGGAATGAATTACCACAGAGGATTAGACAGATTGATTCTCTAATTGAATTCAGAAAGAGCTTAAAAACATGGCTATTTCCGAAAGCTTAATCCTCCATGCTCTCTCCTTCTGATTCTTTCACCATGATGGCTATGTGTTCCAATATCTGAACGCCAGGATACCCGTAGGGTGGCTGTAGCGCTATATAAGAATACTTATAATTACAATTACAAGAATTTGAATCAATCTTGGTATTGATCTGTCCTGCCTTTGCACATATAATAAAACACTGTCCACATACGAGGAAATGCGATCTTCTGAGCCGCCCTCCCATATTATGTTCCAGAACTGTGCGTTGCGCCTTATCATTTCCTCTAAGATCTCGAGGGTCAGGGCAAAAAGTAGAAGAGATAGGGAGGCACTGTTGAGTATCCCATGCAATAAGGAATCGCCTAGACACTGTTCCATTCACTCTGATTCTTGTCCACTCACCTGAGTTGAAAGCTTTCTCAAAATCTAATAGGACAAAAGCCGTCAGTTCCCTGAATTCATCCAAGTACGCCAACTCCTTCTGTCCCCTTAATCAATAATTTGACCACCGTCACCAGTCTATTAGCAAGAGCCTTAGTCACTATTTTCACCTCTGTGTTAATCAAACGAATTTTCTTGTAGGATGCCCAGTAGGTGAGTGACTTATCCGGCTTGGGAAGAACCGCTTTGGTTGCTCCCTATAGATCCCCAGGCAACTTTTTAATCCGTACTGTCTCTTCAAACATAGACAACAAGAGTGTGAAGAGACTGAAGGCATTTCTTTTTATGAATCCCAGAGTGAATCCATTGGGACCTGGAGTTTTCTCCAACGTCAACTTCTCTTTTGAAAGCGGGTGGTTAAGCGTCATTCTTTCCATATCCAGTAGTATTAGGATTTTTAGGCCCAGCTTGGGTTGTCTTGAGTTGTAATAACATACCTGTCAGGAAGACAGCAGGCGGTATCCTTATCGCCATTTACCTCTGCTATGTCCCCAGTACTCCATGGGGTACCACAGGGCTCAGCAATAAGCCCGATTCTTTTTAATATTTATCTACGCCCTCTACTTCCCATCATCAAATCTTTTGGGATAGATCTCATCAACTATGCAGATGACACTCAATTGATACTCTCACTGGAGGGGAAAAGAGCGATATCCATTGATATCCTCCAGGAGTGTATGTGTCAAACTGCAGGTTGGCTCAAGAGAAATACCTTACAATTTAATGAGGGAAAAACTGAGGTACTATACTGCCCTGCCACGAGAATGTCATGCCACTTACCGTTGGAGTTTAAGCTCACTCCTGAGGGTGACGCTCTGGCCTCGGCTAAAGTGGTGCGCAATCTGGGAGTTATGGTAGACGAAAACCTCCAAATGGATACACAGGCCAGTAAAACTGCCAGCACCTGCCTCTCCTTGCTCCGTACTTTACGGAACATCCTTCCCCTACTCCCAGAAGACACTCGCCCCCTTATAGTGAGGAGTATAATATTGAGTAGATTGGACTACTGCAACTCCCTGTACTTGAGAGCACCACAATATATTGTACAAGGGTTGCAGAGAGTTCAATTGATGGCAGCAAAACTGGCCCTAAAAAGACAACGCAGATCCTCTACGACGCTGGCCCTAAGAGATCTTCATTGGTTGCCCATCAGAGAGAGAATCCGCTTTAAATCCCTCTGCATTGTATATAAGGCAGTACATGGTCAGGTCCCAGTTCCTCTACAGGAAACATTCACATGGTATAATCCTAGTAGGCAGCTCCGGTCCTCTCACTCCAGCTTGATAACTACCACCAGATTTAAGAGGTCTCGGAAAGGTGGTAGAGCCTTTGGAGTGATGGCCTCCCGTATATGGAATGAATTGCCACTAATGCTTAGACAGGCTAGCTCGCTGATTGGCTTTAGGAAGAGTTTTCCCAAGCAATGGGCTTTAAACATATCTTTTACACAGCTGACTCTGATTTCTCCTTTTTCAGGCTTCTCTCTGATCCAAGCGCCAGGATACCCGTAGGGTGACAGTTTTGCGCTATATAAGTCTCTAATACAATACAATACAATACAATACCAGGCAAAGACATCAGTAATCTCTTGCTTACCATAAGGCAGTTTTCTCACTGAGTCGCATACTTTACATACAATTCTAGTCGCTAATTCTTTATCCTTTTCTCCTTCTTGTCCCCCTGTTCTTACATTTTGTGATGTAAAGCGGACCATTCTGCTTTAGCATATAAAGGATACTTTGTGACCCTTGCCCCTGCCTGCAGAGCCGGTCGCTCCACACACCGCGCAGCTCCCTCCGTGACTGCCGGGACCCTTGACCCCCGCTGCTGCCTCGCACAGCCGTGTGACTACATCGCTGTTCTGCCAGCTCTCTGCCGGTTTGTGCCCGTATTTTGCATTCTGTTGTCTCACTGATTGTTAATTGTTGTGCCTTCTGTGCCTGTGCCCCTTATTTGTTGTGCCACTGTGCCCCTGGTATTCTTGCCGCCCCAGTGTCCTTTTCCGCCGCTTTTTCCCGCTCCCCCAGCCGCTGCTCTCCTGCGGCCCGCCCCCTTTTTTTCCCGTGTAACCCATTGGCCACCCCGCTCCCGCCTCCCAGCTGCTCCTCCCTCCCACTCCTCCATTTATGGAGGTCGCCGCGCGGGAGCGCCGATTGTGCGCCGAAGGCGCGCCAAAGGCAAGCCCGTCCGCGCCTGGCCCGCGCCCAGTGCCAGGACCCCTGGCCCCCAACGTTCCCAGCCCACCCGCCGGACCTACGACGCTGCAACCATCTACGCACTCAACACCGGCCGCATCCCTGGCTGCCACCGAGCCATCCCAGGATGCACCCACGGACCCTTCACCTGCCAATCCTGCAAGTTCTCCTGCATCCGGACCTGCACCGCATCCGCCAAGCCGAGCACCAGCAGCAACCACCTTAAGTGCATCCTGCTCAACACCCGCTCCGTCCACAGACACGCCGTGGAACTCTGGAACCTCCTCGGCACCACATCACCAGACGTCGCCTTCCTCACGGAAACCTGGATGAACACTTCCTCAGCGCCCGACATCGCCATCGCCATCCCGGACGGATACAAGATCACCCGGAGGGACCGCGTCAACCAGACAGGAGGAGGCATCGCCATCGTCCACAAGAACACCATCCGCATCACGACCAGCTCCGACGACACCCTCACAGCCGCCGAATACCTGCACTTCCAGATACACACCGACCCCAAGACCACACTCAGAGGCACCCTCATCTACAGACCCCCGGGACCACGCACACAATTCAGTGAAGACATCGCCGATTTCATCAGCCCGCACGCCCTCCCCTCCGCTGACTACATCCTCCTCGGGAACCTCAACTTCCACCTGGAGAACAACAACGACCGCAACACCCACCACCCTGCTGGACAACCTCGCCAACCTCGGACTCAAGCAACTGGTGACCACCCCCACCCACTACGCCGGCCACACGCTCGACCCCATCTTCTTCTCCAGCAAAGACATCACCTTCAGCCACGCCACCGGACTCCACTGGACGGACCACAGCTGCGTCCACTTCAGCTTCAGAAGGATCACGATCAACCACCGCCCACAACAGGTCCCCCGCAGATGTTGGAACAAGATCACAGCCGACCAGCTCGCCACATCCCTGAGCCAGAACCCTCCCGCCAGCTCAACGAACCCCAACCAAGCCGCCAACAACCTCACGAAGTGGATCAGCAACAGCGCGGACGACCTCGCCCCACTGAGGACCCCGCCAGACCCGGCACCAAAAAAGCATCATGGTTTACCGACGAAGTCAAGAGCTCCAAGAAGAACTGCCGAGCCCTCGAGAAAGCCTGGCTCAGAGACCCAACCACAGACAACATGACCTCCCTCAAGCTCGCCACACGAAAACACCACCAGCTGATCCACACCACCAAGAAAACCGCATTCAAGGAACGTCTTGACAACAACGCCCACAACAGCAAGGAACTCTTCACCATCGTCAAAGAGCTCTCGAACCCCAGCGCCGGAGACAACGACATCACCCCATCGCAAGAACTCTGCAACTCGCTCGCCTCGTTCTTCCACAACAAGATCGCAGACATACACAACAGTTTCAGCACACGGCCGACGCACCCTACGACCGCACCAAAGCCCCCCACCACCGCCTTCCGCGCCTGGACCCCGGTCAACACAGAAGAAACCATCCGCACGATGAACTCCATCCACTCCGGATCTTCAACCGACCCCTGCCCTCACCACGTCTTCAACAAGGCCGACTCCTTCATCGCACCACACCTGCGGGACATCATCAACGCCTCCTTCGACACCGCCACCTTCCCAGAGAGCTGGAAGCACGCCGAACTCAGCGCCTTACTGAAGAAACCATCAGCGGACCCCACCGAACTCAAAAACTACCGACCCATCTCGCTTCTTCCTTTTCCTGCCAAAGTCATTGAGAAGACCATCAACAGACAGCTTGCCGCCTTCCTCGAGACGAATGGATCCCTCGACCACTCACAGTCTGGCTTCCGGGCCAACCACAACACCGAGACCGCCCTCATCGCAGCCACCGACGACATCAGAGCCCTGCTCGACAACGGAGAAACAACGGCCCTCATCCTCCTGGACCTCTCCGCGGCGTTCGACACGGTCTGCCACCGCACCCTAGTACAACGCCTCAGCAACATCGGAATCCAAGAGAAGGCACTGGAGTGGATTATCTCCTTCCTCGCCGGGAGAACCCAGAGAGTCCGCCTCCCCCCGTTCAGATCCTAGGCCACCGAAGTCATCTGCGGCGTACCCCAAGGATCATCACTCAGCCCCACGCTGTTCAACATCTACATGAGCCCCCTTGCGGCCATCGCACGCCAACACAACCTCAACATCATCTCCTACGCCGACGACACCCAGCTGATCCTCTCCCTCACCAACGACCCCGCCACCGCCAGGACCAACCTACACGAAGGGATGAAAGACGTAGCCCAGTGGATGATGAACAGCTGCCTGAAACTGAACTCGGATAAGACGGAAGTCCTCATCCTGGGATCTTAGCCCTCCGCCTGGGACGACTCCTGGTGGCCCCCTGCCCTGGGCAGTGCACCCAAACCAACAGACCACACACACGCAACCTGGGCTTCATCCTGGACTCCTCCCTCTCCATGACCAGACAAGTCAACGCCGTCTCCTCGTCATGCTTCAACATCCTCCGCATGCTACGTAAGATCTTCCGGTGGATCCCCACCGAAACCAGGAAGACGGTCACCCAGGCCCTCGTCACCAGCCGTCTGGACTACGGCAACTCCCTCTACGCCGGAACCACAGCCAAACTCCAGAAGAGACTCCAACGCATCCTGGACATCCCCCGTCACAGCCACATCTCCGAACACCTGAGAAACCTGTACTGGCTCCCCGTCAGCAAGAGAATCACGTTCCGACTCCTCACCCATGCACACAAAGCTCTCCACAACCAAGGCCCAAGATACCTCAACGACCGCCTGACCTTCTACACCCCGACCCGCCAGCTACGATCGACCAGCCACGCCCTCGCCTCCGTCCCCCGCATCAGAAGAGTCACAACGGGAGGAAGATCCTTCTCCTACCTGGCTGCCAAGACGTGGAACTCCCTCCCCATCCACCTCCGCCTGACCCAAGACCACCTCTCCTTCAGGAAGCAACTCAAGACCTGGTTGTTCGAGCAGTAGCGGACCCCCCTCCCCCAGCGCCTTGAGACCCTACGGGTGAGTAGCGCGCTATACAAATGCTTGATTGATTGTGTTAGGGAGATTCTGGTTGCCTCCAGTTAACACTTTCCCTCTTTGCCTGGGACCAGCATGTACTGCTGTTTCCATCTGGCAATCTGCTTCTCAAGATAGATTGTTTCCCTTTCTATATCCTTCTTTCGCCCATCCAAATGCAATATGATTTTATCTTTAGGACCTCCTTCATAACCTTCCGCAAGGTGGTGTTTGATGTATCTGAGGTCGAGTTCAATTGCAAATATACTTCAGTTTCAGTTGTTATAAATTCTTAGAAATGTAATTCTAACAACCACTCAGAGTTAACGTCCACTGACTTTCCACAGCATACATCCTAGTGTCAACTCTATTGGAGAGTGGTTCGAGAGGGATTGTGACAGTGTTCTTGAGCTAATTTTTCTGTTGAGGTATCTGGTTGAGATAAGAAATTATTCAAGCCACGAAAATGACATGTATAGGTAGGATTAAATGTGAACTTCTAGGCATCTGCCTTCCTCACTCTCCTATGGAGAGTCTGCAAATGTTTTTGTACGACAGTGTCTGGCCTTGTCCCTTGAGTCAAAGTGAGGATGCATCAAGGTGTTTGAGTTGCCCTCAAGAAGTGTCTTGCCCCTAGGGTGGCAAAAATCAGTTTAGTCAGATCTGCCAATGTAGTATCAGTCAATGTCATCCAGAACTGTCCATTTATTATCCCTGAATGCAGAACATTCCTCCCCAAGGTGTCTTCCACTACTTCTGAGACTTATCAGTGAGAAAGACTAATGAAATGAAATAGCCACTCCTCTGGATCCCTGTGAAAAACTGGCATGGTTGACCCTGCTTTAATCATGATGACCAAGGAAATCACATTTGGTTCCTAACAAATTAGCCTCTTGGAAGAGGAGCACTCCTGAGCCATTCTTTTAACGTACCACAAAACTGCACCCCTTTGAACTTATCAGTTAGCCTGTTAAAATTCCAAAGGGATTCATCTGTCTTCTAGTTCTTCACCTGTCTGAGTCATGGTGGATGGGTGTGTCATGTCTCGTCTCTTCAAGTGCAATCTGTAAATACAGTGTTGGCCCAACTGCAAACTAAATCCCATGCCCAACTCACGACACCCCATACTTTGAAATGTGAAGTATCTGTCTCCTGCATACTGTAAGAACAAGAAAATAAAAGGACTGCAACTAATTCAAGGGGACATTTGTCTCGGCTGCGGAGCCACTTCTGACCTTTTCGGTGTTTACCTAGCCCCTGCATCTTCTTGTTAACATCCGTACCCACCTGCAACCCCGAGTAGTCCAGACCTCTGCATAAGAAAAGCACCCCAACGAAAACCCGATGATCAAGGCATCAGGCCAAGACGTAGAGGTGAAAGATCATCTTCCTTGCTGACCCTGTTGTGAGCCAGTCCCCACCTAAGTCTGTTTTCCTTTTCCTCAAGCCCTGCCATCTTCTATTTCATCCTTTATTGCTGTGTTCCTGCCTTGGGAGGCTTGCTTTCTGATTCACCGCCACTGTGCTGCATGGCAGGCTACGCCATGGATGAGTGCAAAGACTTCCATTCCTCAACCGAGCTTAGCCAAGTATGATAACGTGCAACAAATTTGAATTGCTCAGAGTTTTTGTTTTACTTCCATGAATTATTTCCATTGGAGTTGGACCTTGGCTGTGTAGTTCGGAAAGATGAGGACTTTAGCCATTTCATAGCGGACATTAGACTTCTGACAAGCCGTTCAAAGTATTCTGTCACTGTCGATGTAATTGATTACTTTGACAGTCCTTGGCCTCAGAAGCTAGGGGAGGATGCTTGGAAGCCAACGATCTCTTCTCCAGCACAAACAGACATTGATGAATCTGTTTCGGAAATACAAGATTGGAACAAGGCTGTCCAGTTCCCACTGAAATGACCACGGGTCTAAGATTATTTCTCTGCAATCCCTCTGCTTCTTCAGTTCTTATTTCAAAAAAAGTTATCAATTCCTTTCACCTTTCCAGTTCAAGATGGAGTAGATTCGATTTTCGACTTAGTTCGTTTTGTCACATACATTCCTCAAGCCTTGCCGTAGGAGGGCCACCTCCACCTCGCCAATCTTTTCTTCAAGATTACTGTACGTGTCTTTTATGGCCTGTAAAATAATGGCCGATTATATTATCTTTTCTTAAAGGAAATGGTGGGGGGGAGGGAGGGGAGGCTGTCGTCGAAGAGAGTTGATTTAGCAAATGTATCTATTTTCTCTTGGTGGGTATCACTCAGCACCTTCTCGTTAACCATTTTTCCTGTCTAGTCTGGAGCCTTCTTCCTAATTTGAGCTCTACCAATCTCATTACAATCACCTTGCCAACCCACAGGGTTGGGGCTCTGTTGTTTGTGTCCCAATTATGAATGCCCACTGCCTTTCCCGTATCCCCTTATGAGTGAGGGGGGGAAAAGGTGTTGCCACATTAGTGCTCAGATTTCCACACATCAAGATTTTCAGCCCACTTTCCTTGTATGTTCCGTTTGGTCACTGCTGCCAGGCCACCCATAATTAGCTGCAGGCCGGGCTTGTCTGGCATGCGTGCCAGACACCCACAGACTAGTGGTCCCGGTTCAGGTGTCCTTGGCAGTGAGTGGGCGCTCTCGCTTCTGCGCCCCTATGCTGTCTGCCTGCCTGCACTTGCTCGAGCCTTCCTGCTTTAGCAACTTGGCCTACTGTTTCTGCTGCAGTCTTGTCTGGTCGTCTGTCCACAGCGCGTCCCACTACCAGCTTCAGATTGAGGCTGCGCTGCAGCAGATTTCTATGGCTCCCTCCAGATCCACTATTTGCCCACAAGCTGTGTTCCCCCTCTGCATGTGGGAGGGAGGGGGTAGAGTTTGGCTTCATATCTGTCATCCCAACACCAGATAGCTGGAGCCGCCTACACCTTTTCTTCATCCCCAAGAGGACACCAGACTTTGAGTGCAAGGGTGAGGGAGGTGTCTGAGTTCAGTCTGTTTGCAACAGGTCTTGCCTCCAGCGTCCCCTTCCACTCACCAAGAGAGCCTTACCAATGCGGCACTGGATCCCTCTCGCCAGACCCCACCAATCCGTGCTAGGCCCCCGGCCCAAGTTCTGGCTCAGTCCTCCTGTGCAGCTGACGGTGCCGTGACAGCGCCCTTCCATGTTCTGCCTGCAGAGGAGGGAATCCAATCATAACTATCAAATGCTCCAGAGGAAGGACAAACTAAAAGTAGGTAGGAAAGCCATTGTATAAGAAGCTGGGAAATGAAATGTTCAAAAAGTTATGCAATCAAGAGCAAGTGGCTGATCCATCGCCCACTATGCATAATTATTTTAATGTATTACATACAATAGGTTTTCAACAGTTGTAGGCGGGACCTAAAAAGCTTCCCTTGCACATTTGTACTGTGACAAGGCTGACATTGTGGTATGCTTCCAGTGATAATACGACAATGGCGCTTTAATCAATTTATTGTTACAACCAGGAGCAGCTTCTCACTAGCATTGTCCCACTGCTCTCAGAGCAGTGCCGAGGAAAAATAAAATGATGATAACTGGAACATTATTATCATTTTTTTCCTGTTCCATGGTGCGGGGAGGGCGGGGCTGGCCAGAGCAGGTGCCCGGGACAGAGTGGTGAGCACACTTTTATTGGGCATGACTGTTTGGCCAGCCGCCTTGGTCCGGCCAAACAGTTCTGCGCAGTTTACATCTTCCCCACCAGGCTGCATTACACAGCCGGATGGGGAACATGCCCAGGCTCCCTGTCCCGTCTAAGCACCCACTCAGACCAATCACAATGCTGCATTGATTGCAGCGTTGTGATTGGCTTGGAGCCCAGGTGCTTCTTCCTGCGATGGAGGAGAGGCGGCAAAGAGGCAGCGGGTGGCGAGGAGGTAAGTTTTCTTTTTTTTATTTCTTTTTTTATTTGGCTCTCCCCTGACGCATAATTCCTGTGGCTGTGAGCATGGGGCAGTGGGTCAGCCTGCTTGAGCCATTTGCGAACTTCACTGTGAATGATGGCATTCTTCCATTTCCCAAAGAGCACATGCACACACAAAGTAGTTCCCTTAAATGCCAGGGACCACTCTGCTAGATCCATTTTTTTTTACTTATAGACAATGTTTCTTTTTTAAAGATTATTGTTGGGAAAGCTGGTGGTCCCTCATCAAAGTTTTGCAATAACCACGACGAAAGAAACCAAGCAATGTTAAAGCCAAAAACCTAGCAGCCTACGCTAGACCTATTGGCTTTACCAGTGCTTGTTCTCTCTGTGGAGTAGGCTTGTGCTGCAGGCCATATCGCCCATTTATAGGCCTCGGCTCATGCATGTAGACACGACATTTGCAAGAGAGTTGTCCTTGGTTTGCCAGCTTTACGTTGCAGTTTAGGATTGGGCTATGAGATGTAGTGAAGCCTGTGTTAACCTCCCTGCCTCCTGTGCTGGTACAGATGCTGGAAAGAGTGTGTCCGAAGCGGTTCAGTCCAGCATCTGGAGCTGGGGTCTTGAGCGAGTGGTAAATGACTTATGGCAGGTAAGACCCTGCTAGGACTCTCGTACAAATCAGTTTTCTAAATTACTTTTTCCCAGTCTATACACTGTTTGACAAGGGCAATCGGTCCAATCATGAGTGTAATTTTGACGCTCCTGCTGGTTAAATAGGATTAGTACTTTCGTGTTCCATTTTTCACCACGGAGATCATTTGCTGAAAGTAAGACGGCGGCAGCGCTCATGTGCGAGCCAGTTACGTCACCGCGCAGTCCCACTCGGGCTGAAAGATAAATTGCTTGTCCAGGTTCCTTCAGCCGTCACGGTAAATGGGGCCTTTCCCTTGCCACGCTTTGGAGCAATTTTAGGCTGACGTGTTAATGCTTTGATTTAATAACTTTATCCGCAGTGGTCACGGGTAGGAAGGGGCACACTCTATGCTCTTACTTGACTGTGCCTTAAGTATTTTTTCTGCAAACATTACTTATGTCGTTACAATAATAAGAGAAGTGGGAGGTGGAGACGGGCAGCCTAGCAGAGATCTGAGCACTGCCTTCCCCAACTCTAGTTACCTGTAGCACTGGATGTAATTGTTTGCACAAGAAATGGTATTTCCGGTGATTGACTAAAGGCAATCCCGAACTCATCCTGAGACCAAAAGCCAGATTATTTAAATTCTGGATGCTTCTGCTACCTGTCTAGCTGGAATTAGTAAAGGCACCCGGCTGCACACATCGAACCATACCAAAAACATACAGACAATATTAATCCTACCCACCCACTCACTGGTTAACCAGCGGTCAGAGCTGGGCTTGAAGGTATCTGAAGCTGGCAGTGATGCACCGCCATATTAATTAATGCTAGGCTAAACAAATCTTTTGTAGCCCATCTAACTCTTGAGATAAAGCATCACTGTTATGTGTCTGCTGTCGACAAACACGCATTGATAAGGGCCATAGCTCTTTAGCGCTTAGATGATTTTAATAGGTTGGGCATCAGAATCCCCAGAATGCAGACACGGACCATGTGAGCATGGAACAGAACTGAAGCCACCACCAAAAACGCTGAAAAATAAAAACGTAAATCCTGCACATTTGAGGTTCCGTGAATTCTGAACCCGTGTTTCTAATGTCATGGTTCCGTTACGATTTTGGTAACAAGGAACCGTAACTGATGGGTTCATCAAGTAGGAGTGTTTTTCGCCATGTTACATACGAAAACTCGCAGTGTATTTGAAGATTCTGCTTCGAACCATAGTTATCATTCTGTATAAGGCAGCCATTTTGTGGTTGCCCTCACATAGGCCGATGGCTGCGGCTGAATGAGTCTTTAAGACTCGTGCCCTTTTTCTGGGGTTCGTGCTGACTTTTACATGACCCGAAGTGAACTGACCTCGTTACCTGAAGCCGACCCTGCCGAGCCAGTTCTTGCCCGCTAGCTGATCAAGACTAAAATCAGAGCGCAGGGCATCGTAAAGGTTTACTACACACAAATATGCCTTATCCTACTCTTACCTGTTTCTGTTTCTTTCTTTATGGTCTATTTATGATATGGGTCGTGGCCTTTTTATTATGGGTTCGTTCGGCCTGTCTAAAGAAGAATGTTGGGTTTGTCCGATGATCGATCATGGGCCGAACAATTGAAAAGTGGGTTTTACCGTCATGCGATACTTTTGGTGTGTATACATGTGATTGGACAGTTCGTAAATGTTAGGTATTTGTCTGGAATGTGATTTTTGGCATAAAAGGAATGACTTGCTTTGTAAAATTGAGCAGTCTCCTGAGAACTCATACCGTGATGATTTCTAGGACTTCTGTTACTGGCTGCAGTCAATAAATTCGATCTTTGACGTCACCACGAAGAGTTCCGTGTCTCTGTATTCTAAGACAGGTGAACCCGAAGACTTTGGGCGTGCCCCTGGCGCCGCCGGGTCTTAAATAACCCGGTTCTTCAGTTGGCGCCCAACGCGGGGCGACATCAAGCGGTACCGGTCCAAGCCTGAAGATCGTGAGGAGCTTAGTCAGGAAATTCCGGAAGAAGGGCCCCCACTCCATCGACCCCGGTATGTCTTGGACCCCCTTTTTTGCAGCTTTGCAAGGCGAGACGATAGACGGGTTTTCTGGTGATGGGACTGATACCTTAGTTAAGTATACGTGGGTCGCTCCCAGTTCTTTGTTGTTCTTTGTTTTTTGGTTCTTTGAATACTTAGTTTTTGGGTCTTTGATTTGGGTATTGCAATCTCCAAAGCAGAGGGACTCGTATATTTGCGAGACTATCGTTGCAGATAATCCCTTGAAGTTTGAAGCTAGATTAATGAGCGAAGATGCCTAGTCTTAGCAAAATTAGGAGAATATTCTGTTGTGGTTGTAACAAGGATTCCCGATTGGAGGAATCATGTCCGATACCCCCAGTTGGGACCCCGACTTATGAACTTTATTCTAAACACGGCTTGGGCCCCATTACTTTCAATGAAGTATGGGTCCGCTATACTAGAAAAGATGGGGTTTTACGATGGCCCCAATATGGTAGTTTTGACACTGAGATTTTAGATAATCTAGAAACAAAATTGTTTAGGAAGAAAGCCCGGCCGGCAATGTTTGACTTATTTCGCCTTTGGCGTAAAGAAGCCAGACAACGAGAAACAAAACAAGCTAAAAAAGATAAGAGAGAAAAGGGGTTGTCGATAATGCAAGCTGCCAGGCAGTTTAAAGAAGACGAAGAAGATAAAGCAATTGAGGTATCAGATAGGCAACATAATATGGCTATTGATAAATGTTACCCAGCATTGCCACCTATTCTTGAGAAGGCAACCAAGGACCCAGAAAAGGACCCTTTAATGTCGCATCTATTGAGATTACCACCCCCTTATGCACAGAACGCTACGGCACCTCCCCCACCTCCAGTTGTCCCGCCTCCTGGTCCTCCTCAGTTAGTTTCTCCTCCTGCGGTGCAGCCTCCTCTGGGGCCGCCGACTTTGCTATCAGTTCTGCCTCAAACTTCTTCATCTTACGCTCCTGTACCTTCGACTTCTCCTCCTACTACTGCTACGTTTCTATCACCTCAAAATACTTTGTCTCCCGTCCTTATGACAGTTTCTCCTTCTGTTCGACAAAAAATGACTGAAACTGTTACTGGTCTTTTGTCTCCTTTCTTTGGGTCGTCAAGTATGACCCCCGTTTCTGCGCGTAAACAACTGCGTAGCCAGTTACCTAGCCCGAAGAGCGGACAGTGTTGGATCTCCTGGTTCGTAGGTGGATTTCGAATGTTTCGAGGTATAATTTAGAGTCAGTTATGGATGTCTTCCTGCAGTGGGAAGCACCCAAGCAAAGATATGTGTTTGATGTAATGTGTACTTTCCTCCGTGAGGAATGGGAAGATAATGAGTTGGGTTCAGTCCCAGTAGAGTTGCTAAATGTCCAGTCTGAGTTTGCCAAAGGGACGATAGTGGGATTGAGGATGCGGTTGCGATGGTTCTTGCGTTTAGGAGCGATTTCCCTTCTCAGCGACTGTTTGAGCCTGATTCCGCAGTTAGGAGAAAAGTACGACAATATCCAATGAGGGAGGTTCCCCCAGTTTGGAGAGAAGGGGACGCAAAAGCTAATCCGCCTGTTCTACCTCATTTTCAGAGAGTATGGGTACATGTGCCATGGAAGAGAGTAGAAGTTTTGGCCCTTAAACAGTCTCTACCTGATCCCCGTAAGAATCCAGCTGGCTATTACAAAGAATTGTCCCAGACAGTTGACGCATGCATCATGAATTTGGCAGATATAGATATGCTGTTGGGTAATGTAGTACCTCAACCTCTGTGGGCAAAGATTCGTCATGAGGATCATGCAATTGAATTAGGTGACTCATGGGTCAATATTGCTGCCGCGGACGCTAGACAAGTTGGTGGTTCTAAGCCCGAGCTTCTAGTGGCAGATCTACCTGGCAGAATTATAGATCTTATGAAAACAATGATGCCAGCGTTACGAGTAAATTGGGACAAGTTAGCAGCATGTAAGCGGAAGAAGGACGAAAGTGTATCTGATTTCTTCTCTAGGTTTGAAGAGACATTTATAGATCATAGTGGTCAAGATAGAAGTACGGAAGGTGGGCAAAGATTGTTCGTAGATAAGTTTGTTTTTAACTTACTTCCTGAACTGTGTAATAAGTTGAAAGATTCTGAGAGTTCTTGGGCTGTCTCCTCGTTGGTCCAGATATTGGCGACTGCACAGTACTACGAGAATAGGGACAAGGACGAGAAAGAAAGAGTAGAGAAAAAGACAAAAGACTTAAAGACAAAGGTTCTTTTGCAGCAGGCGTATCCGCCTCGCTCAAATCAGCAAGAATTACAGCAACGCCCACAGTTTCAGCAACCCCCATCGTTTCAGAGACTGCAACAGAAGGCTGGGTATTTTCCTCCAAGACCACCTTTGGGCCTGAATCAGTGTGCATATTGCAGGGAGGAAGGTCATTATAAAAATGAGTGCCCTGTTTTACGACAACGCGTGAGTGGTATGCCGGCCCCAAGAGGCCGTGGTGGTTTCCAGCAAGTGTCTAGGGGTAGAGGACGCGGTGCGTTTCCCCAGAACGAACGTTCCTTCCCCCCACAGAATTCTATGAATTGTTTTGATCAACAGAGAATTGCGTCTGGTCAGTCGACTCAGTACTATGCTGATGACTATTATGTTGAGAGTAAGAATGCTGACTATAATGATCGCTAGGACAGCCATTGACAAAGAGAGGGAGTAGTGTCGGTTCCAGTAGATCAGAGTGGGCCTCATGTTGCAGTAGTTACATCAGGTGTGGTAGCGCCTTTTCTTTTGGATACCGGTGCAGCGAAGAGTTCCATCATGCACTCTAAACTCCTTGGCGCACCTTTGTCTGGCTTAACGAATGTTCCGGTAGGATTCTCTGGCGCCCCAGTTCGTAATCCAGTTTCTAGTCCCTTGTCTCTTTCTATAGGGCCTTGTGAATTGGAAGCACCTCTCATTTTAACGGCAGGTTGTGGTGAGAATTTGTTAGGTTTGGATTTGTTGAAAAGGTTGAATGCGACATTGCATTGTTCTCCTTCGGGAGTACAGCTTACATTGGGTAAGAAAGTGATCTCTCCGATGTATTTGTCTAAAGATCGGCTTCCACCGGAATTGCGTTCTCTCCCTGATACTCTTTGGGCTACTGGTCCTAATGATGTGGGTCTCTTGGAGATTCCACCTTACGTTGTAACGCTTAAAGCAAACGTTAAACTGCCACGTATTCCCCAATACAGGATTTCTAGCGATGTGAAAGAGCGCTTTTAGCAATCATTTATGATTTAATTGAGAAAGGTGTTATTGAAGAAACGAGAGGTAATGTGTGTAACAGTCCCGTTTTGCCTGTTCTGAAGCGCACTGACTCTTCTCAGCCACCTGTCTACAGGTTTGTGATCGACCTTAGGGAGGTTAATAAAATTGTCGTGCCACAGTTTCCTGTTGTCCCAGACATTACTGCTTTGCTGACTATGATTCCTGCTTCAGCTGCCTGGTTTTCGGTTATAGAGCTGAAGAATGCTTTCTTCAGTATTCCAATCGCTGAGGAGAGTAGAGATATTTTTGGCTTCTCTTTAGGAGGTCGAAGCTTCCGGTTTAAGCGCGCTCCTCAAGGCTATTGCAAAAGTCCTTCCATTTATAGCCAGGCTCTAAAAGTTCAGCTTGATACTCTTGTGCTGCCTGCTGGTACTGCTCTTATCCAGTATGTTGACGATTTGTTGGTGACTGCTGATGATGAGGAAACTTGCAAAGAAGCTACTATCTCTTTGTTGCGACATTTGTCTGACTTGCATCATAAAGTGTCACCTTCGAAGTTGCAGTATTGCCGCCAAGAGGTGGCCTACTTAGGTCATCTCTTGTCGAAGGAGGGAAGAAGGTTGACCCCAGAAGGAATTCAAGCGATTGCTCAAATGACTGTGCCTAAAACGCAGAGAGAGGTATGTGCTTTTCTGGGTATCACGTCGTATTGTAGACAGTGGATTCCGAACTTTTCTTTGTTGGCAAAACCTCTGTTGAAATTGACTTGTAAGGATATACCAAACCCTCTTCCTTGGTCTGACGATTGTCAGAAAAGTTTTTCTGAATTACGTGATGCGTTGTGTTCTGCTCCAGTGTTGGGTACTCCTGACTACAGTAAGCCTTTTACACTCTACGTCCACGAGAGAGAGGGTTGTGTATTGTCAGTTTTGACTCAACAATTCGGTGATAAGCAGCGTCCATGTGCGTATTTCTCGTCGACTTTAGATCCAGTAGCTAGAGCATTGCCAAGTTGCTTAAGAGCCACAGCGGCAGTGGCTGTTTCTATCCGACAGTCTGCTGGATTGGTGATGGATAACACGTTGGTTGTGATGGTTCCACATGCAGTGGATACTTTGTTAAATAGAACCAAGACTCAGCACCTTACTAGTGCGAGATTGTCGGGCTATGAGTTGACGCTTTTGGCTAGTCATATACACATCAAGCGGTGTAATGTATTGAATCCAGCGACATTGTTGCCGATTTCTGTGGACACAGATGGTCAGGAACAGCATGATTGTTTTCTTAGGACGGAGGAGGAAACGAAGGGGAGAGTCGATTTAAAAGATACTCCTCTTTCGGATCCTGATTGTACGCTATGGGTTGATGGGTCATGCTTCAAGCTCCCAAATGGTGATACGACCGCGGCATATGCCGTGACGACATTATGTACGACCATTGAAACTGCACGAGTGAGCTATAACTCGGCGCAAGCAACAGAGTTGATTGCATTAACGAGAGCGTGTATTTTATCTGAGGGAAAGAGAGTGAATGTGTATACCGATAGCCAGTCCGTGTTTGGTGTAGCACACAGTTTTGGACGCCTGTGGAAAGAAAGAGGATTTCTGACATCGCATGGGACTAAGATCCAACACGGGCAGTTGGTGAATGAGCTTCTGGAGTCACTTACTTTGCCAAAGCAAGTTGCGATTGTGAAGTGTAGTGCTCACCGGAAGGTTACGGATGATGTTGGTCGTGGTAATGCGTTTGCGGATGAAGTCGCGAAAGAAATAGCGAGAAATGTGATGAGTCGAATGTATGTTGCAGGCCCTACGAGATGGATTGGTGCAGCCGGAATGTGTGAAGATACGATTGAGAGTGTGAAATCAATCCAGGCTGAAGCTACTGAAAATGAAAAGAGTGTGTGGAGAGAAACTACGGGTAGATTGGATTAGACTGGTGTCGTGGAGTGAGTGTAGCGGGCCGGAAAAGCAGGCGAGGAGGCCGTATATAGTTGGCAATATTCGGTCTTTATTACTGATGTACAGCACAGATAGTCCCAACAGGTCAAAGGGGTAGCACCAGGCGATGAAGACAGAGGCGCTGCTTCTTCTCCTCGTGATGTCCTCGGACGGTCCGGATATATTCCGATGACGGGGAGGCTCCCAGGAGGACCGGAAGAGAGGAAACAAACAAGGGACCGTTAGTCTGATCGAGTAGACAGAGAGTCTCAACTGTACACCTTCACCCGGGTAGTGCAAGAGCGGGGTCGGAAACGGACAGTGGGGGAAGGACGGTACCGGGAATAAGGAACACAGGTCAGGGTAATAGAGAGGGTGCTGGGGTGGGGTGTGCGAGTAACGAAAGGGCTTTCTACAGTGAAGTGCTATATACGTATAATACAGTGCACGGGTAGTGTGACTATGGAGAGGGGGTATATATACAGGGGCTTTAACACGAACTCCTAGTGAGTAGGGATAAAGGAGGCAAAAGGCACTCACGCGGTCCGCCGTAACTCTCCTTTGAGTTACGGCCGCTCTCCAGCCACCTCCAAGGGACTCCACCACTCCTCCGTCCACACTTCTTCCTCGCACGTCTGGTCACCTTCTCCGTCTCCAGCCAGAGGGTCCTGCCACGAAACTCCGACGCCTTGTTGTGCTGAATCCGGGCTTTTATCCTGTGCTGACTCTGCCAGGGGGGCGGGACTTCCGGGGTCAGTTTGGTATGGTTCCTCCCTTCCTGTTGCTCGGGTTGGCTCCTGTGGGAGAGAGAAGGGCGGGGTTTCGTTGGTGATGGAGGTTGCTCGGCGTCCTCTCTCGGCGGTGGCGTGTCGGTGAGTTAAACTCAGTCCCGGGGGTGTCGGACAAGGCATGATAGGGGGGTTTTGGTCCTCGGGGAGGGGTTTACGGGCCGTTCCATCACAACTGGTTGTTGGGTTGAGTTATCAGAACACCAAAGATGGATGTTGCCGGATGCATATGTGCTTGCGGTGGTTACGATGGCACATGGGTTGTCTCACATTAGTGCGAAAGGAATTTGTAAGTTGTTGGCTCCAGTATGGCAGAATGCTGGAATTCCTAAATGTGCTGAGAATGTGGTCAAGAATTGTATGGTGTGTTTGATGTATAATCCAGGTAAGGGAACTCCAACTCCAGCTGGTCACTTTGCGCCTCCGACGTATCCGTTCGAGGTTCTGCAATTGGATTTTATCCACATGGAAAGATGCAACAACCTGAAATACGTCCTCGTAGTTGTTTGTGCCTTTTCTAGATGGGTAGAGGCATACCCCCTCAAAGATAATACTGCCTCGTCCACAGCTAAAGACTTGCTCAAAGAATATTTCCCTAGGTTTGGGTTGCCAAGGATGGTGTGGAGTGATAACGGAAGTGAGTTCGCGGGGAAGATCATGAAGAGAGTGTGTGAGGGTTTGGGCATAAAACAGAAATTCCATGCTGCGAATCACCCCCAATCAGCTGGATTAGTGGAATGTTACAATGGCACTTTAAAGCTAAAGTTAGCCAAAATTCAGGCGAGTTCTGGCCTCCAATGGCCCGATGCTTTGCCGTTGGCACTTTTGTCAACTAGAACTACAGTGCATTCCCGAATCGGCCTTCGTCTGTATGAAATTGTCTTTGGTCGACCGGCAAATGTGTGGGGAGTGCCGAGACCAACAAAGTTTAGTGATATTGATTATCCAGTGTTGGTGGACTATTTGTATGACCTAACGGCTAAATTGCGTGTCTTGCATCAACAGGTTCACGATAACCTGTCACCAGCCTCTGTGGACCCAGGTCACACCATCAATCCTGGTGACTGGGTTCTCTTGAAAAATTTTCAACGGACCAAGAACGACCAGCCCCGCTGGACGGGCCCTCATCAGGTGTTGCTGTCTACAAGAACCTCTGTAAAGGTCTTTGGGAAGAAAAATTGGATCCAGGGCGTACACTGTAAGAGGGTACCTTTACCTCTGCCGTACGACCAGTGAATCCTCGACGGTATTGCAGACACAGAGACCGAAAGGTTGCCAAAGTTCACACCATTCAGCGACGCTGAGTTAGTATGGAGAGGGACTGAGAAAGAAGACAATGATGTCTTACAAGCAGCTGTGCCTTCATCTTTGAGATTGGACACCACCGAGCCTGAACTGCTATTTCAGAACCAGACAGAGCTTGGTAAAAACCGTTATAATCTACGACCTAGAAATAATGGACTAATAAAGAGCAAATAATTCCTTTTTGATTTTAGAACTGCACTCTCTCAGCCAGAAACCTGTTTGATCTTTTTTTACTTTTTTCCAACCGCCATCCGGGTTCAGCTGTAGGGCTGGGTGTAAAGACTTGGGATTGCAGCCGTGTAGACACAACGTTGACGGTTCTGGTTGGTCTTAGGGCGTTCCCTGGGCTGACAGACGCACTCCTTAGCAGAAGAAAACCAACCGCCTCGAACAGCCCAATTAGAGAATGGAGTTTTTTGAGATCGAGAGAGCTGCTGAGAAAATGAACTTTAAGATGAAACTATGTAGAATAATGCATAGCAAATATTTTCTGATTACCTGTGTTCTGATGTTTTTTAGCATGACGTTAACTTTGGTGGGTTGGATTGTTTTTTCTACTCAATTGACTTCTACACCCATTTCCCAACCTACGACCTTTCCTACTACTACTTCTTTGCATTGTTTCCATATCTTACCCGAACACGAGCAGATTAGAAGGTCAGAGTTTGTACATAACACATTCATACAGCTACTGCACCAACATCAGTTGGTAGTGAACATTACTAATTGTTGGGTGTGTGGTCTTATGCCACATACTACAGATAGTCATTCCCTATCTGGTCCTACCGTTTAGTCAGAATGGGTCGCTATGGGCTTTTCAGACGATGTTCATTTATGTAATCACGACAACAATACTGGGGGGTCTAAGGGATGTTTTACAGACCTGCAGGGTGAATATCCCCTATTCACATAGATACTCAATACAGAACACCCTGGGTCTACACAGACAGAGTGAGAGAGAAGTGAGACAGCCGAATGAAGCAAAAACTAGGGTACCAGTTTGTTGGAGTGGGAGCAAGATATCCTTATACCAAGACCCATCAATCACCCGAAGTGATGTCTCATCATCTGGGTTTAGGTACCATCCTACCAAGGAAAACCGATCTATATGTTTGATCGGAAAAACCTTGACTAGTAGGAAGGCTACAGGATGACTGGTTAACCCACATAGAGCTTGCTCACATCCATAGACTCACTTGAAGAGGTGAGAAGATCAAAAAGAGTGTGAGTAAAGTGCAGCGCTAAATAAAAGTGGAAAAAAGTGGTGTTCTAAAAATGACTAAGGAGTACTTATCGCAACTTTATTCATCAAGTCCCCTTGCCATTGTTAAAAAGCAGGATGTTGACGTTCAAGATATTCAAGACGTCAAACGAAACAAAAGGTCGACATGTTTCTGCCCTCGCGAAGATCTAACTGTATCGGGGCATTCTTCAGGACCAGGCTATAAACAAATACAGCTGCTGCTACAAAGGTGTAAATTATAATAGTGCAAAATTATATTATATAGTACATATACTCCACCGGTAATGTCCAAGTTGAGTGGTTTTACTGGTACATTAACCGAAACCCATAACAATTGGGTGTAGCCCTCACCTCTACCTGGCTCATTACTCAGGGAAGGGGGCCCCGCTCTATCCGTCCGTACCCCGGGCCGTCAGGAGTAATGTCCGGACATTACTCCTGACGGCCCGGGGTACCGACGGATAGAGCGGGGCCCCCTTCCCTGAGTAATGAGCCAGGTAGAGGTGAGGGCTACACCCAATTGTTATGGGTTTCGGTTAATGTACCAGTAAAACCACTCAACTTGGACATTACCGGTGGAGTATATGTACTATATAATATAATTTTGCACTATTATAATTTACACCTTTGTAGCAGCAGCTGTATTTGTTTATAGCCTGGTCCTGAAGAATGCCCCGATACAGTTAGATCTTCGCGAGGGCAGAAACATGTCGACCTTTTGTTTCGTTTGACGTCTTGAATATCTTGAACGTCAACATCCTGCTTTTTAACAATGGCAAGGGGACTTGATGAATAAAGTTGCGATAAGTACTCCTTAGTCATTTTTAGAACACCACTTTTTTCCACTTTTATTTAGCGCTGCACTTTACTCACACTCTTTTTGATCTTCTCACCTCTTCAAGTGTATCTATGGATGTGAGCAAGCTCTATGTGGGTTAACCAGTCATCCTGTAGCCTTCCTACTAGTCAAGGTTTTTCCGATCAAACATATAGATCGGTTTTCCTTGGTAGGATGGTACCTAAACCCAGATGATGAGACATCACTTCGGGTGATTGATGGGTCTTGGTATAAGGATATCTTGCTCCCACTCCAACAAACTGGTACCCTAGTTTTTGCTTCATTCGGCTGTCTCACTTCTCTCTCACTCTGTCTGTGTAGACCCAGGGTGTTCTGTATTGAGTATCGATGTTCATTTATGCCCTGGACGTCTATCCTTTGCATTCCATGAGAGATAACTTGAGTAATCAAGCCTTGGTGAAGGGAGTTATGAATATGAGCAGAGATATCGATACATACAGGACTATTCCCAAGGAAGAGTTATCGGCTTATGTTGGATAGAACACGACAGGATACAGTGTTAGTCTGAGTGAAAGGCAGAAACGAAAGAGATCACCTCCGATTTGGGTAGTACCCCACCGAGGTCATTTTTGTCTGCAAGGTAATGGCAAAAATCCGAAAGCTCAGCTGGGGAAGAGTGTTTGTACTCAGACGTATGTTTTTATGTCTCAATCTTCCCCGCCGTTTTTGGCAGCTAAGGGCACGTATTTTGTTTGTCACAACAGAGCATATACATGGTTGCCCCCTGATTTTTCAGGAATGTGTTATGTTGGATACTTGTTGCCTCCTACGTATACTGCTGCTGCAGATTACCACAAGACAAGAGTTGTTAGAGGTGTTTTCGATCGGGAAGATACCGCTGGACAGGAAGTGGGAGACTTCTTTAAGGGTTTCTTACCGTTTTGGGGACCTATGGCTAACAGTAGAGGCTTACGGCAATTGATGAGGGTGGTTGAATCCACCATAAACGAAACTGCCGGTGCCCTTAGTAATCTGACAGCTGAGCTTCAAGCGGATCGCCTTATGACGTTACAGAATCGTATAGTTTTAGACGTCCTACTCGCGGATCGAGGTGGAATATGTAAAGTGATCCAATCAAATTGCTGCGTTTTCATCCCAGATAATGCTCCGACAGTATACGAGGCCATTTCCAAGTTACATAAGATCTCCGAGTCTATTCATGTGGACGAAGGAGATTGGTCGTTAACTGGATGGTTTTGGGAACTGTTATCCGTTTGGGGATGGAAGATTCTGATGATCATTAGTGTGGCTCTAGCGGTTCTTTTCTCGTGCTGTCTTTGTTTACAGTGCGGTCCGGCCATATGTGGCCTTTGTGCTACTACGTGTGTCAGGGGACCGCCTGTCTCGAGAGATACACAGAGAAACAAGATAATGCTTCAACAGCACCTCGGTGATCTAATGAGAATTGACATCAACTCGGATATAGACTGAGTAATTGCCTATGTAAAGGCAAAAGGAGGGTCTGAGGTTCCATGAATTCTGAACCCGTGTTTCCAATGTCATGGTTCCGGTACGATTTTGGTAACAAGGAACCGTAACTGATGGGTTCATCAAGTAGGAGTGTTTTTCGCCATGTTACATACGAAAACTCGCAGTGTATTTGAAGATTCTGCTTCGAACCATAGTTATCATTCTGTATAAGGCAGCCATGTTGGTGTTGCCCTCACATAGGCCGATGGCTGCGGCTGAATGAGTCTTTAAGACTCGTGCCCTTTTGCTGGGGTTCGTGCTGACTTTTACATGACCCGAAGTGAACTGACCTCGTTGTCTGAAGCCGACCCTGCCGAGCCAGTTCTTGCCCGCTAGCTGATCAAGACAAAAATCAGAGCGCAGGGCATCGTAAAGGTTTACTACACACAAATATGCCTTATCCTACTCTTACCTGTTTCTGTTTCTTTCTTCATGGTCTATTTATGATATGGGTCGTGGCCTTTTTATTATGGGTTCGTTCGGCCTGTCTAAAGAAGAATGTTGGGTTTGTCCGATGATCTATCATGGGCCGAACAATTGAAAAGTGGGTTTTACCGTCATGCGATACTTTTGGTGTGTATACATGTGATTGGACAGTTCGTAAATGTTAGGTATTTGTCTGGAATGTGATTTTTGCCATAAAAGGAATGACTTGCTTTGTAAAATTGAGCAGTCTCCTGAGAACTCATACCGTGATGATTTCTAGGACTTCTGTTACTGGCTGCAGTCAATAAATTCGATCTTTGACGTCACCACGAAGAGTCCCGTGTCTCTGTATTCTAAGACAGGTGAACCCGAAGACTTTGGACGTGCCCCTGGCGCCGCCGGGTCTTAAATAACCCGGTTCTTCACATTGGGCAGGACATGAAGTGCATAGCATATTAGCAGCCAGGTCTTACAAAATGTCATCACAACCTGGGACACGAAAGAGGCCGCATTAGTGCGGGAGATGCTGATGATCTTTCACGTCCACCAGAGGACACAATGGAAGAGGCTGGAGACAGTCAGACCCAAGAAGAGTGTCTGTCCATACCCATTGTCAGGTAGTAGAACGAGTGGGGCTTGAGTTCCAAGCATAATTGAACCGAAAGGGTCCAACACCAGGCAAAAGTCAAACGAAGGGGAAAAAAAGCAGGGTGCACCTGTGAGATGAGTGAGAATGTGTTAGGGGGGGTAAAGATTTCAGCATCCAAGGTGAAGAAAAAGCTGCAAGAACACTATGTACGTAGGTCTTATTGTACCTGTCCTACTAAACTGAGTAGTCACAGTTTCGACGTTTGTTATTCTTTGCTGTTGGCTTAAGTTGGAAAGATATTATTAATAATGATATACTTTGCCACTTTTGGTAAATATTCACATTCAAAATCAGCATACACAAAATAGAATGCAATAATAAATAGACGTACTCATTTGATACCGCTAGATTGTCTGTAAAAATTCAGGATCACTAAATTATCCAGATCCTTTTTCAAGTCATTCCTTTTGTGCTTGCTGGACGAATGGCTCACACCATTGGCTTGTTGTTCATCCTGGTCTATTCTTGGAGTGGGGCATGGGGAGGGGGGTCCATGATTCCCCTAATAGCCCCTTTGTGAGCAGGCCCCAACACCTCTCAGCTTTTGAGGTGAGTCCACTAGCACAGTGCATAAAGTTTGTACAACAATTGTGCCTTCCTTTAAGCAGGATGCAGCACAATAGTCATAATTCACAACTTTGTGTACAAAACGCCACTTTGAGCCATACAGTTATCTCTGTGCTTGCAGCCTCAACAACACATTGAGGCCAGCTTCTCTCACACATCTTACTGCAACGGTTGAGATAAAACACCACGCACCATTCTGGTGGCCTGAAGCCATTTGGATGGCTATTTGCAACTTCAGCGGTAACTCCAATGAAGTTATGCTGACATATCTAGTTATACGACGATTGCAGCACCAAACCAATGGTGCTGTGCCCGCGGGCACTCCTCTGGGATTTAATCCCTACAGTTCAAGCAATGTGATCTGTTTGTTGTAGGTGTAAGAATTCGATATTACACATGGGTAGATCAAAGTTATAACTTCTTTAATCTGGTCTTCTATCCAACACGATTCTTCAAAATTGTTGACATTAATGATCAATTAAATCAAGTTTCAACAGTACATGACAATCGCTTCTTCATTTGATATCCTCTCAAATTGCGATGCAAGTATCCCTATGCATTTCGGGACCCAGCCCTTCTTCAGGGGTTCACTTATGATCTGAAATTTAGAAAATCTGGGTTTTACTCGCGGGGGCAGTTGACTCTTCCTACAAAAAGCTCATGCGTAGAGTGAACATGCTCGTAAAAAAACGGGAACCGAAAGTAAGGGAATGGGAAGTGACTGTTTGAGTCGGGTCAACCACGAAAGAACCGTGAATTGCATGAAAATCTGTAAAAGGAACAGAACCCAATGGTGCATCGTGATTGGTTAAGTGCATGGAAAAAACATAAAGCATTTGGGGTGTGGGATAAGACAAAAATAAAACTGAAGGTGTGCCGTAAACGTTAGATGACTACGAGGGTGGAAGAACATGTGTTCGTTACGGTGAAAGTCGAAAGATTGCCGGTTCAATCATCGTGTATTCGTTGTTAGTCACAAGTGATAGTCTGCTTGCGAAAAAGGAAGGAATCGGATGCTAAAGCTCTTACCGCATGAATGAATAGGACGGCGTGTCAAAATATCATCGTGCCAAGTTAGTCGGTAACGCGGAACTCCGGTGAAGGGATCCCGTGTGTTGATAAGAGAAAACGATGATGGACTTGTATTTGGCAGCCATCTTAAAGTGGTAACAAGACTATAGTGAAAATCAAAAACGTACCCTAGGCCGTGTGTGAGAAAACCAGGTCGAAACTCGAAAACAGACTAACCAATTCGCGGCCATCTTGAAGACGGTGATGTTAATAACGTGTTTGGGTGATAATAAGCCAGGAAAGTTGAGAACACCACAAAATAATGTGTGAAACCTGCAGTTCGATGAACGAAAAAATATAGATGAAAAAGGTGCCAAAATATTCATTATCTGTACATTTCACAATAAACAATCAGAATGTCAGAGGTTACAGTGTGTACACATGATGAGGTAAATGAAAGTTGATATGAACAAGTCCAAATAAAGAATACATGATATAGTTGGGTTGACAGGTTGAACCTGATTATGTCAAACTGATAGAGTGATTACGTAACAGTGCCATGATTAAATGGAAATAAAACATATCAACCTTCAACTGGATAAATATACTAAAGAAATTAGTGACAGGAAGATACGCAAATACAAACGAGATACTATGGATTACAAACTGGGAGAGATTTACAGTTGGGCAGAGGTTTACGCCCAACGAAAGAATTTGACCAGTCATCAGACGATGGAAGTTCTGCATCAGATAGCTCATCCCAACGAGGGGGTCCACAAACCGGAAGGTTCCAGAGACCTACACAGACATCTAGAACGATAGAAGTCACGAGAACAACTGAGAAAGACACAACTGGAGGTCCTTTTATAGAGAAGGGCCCACCCACAATCGTCGAACCAGGAGGAGCTGCAGACACAAGAGAACCCATGACCTCCATAGCACAGTCAACAAGGAGCAAAATAACCTAGTGTTAAACATCTCCACTACAACCATAACCAACACACAGTTAACCACATTACAACGTGGGATGTCTTTCATACCAACCTATCACTCTAATGAACTAGAAACTGAGATTAGTCTATATAAGTTCATGAGAAGTCTGAGATTGAGACACTATTTCTCTAACGTCAACACACAAACGCACTCCAGTTCAGAAGACACATGTATGAGTTTGAAAACCAAAAGCAGTTTCAATGCACCCATAAGCCACAAAATTCTGGATTCTTATGAAACCATTACCATCAACGCTATCAGAGAACTACACAAGAAACCAAACTCCAACCACAGTAATTTCAACACCAGACAAAAACAATCCATCAGACAAATCATCAATAACAAAAATATAACATGTTGTAAAGCAGATTAAGGTGGTGCATTGGTAATTATGGACACACAGTTGTAATCGCCCACATATCCAACTCAGACCTATACATGAAATTGGTTCAAGATCCAACGGAAGCGTTTTTGGATATATTGAAAAACATTCTTGAAAAAGCATTCACCATGGGAACCATCACGGAGAGAGACAAGAAATACCTAATTCAACTCAATCCAAAAAGTCTGAGTCTTCATATGCTTCCGAAGATTCATAAGGATTCTAATAGACCGCCATTCCGACCAATAGTATCCACAAGAGGCTCCATTCACGAACCCACAGGAAAATATATTGACTTGTATTTGCAACCATTGGTGAAAGAAATGTCTACATATTTAACGAATATCAACGAATACACGATGATTGAACCGGCAATCTTTCGACCTTCACCGTAACGAACACATGTTCTTCCACCCTCGTAGTCATCTAACGTTTACGGCACACCTTCAGTTTTATTTTTGTCTTATCCCACACCCCAAATGCTTTATGTTTTTTCCATGCACTTAACCAATCACGATGCACCATTGGGTTCTGTTCCTTTTACAGATTTTCATGCAATTCACGGTTCTTTCGTGGTTGACCCGACTCAAACAGTCACTTCCCATTCACTTACTTTCCGTTCCCGTTTTTTCACGAGCATGTTCACCCTACGCATGAGTTTTTTGTAGGAAGAGTCAACTGCCCCCACGAGTAAAACCCAGATTTTCTAAATTTCAGATCATAAGTGAACCCCTGAAGAAGGGTTGGGTCCCGAAATGCATAGGGATACTTACATCGCAATTTGAGAGGATATCAAATGAAGAAGCGAATGTCATGTACTGTTGAAACTTGATTGAATTGATCATTAATGTCAACAATTTTGAAGAATCGTGTTGGATAGAAGACCAGATTGAAGAAGTTATAACTTTGATCTACCCATGTGTAATATCGAATTCTTACTCCTACAACAAACAGATCATATTGCTTGAACTGTAGGGATTAAATCCCAGAGGAGTGCCCACGGGCACAGCACCATTGGTTTGGTGCTGCAATTGTCGTATATTTGCAATTTAGGTTCCCCCAGGGTCAGAGGGGATCACACGCAGAGGCACCCAAAAACAACCAATTAAATTTTATACTGAGAAGCCACAGCTAACATTGAGGTGCGCAACACATCCATACAATTTCTAATTGACATATCTAGTTGATCACTTCATTGTAAATATCAAGCATCTTGAAGAAATTAACAACAGCTAACTGTATATACATAGAATGGGCCCAGAGCAACATAATGGGAAAAGTTACATTGAGATAATTGCTTTTAGGGCAAATGCACAGCTGTGGGCGTTTACAAGGAGCAAGCAGATTGGAAATCGATACTAACCACCACCCTTTAATCTTAAGATTTTCACCAAGCCACAAGCGAAACCGAATCATACTCAATGAAAGGCTTTGTCTGTTCCCTGATGAAGGGCATCAAATAATGCCCGAAATGCATTGGATTCGTTAACCAGTCATTGCCTGAGGTTAAACATATTTACAAGAAATAAGTAACTATGTGACAATATGAGGAATGAAAATATGAACCAGTAATAAACATGAGAATGAAGTAATTCACCAAACTAGTGTGGAAGTCTTCTTCTAGCAAAGAGACAAGTATGTGTGCCTAAAGGGATGAAACTAGTGACTCACTAGCACCACGTTTTATTCAAAAGTTACATTGAAACATAATAAACTGCACTGTCCTGCACAGATCCATGCCCTTAATGCTCATCTCAGATTGATAATAGGATATAGCCATCTACAATCCAATATAATGCATCTATAAACCGCACATTCTTATTCTTATACCTTGTTGGCCATTATCACATACGACTTGCATCGAACCAATATCAAACAGAACATCAAATAAACTCATTGATTCCCTGCTAGATTCATGTTATAAAAGTACCACTGCATACACACATATATAGAGTATATTAATTTAGCACTTTAACTCTGGTCAGCAAGAATTCCAAAACTGTACAAGTTGCTGAGTCTTAGAAAGCACTTCAGTACCATTCAAATTTTGGAAATGTGCAATACAAATGTACGTATTTTAACCTAGTAACAACAGAGGAACGAAAGGGATTCTTTTGAGGTACGTCGACCACCCTTTCTTATCAGAACTATTAAAACAAAAAGGTGAGACAAGATCTGTTAGTAATGAAACAGAGGATATGAATTTCATGTTTGAATTTAGTACGTCCTTCTTTAATTTACTGATCTTTGAATTAGTAACCAATTCATTGTAGTATGTCAAATCCGAGTTAGTTTCTTACAGTCCTTTTTTATAAGTTGTTAGTAGAATGGGCGTTTTCATGGTGATCTTCTTAGCTAGTATCTATTAGCTTTGCATTGGAAAATCACTAGGCCATGTTAATGATCAGAATCTGCCAATCCCTTGTGCCCTTGTGTGCTATGTATAACCAGTCTTTTCTGAAGTGACGGCCATCCAAGAAAATGGCGAGTTTATTGGTACCTGTTCAAGGCATAAAATATTGGTCAATAAACTTAAGAACAGTCCTCCCTTGTAGAAATATTGTTTTTGTTGTGTGAGTTCTATCAACTAAAATCACACTTTATTCATACAATTTATTCTGATTCATGTTTGTAGTATCCAACCCTAAGCGCTGCAACATAGAGTCCTCTTTTAGAGCCTATATCAAGACTTTGTTCCACCACCATTAGACTACCCATGATAGCCTGACCCACTCGGGGGCCCTTGCTGCACTCCGGTATGTTAATTCAAGCCTCATCATACTCTGGTATATTGTGGCCCATCCAAAAATATGAAACCTTCTCAAAACTGTATGTGTAGACCAATAGCACAGAAGCTCATAGATCCATTACTTTAGGCCTGGTGATAAGGTTGGCTGAGTCAGGACAAACCTACACCACAGCAACAGGAACTTCTCCCTTTGCTATTATAATCAATCAATCAATCAGTTAAATTGTAAAGCGCACTACTTACCCGTAAGGTATACTGTTCCGAAATGTGGCGACTTGTATAGGTACAAGTCGCCACTAGGTAGAGTCACATAGTCAGTTTTTGAAATTATTTTCTATCTTTTCAGACGGTGCTGTAAGGTGTGGAGCACCACCTACCTCCACAGAACAAAGCTACAGCTCTTTTTGACAATCCAATTATCTCCCCAGCACACGTCAAAATCAACAAAAGGTCTCCCAGTTTTCATAGCAGTAAACAAATAATAATATGTCACACAGTGAAACGGATGTAAATGTCTTGTGTTCTCTTTTTTTCAAGATTTATTCATGTAGACTTCAGAATCAGCTCTCAGCAGCCTTCCTTACCCGTAAGGGTTTCAAGGCGCTGGGGGGGGCTGCTGCTACTGGTCCAGGTCTTGAGACGTCTCCTGAAAGTAAGCAGGTCTTCGGTTTGTCGTAGGTTGAGGGGGAGGGTGTTCCAGGTCTTGGCGGCGCGGTGGGAGAAGGACCTGCCTCCGGAAGTGGTTCTACGGATGCGCTGGACCGTGGCCAGGGCGTGGTCAGCGGAGCAGCGTTTCCTGTTGGGTACGTAGAAGGAGAGTCGACCGTTGAGATAGGCTGGGCCGGTTTTGTGGAGTGCCTTATGTGCGTGGATCAGGAGCTTGAAGGAGTTTCTTCTGTCGATGGGGAGCCAGTGCAGGTTCCTCAGGTGGGGGGTGATGTGGTCGCTGTGCGGGACGGCGAGGATCAGGCGTGCAGAGGCGTTCTGGATTCTTTGCAGTCTGTTAATGAGCTTGGATGGTGGCTCCGGCGTAGAGGGCGTTTCCGTAGTTGAGTCTGCTGCTGACTAGGGCCTGGGTGACTGTTTTCCTCGTGTCTGTCGGGATCCATCTGTAGATCTTGTGGAGCATACGGAGGGTGTTGAAGCAGGTAGAGTAGACTGCGTTGACTTGTTTGGTCATGGTGAGTTTCGAGTCGAGGGTCGAGGATGACTCCCAGGTTGCGTGCGTGGTTGGTAGGAGCCGGGGGTGTCCCCAGTGATGCGGGCCACCAGGAGTCATCCCATGCTGAGGGTTTGAGTCACATAGTCAGTTTTTGAAATTATTTTCTATCTTTTCAGACGGTGCTGTAAGGTGTGGAGCACCACCTACCTCCACAGAACAAAGCTACAGCTCTTTTTGACAATCCAATTATCTCCCCAGCACACCTCAAAATCAACAAAAGGTCTCCCAGTTTTCATAGCAGTAAACAAATAATAATATGTCACACAGTGAAACGGATGTAAATGTCTTGTGTTCTCTTTTTTTCAAGATTCATTCATGTAGACTTCAGAATCAGCTCTCAGGAGCCTTCCTTACCCGTAAGGGTTTCAAGGCGCTGGGGGGGGGGGGGGGGTCGGGGGGGGGGCTGCTGCTGCTACTGGTCCAGGTCTTGAGTCGTCTCCTGAAAGTAAGCAGGTCTTCGGTTTGTCAAAGGTTGAGGGGGAGGGTGTTCCAGGTCTTGGCGGCGCGGTGGGAGAAGGACCTGCCTCCGGAAGTGGTTCTACGGATGCGCGGGACCGTGGCCAGGGCGTGGTCAGCGGAGCAGCGTTTTCTGTTGGGTACGTAGAAGGAGAGTCGACCATTGAGATAGGCTGGGCCGGTTTTGTGGAGTGCCTTATGTGCGTGGATCAGGAGCTTGAAGGAGTTTCTTCTGTCGATGGGGAGCCAGTGCAGGTTCCTCAGGTGGTGGGTGATGTGGTCGCTGTGCGGGACGGCGAGTATCAGGCGTGCAGAGGCGTTCTGGATTCTTTGCAGTCTGTTAATGAGCTTGGATGGTGGCTTCGGCGTAGAGGGCGTTTCAGTAGTCGAGTCTGCTGCTGACTAGGGCCTGGGTGACTGTTTTCCTCGTGTCTGTCGGGATCCATCTGTAGATCTTGTGGAGCATACGGAGGGTGTTGAAGCAGGTAGAGTAGACTGCTTTGACTTGTTTGGTCATGGTGAGTTTCGAGTCGAGGATGACTCCCAGGTTGCGTGCGTGGTTGGTAGGAGCCGGGGGTGTCCCCAGGATGCGGGCCACCAGGAGTCATCCCATGCTGAGGGTTTGGGCCCGAGGATGAGGATCTCCGTCCTGTTCAGCTTGAGTCGGCTTTCCTTCATCCAGTCGGCGACAGCCTGCATTCCCTGGTGGAGGTTGGATTTGGCGGTGGGGGGGGCTTTGGTGAGGGAGAGGATCAGCTGCGTGTCGTCTGCGTAGGAGATTATATTGAGGTCGTGCTGTCGAGCGATGCGTGCGAGTGGAGCTATGTAGACCTAGAACAGCGTCGGGCTGAGGGAAGATCCCTGTGGGACGCCGCAGATGATCTCGGAGGCTTCAGACCGGAACGGGGGGAGGCTACATGTGCAAGTCCTCTTATCTACTGTGAGCAAGGTCCATATCCGTTAAAAACCAGTGGTGGTGATTCAAAATATTTTTTCATTTCAGCCAATCCTTCCCCAAATTGACTAAGATCTAGGGTGGTTCCTGTAGTACAAACAAAGCTAGAGTCTTCTCCTGGGTCTTGTGGCTTAAACACCCTTGCATGATGGACATAACAGATATTTCAGTGGGCGGAAGAAGACATTTAAGAGGTACTTCAAGGGATTTATCATAAATGGTATCTGCAGAGCATAAAAAGCAGATTTGACTGCATGCTCAAATGAGAATAGACCACACAGCCCTGGTGGATGTCTATTGAGTTCTTATCACTCACTGCTGTCCGGTTCATAATGCAAGATCATTGGGTTGTTTCATGGAAAGAGGTTCTCACTTGCTCCTTTACTCATTTACTATTTTTATATTTTTTAACTCATATATTTTTTTTATTAGCACCAGAAGCACTTTGGCAAGAAATTCTGTGGATAATTGTTGCACAGTACGTAAGCATTTGACCAGTTGTGGTGGTAACATATAGAGGAGGTATAGAGATTGTGGGGAGACAAATAATTGAAATACACATGACCGTATTAACAAACTGTACACATATTGGCAACGCTAGGTTTAGGGCCTTATTATGAATTTGACTGTCCTCCTGCATCCCTGCCACCTCTGCGCTTGCAGGAATACCACTAAACCTGTGTTGCGCCTGCTGGATTATGAGTTTAATCCACGTCGGGCCGTGCTGCAGCGGTCTCACGGTGGCATCTGTGTTAGGCTCATAGGAGAGCCTAACACAGATGCCACCTGCAGCACGTTCCTGCACGGTGTGGCATAAACTATGTTGTGCATGCTACACTGTGAAGGAACGGGGTGCAAATACAGGGGGCACAACATGTGCTCCTCCTGCATTCACCCCAGGCCCACAACTGGCAGGGGGCCCTGTTGGGGCCCCATAGTCGCATCTCCGCCACCCTTTTTATGGCTGGCTCTCCGCTATGAAATGGGTGGTGGGAAAGCAACGCAGAATATGCTCGGCAGTGCTGCAGTGGCATCACCAGCATATTCCTGCCCCTTACCGCTGCACCATAACCACGGAATCTTGGATCGTGGCGGTCCAATGGCCACATGCATAATACTGCGGGCGGACCCGCATTGGTGGTGATGGTCGGACCGCCAGAGCGAGTACGGCAGTCTTTGGATCACCATACTCATACTAAGGCCCTTAGTGAGAAAGTATAGTTGCCTAGTGGTACTTTTAAGGATTCACTTAACATGAGGTGATCCATCCAGTCTCGTCCAAGGTATTACTTGAGACCAAATAAACTTGTTTTGGTAAACCTGGCATTGAAGAGGATTTCAGCTAGAGCTACACCTCCTTCTTTGTGATGTATATTTGTATGGTAGGTTTTTTCACTATTCTGGACCTTGACTTTTTCAGTATAGTCATCTTTATGCATCACTCCAATAAAGCAACATGGGCACATCTTATCTGATCTCTCTGCAACATACATCAGAATGATTTTTATTTCTAATACATGAAACAGGACCACTTTTCATCAGTATTAAGGTCACCAAATACATACAGCAAAGGAACCTCCGCTCAAGATTGGCACTTTCCTCAAAACCCCAGCATCCAAGGAAACAAACCATGGGTGGTACATCTTTCTCTATTCAAGCAGCCACACTATGAAATTCATTACTCCTAAACATAAGAGCCACAGATAACTATTTTATCTTCAGAAGACTACTCAAGAGTTGGCTCTTTCGTACATGACCACCACACTCAAACACACATGTACAGCATAAGCCTGTGCATATAAACATGTATAATTTAATTATATGTGTGTATTTAGATATATGCATTTCTTTGTACAAATATATATACTACTTATGGTATAAAGTATATAGATATCTTTTAGGTCTGCTTAACAAACGTATATATTACTTATGGTTAAAAAATACATAATATATAAATATATTTGTATACATTATTTTATGCTTAAAATGTGTATGTCACTGCATAGTTTTAATATGTTATTTGATTAGATGCTTATGGGTCTCTGCTTATTTTATTTATCTTTCACAATTTTTATTTATTTATTTTATTTATTTAAAGAGTTTTATATAGCGCTGGCTAGACCTGGAGGTATTAGAGCGTTTTACATAAGGTTCCACATAGTTGTCAAATGACATCAGACACAAATTACAAAAAAATAACATTAAAAACATTTAAAGAACATAGAGGGTAAGTAAAATGGACTGGAAAGGGGGTAGGAAAAGAGGGTAAGGTATGGATACGACGGAGAGACGAAGGGAAAGTCTACCCCAGGTCCGGCTGGGTGGGTGACGGCCATGGGGAATCCACAGCCCATCTCCTCTTCAGCTATCAGGTAGCTCCACCGGGCATCAGTCAGATAGCTAGGTCTCAACGGAAAAACATTTAAAGAGTGAAGATGACAATAGGAAAGGAGCGTAGAGGGGAACAGGGGTAGGGTAAAGGAGTAGGAGGGGGATACGACTGAGAGACAAAGGACGGTCTGCCCAAAGTCCGGCTGGGTAGGTGACGGCCGAGGGGGAATCTACAGCCCATCTCCTCTTTAGCTAATAGGTAGCTCCACCTTTCGTCAGTCAGATAGCAAGGTCACCACAGCCAAGGGAAAGATCAACTAGTGAATGCCATGGAGGGAGAGCAGGATGAAGGGTCAGTAACGGCTGTACTTAAGATCGAGTAGATGGCCAGATCAATTGTCAATGAGTGGTATGGCGTGGTGGGGAGACCTACTGAGTCGACCATCTTGAGGTCAGGCAAGGTGGTGGAGTCTTTGCTGCTAAACTCAGACCCTCTCCAAAATTCTCAAACTCCGAGGCAAAGGGGGTGTAGTCAATGCAGTGGTGCAGCATGAGGACAGGGCGAGTGTCCACATGTCTTCAAGGTGGGTGAGCGCAGGTGAGGACTATCAGTCAGTGGAAGAGAGAGGAGCCAATTGCAGGTCAGGCGGGGCGCCACAAGGGTCATTCTCAATTAGTCAGGAGGGCTCATCTGGGTCATCACTTCAGGTCTGGGAAGTAGATGCAATTTCCCCAAGCGACAAGCTACTGCCGGCGCCATTTTGGAATCGGGCGCATTACTCTGTGGTCATGTCTCATGGATCTCACCCACCGGTGTTCAGCAGTGGGTTTATCTCTCCTGGGGTTATCAGCTTCCCCTTTGTGTGTCCCCTGTTCGTGTCGGGTGACCTCCCGCCCGCCCCTGGCGCTGTGCAGCTGCTGGGTGCACTCACCGCTATGGAGGTCTGTGGAACAGGGCGCTAGCAGGGTTGTAGCTAAGTTGGGACGAAGTTGATCGCCCTCTGTAGCTGGAGACTGCCTCAGCGGGGTTCATAGTGGCTCATCAAGGACAAAGATCGGAGACGAGGGGTCCCCCTGACATCACTGGTAGGTGTGGGGGCGCTTGCGCTCGATAGATGTGGTACGCTTGGTGGTTTACCTCATTTTCTTCCTCCATGCTTCTCTTCTCATCGGGCTCCAGAGTTCTCCCGTCATCCGACGCGCAAATATGATCATAATAATTGTATGTATTAGTTCCTAACAATGGAAATATAGAGGAAACATAACAATGAAATAAATATTTTTATAAAAATACGCAAATAAATTAGCTTTTACGCACAGCAACTCTTGAAAGTCTGAATTTCCAACCATCTAGCCATGCCTGCAGATATGGTACTTTATATAACACAATGTATATCTCTTTATTATTTTCCCTATTCATGTAGACTCTTTCTATGTAGTTATGTCTCTATACATTTATGACTTTACTCCTACTGTAGAAAGAAAGAAAAAAACCTTCAACGCTCTCCAATGCACTACTGTCTGATCCTATACTTCTCTCAGTATATCATTTACCTCCACTCTCTGACTCATCCCAAACCTCATTCTTCTATTATGATCTCCCTAAGACCCTTTTGTGACTCTTCCCTCCTCTATCCCTCCTTGACTCACCCCAAATCTCATTCTACTACTATGACCCCCAAATAACACTTCCTATGCTCTTCCCTCCTGTATCCCTCCTCTGAGACATCCCAAACCTCATTTTGCTTCTATGAGCCTCCTAATAACCCTTTCTAGACTCTTCTCTATCCCTCATTTGACTCATCCCAAACCTTGTTTTAATATGATTTCCCAAATAGCACTATCTAGACACTTCGCTCCTCTGTCCTTTCTAATCTTACGAACAGACTCACATGTCCACCACTCAGGGGCGTAACACAGGACCCTGCAGCCCCCGCGGTGCGGGGGGACCCTCACCGTCCAGGGGGCTCCGTCAGCACCGCGCTTCTACTGGGGAGCTCTAGATTGGGTCCGAAGGGGGCCCCTTCACGTACCCTGCAGGGTGGCCCCCTCAAGGTTCGTTACGCCACTGCCACCGCTCAGATTAACAACTTATATTTCCCTATACCGCTATCCACCACTAATCTTTTGGGTTCCGGAGTATCGTGCTACTCGCCAAAAAAGCTCTTCAACTCCTCATCAGGGGTAGTAAGCGCTATATAAATACAATCACAATGTCCCCATTGCTCAGCCTCCCAAGAGCTATCTTAGGCTCTTTCACAATGAAAAGACTATTGATACAACCTGATTTCACCCTTGGCCAGTACTCTATAGTTTTTCTCTTCCCCTAGATCACAGCGGTATTGCTGATGCCTTTGCAATATTTCAAGATCCAAAACTTTATCTAAGTGAACGGCCCGCTGGAAAGGTTCTCCTTCCCTATGATAAGCTATACTTTCTTCATTGATTTACCTACTTATTTTTCACTGATGGCCTTCATAGACCAGGTCTAGGACATGACTTTGTCCTTCATAGGAAATTATGCGATGTGTGGGGTGGTGGTCTACAGGTGAGACTTTTTGTGTACTTTACCTCTAACAGAAGATTCCATGACTTTTAATTCCTCTTAGTATGCATTGCAGCAATATTGTCTCTATCAAACAAGAACTTTGACTACAGTATTCTTGATCAAAAGGCATATTTATAGTGCTGGAGATTTCCTTTTGATTGAGAATAGCAATTCGATCTTCTACGTCAACAAGCAGGGTGGACACATACTTTCCTATCTTATTTATGCTGGCTGTACACCATTGTTGGCGCTTGGTTGTGAAGCCATCTGGGCGTGGTGCATGGAGCGAGGGCTGTGGAGCAGAACTGCTTGGGTACGGTTTATTGAAGGTGAATGCAGGCGGTAAGAATTTGGATACTTTTACTGGATGTCAAAATCCCTCAGCATTTGTACATAATAATACTATAAAGGACCTATGTTCACAAACAAGTCAGAGCCCTCAAGAAGTCCTTTTAGGACTAAACGTTTTGGCTACGGCTACTGTGGCTACTGTCTGTTGGTGCGATGATTTTTTAAGAAGAAAACGAATATATGACGTTACAACGAATTCCGTTGCAACGCATGCCTTTACAACGCATGCCTTTACCACGCATGCGTTTCAACGGAATTCGTTTACCACGCATTACATTTACCACAATTACTAGCGTGGTGACGTCATACGTCGTTAAGAGAAAACGGAAGTTTATTTTCCGTTTTCTCTTAAACGACGCTGACACCCGACGTGACTTCAGGTGAGTTTCTTTTTTTGGGGGGGAAACCCCCCCAAACCCCCCCTTTTTTACTTTTTACCTTTACCACATATACCTTTACTACAAACCTTGTAGTAAAGGTATGCGTGGCAAAGGCTTTCGTGTTAACCACGCATGCGTTGTACTGCATGCGTGGTTAACGATTTCGTTGTAAAGGCTTTGTTGTAATGGCCGTTTCCCGAAGAAAACTAATAAAGAATCTTTGAACAAAATAAATCTATTTGTTACATGCATGAAATGTAATTGTTTTTGATATTTATGCAGCGGAAGGTCAAACAAACACGTTTAAATACAAATTAATCAATTTGATATCATTATCAAATTTTGAGTGCTGAACCACCAACGATAAAAAATATTTGGACGTTTTTGTTTCCTTTTGGAGTATAGAGGGGCTGTACTTCAGGTTCATTGCATCATTAGCAACTTATCATACTTTGCCATATACTGTTGTTGACAAGTGCAGGACTTAAATGCCTCAACCCATCTCTGTGTGTATTTAAAATTGTTGACATTGGGGTTTGGACCTGGGTGCATATGTATATATGTAATGAATAGTGCTGAAGATGAACACTGGGGTGGAAAACTCAGCAAGCTGACCAGTGCTCTTTATGCCCAAATAGGTAACTGTGGTGTCTATGTATAGTGCTCAATATCGCTCATCTGGTATTTCTAGACTCTGTAAATAACAGTTATGATTACCCAATACTAAGGCATTCCATTCACTGACCTGCAGATCGATGGAAGGCTGAGTCATCCTTATCGGATTCAAACTCATGATCTAAAGATAGTGCATTCATCAGTAACAAGCATTCTACTCATTGAGGCATCCTGCCCACATTTATTGATGCATTGCCAAGTTAGAAGCTTGTGCCAGCCACTAAAGCACAGTAGAGCTATGAACAGACGGATGGTGCATAAAGTTTTGACTTTGGCGTTCCACGAAGAGGCATAAAGCAGACACGAGGTGGCCATATTTTTCAGTGTAGTATATTTTTGAGGCAGGAGCATTCGTCTGGCCACAGGTATTATGCGGCATTTACTGAGTTATATAATTGTTATATTGCTCTTGGTACAGGAGTGGTACTGCTGCCTCAGTAAACATATTTTGGATTGATCTATGCCATGAAGGTTTGTGCTTTCCTTTCTATCTGACCACTTGGGAATGACCGGTGCCATACACCAATCCCTGTCAATACTATCTACCAATCACTTTACAAATGACTGCCACAAAAAGCATAATGCTTTGTTCATGTTGCTGTTGAGTGTGTACTGCTCGTCTAAACTCACACGTACCTATTCTACTTGGAAATTCCTTTCCCACTCCTTGAGCCCACTGCATGCCATAGTGTTAACTGAATGGTCAAAGATTATGGCCTTCCTTTTTTTCCGGATGATCCTGATATTCTGCTTTTTTATGACAACTGAATGAATGACTACACATTTGTATAGCGCATGGCTACCCGGAGGCATCCCAGCGCTTCAAAGACCCATTCATTCCGGTGATTTAGGAAAACAGAAAGGTTTTAAGCAGCTTCTTGAACCTAAGATGGTTCGCTTCCAATCGAATGGTGTCGGGAAGCTTTTTCCAGAGCTTTACTGCCTATAGGGAAAAATCCCTGCCGCCCATACGGGTTCTCTTTATCCTAGGAATCACCAGTAAGTTCTTATTACTGGATCTTAGGGTTCGGGAGGTTTGGTAAGGGCAAGACATAGGTTGGATCAAGGCGAGACCAGCCTTGATCATGGCTTTATGTACAATGGTCATGGCCTTGAACTCAATCCTCTGTTGAGCTGGCAACCAATTTAGTTGGCGCAGCGCTGGTTTGGCCGAGGTCCTTCGCGGGATGTCTAATAACATCCGGGCCGCACAGTTTTGTACGGTCTGTAAGATCTTGACTGTCTCCTGTGGGGCCCCTAGGTAAACTGCATTGGAGTAGTCAAGGCGCGATAGGATCAGGGCCTGTACTAAAATCCGCCTCGCCTCGAACGGGAGGAGCCTAAGGATTTTCCTGAGTGATCTAATCAAGGCGTAGCAGGTAGCTGCTACCTTCCGGGCTTTCACCAAGAAATTTAGAGCTGGATCGAACCAAACTCCCAAACTCTTAATCTGTTCTTTTGGAGGAGGAGGTTGGCGGAGGCTACCCGGCCACCATACCTCCACGAGGAGGGAGCATTGTGTCCCAGCAGCATGACCTCAGTTTTTGCTCCATTGAGTTTCAGGAAGGATTCATCCATCCACTCATGGACTCTGCTAAGACAAGAGGAGAGGTTGTCGTAGGTAGAGTCCTGCCCTGAGAGGGTCATGACTAGCTGGGTGTCATCAGCGTAGGTAACCAGTTGCACCCCCCCAAGGAAGCACCACCTCAGCCAATGGCCTCATATAGATGTTAAATAAGGTGGGGCTGAGGGATGAGCCCTGGGGAACGCCACATTGGAGATGCATCTGAGGGGAGGCCACATCATCCTCAAATACAGCAAAAGTCCTATTGGAGAGGAAGGAGTGCAGCCACCTTAATGCGGTCCCAGTGACTCCTAAATTGCTCAGTCTTTGAATCAGGATGGAGTGATTGACAGTATCAAAGGCCCCGCTGAGGTCTAAAAGCAGTATGGCTGCACAGCTTCCTGTGTCCACAATCTTTCTGGTTTCCTCCACCACAGCAATGAGGGCGGTTTCAGTGCCCTGTTTGCACCTGAACCCAGTTTGGTTAGGATGTAGGGAGTTATTATTTTCAAGGAAGGTGGCTAGCAGGGAGTGTTTTTCGGCAAGCTTACTAATAGTAGGCAGCAGTGAGATAGGGCGATAATTTGCCCAATCTTCTGGGTTCAGGTTAGGTTTTTTTAACAACGCCTTTACTCTCGCCTGTTTCCACGAGGATGGCACTAATCCGGCTGCCAGTGAGGAATTGATCACCTCCTGAATAACTGGGGCCACCGTATCTGAGACCCTGTTAAGAATGGTGGGCGGCGCAGCGTCAGCCGGGGATCCTGATTTCAGGTTACCTAAGAAGGACTGAACCCTCAGGCAGTCGAGCGGAGTGAATTCCTCGAGCCTGATAACATCACAGGGCGGAGGAAAGAGTGGCCCTGTTGTAATCTGCTGGAATGATGAATATATATTTGCCACTTTCGAGGCAAAGAAGTTTGCTAGTTCCGTACAGCGGGACTGGGCAAGAAGAGGATCGCTAGTAGAACAGAGGGGAGTGACTAGGGATTAAAAAAATTTAAAGATTTCCCTAGGGGAGCTGGAGTCTGAGGTAATCTTATCCTGGAAATAGATGGACTGAGTAGTTTTAATTTCATGCTTATAGCTATGCAGTGCCATTCTATAGCTATCTTTGCTAGCTCCTGAATAATCTTTCCTCCATTTCCTCTCCTTCTGTCTGCATATCAGTTTAAGGGCTTTAAGTTCAGGGGTGTACCAAGCTTTTTTGTTCACCCCACTGCGATGGGAGAGTTCAGTTTTTGGGAGGGTAAGGTCCAATGATGACTCCAGCCATTGATTGTAGCGTGCATTGGCTTCTAGGGGATCAGTACTAATCTTGGGCATGGTTTCCTTAAGGTTCGAGGTCCATTTCTCTGTTGATAGTTTGGACCAAATTCGGCTCATTTTCTTAGTTATGTTTGCAGGTCCTATCTGTTCCTGGAGGGTCAGAGCGAATAACAGGAGAGAATGGTCAGACCAGGGGACTCTCATAGAATTAACAAAATTCAGTGTGTCCAGGTTGGTGTAGCAGAGGTCAAGCATGTGTCCTGCTTTATGTGTGGGCCCTTTAATAATTTGCTTAAGGTGGAGCACCTCCAATCCGTTCATCAGATTTTGACATGCCGGGGTATCTGGTTCATCTAAATGAATATTGAAGTCCCCCAGAATGGTGAAGTTGGGGGCATTACTGGAGAAATTTATTACACTATTAGGAAGATCGTCGCAGAATTGACCATGCGTCCCTGGGGGCCGGTAAAGCAGTAGACCAGAGAACGTGCATGTCGGTGACAGTGTGATTGCAAACATCATACTCTCAGCACATGAGATCACAACCTTCGTAGTTCTGCATCCCAAGCTATTTTTATACAGAATAGCGATGCCCCCCCACGACCGTCTACCCGGTCTTGTCTCAATATTACATAGTTAGGGGGCAGAGCTCGAACAATATCAGGCTCTGACTTGTCGTTGGTCCATGTTTCCGTCAGGAAGAGCACATCAAGGTCTCGTTCCTCCAAAAGCAAGGAAATCTCTGTCGCATGCTTAGGCAGTGATCGGCAGTTGAGCAATGCCAGTGAAAAAGGACGCAATTTAAGTGCTGCGCCCCTGGGGTTATCAGGGGTGAATTTATATTTACAGCCCGTACACGGCCTCAGGTCCCTCATATAAGTGGCTAATTGGACGCATTTAGAGCCCTCCCTCCCTCTTAGTTTTAGGAGTTGCTCCCCACTGTAACTTAGCTCAGGTCTTTCTTGCCCTCTAGGTGCAGGGGGACTGGCCCCTGGGCCCGACCTGGCCCGGACGGGCCCAGACGGGCTTACCTTAGGCGCTCCTTTGGTGCGTTGAAGGCACGTCCACTGAGCGCGTCCGCTGCGCGGAGTCATACCCATCTATTTAAATACTGGCGCCGAGTGCCTTGCGCCTCAGCAACTAGACTGCACCCTATCCTGGGAAAACCTCCCCAAGATGGCCGTGCTCCTTCAGCTTCGCCTCCTAAGATCGAGGCCCGACTCAGCGCCTACTCGGCTAAGTCGCGTGAGTGAAGATGAGTTTAAAAATGCCCCAATGCAAAAATAACAATTCAAATAAATTTTTAAAGGGGTTTTTAAAAACAGTGCTCAGAAATGCAGAATTCACATACAATGCGCGCAGTCTCCCGGCTTTCCGCCTCAGGAGAATGAACGGGTCTCGCGAATGCCTTGGAGTCCCTGTTTAAATACTGGCGCCGAGTACCTTGCGCCTCAGCAACTAGACTGCACCCTATCCTGGGAAAACCTCCCCTCCTAAGATCGAGGCCCGACTCAGCTAAGTCGCGTGAGTGAAGATGAGTTTAAAAATGCCCCAATGCAAAAATAACAAGTCAAATACATTTTTAAAGGAGTTTTTAAAAACAGTGCTCAGAAATACAGAATTCACATACAATGCGCGCAGTCTCCTGGCTTTCCGCCTCAGGAGAATGAACGGGTCTGCTCCTTCTTTTGTCTGCACTAAGTCCTCATGCCATTGTTTACAAAAAAAATATATATATATATACATTTATATATATATATATATTCAAACTATACACTCGGAGTTGAGGCCGCTCACCACTCGCAGGTCGGTTTGTCAAAACCTTTATTCAAGAAACATGCAGCTTTCAAGTCCTGTGTTGTTGTCCTTGGCCTTACGCGTTTCGAAGCATTGTAGCTTCTCATCAATCCTGGAGCAAACTGGAGGGCTAAAAATGATCCTGAAGTGGCACACATGAATCGGACCCATTGGAGGGCATAAAAATATGTAAAAGGACTACATCTCCCAGCAGACATTGCAATTGAAATTGAGGCACAGCTGAAGCCAATTACAATCAGAATAAAGCACGGGGAGATGTAACCGCAATATTTGGATTCGTGTGATGCGGCCTCTGATGAGAAGCTACAATGCTTCGAAACGCGTAAGGCCAAGGACAACAACACAGGACTTGAAAGCTGCATGTTTCTTGAATAAAGGTTTTGACAAACCGACCTGCGAGTGGTGAGCGGCCTCAACTCCGAGTGTATAGTTTGAATGTTTATCACGGCGGCTCCGGCCGTGGAGGGATCGCACTGCCTAGAGGGAAAAGGACCGCAGGGGAGAGAACGAGGCTTCCTTGCAATGGCACGGCAGGTGCAGAATTGAACATGTCGCTCACAATCCTGGAGCAAACTGGAGGGCTAAAAATTATCCTGAAGTGGCACACATGAATCGGACCCATTGGAGGGCATAAAAATATGTAAAAGGACTACATCTCCCAGCAGACATTGCAATTGAAATTGAGGCACAGCTGAAGCCAATTACAATCAGAATAAAGCACGGGGAGATGTAACCGCAATATTTGGATTCGTGTGATGCGGCCTCTGATGAGAAGCTACAATGCTTCGAAACGCGTAAGGCCAAGGACAACAACACAGGACTTGAAACCTGCATGTTTCTTGAATAAAGGTTTTGACAAACCGACCTGCGAGTGGTGAGCGGCCTCAACTCCGAGTGTATAGTTTGAATATATATATATATATATATATATATATATATATCATATAAGTTCCTAGAGAGAGTACGCTTTTTGACAGCCCCTTCAACCGTTGGCTTTTCCGTGGTTCTCATTCATCGCCATTGTTTGGATTGGCTGTTTATGCTGCTCCATGCGTGGCTCCCACTTCTAGAGTTTTTTTATATGCTTTCTTTCTTGGGGGTCGGGGGGGGGGGGTCGGAGACCATGTTGTAAATTGCTGCCAGCCCCACCACCTTAAAAGAAGACTTTTGTTTGCGCTACTTTTTAACATCGTTTTTTTAATTACCTGCTCCATCTCAGAGTGATAAATGAAAACATACATTACCCACACCATTTAGTAGGTACACATGTGTAACAGTGCTCGAATATGTGTCATTATGCATGTGCGTGGCTACAAAATAATACAGATTTTCCTTTGTGCCTTTTCTTTAAATCCTTTTTTTGGTCTATGCTGCGCAGCATCTTCACTGTGTTGTACATTGTAACGAAAAGGCATTGGCAAAACTTTTGAGGTACCCAGGACGAGACCTATTGGCTTTGCCAATGTTTGTTCTGTTCATGCTGCTGCCATCATGAGGCGAGACCAGAGGGAGCGCAAGCAGGGTACGAAACGGCAAGCTTGCGAAGTGTAGCAATCCGCTATGCCTCGTTGACCTTCATCAGGGCCACTAAAATGGTGCCATTCTGCTGCATTTCAGTATAATTATGGATTTTCTACATTTGCTCACATAAACCATCATTTGCTGCATAGTTTTCACTTTTTAACAAAAAAATTTTTCTAGCTCAAATGTATCCAGCATTGCTCAAAACGCTGCAACATGTTACTGTGCAATGTAAGGCCCTTCGCAATAGTTGACTGGTAACTTTTTGGTTGCTCATTTCAATGTTGTATTTCGGCATTAAAGTGGTACGGGTGAGATGAATATTTTGCACAGACAGCTTTAACATGACAAAAATGGCAGAGTAATGAAGTAATACTTTAACATGTGGTGCATTAGACCACATAAATTGGCGTTGTTAATGTAATCATCTCTGGCGCATAGTTTTGTCTACCTCTATCACATCATTCCAGTTGCCATGACATATATAGTCCTATGGATCGGTGCAGTAATCACGACATTGGAAGCAGTCCGCACACAACAGTCGAGCACTAGCCGCTACTGCTGAGCCGTGTGGACTTAAGGCGGGATCCGGGTACCACTGCCGTGGCATTGACGACCGCGGTGAAGTGCGAGCAAAAGGCATCTTTTTTCGGTAATGGACTTGGGACGCGGACACCAGCCTCACCCGTGAAAGATTGCAGACGCATTTCCGCAGGACGGGGCTGTGTTTGGGGCTCGCATCTGTGTCGAATTGTTCGTGCGAAGCTCCTCTCCACGCCGCTTCAACAGCCCCAGCCCGGGCTAAGACAAATTTGAACACCACGCTCGGGGATAAAAAACTATCGCTCACACGCTTGTCCGACTTTAAAGGAGTTTGCATCTGACAGTAACAAAGAGATCCACCCCCGGATTGACAGTTTTATGGCCCTCCAGCACCTCGCTCATTATTTTCAAATTGTTGCCATGTGCGGATTTTCTGCGAAGCGTTGAAACGGAGGCATTTCGGTCCGGACTACTCAACGAGGAAAAATGTCGCCCCTGGAGGTGCTCCAGGCAGCCGTTCAGCTGGGCCTGCAGCAGTTTGGCTGTTAGTCGTGGTCCTTTCTGATAGTCGTGTAGCTGTCAAAAAACAATTTAAATTTCTTCAATACTATTTTTGAAATTGTATGGTGTTAGGGAATAATGGCAGAGGCAGCTGAAAAGCAACAAATGTGTATGTAGTACACCGCCCTTTGCCACTGGATTCAAGCAAGCCGGGCTGAAGACAGCTGGAATGCCAGAAACCGGTCCTCGGAAGCTTGTTTCCGGTCCAGGGAAGGCATGGCTTGGCAGTTCGGGCTGGACTGTTCCCATGAGGCACAGGGTCAGACTGATTTGCATATAGCCATGTCTGAACTGGGGTGGCAGAGTGGGCTAAAGAACGGTGATGGATCAAACCCAGATCTGTTGACTGGGTGTGAGTGTTTGATTGGTTCAGATGCTCCGTCCATCACCACCCCCTTTTGTACCGCTTTGTTCGCCATAAGTTGGCAGGGTATGCTCAGACGTGAGTCCCTTGCTCACTTTGCCACTGGATTCAAGTAAGCCTGGCTGAAGACGGCTGTAATGCCAGAAACCGGTCCTAGGAAGCTTGTTTCCGGTCCAGGGAAGGCATGGCTTGGCAGTTCGGGCTGGACTGCTCCCATGAGGCACAGGGTCAGACTGATTTGTATGTTTGAACTGGGGTGGCAGAGTGGGCTAAAGAACGGTGATGGATTAAGCCCAGATCTGTTGACTGGGTGTGAGTGTTTGATTGGTTCAGATGCTCCATCCATCACCACCCCCTTTTGTACCACGTTGAATCGGAAGCATGAACTAGATGGGGGTGGAAGAACTATATGACCATGGAGCTCCCCGTATGAACAATTACAAAGAGCACATCACACGGTGCATGAGGCCAAATGGTGGGGTGGTCCTCACTCCTAGCGCAACTTATCCACAATCTATTCTATTGAAGGTTTTGGATCCTGTCATAGTGGTGGGCCCAGATATTGCGTCAAAAGGTGTTAAGGTGTCAATACAGAGGTGTGTGATCTACTACATATACATCTGTATGTTATACACAAATAGCGCTTTTACCCTACAGGCATATTATGCGTCCTCACTTTTTTCTGCACAATAATGTGGAATGGAGCCTGCTTCTCTTATGCTTAGGAATTTCCCACATCAGGCTTTATGCCCTATAACTTTTTCGATGTCTTGATTCTCTTTAGTTTTTGTTTCTCTTCCTGTCACATCATTCTTCTGATTAGGCACTTTATACTGCACCAATCTTGCTGAGGACTCTTATGATGGCAACACCCTTGTGAGCTCTGGTGACTTAGCTGTGCAATCAGCACCAGCCTTGCTCCCAGCGTGGGCGCAGAAGGCTCAAGCTGCTGTTGTACGATGTGATTGGACAATTTTTCTTTCCCATCATTTCTCCATGTCATAGTGAAGTCGAGCAAGCCTTCGTCCTTGGGTGCAGGTTAGGTGACCCATCCTCATTTTGCACTGGTTATTCCACAGCTTTGAACTGGGGAGTAAAGCTCAGCTGATCCTGTGGGCAATTTCTGTTTCTGTTCCAATTTGTCTAGGCTGATCCATCTCCTGACTGTTCCACTCTAACATTCAAAACCTGCTCAAGCTGTTAAGAGCAAAGGGGCGAGATTCACAGTGGCAAGAAATCTTCTCACAAAAAGTAGTGGACAAGAACTGTCCTGCCCAGAATTAGGGCAAACCATCGATCTTCCTCGAAGCACAGGAGTAAGTACAAGCAGCAAGCGGCATCAGTACCTGTCAAATCCACCGTGTAACGTAAACAGTTTTTTGCCTGATCATACACCAATCCATATCCGTCTTCCAAGCTTCAGCGACGTTGCTGCCCCCATAGGCGTGCAATATTTCTTTTTGCCACCATTTGACACAGAGTTGCCCATAGTTTATCTTTACTGTTAAGATCTGTGGGTTCACACACGTTCAAGAGACACCTCTTTGCTTCAGGCCTAATCACAATTTCCAATACTTCGCTCATACAGTCATGTACCTTCTTCCAATATTTCTGGATACACCCACTCTCCCATATAATGTGCATACATGAGCCCTCTATGCCACACAGTCTCTTACATTGTCCATTCGTTGCCCTACCCATTTGTGTTAATCTGGGCCCAGAGACATAGACTCTATGCAAAATCTTTAGTTGGACAAGGCGTAGTCCCCACCGCTCCCGTAGTTGTGTAAGAGGATCTGCAGTGTTGTTAATGAGTTTTTATAGGTAAGGGAGATTACTTTATCTGGCAGGTAACCAACAATCATTCTGTCCTCTAGTGGAGAGGACTCTGGGGGGAGGTTCCTTCTGACAGGTTCGATTGGAGGGAGTGTCGGACCTCCAAGTATCGAAAGCATTCGGTGTCTGCCAGCTGATGTGTGCGCTGGAGTGAAGCAAACGCCACTACTGTGCCTGCCTCCCATAGGTCGCCGATCCGTGATAACTCAATCAGATCCCATTTCTCAAACCCCCTTGACCTCCACAGGGTGCCCAGTTGTTCCAAGTCCCATAGCAGGGTGGCCAGTGTGAGTTTTCGGCCCCACCCTAAGCTACGGTTCACTGCATGCCAGACTTGGACTGAGTGCTTTGTTGGTCCCGTTAAAAAGTATCTGCGGGGTTTGGAGTAGAGCGCTCTATTGAAGGTCCCACCAGGGAGTATCCATCTATCCATTCTGTACCCAGGGTCGTCCCGGAGACGATAGTTGGAGTGGTTTACGGCTGCCAGGTGGGCAGCCCAATAGTACTTTCTAAAATCTTAAAGCCCTATACCTCCATCATACCATCCAAGTGCGAGTTTCTGTAAAGCAATTCAGGGACTACCATCCCACAGCAGTCCTCTCTGGATGCTATTTCCTTGAAGTACCTAGCAGAGACCAGGTCTGGGGAGTTCTGCAGGACATAAAGAAAGCGTGACAGGGACATCATTTTAAAGTGCGCTGCTCTTCCAAGTAGTGATAGCAGCAACGCCATGCAGCTCGCGGCATCGTGCTTCAATCTTGCAGCGGGGGGAGGAGTTTGCGCTCATAGCGAAGTTTAGCGTCAGAGGTGATAAAGATTCCCAGATATTTAAAGCCCACTTGTGCAATTTGAAGAGGAGGGTAGGGGGGATCCCCATGTAGGACGTAAAGCAGAGACTTGCTCCAGTTGATTTTGTACCCTGAGTTTTTCCCAAAATGAGTGAAGATGCCAAGAACTAGTTGAAGAGATGTTTTCGTAGAGACAAGAGATAGGAGAATGTTGTCAGCATATAAAGAGATCCAGTCCTCCCACCCCTCCTTCCACTTAAGTCCCCTAATCAAAGGATCTCTGCATATCCATGCTGTTAACGGTTCCAAGGATAGAGCAAAGAGCAAGGGAGAGAGTGGGACAGCCCTGCCAAGCTGTCCTCCTTACTTAGCTTGGATTTCTTCTTGGGTGTTCTGAGTTTGAAGCTAAGAGCCTTAAAGTCTGCTTCCCTCCTTCTTCATCTTTTGGTGACTGCTCTTGCGTGGAGCTGTTGACTATTAAGTGATCAGAGAATCTTGTTGCAAGAATTAGTGAAAGGGTTCTTACTCCCACTCTGTTTCCACACCACCTAACTCCCACGAAGCACAAGACGCAAGGGAAAAAACGAAAGGAGAAAATGGCACCAACCCGCCCAAGTAATCTTGCCCATCAGCAGCTTCCCATACCCTAAGGGCATCTCTCAGAACCCATGTGTATACCAGCACTAATGATTTCATACCAGCTGCTGGTTCTGCAACAGCTTCTTGTCCGAGACCTGCTCTCTCCTGCCTCAATTGAGCACTCACTCTTGGGCATCATTGGTGTGGGCGCATCCCCAAGGCTGCCTTCTGAAAGACAAAATGTTTGGATTATCCAGATACCAACGTGGATATTGTTGCTGGACACCTTGAAATCTGTCCAAGCGCTGCCATTCTTTTAAAGCATTTTTGGTGTCTGTCCATTGAATTACCCCGTACTCCTGCCGGAGGGTGAAAGCTTCTTCACATTGGTGTCAGCCTCTTAATCCTACAATGGCCGTCAATCCCTAAATCCCTAAACTGGATAAGAGCATGTGGAGGAAACTATTCTCTAAGCTGAGGTCTCAATGTCAGTGAACAATAAATATTGGGCTCCTTGAGACAACCCAGTTTTTGTCTGTGTGATGATAGCTTTTTCTGTGATTGGTAAAGTTTCAGCCTCCCACCTGGACAAGGAGACAAAATGTTTGCACCATTGGGAAAAGGATGTTCCATTCTAGTGGGCTTTACCTCATTCAAGCAGTGGTAGAAGTGGGCAGGAACGGAAGGGCACGGCGTGCCTCTACTTCTAAAAATTATTTCAGTCCGTTCCCCTACTTCTTACTTTCAAAAAAGCATCCCGCGAGGGCAAGAATAGTCCTACTTAAAAAGGATAACTTTTTTCATTCAGATTCCAGGGGCTGCTCGCACTTCTCTGTAGAACTCCAGAGGCTGCAGCAGCCCCTCCCTGAGCGCTCGGACTGGGCTGGCCCATTGTCATTCTGAATGTGGATGATTAGCACCTTTTGAATGACAATGCGCCGCCTTCTGCCTTTAGCATATCAAGTGCCAGTGAGATCAGAGTTAGTTTTCCCCCAAAAGTCTACTGTGGGGAATTTGCCCCCTTGTGTAATTTGTCAATGTTGTACACGGAGTGAACTGGGCAGGAGCAGTGACCGGACAGAAGAGGCGACAGGAAAGGAGAGGTACTAGGGCAGGAGAAGTGACCGAGCAGGAGAAGTAACAGGCAGGAGAAGTGACGGGGCAGGAGAAGTAACGGATAGGAGAAGTGACGGGGCAGGAGAGTTGACATGTCAGGAGCAGTGACGGGACAGGAGAGGTGACAGGAGAGGTGACGGGGCAGGAGAAGTGATGGGGCAGGAGAAGTGATGGGGCAGGAGAAGTGATGGGGCAGGAGAAGTGAAGGGGCAGGAGAAGTGAAGGGGCAGGAGCGGTGATTAGGCATGGGCAGGAGCGGTAACCGGCAGGAGCAGTGAACGGATAGGGGCAGTGAACGGATAAGAGCAGTGAACGGGTCAGGAGAAGTGATGGGACTAGAGGAGTGAACGGGCAGGAGCGGTGACGGGGCAGGAAAAGTGATGGGGTAGGAAATGTGATGAGGCAGGATAAGTGACAGGCCAGGAGCAGTGACTGGGCAGGAGAGGCAACAGGAAAGGAGAGGTGACTGGGCAGGATAGGTAACTGGGCAGGAGAGGTGACCTGGCAGGAGAAGTGATGGGGCACGAGAAGTGACGGGGCACGAGAAGTGACAGGCAGGTGACATGACAGGCAGGTGACATGACAGGCAGGTGACATGACAGGCAGGTGACATGACAGGCAGGTGACATGACAGGCAGGTGACATGACAGGCAGGTGACGTGACGGGCAGGAGAGGTGATGGGGCAGGAGAAGTGATGAAGCAGGAGAAGTAATGGGACAGGAGCGGTGATTAGGCATGAGCAGGAGCAGTGAACGGAGCAGGAGTAGGAGCGAGTGATCGGAGCAGGAGCGAGTGATCGGAGCAGGAGCAGTGAACGGAGCAGGAGCAGTCAACGGGGCAGGAGCAGTGAACGGGGCAGGAGCAGTGAACGGGGCAGGAGCAGTGAACGGGGCAGGAGCAGTGAACGGGGCAGGAGCAGTGAACGGGGCAGGAGCAGTGAACGGGGCAGGAGCAGTGAACGGGGCAGGAGCAGTGAACGGGGCAGGAGCAGTGAACGGGGCAGGAGCAGTGAACGGGGCAGGAGCAGTGAACGGGGCAGGAGCAGTGACGGGACAAGAGAAGCGACGGGGCAGGAGAGGCAACAGGAGAGGCAACAGGACATGAGAGGTGACGGGGCAGGAGAGGTGACGGGGCAGGAGAGGTGACGGGGCAGGAGAGGTGACGGGGCAGGAGAGGTGACTGGGCAGGAGAGGTGACTGGGCAGGAGAGGTGACGGGGCAGGAGAGGTGACGGGGCAGGAGAGGTGACGGGGCAGGAGAGGTGACGGGGCAGGAGAGGTGACGGGGCAGGAGAGGTGACGGGGCAGGAGAGGTGACGGGACAGGAGAGGTGACGGGGCAGAAGCAGTGACCGGGCAGGAGCGGTGAACGGGCAGGAGCGGTGAACGGGGCAGGAGCGGTGAACGGGGCAGGAGCAGTGAACGGGGCAGGAGCAGTGAACGGGGCAGGAGCAGTGAACGGGGCAGGAGCAGTGAACGGGGCAGGAGCAGTGAACGGGGCAGGAGCAGTGAACGGGGCAGGAGCAGTGAACGGGGCAGGAGCAGTGAACGGGGCAGGAGCAGTGAACGGGGCAGGAGCAGTGAACGGGGCAGGAGCAGTGACGGGACAAGAGAAGCGACGGGGCAGGAGAGGCAACAGGAGAGGCAACAGGACATGAGAGGTGACGGGGCAGGAGAGGTGACGGGGCAGGAGAGGTGACGGGGCAGGAGAGGTGACTGGGCAGGAGAGGTGACTGGGCAGGAGAGGTGACTGGGCAGGAGAGGTGACGGGGCAGGAGAGGTGACGGGGCAGGAGAGGTGACGGGGCAGGAGAGGTGACTGGGCAGGAGAGGTGACGGGGCAGGAGAGGTGACGGGGCAGGAGAGGTGACGGGGCAGGAGAGGTGACCGGGCAGGAGCGGTGAACGGGCAGGAGCGGTGAACGGGCAGGAGCGGTGACCGGGCAGGAGCGGTGACCGGGCAGGAGCGGTGACCGGGCAGGAGTGGTGACCGGGCAGGAGTGGTGACCGGGCAGGAGAGGTGACGGGGCAGGAGAGGTGACGGGGCAGGAGAGGTGACGGGGCAGGAGAGGTGACGGGGCAGGAGAGGTGACGGGGCAGGAGAGGTGACGGGGCAGGAGAGGTGACGGGGCAGGAGAGGTGACGGGGCAGGAGAGGTGATGGGGCAGGAGCAGTGAGTAGGCATGAGCAGGAGCAGTGAACGGACAGGAGCGGTGAACGGACAGGAGCGGTGAACGGACAGGAGCGGTGAACGGACAGGAGCGGTGAACGGACAGGAGCGGCGAACGGACAGGAGCGGTGAACGGACAGGAGCGGCGAACGGACAGGAGCGGCGAACGGACAGGAGCGGCGAACGGACAGGAGCGGCGAACGGACAGGAGCGGCGAACGGAGAGGAGCGGCGAACGGGGTAGGAGCGGCGAAAGGGGCAGGAGCGGCGAAAGGGGCAGGAGCGGCGAAAGGGGCAGGAGCGGCGAAAGGGGCAGGAGCGGCGAAAGGGGCAGGAGCGGCGAAAGGGGCAGGAGCGGCGAAAGGGGCAGGAGCGGCGAAAGGGGCAGGAGCGGCGAAAGGGGCAGGAGCGGCGAACGGACAGGAGCGGCGAACGGACAGGAGCGGCGAACGGGGCAGGAGCGGCGAACGGGGCAGGAGCGGCGAAAGGGGCAGGAGCGGCGAAAGGGGCAGGAGCGGCGAAAGGGGCAGGAGCGGCGAAAGGGGCAGGAGCGGCGAAAGGGGCAGGAGCGGCGACGGGGCAGGAGCGGCGACGGGGCAGGAGAGGTGACGGGGCAGGAGAGGTGACGGGGCAGGAGAGGTGACGGGGCAGGAGAGGTGACGGGGCAGGAGAGGTGACGGGGCAGGAGAGGTGACGGGGCAGGAGAGGTGATGGGGCAGGGGAGGTGACTGGGCAGGAGAGGTGAAGGGACAGGAGAGGTAACAGGGCAGAAGCAGTGATTAGGCATGAGCAGGAGCAGTGACCGGGCAGGAGCGGCGAACGGGGCAGGAGCGGCGAACGGGGCAGGAGCAGCGAACAAGGCAGGAGCGGCGAACAAGGCAGGAGCGGTAAACGGGGCAGAAGCGGTGAACGGGGCAGAAGCGGTGAACGGGGCAGGAGAAGTGACTGGCCAGGAGAAGTGATGGGGCAGGGGAATTGACGAAGCAGGAGTGTTGTTCAAGCATGAGCAGGAGTACTGACTGGACAGGAGCAGTGAAAGGGCAGGAGCAGGCGTTTCCCAGAGCGACTGGAAGGGTAGGGGGCCAGTTTAGTTTGGGGGGACCGGTTTTGTACAAGTGCAGGAGTTTTAAAAACACTGCAAAGTTCTTTGTATATTCAGCAGGTTTCGGTCAACAATACAAGTGCCAAGATAACTTTGGTGATCAATGTACCTGCTTGAGAGAGATGGAGCATGTTTTGTCTAGTGGCTGTTTTACTCGTCTAAGGTACTGCAAAGAACATGTACCATGCATATCAAAGAGCAATATGTTATGTGCATAGTTCAGTGGGTACTGCTTTGTGTTCACTTCCTGAATGAAATGACACTTGAATACATATAGCCTGGCTGTTCGGGCTGGACTGTTCACATTGGATGCAGGATCAAGACTGATTTGCAAATGGCTGGGTCAAAACTGGAATGGCATGGTGAGCAAAAAACGATGGATTGAAGCCCAGATCTCTGAACTGGGGTGAATGTATGACATTGTTCTGCATTCTGTCCATCAATTGTTCTTTTTGCATGAGTCCCGTGCTCTCCATGCCACTGGAATCAAGCTATCCTGGCTAATGAGGGCTGAAAGCCCGAAACCGGTCCCAGGATGCTTGTTTCCAGTCCAGGGAGGATCTGGCCTGGCAGTTCAGGCTGGACTGTTCCCATTGGGTGCAGGATCAAGACTGATTTGCATATGGCTGGGTCCAAACTGGAATGGCATGGTGAGCAAAGAAACTATGGATTTAGGCCCAGATCTCTGTATTGGGGTGAATGTATGATATTGTTCTGCATTCTGTCCACCAGTTGTTATTTTTATTATATTATGATTGAGCAGCTAGCTGGCTGACATGAATATGAAGAAGCCTTTGTGGGTTTCTGTGAGTCCAGATTCTCCTGAAGAGAAAAAGGCTGCTTAGTTTTAAAAATCAGACGTAATGGGGAAATCTGATTTTTTGGTAGTTTAAACATAAAAGTAACTCTGTAAGAGAGTAACAGTTGAGCCATTTCAATCATCAGACAGTTGGTTTATGTTATCTAAACCATGTAATATGGATAGTGTGAGAAAGTGGATTATTAGTTAGGATGGGTATGAGAACGCAAAGTAATAATGTCACTATCCTGTATCAGGTCGAGTTAGGTTACTTTAATTTGAACCCTAGCTCAGTCCTGTGTAGCTGTGGTACGATCAGGCTTTACTCAAAGGAAACAAATGTAATTTATCTATACCAAAACAGATAAATCAAAAACACAACACATGAAAAATCCCACTCCAATTTATAAAAATAGCATACATTTTAATGACCAAATAAACACCAAAACAACAGAAATAGGATCAGGGGAACTGGACATATGATTTTTAGAGCTTTCTAGCCCCAAAAAGCGCAGAACACCAACTACAGGTATCTGGTCACACTAGACTTCATCAAATTTAAAAGGGAAAATAAACTGCGACGGAGCCTGGGTCAGATCCTGGAACCAGTTTGTCGAGTCGGGGTACCACGCGGGTGGACGGCGTCCCCCCACTTATTTTACCGGGAGGTCGATAACTGATGATGCAAGCCACCTTTCGTGACGTCACTTCCTGTCGTGATGTCAGTGTCCCCCCACTTCTGTTTTTTAGGACTTGTACCCTGCTGCTGGCTGAATCTTACTGAGAGCTAGATGACGACACAGTGCTGCTCGGCTTTGGTCCTGGTGAAATCCTTCACGTTGGAACTTAGAAACTTTCCTGGTGTTAAAACGTAATTCTACGGGTCAAACTTGCTAGTTGAATCTGACCGGCAATGCTGTAGTTTGGCGGCAGTCCGTGGTAGCCTCTGGTTCTTTTATGAAAAGTTCAGAAAAGCTTTCAAGTGTCCACTTTTGTAATCTTGAGGGGAAGAGAGTACACTTTACCAACAGCCAAGGGTCTAGGACCTTTTGAGAACCACTTGATGAATTAGGCCTCAATCTCCAAGAAGTCACAAGCAAGGTCCAGGACAAAATCAGTTAGAACTGATCAGCTGGTCTCTTCTTTTTGCAGGCTTCTTGCAGATGTTATGTTCCTGGAGCTTAACGGAGAGAACTAGCACTTGGAATCCACTCTTCGCCTTAGATTGTGAGATCTCTAACTATCTCAGCGAGATAGAATTAGAACAGCTCAGTCCAGAAGACAGTGAGCTGCTGGATCTTACCCCCACCTGGGAGGAAATCATGGAAGCAATCACTAGTCTCCCGGACGGAAAGGCCTCCGGCCTTGACGGCATCCCCGTTGAATTCTTTAAAATCTTTGCCCCACAAATCAAAGCTATACTCACTGAGGTAATAACATCTACCTTCAACGGTGCCTCTCTCCCGGCTTCTTGGGCTAACGCCAGAATCTCTATTTTCCCAAAAAAAGATAAATCCCCTCTGGATATGAGTTCTTACAGGCCCATTACCCTCATCAACTGTGATTCTAAAATATTCTCTAAAGTACTAGCCTCCAGAATCTTTCAAGTAGTGGAATCTCTTGTCTCGGAGTGGCAACATGGGTTCATTCCCAAGAAAGGAGGGTGATTACCTTGTTTGATGCTGCACAGGCCGCCGGAGACCCGTTTTCACTCACGTTACTTGATGCCGAAAAGGCCTTTTACCGAGTCTCCTGGCGATTTCTCTGGAGCGTAATGAACAGGATGGGGTTAGGGGACAAATGAATGCAGGCAGTACAGGCACTCTACCTTAACCCAACAGCTAGTGTTACTGTAAATGGACAACTTACCCACCCCTTTAACATTTTTCGGGGAACCAGGCAGGGCTGCCCCTGCTCGCCTATACTGTTCGCTCTATATCTGGATCCCTTTATCAAGCAGATAGAGAAAAACGATAACATCTCCCCAACCAACTATCAGCATAACATATGTAAAATACTGGCTTATGCGGAAGACCTCGCCATCACCACCCCAGACCCTGCTAATACCATACAAGCACTAGAATGGGAGGCCCAGAAATTCGGGAGATTATCAGGATATGCCCTGGACATAAACAAGACACAGATTGTTGTAAACAGTAAGATTGCTTGGACCAACGACACGGTGGTGCCTAAAGCTAAATACCTGGGGGTGCTCGTCTCATCTAAACTGGAGGAAATAGTTCCTGACATTTTAATACCACTCGCTGCCCAGACTAGGAAGGCACTAAAGCAGATTGACAACCTCCATCTAACGCTAGTCGGCAGATGTAACGTCATCAAAATGACGTTCTTTCCAAAACTACTTTACTTCCGTAGTATACCCCTAGAATTCAGCAAAAAGAACCTCCTCAAATTTCAGCAAATCTTTACTCAATTTATTCTGGGCCTATGCTCAGCCAAGGCGAGCCCTGAAACAACTTACTCTCCCAAAAGATAGAGAAGGCTGGTCCTTCCCCAATATCATTCTATATTACTGGGCGTCAGTACTACAGTACAGCTCAGAATTAGTAAGGGAGTCCACTCACACCACAACAACTGGGCTGCCCTCACCCTTTCAACATCTGCTGGGGGAACAACACTGGGGCTGTCTACTCCGGGAAACATCGTATGGATACTACAATCGTGTAAAGTTCAAGACACTAATGAATTCGTACAAAGTATTCCGCAATATCCGGAGAATCTTTGGAGTCGGAAGATTTAACTTTTACTCTCCCATAATCAACAATAACAACCTACCAGCTATCTTTAGCACATCGTACCTTTCTGACTGGCACAGGGCCAGAATAGTGAAACTTGGGGACCTGATCACAGCCGAGGGAATTGAATCTTTCATAAACCTACAGTCTAAATTTAACCTAAAAACTCAAGACACTTTTAAATATATGTCCATCTTTGGCTATCTCTCTAGGAAAGTTGGAGGAACTACTGGGTTTGCAGAAGTTGAACTCTTGCAAGCCCTGCGTAACACCATAACCCCCCGCATTGGAGCCATTTATAATATACTCAAAAGGCAAACCCAGATGATCTAGAGGCCATTTCTACTAAGTGGCATATCAAACTCAACTCTTGCCAAACTATTTTTCACAACTCCTTAGCATTATCACAACAGATTCTAATTTCTGCCAAATTACAAGCACAACACTTTAAAACTATTTTTTTTCTGTACATGACACCTAGCAAAATCATCAAATGGGGATCTGGTAAAGGAACACTATGCCCACGCTGCTCTGAAGTGGGGGCGGATTAGATTCATATTTTTGCAACTTGCTCTAAATTAGCCCCGACACTACTTAAGATATAGAACTTACTTAGAGAAATAACTAACCAACCAATCTCTTTGAATCCTACAACCATCCTCTTTGGGACCTAATCTGTTTCACCAAGGCTTAAGGAGGAAGGGATGGTTTTTATTGCAATGGCAGTATGGAGGATTTGTGTCTCCTCTGGATGGTTGGACGTTGACCCCCCCTTCTTTTTCTCAATGGCTAGCCAGGTTGGTAGCCACCTTCCATCTAGAGAGAGCAGCATACACTAAGAGGGGACGAAGGAAAAAGAAGATAGGCTTGGAGGTTTGGGGGAAATTCTCCCTCTGGATCGAGCAACAGGGACAATAAGGCTAGGAAGCATTACAGGGGACCCCTTGGTGTATACTCGATCTATGCTGATATAAAACTACAACCTGTCCCTCCTTTTTAGGTTTCGCCCTGGCTTTGCAACTGCGTAGCAGTTGCTCCGCCCAGGGCGAAATCTTATGTCCTAGATATGGGGCTTTGGTTCCGCCTTGGTCTTCCATTGGCTAGCTCCATAAATGGAGGCTAGCCATTGGAAGAGATTGGCTGTCAATCACGCTTTCCCCGTGAAAACACGATTCGGGGGCGTTTCCATGTGTTTTTTTAAGTCCCGCCCTCTCCTCTTCCCATTGGCTGGAATTTTACCTTCCAGCCAATGGGAAGGGGAGAGCACGAAAAACACGCCCCCGAATCTGCCGGCCGGACACCCCCATGACGTCATTCCCCGGGCTGTGCTGTGATTGGCTGCCGGCCCGGGACCTGACTTGTTCATTTTTGCTTTTGTGGCTTTTACTTCTGTGTTCAAAGTATTCATTTCGTTTTTGTGTGGGAAAATGCAAAAGACAAACCCAAAAAAAAACCGAGCCTTTGTATAACAGTTTATTTTCACATTACCATACAAAAATTTATTTTACGGTTGTTTTTTTACTACAAGAGTATCGGGAAAAACTGTAAAACGTTTAAACATCGTGGACAGCAATCTTTGAAAACCACTCTTCCAATCATAAACAGCTGATGGGTTTAAAAAAGTACCAGTACCCACTCTTTCAATTAAAGAAGTGCAGATACGCAGTACCAGGCAGTACCTGCCCATTTACAGCCCTGTGTGTACATGCTGATAACATAAACATGCCAAAACTTACAGACGGTCATGCCAGTCCTTATAAAATATTTAATAAGGTGCTTTTCCACATTCCTAAGATGGCTGCCTGGGACCCGGCCTGGAAGGTCACGTGCGTGCAGTTGTGCGCGAAGGAGGCAGATATGGAGCGCATTTTAGGAGCGCGAGCCACAGACAGAGGAGCTTTTCCCGTTCACACTCACTCGAGGCAGCTGAGGAATCCGGAGTCGGCCGTCTGATCTCGACCTCCGTCGTGATTCACTTGCAGTTCTCGCTGCTTTTGCTTTCTGTGGAGTAATGAAAAGCCAAGTCAACCGCAGAGAATTTGAACCCGCTGACCACAGGCTGGCAGGAGGCCAGCGCTCTGGTGTGAAGAGGCCGGGGCTAGCTGCTGTCAAACGGGCGCGTGAAACTCTAAGTAAGAGGCTTCTTGTGTATGGAGGGATTTGGTGGAGAAGTGTGGCTCACTGGTTAGAGGAGGCAGACCCTGAAGCAGAGGTCAGACCCGGGACCAGGGTTCAATTCCCGACACGGCAGGGTCTTGAGCCCAAATATCCACGGACTCGATAATTCTCGTTTCGGTGCCTACTTGAATCATGGGTTCACACTCTGCAGCTCTGGGCATTAGCCTGCTTAATCTCCACTACGGCCCCCCGCGGCGGGATGCCTGGCTTTCACCTTTGGGGAAGCAAGGACAGGTTCCCAAGGCAAGCGCCGAGATGCCTACGGGTAATCGAGCGCTATATAAGAACGCATAATAATAATAATAATAATAATTTTATTGTGGTCGTTCGAGAAACTTCTCCAGCCTGGGTATGGTAATACTTTCATCTGATTTTCCGCGCTGATCAAGTAGAAAATATCAGGGCTTCTTAAAAATAGTTGCATATGTTATTGACAAAAATACAACCATTCGTCCCAGCTTTGTTTTAAGTCGTATTGTTTGTTTTTATTGCAGTCACTCACCTTATGTTTATAGACGCTTCACACAATGCGCATTACTTTTAGTCTTTAGTTTAACTCTTTTCTGAGCAGTTTTCAATGCCCGAGTCTTAATTTATGCCAAATGCTGCGACTCTCAAATCGAATTGAAGTCTGGGAATTGAAAGCTGAGGAGGAGACACTTGAAATTCATGTTCCATGAATATTTAGTGAATGCTTTGACCCTTGCTCTAACTTCTGGTGATGTAAGAGTTGGCAGCGCAGCTAGCAATGTGCATCAGGAGCAGCGGCACCAGACCCTAGTAGTTTGAGGCGCCCACTGACGGAACCCTCATTATTGCTGTATTTGGCTACCCATCCTGTGGAGAGGGGCCAATTTCGCTTACCTGCACCAGAGAGCATGGCCATGGACCATTTCACAGCAATGGTTAGTGCCTGTAACTCTGTGACCACATTGGAGTTTTTGTCATCCTCTTCAGTTTGCACGCCTCGTTTGGCCTCTTCTGTGTATTGTTTACATGTACGGTTGTCTCTTAGGAAAAGCACAAGTTTGACTTCGCACTGTTCAAGACTGTGGTGATGTGGTTTGTTTTGATTTGAGATCACATGTTGGCAGCAGTTAAAAAAAGTTTGAGTCAGGCAAATGCTTGCTAATTTTGAGAATTAATTAACAGTTTCTGCATATCTTGGTCCTCCGGGGTCTCTGAGCCTCTGGTCTCCCTGGCAAGCACTGTTATTAACTTGTCTGAAGATAATGCGAATTGGGCACGCCACAATGCCAGAGACTGTCAGGCATATTGTTTTATTGCTGTTGTGAGTTCTGGCAGCCTTTCATCACAAGTGCACGCACAAGAAATCCACACTGTTATTTTTAAAGGCTTTGCTGTAAACATTTTTATTGCTGCATACATTCATCAAACTAATTGCAGAAATCAATACAATTGTAGCATATACTTAAACAAAAAAATATGTATATATTTATGTATGTGTATATATACACAAAATATGCAGCATGTTCTACGTGGTGCATATATAAGAAACCCTACTTGCCTACTCCTTCAGCATCAAATGTAATGCCATAATGAAGGTCACAAGTTCAATAGAAATATCACACTTTCATACATGTACTTCAGTTTGTAGGTTACTCTGAATGACAAGGCTAAATTATGTCTCTAGTGTTTAATTTGAGCCTGTGGAACCAGGTGGGGCCCACCAGTTCTTATATTTGGGGACCACCACTTATTATTCCTCAACAGACTTTGATTAAGAGCAAGAGGGGTACAAACACAAATGAGGGAAAGAAGGAGGAAGACAGAAAAACAGTGACAAAGGGTAAAAGAAGGAATGAAAAGGAACCTGCAAGAGTGAGTTAAAAGGGAAGAGAGTGTCTGGTAGTGGATTTGAGGCACAAGGTGAAATCAAGAAGACTACGCAGCTTGTTGTTCGGCAATCGGACTCTCAATAGTATCGACCATAGGCTTCTGAGCAAGATTCTGACCCCAGTACTTATTCTTTTCTAAATTAAGCTCTGTCTCATTTGCAAAAATGTTATGAGCTGGGCTACTGGTATTATGCCATTTTGCAGCTGTGGCTTTTTTTAGCATAATTATTCATTTACTGCATTTGCCACATAATCCATCATCTTATGCTTAACTTGACAAAAAATAGTTTCTAGCTCAAACTGATCAAAAGTTACAAAAAACGTGGCGACTTGTTTTTATTATAACTTGTCTCCATTTCGTCTCTGCCGCTGTGTGTGTGTGTGTGTGGGTGCAAATGCAATAGGTGTCGCATTTGCGAGAGATTAGGCTATTGGCTTTGTAAACGACAATGCCATTTATTTATGTTGTCAAAGCCAACACATAAATAAACATGTTGTCATTTACAATGCCAATAGCTCTAACTTTTCCAAAGGCAAAACCGTTGCATTGTAAATGCTTGTTCTTTCCTTATTTTACTTTTCTCGTCACTGCCAATATCTTTTTCTTCTTTATACTTGTTCTTTCTTTTCATCTCTTTCTTTTCTTTCTTTCTTTTTTCCTTCCGTTTCTTTTTCTCTGCTTTGTCCCTTCTTTTTCTTTTGTCTTAATGTCTTCTGTTCGTCCTTAAAAATTCTTTCCTTTGCGCTTGAATAACTGATTAATCTGGTCAAGGGGGGAGGGGGTGGGGGTTAGCTTTGAATTTATCTTTCTCTGTATGGACATTTCTCTGTTGTATCACGGTGAAAATAAAAATATAAAAAAAATTTAAACTGCAGCAAAGCACCAGAAATGGAGGAGCTTGACATCAAGGTTTTAACTAAATTGGCTGAAAGAAGGGAGCATAGCTTCCAAGATTTTGAAATTTCTGTGTGTGACATTTTCATAAATTCATTGAAATTATGTGACATTCTGTCCTGGGTTTAAGTGCAAGCAGGTACAGCCCGTAGGGGTTCTTTCCACAGGTGGAACAGCAGGTTCACACCTTCTCCCTACCAAGTCCCTTTTGTTCCTTTTCCTGTGATCAATTCACGCCTCCCATCAGGCCTGCAGTTGGGGATTGACTCAGAAAAGGCTACTAGAGGCTTTAGGCAGAAAAATGCCAACTTTCTAAAAATTGCATTTTTTAAAATAGTATTTCCAAATCCAACTTCAACATGAGCTTGGTTTTTGAATTACTATTATTTTGAGTCCTTAAACCATGGTCTTAGCTATTTCCAAACTGAAGTTATTATAAAGTGTTATATGTAACTGATGGTGGGAGAGCCAGCCCCTATTTTATAAAATTTCCACAGGTACCTCCTCCTCCTGTAGAACACCTCCTCTGCCTGTTGACACCAGGTCAACACAGTTGGCATGGTCTTGGCCCCAAAGTCGAATTATATCCCTTCTAGCTGCAGTCAGAGTGGTATTGCATCACAGGAATGTGTATTTCAGCATGTTTGCCATCCCCAAATCCCCAGTGCTGTTGTGAGCTTAATGCCTTTCCAAGTGATGTCATCTAGTATTCGTTGTACACCTATCCAGAATGTTTGTAGGGAGGGGCACCCCCAAAGCATGTGCACAAGGATCCCTGGGAGGCCGCAGCCCATCAGGCAGGAGGTCGTGCTCAATCCTTCCCATGCAGAGCAGTCCCGCCCTAGTATTGTATGCATAGTGAAGAATTCTGAATTGTACTATCTGGAATTCGGCTTGTATCTCTGCTTCCCTTAGATATCTGCATGCTTCCCCCAGTCTGCGTCAAGGACTCCTAGATCTCTTTTCCAGCGATCTCGTAGGGCTGAATGGGGCCTCCCTTGTGCCAAAAGTGCTAGCGTCTCCGGCCAACGTAGAGCCAGGCCACATATTCCTCCCCCATAGCCCACCGATCTGAGAGCAGGGATGGTTCCTGCTAGGTGAAAAAGGCCCACTTGTTTATTGTGAGCAATTGGTCTGCCCAGTGATAGAATTTATAGGCTTGGCAATGCAATGCCACCCTCTTAGGGCCTACTGGTGAGTAGCTGTAGTGCAACTCCTGGAGGACCCCCATCCCAAAGGAGCTGCCTCGTCACTCTGTTGACCCCTCGAAAGAAGTCATCGTGCACCTCATATTGCATATTTTGCAGCATGTAGAGACATTTCGGCAAGATTATCATTTTAAATAGCACCTCTCTTCCCAATAGCGATAATGGAAGGCCTTGCCAATGAGCAGCATCCCTTTTATATTCATCCCAGATTTGCCGTGTAGAACCTTATCAGGTCCTTAGTGACATATAATCCCAGATATTTAAATCCCTCGGGGACCCTCCATATAGGGAGCCTACAATCTTTTGGTGGCTCCCACCGTGTGATAGGATTGATTTGTCCAGATGAATTTTTGTCCTGGTGTAGTCCCCAAATATGGACATTATTTCTACTTGCGGATAGAACTTCCCGATTCAGCCAGCTATAGGAGGAGGTCATCTGCACAGAGGCAGATTCTGTCCTCCCATTTCTTATCCTCCCATTTCTTATCCCACCATGTGCCTTGTACCTGAACATCTCTCCTGATCCAACAAGCCAGGGGTTCTATGGCTAGAGCAAACAGGAAGGGGACAGTGGGCACCCTTGTCTTGTCCCTCGATGTATGGTAAACTCCCGGAGTGCACCCCATTGACTCTGACTCTTGCCTTCAGGTCCGGGTAAAGGAGGTAGACCAAGGTCCGGAACTCGGGGCCAAAGCCTATTTTTTCCAATTTGGCATGCATGTAGGACCACTCAAGTGAGTCAAATACCTTCTTGGTGTCTAGCGAGAAAAGAATTTCAGGTTCAGCCATTTGATTCCACTGCGCAAAACAGCTGGATAGTCTCCTAAGGTTGTGTGGCATGTGGCCCTATGTGGTATGAAACCAGATTGATTGGGGGTGATTAGATCTTTGATAAAGCTACTTAGACTGGATGCCAGCACTTTGATAACACTTTGGTTTCAAAGTTTTTCAAGGATATTGGCGTGTAGTACCCGCAGTCGGCGGCTGGTTTGCCCTCTTTGGGTATCAGGACCACGGTAGAGATCCATAGGTCGGTGATGAGGCTCCCATCCTCACACTCCCTAGTAAACATTTTACGTATCTCGTTACCCACTTTATCCTTTATCACCTTGAAGGTGTCTGGTGGGAAGCCATTGGGGCTAGTGCTTTTCCCACTGGCTATCTGGCCTATCACTTCCAGGATTTCCCTGGTCTCTACTGGTACCTCAAGTGTGACCCTATAGGTGTCAGCTAATCTTGGTGTGGGAATATTAATGACAAATTTCAGTATTTCCTCCATGTGCACTCAGCTATGGGAGCTGTATAGGTTCCCAAGTATTCTCGGAATAGTGTTGCTATGTCTTCTGCTGTTTCCGCCATTCCCCCAGTGTCAGTGTGAATCTTATTGACCTATCTTTGGCCTCATCTCGTCAGACCAGCTATATCAGCATCGAACTGGCCTTATTCCCCAGTTTGTATAATCTGTATTGTTTGCCTCTGTAGTGTGCCGTTGCTCCCTGGTTTGTTACTGCTCTGTATTTCTCTGTAGTGATTAACAGTAAGTGGTGTACCTCTTGGCTTGGGAAAGCTATGCATTCCTCCTCTGTCTGTGGGAGGAGGGGTTCCAAATTGTATATCTCTTTCTACCTCTCCCTCCTTTTCCCCATGGTATGAAATATTATGATCTCTCTAATGTTGAGGTTGAATGCTTCCTAAACCATCACTGGGGAGTCCAGGTTATCTTATAAATATCATTCTTTGGAGTCTGTGAACATTCGTCTCATTTCCCAGAGTGTGGGTTCCCATGGGTCTAGTTTCCAGGCCCAATCTCTAATGCTGTGAGATTTCCAGCCCTGTCCCCTTTGGGGAATGGTCCGAGATACCTCATACCAGGTATTGTGTTTTTGGGACTAGGATATAACCCAAGCAGCTATAGCAACACAAAAAAAATGATGGACGGAATGCTGAACATTGTCAAACATTCATCACCAGTACAGAGATCTGGACCCATATGCATATGCAAATCAGTCTTGACCCTGCTTCTAATGGGACAGTCTAGCCCAACTGCCAGGTCAGGTCCTCCCTAGACCGGAAACAAGCATCCTGGGGCTGGTTTCGGGATATCACCCCTCATCAGCCCGGCTAGCTTGAATCCAGTGCCATAGAGAGCACGGAACAAATGCCTGGGCATACCCTTTCCACTTAGGGACACTATAGTAACATACAAAGATGATGGAAGGAATGGAAAAAACGATGGCTTATCTGGGTTGCTTCTTTTCCAGTGTAGGGAGGACCTGCCCTGACAGTTCGGGTTGGACTGTTCCCATGGGAAGCAGGGTCAAGAGTGATTTATGGCTGGGTCCAAAACTAAGGTGGCATGGTGAGAAAATAAATGATGACTTTAACCCAGATCTGTAACAGCGGGGGTTGAGGGGGATGAATGTTTGACAATGTTCAGCATTTCGCCCATCATCTTTTTGTGTTCGGACAATAAGTCGGAAGGGTAATTCCAGACATGGGTTCCATTCTCGCTACGCCACTGGATTCAAGCTAGCCTGGCTGATGGGGGATGATGCCCTGAAACTGGTCCCAGGATACTTGTTTTTCCGGGCCAGGGGGGCAGTTCTCATGTAGAGTAGGGTCAAGACTGATTTGCGTATCGCTGGGTCCAAAGTGGGGTGGCATGGTGAGCAAAGAAAACCATGTATTTAACATAGATCTGTGACTGGAGGCAAATGTCTGATAATGCTCAGCATTCCGTCCATCATTTTTTATGTTGCTATAATCCAGGCACAACAAGGCCTGTCTGGTACGGACTATATACGAGTATTGCCTAGATGTGGGGTGTTCCCCTCTCCACAAATCTAAGAGTCCCAGTGTGCGAGTGATATTGGCAAACCAGTGGTAATCCCTAGTAAAATCCATGCCCATGGCAATCCTTTCCAGGGAGGCGTCCATTATTAAGTTGAGATCCCCTTCAATAACCATGAAGGCTTTTGAGGACTCCGTGATCCACTTCCCCGTGTTGAAAATGGCTGTGGCTTGGTGTCCCAGTGGGAAATACCATGTTGTAACTAATAGGCTCTCATTCCATTCCCCGTTATCGCTGCCATTCTTCCCCTCCTGTCTGTCCAGGTCTGGGTAACCGGCAACGGGAGTGTTTTCCTGGCCCGAATCCCCACTCCCCTGAAACCAGATGTGAAGCCAGGGTGGTTGAAGAGCTTATGTTTGAGCCAACCCAGCAACATGCATTAAGTGCCCACTAAGTGTGTTTCTTGTAGCATAATTATGTCCGGGTTCTGTTGTGTTTGGAATTTTCTTACCACCTCTCGTTTGACTTTGTGCCCCAGAGCAATCACGCTCCATGACAGGAAAGAAATACCTTGCCTGTGTGTGTCACTGTCTCCCATATTGTTGCAAGATCTTTACCCTCCCGGATCCCCCTAAGCCTGTCCTTACCTTGGAATGGTCATGAGGTCTGGTGTGGTCGTTGTCTCATAACCCTGTTTCCCAGTCCCTCCGCCTCCCCAAAACCTCAACTGGCGAGCATAGAATGGCTCACTTTCCCAAATTCTGATGTGACCCCCTCCATCCCACCTTCAGCTTGAACGGTACTTCTACTTTTCTGTGCTGGAAGGCATCAGCTGGCAAAGATTGTGTAGAGGTGCTGTCCGTGTTCTGCTGCGGTATGTCTTATGCCTTTGACTCCAGCCGGGCCTTGAGATGAATGGTATGCACCGCTGTCTCCCTCTGCCCCTCTTGTTGGTTTGTCCTCCATCTCCCCAGGTTCTCCACAGATGGTGTCGCTCCCCGGCTGCTTGTTCAGACGCGGCTCTGTTTTTCTTGTCCCCGTTGTGCACACATGACTCTCCAGCCCTCCAGCTAGTTCCATGCCATACTTGGGCTGGTGAATTATCACGATATCCCTTCCGCAAGGACCTGTAATTTGGCCAGGAAAAGCAGGGCGTTTATCAATTTTTTGGGGGGTAGTTCACCCTTCCCTTGTCGAAAGAATGGTGTTGTGTCTGCACCTCCTTGATAAAATCCTGAAAGACCATTATGATACCGTTTTCATTTCACAGATGACCTTGTTGTCCTTCTGTATTAAGGTTGACCTCTCTGTCTCTACAGTTGAGAATTCATGCTATTAATGCTCAGGGCCTACCACCCGGTTTTGGAGGAGCCCCTGATTTGCGATGTGCCCTTTCCACTGTGATTTGCATGGAGAGGTCACTGGGTCTCACGTTATGCAGGATAAACTTTTCAACAAATCTTTCCATATTTCTCTCCTCTGTCTTTTCTGGGAATCCCAACAACCGAATGTGTTTTTGCCTCAATCTTCCCTCAGCATCTTCCGCTCGGAGATGTCGTGTCCCTGAGTTGGCACACCTCAGCCTGTAAGGTTTTAAGGGTTTCCACATCTTTGCTTAGGGCTGTCTCTGCAGCCTGTACCCATGTTAAGATTTTTTTGCATATCTGCCATGAGGAGAGTAATGTCTATGGACACTGTGTCTATTTTGTCAGTTAATGTTTCTCTGAAGCCTTTAATCACAGCCACCAGTTTTCTGCGGTTGGGGTCCTGTCCTTGTTCGCTGATCTGTGGAGTGTCTTCAGCTCCCCTGGGTGGCAGGGTTTTTACCGCGTAGAGATCCAATCTATTGGCCTGGGTGCATTTCTGCCACTTCTTGTGAGCTATAGTGCCTTTAGTGTTGTATGTGGGGGGGGTGGAGGGTAAAGGGTTGTCGTCTCTCCCTCCATCATTCACACTGTTCTTCTCCCCCTGTTGTACTGAACCGGGTCGTAAGACACCCGCTATTGTTCCCCAGATGTGTGAGAGCCCCGGACGAGATTTTAGTCAGTTGGTTGGCTTGTGTGGTGCCGGGCCCGGCCTAATAGTGGGTATACCTACCTCCTATAATTAGATGTTGCCAAAAGATGAGTTCCAGATGCTGACGGCAGGCCTTCGCCAGTCTTTCCCATCCTCACTTGTGTTCAGGCGTATGTGGCCCGTCCTGTGCCCACCTCACGGGAGACCATCGTGTATGGCCGAGGATTTCAGGCGTCTGTGCAGAGCGGGCCGTGCTTCTTTGTAGTGCAGTCCCTTGTGACCTCTGAGTGTGCCACCGAGGTGCAAGTTCGCCTTTGCTACCCACTGTTAGGGTCTCCATCTCTCTGGGAGACTCCAGAGTATCACCGTGATCTGGTGATGTTGGATCCAGCTGGTTCTGAATGTCGCTCCCCTCTAGCTCGGACCTGGAAATGATCAGTCTTCTGTGACTCTTCTCAGGTCTAATCTTTGTGGTGAGGTGGTGTTGCTGGGTGCACACCTGATGTACTGCTCTGGTCCTCTCCAAGCCCATGGTTCAAATGCTTAGGGCTGCTGCCAACTGGAGCCAGGGGTGGGAGGCTCCGTCTTGGATACTGGCATTGGGAGTGATGTGCGGGCTCATGGACATATCTCCATGACTCCCCTGGTTATTGTGACGTTCCTAGCCTTGTCTACTTCTAACAGTTGGGCATTTCCGTCCTGGGGGGCACAGGATAATGCCCAACTGGCTCCTTCGCCGGCCAGAGCTTATGATGGCTGTGCTATCTTGGATCGGCATCGTAGCCACATCTCCAGCCATATTCATCATCTCTGTAAACCAGGTTGAGTGTGTCTGCACTAGCAGAGCCTGAGAATTAATTGTTTTACATCAAATTGTGCTGTTGGGTTGCAACACCTCGACTGCGCTGTTGTACCTGTGATACCTGACATATAGCATAACAACTTAACATATCTTTATCATGAAGCAGTCATTAAAGATGGCGAGATCAGTATATGAGATCCGCAGAACACTTTCATAGACTCCCATGCCTGGAACAAGAACTGGGCAAAATTAGAACAGGACTGCAGAAAGTATAAGTTGCAGTAATGTTTCTCACATCTTTTGCATTGTGAGCAGGTGCTCATGTGGGCTGAGTGCTGTCTGGATGGGGACCAATGGCACTCAAACAGTATCTTGAAACAACTGTATTATAGCTGAGTCTTTTATAACGCCTTGTCATGTAACAAAAAATTGTCAAATCATTCGTCATCTGTGAACTTCGTTGTGAGTGTCTGCTGCCACCAGGATCTGAGGGCCTCATCCTTTGGGTTGGAGAATAAAGGGTCTGTAATGGCCCGTTACAGGACAGAAACTTCCCCCATGAATTTACCCTAAACTTGGAAGTGCTTATTTTAGGGACGTTGGCTAGAGTATAGAGTAGTTTCCTTTGTGTTGACTTAACAGAGTGAGTATGTTTTTTATATCTATATCCTTGAGAAAGGTGGGGGCATGAGACATGCCGTGGTAGTGCAGGGTGGACCCCACCGCCCAGTGTGCCCTCATTCAACCTAAGGTCTATGCATATGTGTGAGGTATTGGAGCCGTAAAGGCCCCTTATCACATTCTGCAGGGAGAACCTCATCATTCTAGGGTACACCACTGGAGAAGGCCTGAGTCCACAGTCATATTTCATTTGTTGGAGAGACTTACGTTTTCCCTTATCCAGTAAATTGTTAATACTAAGAATGCCAGTGTCATGCCACTCCCTCCAGAACAGCACCCAGCCCCCAATTTTAGATCCAGCAATCGCCCATAACAGGGCGTCCTAATGGGCGTGTTCATCTATGCCATACAGACTGAACAGTGCACCATGCTGTGAAGGTAGCATTCATAGCCGGGTTACAAGCCATTGAGGGCATGTACTATATACCACATCTGTCTGTTTGGGCAACAGTTGTCTCTCAATCAGCACCCAAAGGGAAGCAGTCTGGCTATATGCGCCATTTGGTGGTCTACATAATGAAATGTAGACGCCACTGCTTCCGGACACAGTTGTTACGTGGAATTTGGAGGGTTCGACTCATGACTTATCTGATCTCCAGATGAATTTCTTTATTAGCAAAGCAGTTTCTTAAAAAGTGGCCTTGGGGGTCTTAATAGGAGGCTTCTCAAAACATAATTGGAGTGGGGACCAATATTTATTTTTATAGTTTGGATTTTGCCCCACATAGACAATTACAGACCCAAAGTATAAAGATTAGGCGCTTTCAATATCGAAGGCCGGATGTTATCACGGGCCATGTTTTTCAGACTTGGGTTGAGTAGGATGCCCATGTACCGCTCATTACTGGACACCTATCTAAATGATTCCATTCCATTGTTATTACGGTGAATGTGGATATGGGGAGGGACTTGCTCTTGATCTGTTTGATGATGTATTCTGAGAATAGGGAGAAGGCATCACCCAGAGACAATACACGCTAGATGAAGTTCCTGGGGTGAGAGAGAGTTAGGAATAGGTTGTTGCCGTAAAGGAGAATCTCGTGGTAGCCCACTGTAGTCTGTATGCTCTGAACAGCAGGTACTTGACATATTTTTGCCGCCATGGGTTAGAGAGTCAGTATGAATAAGAGGGAGAACAGGGGGACCTCTGTTGAGTTCTGGTTTTGAAATAAAGCATTTTAGAGAGAAAAGCATTGCAAGCTATGTGAACTTATGGGGCAATAGAGAGCTACCAGTTTTTGTCAACAAAGCTGAGCTCATTCCCATTCTTCCCATTGTCCAGAAAAGGTAGCCCCATTCCACTTGGTGAAATGCCTTCTTGGCCTCTAACGATACAGCACCTTCTTATCATTTTCATTACGGAATTACCAGAACAAAGGAAGCAGGGTGCAACATGCTGTCTTAGACCCACACAAGCACAGAATCTGCCTGCGAAGCATATGTGAGTGTGGGTATCAGTGGGTTAAGCCTATTGACTGTGATTTTGGTGCATTTTTTCATGTCTATGTTTAATAGGGACATGGGCATATAACTAGCACGTGACAGGGGGTGTTTTCCTGAGATTAGAATCAAAATGATTACTGAACAATTTAAATACTGGGCGCTAACTCCAAGTTTGTTCTCCTTCCCCATCTAAATGTATTCGTGAGACTGTAGTTTGAACAAGGAAATAAGATCGACCTTAGCCTTAGTCAATGGTTATAAGACGGCAACATTGGGATCATGAGATAGCGGGCAATGCTGTCCCTTGACCCTTAGGATAGTTCTTTGGGTATACCAAAATCGTCTGGCCTCTCCTATTTTGCTCACCCCTGGGTTTGTTTGGAGACTACAGAGCCCTCAGGTAACATATTTAAAGGTGTTCATTTGCCAATACAAGGTTACCCTTTTCCAGCTGACTCTGGATTGGGGTACGGTCTGATATGCTGCCTTGTAGTATGTCCAGGGCCACTGGAAATTTGCGGCAGGTAAGGGCCAAATTGTGTGGCAGGGTTGAGTAAATTATGCGGCAGGTAAAGGCAAATTATGTGATATAATGCCGCACATTTTGCGATAGTATTACTGTATTCTTTCCTAATTTTTACACTTGTTAATGCTGTCTGGGCATTGGCTGCAGCTCATTCGTACCAGTTTAACACCCAAATATAGTAATAAGCAACAGAAAGGTGACCAATTAAGTTTTGCAAAGGACCTTCCACTGTGCTGCAACGTGTCACTGATTTTTATTAACTTTTGAACCGTTTGAGCTAGAAAAAGTTTGTTGTTGTTAAAATCTGCCGATTATGCAGCAGATGATGGATTATGTGGCAATACGGCAAATCCATATTATGTGAAAACCGACGCAGCCGTAAAAGCCCATCATTCCTGAGACCATGAGAATGTCACACAAAGTGACAATGTGAATAGGTGAGAAAATTAAAAGAAGTCAGTGCTTTAACTGACCTGCCTCCATTGTCGATAGATGTGTTTCTTCTAGTACGTCAGCTATTTGGTTCAGAGGTGCGACAGTACTAGTGGCTAAGCCTGTTAGCCTGATAGACATTATCTTGAGGCTTCTAATTGTAGCTGGAGCTACCTTGGTAGGCAAAGTAATTAATGCCAAGGCGATATACGTGGCAGTGGATGCCCCATGCATATGAGGTGAGAGAACAATGTAGTTGCTTCAAGATCGGGAGGTGTCCTGGGTGGTTCAGACCAGTTTCGGAGTGGACTCACAGGACAGCTCTGAATTGAGACTGTAGTCCCTAAGAGATTAGCAGAGTACCAGAAATGTGAAAGGGTGGTTATGAATATAAGAGAAATTCGAGTGGAACAAAATCATAAATGTACAAGAGTACAAGACAGTCAAACAGTATCGCAGTCAGAGCAAAACCAGTGGTCCCTGGTGAATTTGAAATCACGTTTGGGTATGTACCTGAAGTTGCCCAGGCTATGAACCCATATCTCCTCACCCTATCACCTACTGGGAGGAAAGAACTGCAAAACGTGGGGTAAGCAGAACTACAGTTCCTCATAAAAGAAGTGTCTATCACAGAATTTTAAGCATCCTTTGGAAGATGGTGGGGAAACCCGCACTGGGGTGGGGAAACCCACACCCGGCAGTGCAGTGGTAGTCTTCATCTGGCAGGGTAATTCTGCAGGGCATAGGGTCTACTTAACAAGTCAAAGATAGGTCACAAAGGTAGTCTATCAAGAGCGACATGGATACGTGGTCAATTTCATTCTGCTTTTATGTCAGTGGTGTTCCTCTGCACGACCTTAATGGATAGCTTTTTCTAGGGAAGCTCCTTCGGTATAGAGTCCAGGGTTGTCTCTGAAATGATGACTGAGCCATAAGGAAAAGAGTCTTTTGGCTTGCCAGAGTGCTTCAGCAAGAAGTGGCTGCCTCTGGTGCTTTAATCAGGACATGGGTTCGTCACTCTGCACCTATAAGTATGCAGGGCCCAGCAATGCATACATCCATGCTCACAGAGAGGGGTGCATGTATTTTGTGGGCACAGGGCACTCCCTCACAAGCATGTAGCGCAGTGAACAGTCACCTTTAGTGGAAAGCAAGCGATTCCGATGGTATCCACCACTATTTACTGGTGGGGGAAACACATCAGCGGATAGGGTACCTTTTAGGGTCTGAACTCCCCAGTGGCAAGTCAGACTCAATCAGCACTGCCTTGCGAAGTCCGTTGGCATCTGCCAAAGTTCCTGAAGTGAGGGGACTAATTCATGTCTCACATCCATTTTTTCAGGTACTACTCCTCACCCCCACAGTGTCAGCGTGCAGTTGCAGGTTACCCGACAATATTTTCGACTCTCCCCATATTACATCTGTCGCATCTCCCAGCAGTCGGCAGCACGCTCCATTCGGAGATAAGGGTTGGAATTCTCTAGCCTCCAGTTCAGCTGCTGGAGGATCTCAAGGGACTTCAGTAAGTCCCCACGCCATTTGCGATCTCTCTGTATATGCCCGAAGTCCACGAGAGGAGCTGGTGAGAGGCGGGGATGGCTGGAGCCTTAAAGTGTGGTTGCCATCTTAATCCACAGCATAACTACCCTCCCTACAATCTCCTTTGAATGATGAAGATGGTGGGAAGGAATTTGGCAATGCCATATCCCTTCGCTGCACCAGCAAACCACCAAATGAAGTGTGCTCGTGGTTAAGTTTGCGGGATCCTCATTGATATGTTTGTGACATCACGTAATGTCACATTCATATTGAAAGAATTGGGAGGGATACTGCAGATCCTACCCCAGTATTAGGCTGATAAGCGTGGCTATTTGAGAATCAATTCACACCCTAGCCCCAGCTCATCCGTAGCCACATTTACTGACCGGACCCAGTTTTTCTGGAGGTGTGAGGCAGCGGGAGGATTAGCCACATTGCTCCCAATCCACCATCCTTCTCAATCCAATGACCGAAAAAAATGATCAGGGGTGGGAACTGGAAGGGGAGGGACTAGGATTGTTCCTTATCCCTCTTCTTCTAATCCCCACTTCATAGCTGCCAAGGTTTCAGATTGCTATGTGTGACATATTCATAATTTCAGTGTAATTATGAGTGACTCTATCTCCGTCACCACTGACCAGTGTCACCCGACCATCACGGCCCAAACATAGCTGCCAAGTTTTCAGTACACACGATTAACATTTCTGCAACACCTTCAGTGATACCTTATAGGGAGCAGTGGTTTAAGAAAATGTATGATAGAAAACGAAAATCTTTATTTTTTATTAAGTGCAGTGTAGTACCTGGATTAAATACACCACTCACACCTGACGTGATTTGTGAAGTTGCCCTGCACCCTTTCCTACCATACCATACCAGCTTAATAAAATTCAGCTGGTAATCTATATCAAATAACAGCTGTCTTATCTCAGTGTCGGCCTGTATATACCCTTTTGATCTGTAAATTAGAAATACATTTTATTGTTAAAAAATGTTACAGTAGTTTGGTATTTCAGTTTTGCAATTGAAACGCATTACCTAAATTAATGACAGCAGTTTTCCGATCTCTGAAAAACTTAGCTGCCATCTGCCAGTGAGCGCGCTGCACATTTATTACTGCTCCCAACCAAATTGTTGCTGCTGGCTGGCCACATCCTCACGCTGGGTCGAGTTGTCTCCCGGGTTCTACATTACACATGTCACAATCCTCGACTGGGGCTGTTGGCAGCTTGGGATCGGCAGAATAAACACTGTGCCCCTGTTCCTGAAACAATATGTGATCGGAGGGCAAGAGCTGCAAAGCTTTTTTTGACAACAATCTGAGGTATATCTTTAGGGGCTTAGGAAGGCATGGGCCCAGCAGGCTGCAAACCAACAGCCTTAACTTCCTGAAGAATAAACTCCCGCTTTCGGAGCCAGCAGGATCAGGATGTCATGTGACATACCCCCACGGAGCCCAGCTATTGAGCACTGACTCTAAAGTGCGCTGCACCGCGGCGGCCGCAGTTGATACATTATTGCTAGAGCCTGGGATTGGCAGGCCTTAGTTTAGCTGGGAATCACAGCCTCAAGACCACGGAAGCAGCGCTGCACGCCGGTGCAAGCAGAGACCACAGGCTGTGCCTGCAGCCAGCTGCCACACTCACACTCACACTCACGCTTGCAGCCATCAGTAAATGTACACCTGAGACATTAAGCATGACAATGCTTTTCAGTGCGGTGATGCGGAGCACCACACTGAAATGCGCTATAGTCACGCCTGATACGTGACACTTGGCAGGACTGCCATTTTCTGGTTTATTTCTTCTGTTGTTTTGAACAGCTCTTTGCTCTCACAATTATTCTCTGTCAATGAGAACCATTGTGAGAGGAGGAGCTGCGTGTCTGTTTCCCCAGCAAGGCTCCAGACTCTGCTTGGATTTTATCTTAGGCTATGAAAAAATCGAAGAGCATCTGGCACTTTATTGGGCACAGAAACACAGCTAAGAAAAAACACCAACGGCATCTGGTTGCTTCCTGGGGCATAGATACACAGATCTTTCCTTTCACAATGTGTATATTAAGTTCAATAACTTATCTCCTTTTCATATTGATTGTGCATGCTTAAAATCGAAAGACACCTTGCAATTAGAATTATGGTGGCTGGTCAGCTGCAACAAATGTATTGTGATGGCCTTAAATTTTGCCAGGGTACGTTTGATAAAGAGATAATTAAAGAAACATATTTGAGAAAAATACTTGGCAGGGATATGTTCCAGCATGAGGAAGTAGATCGGAATTGCCACGAGGACGTAGATCGGAATGGCCATTGAATGTTGAAAATTTGCTGAAAATCTGACAAACGTCATGTTTAACACATTCTTTCGGCTGGCCATTTAGTGCAAGGCAGGTGTGATAGCCAGTGATAGAAATCTTGGGATGTAGAGATGTTGAAAATGTATTGATTTGGTATATTTCAGTGAGAGCTGTGATCTGAAAAATGGTACCCTAAACAGGTATCTTGTTTTCAGTGCTTTAGAAATAATCTGAATACTCTGCACCCTCTTTTTTAACCTTTGGTCATCTCATACCCATTTAAAACTCCATGTTGATTCCGCCCACACCCCAGCTACCCACTGAAACACTGATGGGGGTCAAGCTTTTACAGGGATATGTTCCTGCATGAGGAAGACTGGAGGAAAATAACATTTTCTTAATTAATATGTCATGTTCAGAGGTGTGGAATTCCTATAGTTAGTCCGTGAGACAAGTAAGCCCAACCTTCTACTGCACAATCCCTTTGGCTGCCATTTTACACTACAACATTATGGAGCAGGGAAGGGAACTGTCTGCAGCTGATGTAATATTTGCGTCCATATGTTCAATCAATCAAGAGTTTGTATTCACCCGTGAGCGTCTCAAAGCGCTGGGGGGGAGGGGACTGCTGGTCCATCTTGGGGTGGTGGTTCAGTGGAATAGCCAGGTCTTGAGGTACTTCCTAAATTGGGTCAACGACGTCGAATTCCTGAGGTGGAGGGGCAGGGTGTTCCAGGTCTTGGTGATGAGGTAGGAGATTGATCTTTCTCTGGTTCTGGTCTTGTGGATCCATGGGATGGAGGCCAAGGCAAGTTGGGTGGAGTGGAGTTGTCTGGCGGATGTATGGAATGCGAGGCGGTGTTTCAGGTATTCTGGTCCTGCATCGTGTAGGTCCTTGTAGGCATGTGTGACCACATATGGCTCCCTATCTCTTGTTGATAGGGAGCCAAAGAGATAGGGAGCCAGTGGAGTTGTCCGAGGTGTTGTGTCATGTGGCTGCACTGGGGGACGTCGAGGACCAGTCTGGCTTTGGACATGCTGTAGTTTTCTGAGCTGTTTCTGGGTGACGCCATATGTCAATGCTGTTCAAACTTGTATTTATTGTTCATTAACGCAAAGCCTTTATTTTAATTTTTTACAGATTTATATAGTGCAAACTCGATCCGAAGGAATTGGATCGCTTTACATGAGCACCAGTTACATTCACAAGGACACATTCATTTTTTTGGTAGGCATGGGGAGATTAAGTGATTTGCCCAGAATCACAGGATGTGGAGTCGACCGAGGCTCGAACCTTAGTTTCCCGGTCTCCATAGTCGGCAGTGTAGCCGTGAGACCACATCCTCTCCCCTTTATTATTAGGGTGAGCGCTGTAAATAAATGTAAACTTGGTCTGCTCTACTGACAGTGGTTGCAGTAAAGGAATGTGTACACACATTTGCAAACACATAATTTAGAAAAATGTTTTGATGTATGCTAGTATTTCCAAACAATATTCATAATTCAAAGTCAGTGTGACCAGTTTCAACAAGATTATGGGAAACATGAAAATAAACAACTATTGGCGAAGCCAATAGGTCCAACATTGCTAGTCAGCCTTTTGGTTTTGTCATTGTGTGTCTTGTTTTGACATGCAGACAAAGAGTGGAGAAAGTTCCTTCAAGAGTAGCTCTCTAACTTTACACAGGCATTCGCCCATAAAATGCTCGAACCAAACAGGTTTGGACAGGAGAATACCGGCAGTATCTTTGTGGACTTACAATGGGTGGCTCCTTGCTATGTCTCATACAATCAGGGGGGGATTTGCCTACAGCCTCCTGATTCCATTGTCCTACTGGCTGCCTAGCCTTCTTGACTTTCCCAGAGGGTTTAACTGCACCATTATCAGACAGCCTAGTGATGGTCAAGGATTTGGTCCCTGATTCGCTATTTGTGGGGCTAGGTGAGGTGGGCATACACACTAATGTGTTCCGGGATAAAATATTGGGGGATAATATAGCGAGGTCTGGACCCAACCCTGGGGAAGCCCCTGATTGTAAAGAGAGTTGCTGTTCTGTAAGCTCTATCTCTGTACTAATAACCCCCATAACGAGAGTTGCCTTTCTGTAAGCTCTATCTCTGTACTAATAACCCCCATAGTGAGAGTTGCCATTCTGTAAGCTCTATCTCTGTACTAATAACCCCCATAGCGAGAGTTGCCGTTCTGTAAGCTCTATCTCTGTACTAATAACCCCCCATAGCGAGAGTTGCCGTTCTGTAAACTCCATCTCTGTACTAATAACCCCCATTGCCCCCAGGAGCATCCTGTCAATAGATGTGCACTTTGCAGGGAGCGTGGAAACCAAGTGGCTGTCTATGCTTTCCTTTTATCCATATTGCCTTATCAGCAACAGGGAGTCACTCGGTTATCACCAGGGAGGTAGGAGGGTGTTAAACCCATCATACAGCTCAACAAAACAATGAAATGTTGCGGCCTTTGTTTAATAATTCTCTGGATCCCCTTTGAACTAAGTTGAGTTTAGAAAAACCAATAAGCATACAATGCCAGCTACTTGAGGGATCCTGTAGCACACACTAATTTTTTATTATTTATTTTAATGTTTTAAGGAGCACGAACTTGACTCGTGAGGGTATCGGAGCGCTTTACACGGTTACACGGTAAACAAAGCAAAACAGTCTCAAGTACAGAAATATACAAAGATTGGGGCGGGGTAGGGTAGCTGAGGAGCATAAAGATAACTGGGACAAGTGTATAGTTACGGGTATAATAGGATCAGTAAAAACAGAAACATAAGCCCCACATTTACTTGTCGGGTGAGTTGGTAATCTGAGGAGGAAGCAATAGTTTTGGATTTGACAGGCACACTGTGGTAGATGTGAGCATGCCATTAGCCCAGGAATTTACCCATGAGGAAAGTTTTGGTCTCCTAATTGAAACGTGATAGAGAAGGGATTTTTCGGATGTCAGGTGGGAGAGAGTTCCAAATTCTTGGTGCTGCTCCGGAGAATGCCCTATTGTAGGTTCTTTTTTTCTGTTAGCGGGCAGGTTGGAGCAGGAGGTTTCTAGCGGACTGGGAGTTCCTCCTTCCTCCAGATATCACAAGTTTATGTGCCAGATAGGCAGGGGAGTTTGTGTATAGGTCCTTATGTGTGATGCATGCCAGTTTCAGCTGTATTCTGGCCTCCATAGGGAGCCAGTTTTGTGCTTTCATATGTGGAGAGATGTGGTCAAATTTCTTAGTGCCTGTGATTAGTCTCGCGGCCGCGTTGAGGCAGGCTTTTAAAGGAGCCAAAGAGATCTTGGTTAAACCCTTGAGGGTGGAACATCCATATTCCATTCTCGAGATGACTAGTGCTTGGACTGCCATTTTTAAGTCAGGAGCATCAATGAAGGGTTTCAGCTTCCACAGGTAGCTCAGGTTGAATCTGGCTGATTTAGCCATTGAGTTAATGTGGTCTTGCATGTTCAAGTTGCAGTCGAGGAGTATGCCCAAGGATTTGACAGAGTCCACAATGGTCGTCGGGCAGTTTAAGGCTGTGATGGCTTTGATCCATGTCTGAATCTCCGGGTTGCCTTTTGAAGGGGAGATCAGGAGAAATTCAGTTTTCTTTGCATTGAGTTTCAGTTGGCTAGTGGCTAGCCATTGGACAGTTAGTTTCGGGATCTCGTTCAGGGTAAGGATCTCCTCAAGTGATGCAATATTGATGTATATTTGGGTGTCGTCCGTGTACATGTGGTAAGAGATATTGGCGGTATGAAGACCTTCAGTGAGTGGCTCTAAGTAAAGATTAAAGAGGGTGGGTGATAGGGTTGAACCTTGGGGGACTCAAACTGTGACCGGGGTGGGAGCTGATAAGTTGCCGTTAATGAGGAATCTCTGAGATCGGTTATGGAGGAAGGACCTAAATCATTCTAGGACAACGTCATCTAGCCCCATCCTGAGTTTAAGATGTTCGAGTAGTTCTTCATGGTTGACCGTATCGAAGGCGTAGGATAGATCTAGGAGGATTAGAAGGCAGGTTTTGCCTTGGTCAAGGGCTTGGAGGGCATCGTCCACGATGTGGAGCATAGTAGTTTCCGTGCTGTGCCCCGGTCTGAAACCAGATTGAAAGTCATCAAGTAGGTGGGAAGTTGTTGATGTGCTGACTTAGTTGCTGTTGGACACACTTCTCTAACACTTTGGCTAACAGAGGGATATTGGAGATAGGTCTGAAATTGTCAGGGGAGGAAGGGTCCAGCGATGGCTTTTTTAAGATAGGGAGAACTTGGCCGGCTTTCAAGGGGTCCGGGATCGAACCCTGCTGAAGTGAGGCATTGATTATTGTAGTCCAGCAAGGAACAATGGCTTGGGAGGCAGCGGCGAGGCAATTAGATGGTAGAGGGTCATTGAAGTGGTTATTAGGGTTCAAGGTAGAGAGGATTTTAGAGATGGAGTCTTCGTCATAGTTTTCGAAGTCGGTCCAGTGAGCTTGGTTTTTAGGTGGGGCCAGTGAGGGTAGTGCGGAAAAGGGGGGAGGTCAGGAAGGGGTTGAGAGTAAGCGGCGGTATTGAGTTCGATTTCTAGAGCCATAGTTTTATCTGTGAAGAAAGAGGAGAATACCTCCAAAGATATTAGAGACTTAGGGGATTCTTTCTGAGATTTAGCCAGTTTATTAGATTGGTGTTTGACCAGTTCAAAGAGCTTGCGGGGTCTGTTCTTGGCATTCCCCAATTCCGATCTGAAGTATTCTTTTTTAAATTTAGGATGTGCAGATTGTAAGAATTTCTTGCCTGACGGAGAAGTTTAAGGTGCGCAGCGGAGGGGTGCTGTGTCCAGATTCTTTCAGATTGTCGTAGGGATCTCCTCTCCAAGTTGAGGGAATCAGAGAATCAGGGGTTTCTGTCTTTGATTTGTGACCTTTTTAGTTTTAGAGGGGCCAGATCGTCCAGGATGTTCGATATGGCCGCTGAGTAATGATCATTGAGGTCATTGACCGAAGTTATATGCAAGGGGGGGTCGGATTTGCAGTGTGCCTCCACTTTGATAAGGTCAAAGTTTTTAGTGTCTCTGATCCAGCGTTTGGGAATCACCGATTGTGGTGTCTTTAACTTGACGGTCCCAGGTAAAACGAAGGAGATGATGTGGTGGTCAGACCAGTCACATGGGTCTATGGAGACATGTTTGACTGAGGATTCCTTAGAGATGATCCAGTCAAGGGTGGCCCCTTTTGAGTGAGTTGGCAGAGAGCAGGCTTGAGACAGGGCTTGATCCGTTAGGAGGTCTTTGATGGCATTGACGTAGGGATCTTTATGGTCGTTCAAATGCAAGTTGAAAACACCAAGGAAGATCTCTTTGGCATTAGAGGGAATCTTGGTTGTGATGATATCCAAGATGAGATCAGTGAAAGAGTCGTTCGAGCCAGGGGGTGGTAAAAGATGTGCAAGTTGCAAAGATGTAATGAATTGCTGGAAATGGAGAGGGCGAGGTATTCGCAGGAGTCAGTGGAGTCCGCTAGGAGTTCCGTGACCAAGAGGGAGGATCGGTAGATACAGGCGATGCCTCCACCTCTCCTGTTGGAGTGCCTGTCTAGTCTAGCAATGTTGTAGTTAGGAGGGACTAATAAGTCCACGCAAGGGGAAGAGTATTCATTGAGCCAGGATTCGGTTAGTAAAGCTAGGTCTACGTTTTTGTTCAGGATGAGGGCAGCAATACCCGAGGCATGTTTAACTGCCGATCGGCAATTGATTAAGAGGCCAGATAGTGGGGAGTCTGGGGGAGTGTCAGGGGTCTGGACGGACAGGAGTACAGGCCAGAGGTTGCTTTTAACCACACTTCTGTTGTGAAGGGGAGCTGGCCTGTTGGGGTTGATGGAGACCGTGCAGATGGGGTGTTCAGGACTCGTATCTAGAGGGCAAGGGATGTCTTGGATAGGGTTGTGGTCTTGGAGGATAGATAGGATTTCGTCTCCCGTGAGGTCCAAAGGAGTGGGGTTGGCAGTGGTGGAGTTGTAAGTGAGTGCAAGAGCTCGGGATTCCACCTCTGAGAGGTGGCAGGGTTGCTTGCGCAGGCGAAGTTGTCTCAGATCTAGCGGAAGTGGGTGCACGGGAGGCTCGGCGATCGTAGGGGGGGAGGATTGAGGTGGCTTGAGGTTAGCAAGGGCGAGTTCGGCAAGGCGAAGAAGGTTCATAAGGTCCAGAATGGAGCTATGGATGCTCTGGGGTAAATTAGTCGCTCTGGAGTGTAGCATTTCGAGATCAGTATAGGCTGGGGGTGCTAGAAGGGAGGGTTTCGAAGGTTCAGGAGCAGTGTCGGTGGCAAATGAAGTTGGCAGTGGAGAGAGGTTAGCTTGAGCCGATTCAAGTGTCTTTGGAGGCGTTAACAGCTCGCGGTTATGGAAGATGGTTGGCGAGGAGGTGAGCAGAGGTCTGGGGGCGACACTGTTGGAGGTGTCGGGAGGCGAGCTGTCATGGTTAGAATGACCGATATTGGGGGCCGGTGAAGGGCTAGTTCGAACTGAGTTCGGGATTTTTGGGACAGAACCAACCTCATAGTTGGTGGGGGCGCTAGGTGGGAGGGGATCAAAGGTGTAGGGGAGAATCCATGGCCAGGGTCAGTGGATATGCTGAGTGGGGTTGGATGAACAGTGATGGAAGCCATAGGGGTGGGGGTAGGCGAGTGACAAAGCCTGCTACAAAGGTTACAAATTGACCCAATAAACCTCCCCAGTAATAGCCCACCCTACACTCATCACAACCAGGCAGAGTTCTACCTCAGGATGGTCACCCCATAGAGCAGCAACCCCCACTCAACAATAGTCTGATTGCAACTTAGCACAGTCCACTCACAGCGGCTCCAGTAGATTAACTACACTAGTGTCATATGGCTCATCCTTGCTGTACGGCAATTGGACATAATTGGTTTACTTGCTACTTATATGTAGGGGAAGAATACTATTAGGGGAACAAAATAAGTAATGATGGGACTCAATTCCCCACTGGACACACAGGCAAAGCAGTGGAAACAAAGCCACCTCGATGAAGGAATAGGGTCAGTTCGGGCCAGCAGCAAACAGAAAGCGAGTAGGGAGGCTGACGGGCGAGATAACAAGAGAATCAATTGAAAAATTCCATGGCAGTTACGTAAACAAAGTGGGCAAAAATACCTTCACTCTAGTTGACCCATCAATGTCCTGCCACAGAGCCAAGGGGGGTAACCCTGTCCTGGGCGCTGGATGGGTCCGCCCTTAGCCCAGGCACAGCCAGTGCGCGTCCCATGCCTTGAGTCTTAATCTACGCTTTATAGCGCTGTCAGGCACAGGTGTGGGTCGTTGCAGGGCTCCTCTTTTGCCGTGGTGAATACTGGAACAGGTAATCCTTTGCTCACTCCAGAAAATGGCTTCCCCCGCCCTATGCGTCTCAAGCTGCTCTTTATAGCACTGCCAGGCATAGGTGCAGGTCGTTGCAATGCTCCTCCTCTGCACTGGTGAAGCTGGGACAGATAGTCTCTTGCTGGCTCTAGAAAACAGCACCCTTTCCCCCCTCCCTCCCGTCTATGCAACTTTTGCTATGCCTAGTTGGAGGTACTATTGGCAAAAGGCTACGGGAAGACCTCTGTGTGTACTGTGGTTGCTTGCCCGGAATGGGTGCTGTGGATCTCGTTAGAGAATGACATTGGTTTACATTTTGAAGTTTTTGAATCGTCCTAAATTTAATTTCCACCACCCTAAACGTTTTCATTGGCTTTAATTGTTTTGTAATAATTTACTTAACTTGTATTTTTACAGATGAGGCATAAAATTGTAAAAAGCTTCTGATTACTTTCATATGTTGTGTTTTATTACTTTAATTTGAATATACTGAGGAACATTTAATTAAGATCTGAAACAGTGGGCAGTGCCCAGGCGTGCCTTAAGACTTATTGATGAGACCTAGTTTGGCTGAAACTTATCTGGAGCTCCGTGTTTCCCATCTGGTGGGGACCGGCCTCACAGTTTGTGCTGGGCGGTAGTTGTTGGAGCAGGACCACAGCTGGTTTGCACAGGACTGGGGTCTGTCTAGAGCTGCATGGTGGGAAAGGAATGAGTTGGAGTGAGACCCCTAGTAAGTACTAATGGCTGAGATTAATTGGACCATTTTGCTCATTGTTATTTAACATGTACTCTGTAGAATTTGTGGGTGAGGGTCGGCAGTCTGGAAGTGAGTGGTTCATGCTCTTGTCTTGGCTCATTGAGGATGTTGACATGCATGGGCGTCCGCAGGGGGGGGCAAGGAGGGGCGCTTGCCCCCCCCTGGAGCACCCCTCCTTGCCCCCTGCCAGGGCTGGCTCTAGGGCGTGCGATGCTGGCTTCCTGGGGGCGCCGTGTTTACAAATTAATTATGATTTTAAAGCACCTACTGAGCGTTCCTTTCCTCCTACAATTGCGGGGCCTCACAAAAATGTCAAGATAACTCCTGTGATTGATGTTCTTCCTGGCCAGAGATCAGAGTTTTGTGTAGTTGAGGTTTAATTTCGACTTATGTTAAGGTAGCTCAGAGGGTTAATATGCCTACTGCAAAGAAGGTGTACCAAGTAGATTAGAGTGCATTTAATGTAAATAGATCAGCAGGTTACTGCTTTTAAAAGAGCCATCCTTTTGTTACTTGCAATTTATAACGTAAAGTCCTAATATAGAATAGTGAGGTATTAACGTTCATCATAGAAGTGCATACACTCTGCTAAGTACAGAACATTGATTAATGTTGCAAAAATGTTTAATTTGGGTAGAAATTGATTCTTATTATTAATGAAAACTCCCAAATATGCTGCTTCTTTTTCGACTCTGAGTTTGTGCTTCTCCACACCAAGCACTCCTAAACTATACTGCCTACCAGTATGGATGTCATATGACTCCTACACTTTTAGTCCTGTGGCTTATGTAACATTTCCTACACACTGATTTACACATGTATGATTGATTGTCTGTGTAATGTGTTTGTGATGCAAAGTGCTCTGACATACTTTAATGGTATGAGTAGCACTGTATAACGAATTCAATGCATCTGAGAGAGAGTGGTTATGGAGACTTGGTCACTGTTAACTCCTTGGATGCTCATGACGAGCTCAGCTCGTCATGAGCGACGGCGCTCCGGTGCTCATGACGAGCTGAGCTCGTCATGACCGCGCCCGTCCCGTGGAACGCTCGCACGCTGGGCTAATTCCCCCGCTGTGCTGAACGTTCCATTGGAACGGGCGCGGTCATGACGAGCTGAGCTCGTCATGAGCACCGGAGCGCCGTGGCTCATGACGAGCTGACCTCGTCATGAGCATGGGGGGGCTGTACGCGTCCCCCTGCCCCCCAGCACAGCGGGAAAATACCGCAAGCAGTGAAGGGGTTAAAGGGTGCTAGTGAGATAATCCGTGGTGGAGGTGGTCATTGGGGGCGCGAAATAACATTGTCACACTGTGTGCCACTAGCGCTAAAGCCGGCCCTGCCCCCTGCGGACGCCCATGCCACTATGCATTACACATAGTGCTCCAGCCACTGTTCCTCTCCAGCTCGCACTCTCTGTTCTAGTCTGAAGCTCCTCTGCGTCTCAGGGCTCAGTAGGACAAGACGCGGGCTTCATTTTACTGCACCGTCCCTTTGGCACTCTCTTCTAGGTGAACTCCTGTGCATCTCATCGCACGTCACATCTAGACAACACCTGGAGACTCTGCTCTTTTCTAGATCCTTCTGAGTACCCTCTGCCCCCTCCCCCTCCATCTTATAATTTAGTCAGAAGCACCAGGAGACCTCAGACTTTATAGCGTAACAAGATTGAGACAAACAGCCTGATTCATGTACATGCCGTTTTGCGTGGCCCTAATAGCGAATCATAGCGACTCGCTATTGAGGACACGCAAAACGGCATTCATGTAGGAATTGCTAATAAAATAGCGATTCCTACATGTTCTTTATTTGCGAGTAGCAAATTGCTACTCGCAAAAACTCCCCATTCATTCCTATGGGCCAAGAGGCCCATTGGAATGAATGGGGAGTATCCCTTATTTGCGAGTAGCAATTTGCTACTCGCAAATGAGATAGCGATTTTAAGGGTGCCAGGGGTGTCCAAAGGACGCCCTGTAGCACCCCTAAAATGCACATTTGAACAGGTGTTGCGCACACACATGTCCAAAGGACATGTGTGTGTGCAACATGCAACTTAGAAAAATGCTTTTAAAAGCATTTTTCTGAGTTTTTGCTATTTACCGACAGGTCTGACCTCTCGGTAAATAGCGGCCCCAAAAGTGCAAAATCGCTATTTCTTGATGTGTCATGAATAGCATTTGAGGAATCTCTATTAGAGATTCCTTAAATGCCATTCCTCGCAAATATGCGAATTCTTAAATAGCGATTTTTGCATTTGGGATTGTGAATACCAAATGCAAAAATCGCACTCGCAAAGGGCCAGATTCTCAGAATCTGGCCCTTTTGCGAGCGCTATTGCCTACATGAATCAGGCTGTAAGTCTTTTCAAATAATTATTGGATTATAGTGATTGACTGCCTAGAACAGTTGCTGTTAAGTAAATTACTAAGCAGAAAGAAAAGTCACATTTGAATAAAAGAGTATATTTTAAGGGAGACACCGCTCTGACATAAAATGGTGGACATCAATGGATGATTTTTGATTTAATAAGTTGCATTTATCAAGGAAGATAACACAAACAGAAAACGAATGTAAATGAAGTCTTAGATATAAGTCAGTACAGAGGAGGATATCCAGATGGGCTAGGAAGCGTGGATGCTAAGAGTAGAGGGGCTGAGTCCATGTGTAGTCACCACTGTAGTCCAGAGCAGGGAGGAGGCACAACGAGCAGGCAAATGTAAGATTTATCCATGACTAGAAATGATCATACAGCCCTTCCGAGTCTTTCTCATTGAGTGTAAGAGCAACTTCAGAGAAGTGAGACCTGTGTCCTAACTCCGCCAGTGAAGACAGCGGGTCCAAAGGAGAAAGAACCAGGCCAGAGGGAGTAGGTCCAGGTAGTGTGCACAGAGGCAGGCTCGGTGGGTCCGGAAGAGGGACAGGGAAGGCAGAACAGCTCCAGAGAAGGGCGAGCAGAACCGAACCAGGGCGAGCCGATCCGGACCAGCAGATCCACCCTGAACAGGGAGGCGGCACGATTCACAATCAGAATGTCGTGTTCAGCTTTGGGGTTCCAGGGGGTAACTTTAGGAATCAGGGTGGGTGTGGGTTTTAATGTGCCAGGGAGTAATTTTAAGGTTCACGGTGGGTTAGGGATTGGGGTGCCAGGGGGATAATTTTAGGGTTCAGGGTGGGTATGGGTTTTAGAGTACCAGGGGGTAATTTTAGGGTTCAGTGCGGGTACGGGTTTGAGGGTGCAAGGGGGAAATTTTAGGGTTCAGGGCGGGTATTGGATTTGGGGTACCAGGGGGGTAATTTTAGGATTCAGGGTGGGTATGGGTTTTGGGGTGCCAGGGGGACAATTTTAGGGGTCAGGTTGGGTATGGGTTATGGGTGCCAGGGGGGGGGGGGTAATTTAGGGTTCAGGGCGGGTATGAGTTTTTGGGGGGCAGGGGTAATTTTAGGGTTCAGGGTGGGTATGGGTTTTGGGGTGCTAGAGGGTAATTTTAGGGTTCAGGTTGGGTATGGGTTTTGGGGTGCCAGGGGCGTAATTTTAGGGTTCAGGGAGGGTATGATTTTGGGGGGGTGGGATAATTTTAGGGTTCAGGATGGATATGGGTTTTGGGGTGCTAGTGGGTAATTTTAGGTACCAGGGCAGGTATGGATTTTGGGGTGGCACAAAAGAAAGAGATGGCTGTGGCACAACAACCCTATGGTGTATGAGATCATATGCGGCCTGCTTCCTGCCCCCCATGGCTTGACCTGCGCCCCAGTGTTTCTTGTGCCCTACCTGGCACACATCATGTCGGAGGATGGTGATGACATTAACATTTTGCCCCCCCCTGGAAAAATTTCTGCGGACGCCCATGTTGACATGTTACATATAGCACATAAGCAGACTGGTTAGCAGCCTTATGCAGTCTGGATTTATCCCATACGCAGAACCGTTTTACCCCCAGCAGCTGCTTCTGAAGATGGGTTTGCTGCCTTGCATGCGAGTTTTAATGGAGTCCTCCTCAATAAACGCGGAGTCCTGTGGTTGCACGAATATGGAGCAGGTGGGATAAATTCATTTATGAAGTGTAACATAGCGATGGTGATGTGATCTCCTTCCTGCACTTGGCTTTGTAACCGCGTGCAATTATTTGTGCAAGTGGGGCCAAGAGTCTTGTTAATTACTTAATTGTGAGCCAGGAAGTTTTCACGCAGATGTTCTCTTTGTTGGGCCAAAAAGGAAACTTCTACAGAAGGCTTGCTCTCTGTGTTGGGCTGACACCTACATGTGGATAAGAATCAAGATGGCCAAGTCTCTAGGTTCTGAATGAAGGCAATCTAGACATGTATTCACGTTCTCTTTTGATAAAGTTATGGTTTAAGTTCAGGGATATTGGTTGAGCCTTGAAAAGGAGCTGCACCAGGACAGGTCTGAGGGCTCCTTTGTTGCTTTCGGCCACGAGGATTGAGTCCTGATTCCTGACAAATGGCTTCGTCTTTTGCCGTATTGGCAGAAACTGCGCAGGTGACGTCCGCACCTTGGTCCGGCCTCTTTTTCTATGTCTGTGAAGCCAAGAGACCAGGCTGCCGTCTGCTTTCAGATTTGAACAAATTGTGTTATTCTGGTAACATTATTTCGCTGTGTGTTAGTTCTCTGCCGCTGCCAAACTTATATTATTGCAATAAATTAATCTATATCACATTTAAAAAATAAATGTAAAAAAAGGGCGCTAGTGCATTTCCATGTGGCTGTAATGCAATTGGTGTGAACCATAGCCTGCACTAAGAGGATGGTGACGTGATATCCTTCCCTTGCTCTTCCTAATTCATAAGTCTCCAGACGTGTGTAACTTTAGGTCCACTTTCCCCACCGATTTGTGCAAACTGCTTTCTTGGTGGGATCACAGCTTTTACTAGTGCTGTGAGGGTTTTTATCTTGCACGTTGTACGTCAGCGAAAGCCTGTATATGGACTACTTGCATCTGGCACCAGTTGTTGCACGAATGGCCTAGTGTTAAGGATTAATGGTTCTTAAGGAGTCAAAAGCTCCTTTAGGACTCTTAACAGGCATGGATTTCCGTCTTAGGCTTGCTTGTCTGCTAATGTTAATAATAACTTGTTTGCTAAAAGTAACATGTTAAGATCGCACAACTGAATAATACTCATTTTAGCGATCTTGAAAAGCAAAGAGTGAAAACTCACCAGTATTTGAAGGGTCACATTGGGATGCCCACAGATTGACAGGCACATCAATCCACTGAACCTTTATATTAACTATATAATGTTATTTTTTCAGACCTTTATCGTACCCATACAAGCACGCTTGGCACCATTTGTACGCTATCTGTGGCCGTGGATATTTTATATCAGAGTGTCAGTCTCTAAAAGAAATCTCTGGGCAACATGAAAAAAAATGTAATGCTGCAGTTGTCGGTTGAAGGCAGCGGGGCGTGGTGGTAATCATGCAGCGCAGAATCCCAAACCAGGCCATTAAGTGTTCGGGGGTAGCATAATGTGCCCTTGCTCTCTACTCAAGAATAAGTGCAAGTGCCCACATTTTGTCAATGGAACCAGCAAGTGGAGCTACTGAATGCCAGAGTTGTGAAATGCAAAGGCCAGAGAGGATGTGTCTAGAGTCACCGTCCCCCACACACTTACCTGTGACCAGTTCTCCGACCAGTCCAAGTCCCATCTCTCTTTTCTCTGTTTGCTGTTTAAACCCTTCTCTCTGCCCTGGCCGCTTTTTTCTTTTACTTAAGCTTTTTCCACTTTCACCCAGTTTGTGCTTTTTTGCTTTAGCTCTTTTCAGCCTGTTTGCTGTTTTCCTTAAGCTGTTTCTGCTTTCACCCTATTTTGCTCTTTTTTTCTTTTCAGGCCTTTAGCTCTCCTGCTGTCCTTGGCCCATAACACCCTCTCGCTCCTTTTGCCCTGCCTCTCTCTTACTTGCTTCTATCTCCCGCATATTCTTCCTGCTCTGCAGTTTAACCCTACCCACCACAGCCACACTCCTCCCCCTGCCCAGGACCTACTTATTGGTGACCTCTGTGCTTCCGTACAGTTGGCGCGAGAAGGCAAACCAGTCTATGCCCATCTGTGCTTGGACTGCGCCCAGCGCTTCAAACCCTTGTGCAACCGTCCCTGTCAGCGATACACCACAGCGCTCCTCTGTTTGCTCGACCCATGACGCCTCACTCCGCTCTGCTGCTGCATCACGCCGTACACCACAGTAAGAGCTTTCAACTGCACCTACTGCCACTTCACCTGCAGCAGCTTCCCCACACCCCTCACGCAAGCACCAGCCATAATAATAAAACTCACAAGCAGCACTACTCACAACAACAGACCAGCACCCCAAGACTCCCTCACATGCATGCTACTCAACACCTGCTCGCTCAGCACACAAGCAACCAAAATCTTTGGAAACCTGGCTCAACCCAGCATCGGCCTCCAACATCACCACAGCTACAAGATTGCATTACAAGACCACCTTCAGAAGTCAGGAGGGAGACATGGAGTCTACAAAGACCCCATCAAGCGTTCTGCGACCACAGTGAACACAATATCGTTCATGGGACATCTGCACGTCAAGCTACAAATCCCCCAACATTTCTTCCTAAGCAAAACCTCGTCTGCTGCCCACCGGGACCTTGACCTACTATCTCCAACCTCATCACCAGCTTAATCGACCCTCTCACCATCGATTCCAAAGCCATTACACTCCTCGGGACCTCAACTTCCACCTGCGCGGCAGAACCAACCCCAGCTTCACAGCACTCCTACAACGCCTAAACAATATTGGTCTAGCCTACTTCGACACAGACCCAACACATATCGCTGAACCCCCTCTGCACCACCTTTGACAGCATCAAGTTCAACTAAGCCTCACACCTCACATGGACTGACCACATCATCACCCACTTCCAAATCAACACAGTGCTACCCAATGCACCAACCAATGACAGCCTACCCATCCGCAGCTATGGCAAATCTCAGAATCAGACTCACTCAATGCCCTCCGCTTGGACCATCAATACTTAACAGATAACATCAACAAGGTCATCGACAAATTAAACAGCTTGATCAATATCTGCACAGACTCTCTCGCACACATCAAACTCAACAAACATAGAAGAACTAACCTTCACCACCCACCACACCCCCATGGGCACCAGCCCCTCACCAGATGCCAACACCACTGAAGCACTGAAGTGCATCCTCCTCAACGTGCGCTCCCTGCACAGACATGTCGTAGAGAGTTGGGACCTCCTCAACACCCTCTGGCCAGACATCGTCTTCTTCACGGAAACCTGGACCAACACCTCCTCCGCCCAGGACATTGCAACTGCCATCCCTGACGGTTACAAGATCCAGAGGTAAAACCGCCCAGACCGCCCAGGAGGAGGACTCTCCATCGCACAGAAGAGCTCCTTCCGACTCACCACCTCCTCGACTAGCGACCCCCAGTCCTCCACTGAGCACCTCCACTTCCAGATACACACCAGCCCCAATTCCACACTACGTGGCACGCCAATCTACAAACCCTCTGGACCCCGAACCGCGTTCAGCACCACCATCGCCAATCTTGTCCCACCCCACGCCATCACCTCCATGGACTACATACTCATCGGAGACCTCAACTTCCACCTCAACAACCTCAATGACCCCAACTCCTCCACCTTCCTAGACAACCTCGCTAACCTCGGACTGAAACAACTCGTCTCCACCAACATCACAAGGCACGACACACCCTCGTCCCCATCCTCGCGGTAGGCAAGAACATCCACTTCAGCCATACCATGCAACCCCCATAGACAGACCACCACTGCGTACACTTACACGTCAACAAACCCACCGCCGCAAACACGGACCCAGCCCACCGCGGAGAAACTGGAGCAAGGTCACCGAGGAGCTCCTCAACTCCACCCTTAACCGCGACATCCCCCCCCCTCTTCGAGCGACGGCAACCTCACAGCCAAAGAACTACACAGATGGATCTCCAACTGCACAGACGAACTCGCACCACTCCTCAACCCCGATAGACAACGTCCTAGGAAGGCCACCTGGTTCACCGCCGATCTCCAAGAACTCAGGCGCACTTGCAGATGTTTAAAAAAGAATTGGCAATACAGCAAAACACTGGAAAACCGGACCACCTACAAGAACGCCACGACTGAATACCACCAACTCATCAGGTCAACCAACCAAACCTTCTTCCAGAAAAAGATTTCCACCAATGCCTGCTCCTCGAAGGAACTCTTCAGCATCAGCCAAGAATTCACCAAATCCTCCAGCGAGGCCTCAGCATCACCCCTTCCCAGGACCTCTGCTACAAGCTCAGCTCGTATTGCCACCTGAAAATCAAGGCCCTCTACGACAACTTCAACGAGCCAACTCCGAAACCATGCCCCCCTCCACCAACGACCCACCATCTCTGCCTGGACCCCAGCCACCACCGAAAACACTGTATTGACCATGAAGGGTATCCACTCAGGAGCACCCACAGACCCCTGCCCTCCGCATATCTTTCACAAAGCCGCCATTGCACCAGAACTGCGACGCACCATCAACACCAGCTTGGTAACCGGCACCTTAGCTGATGACTGGAAACACTTGGAAGTCATGCCCCTGCTCAAGAAACCCTTGGCAGACTCCTCACACCTCAAGAACTACCGAACCATCTCCCTACTGCCTTTCGCCGCCAAAGTCACAGAGAAAACCGTCAATGCCCAAATAACGAAATTCATCGAAGAGAACTCCATCCTCGACCCCTTCCAATCCAGATTTCGAAGCAACCACAGCACCAAGACTGTCCTGCTCGCGGCCACAGATGACATCCGCACCCTCCACGACCAACGCCACTCTGCTGCCCATATACTACTCAACCTCTCCGCTGCCTTCGACACCGTCTACCACCGCACACTCGCCGACAGGCTCTTCAATACCGGCTTACAGGGAACCGCCCTCGAATGGCTCCACTCCTTCCTCTCCGGCAAGGCCTTAAGAATCAGACTGCCACCCTTCCTCTTCGAACCCATTGAGATCAACTGCGGAGTGCCTCAGGAATCGTCACTCAATCCTACGCTCTACAGTATCTACATGGCCCCTCTCGCCGCCATCGTCAGACAGCACGGACTCAACATACTCTCCTACACCAACAACACCCAACTCATCCTCTCATCCACCAAGGACCCCGTCGCCAGCAGGCTCAGCTTCCAGGAACGAATGAAGGATGTTGCAACCTGGATGAGCAACAGCTGCCTTAAGCTCAACTCGGAGAAGACAGTGGTCCTCGTCCTCTCACCCTCTCACACCGCCTGGGACACAACCTGGTGGCCCACTGCCCTCGGAAGCCCACCCACCCCTACCAACCACGCCCAGAACCTCGGCATCGTACTCGACTCCTCCCTCTCCATGACCCCACACTGTACACCGGAATTTCCAAGCAGCTCCTAAACAGACTTCGGACCATTCAGAATGCCTCTGCAAGATTCAGACTCCACCATCCTGTTGCACCCCCATATCACCTCAGGTTGCTTCACTGCAGCCAGTTCAAACTCCTCACGTACACCTACAAAGCCATACCCACCACTGGACCTGCATATCTCAACAGCTGCATACACTTTCACAATCCATCCAAATACCGATGCTCATCCTCACTCTCTCTTGCACGCATCCCTGCTTTCACGAAAGCAGGGCCGGATGTTGCTCATTCTCCTACATTGCACCCAAAACATGGAATAAGCTCCCATAACAAATCAGAGCCTCCTCCTAGCTGCTGGAGTTTCGCAAGAAGCTGAAGACCTTGCTAATCGAATAATGCTCCAGGGACAACACACCTTCTCATCTTCCCAAGCACTTGGATATTCTCATGGATGATTAGAGTGCTCTGCAAATCGATGCACCATAACAGTTTTGATCCCACCTTGCACCTATTTCTTCTACCTATTTACAATTCCTGTCCTTTATAAAACTCATGGGGTTTGTTTTCCAGATGTTACTTCAATCTTAGTCACTGTTAACTTTCTCCTCCTCCTTCGTACTCCCTTTTCTATCTTTCTCACTCTCTCTTGCTCTCGGAAAAAGGTTTGGTGGTGAAAAATAAGTCCTGGTCCCCGAAAATGAGTGCCCGTTCCCAAGACCCGCCACCAACATCACAAAGTAAGCCCTGTACTTAGGACTATCAAATACCAGTGTGTTGTCTTCAGTTGGTTCAAAGCAAACACCAGTCTAACCTAGGAGATGACATTAACTCCTGGTCATGTATGAGAAGGGAGCCTTGTGGCCCCTAATGTAATTGAAAGCATCTGCCCCCAGATGACTGTGCCTGGGGCCAGCTTCCTGCATACCCTTAGAATAAGATGTCACAAAAGGAGGAAGCAGCTTCTCATAGCAGGCCCTTTTCAGCTACTTTCAGGGAAGACTTGCCCATAGCTTTCCAAAAACGCCTTAACCTCTTACGCGCTGCGCACATTTTCGCCCTGTGCAGGCGATTTAAATAGTGGGCGGGATTTGGACGGTCCCCGTTGTAATCCGCACACGCCCACCGTGACGCATGACAGCCGGGAGCCGTCATGCGCACCAAAGGGGTTAATTATTCCTACATGTAAGCCAACGACATGGCCTGGGGCAACAAGAAGAAAGCAGAGAGTCAATCCCGTTCTCAGTGCTGCACTATGTGCATGTCCTCTATAATCTAAACTGTGAAAGAACTGCCTTAGCGGCTCGGTTTAGCGGATTAGAAGCTTTTATCGGACACCCAGACTGGTCCTTACCTTCTGGGTCAGTTCTTAATTTGAGCCGAGGATTGCTGGTTGGGGGCCACCGTCGCTGACTTTTGAGGACCGGAACTTAATTTCCCACATTAGATATTTACCAAGAGCAAGAGAGGGAAAAACGCATGGATCTGAAAGACAGACGAGAATATGGAAAATCGTCACAAAGGAAGAAAGCAGGAACTTGCACGAGTGAGATCAAAGGGCAGGGAGTGTCTGGTAGTGGATTAAAGAGGCATGAAGTGGTTTTAAGACTTCCATCCTTGGTGTGTGATGCGCCAACGTTTAATTGCACCGTCCATTGGCTTGTGAGCAGAGCGCTGGGCACCGGCACTATTTTTTTCATAAGTTACTCACTGCTCCAGGATGTCCTTTTTAGGGTGTGTGAATGACTGACGGTTAGTCACAGTCTTTGCTTTAAATGGGCCGGTACTGCCCAGTACAGTGTACCAGCACTTTTTTATTTTGAGAGGGAGAGTACCGGCACTTCTCAAGAAAAATAGAATACTTTTAATTGGATAGTACCAGCACTTTTCAGAAACAAGCAAGTCCTCTGGTGCAGAGTACCTGCACTTCAAATTTTCAATTTCAAGATCTGGGCACAGTGAACGTTTGCACCATCTCAAGAGTGAGAGTGAACTGCTCCTGCACACAGACATATGGAGGTGACAAAGAAGAAGCAAAAAAAAAAACACTCCAAGTGGAGAATGACCGCTGCAAGCGAAGAGGCCTCGTTTATTTCAAGAGAGCGCCCCTCCTGGGAGGTGTCTGAAGAGCAAATTAAGACACAAAATCCTATAATTCAGCATGCAACGTATTGGGACGCGTTCCAGGTGTCAAGAATCATGCTTTAAAATGGGGAAGATGTTATTGTACATCAGGGTGGAATGGGCCGGTGCTGGATGTGGGATTGTGGAATGTGGCCTGCCTGCTCGCCAGGGATATTCTGTAAAGACCGTGTCTGGTCTGAGTGCCTGGAAGTCCCTGGGCGCGGGATCAGATGTAAGGAGATCATGGACAGAACTCATTTGGCCTCAGCTCAAGAAAGCAGGGCCATGCCCCGTCTTGTTTCTCCGTAAATTTCAGTGCAGGGGAGTTCGGATTCTCTGGGTTACTCCACAACGGGAGGGCGTGATACTTTTATTATCTCGTTCACTCTGCCAATGATGAATGTTACCGCCATTCTGAATATCCACTGTTTGAATGTCTCACTCGTTATACGTTGAAAAAATATAGTATTTTGAGGAAGAGAGTACTGGCACTTCTCAAGAAAAATGCAATACCTTTAATTGGAGAGTACCGGCACTTCTCAGAAACAAGCAGGTACTCTGGCACAGAGTACGTTCATTTTCCATTTCAAGCACTGGTTCCAAACGCATTTGTGTCTCACTGGAGCATCCTCTAAATCATAGTCGGTACAAAAAAAGCATAACTATCAAGTGCCATTTAGGAGTGGTCATACTGGACATTTCGTGGTCTTTCACACGTCATTCAGCCGCCTTTTCGCCCCCTCACAGAATTTCCCCTCCGATTCAGAATGCAGGCTCAAGCTGTTAAACTGCACATTTTAATTGCAGAATGCCCATTCGTTTACTTAACGGCAGTGTCACTTTGCTAAGTGTGTCCCTTTGACTGATAGTGTAAGTTAACCATGGTCAACAGTCACGAATCAGAGTTTTGCCTTTTTTTAATGGTCAGAGGGTGCACTGGGCATGGGGTGAGAATTGTCAAATTATAGGAGATGTCCAGCATGCCCATGCGCCTTTATTTTAGCCTTTAGAAGCGGAGTTGCGGCCTCAGTATACAGGATGGCTCAGTGAGTTAGACACCCACCCCTGAAATATTTTGGTCCGCAGGTAACGAGTTCACATCTGGGATTGCTTTTGTTACTATTAAAAAGTGGGTCATGACTGTAATTCAGGCAGATAATGCGAGTTATCTAGGGAATACATGGGCTTGTCCGATTCCTTGGTATTAATGACTTGGCCTACAGAGTTTAATGTCACCGGTCTGGCAGCGTCAGCGTGTAGTTCCTGCATTGTTAGTAAATGCTTTATGGTATTGCATGAATTCAACTTTGCTAAAGTGTGAATCACCGTCACTGTTTTTGTAAATCTGATTCCAGTACGTAGTTGCACAACTCCCCGCCATTTTCCTACCAACCTGCCTACATATTTGGGGTCTTCCACGATACTATAGAGTATTGTATGCCTTCTAGCTTTTTTCTGTATATTCACGACATTATGATTTGTGATCATTGGATTGGCAAAGTTGTGTCCCAACGCCCACAATGTCTGTGGTGTTCCTATTATTTACAAGCATTGCCAAATTCAAAAGTTTTTTTTGGCAGGCGTGAAATGATTTTGTTGTAAACTTATGCAATATGCAAAAGTGTAAAAAAATATATAAAAAATAAAGCAGTGGACCAGCAGCCAAGGCACATCAGCTGCCTCTGCAGTGCACCCCATTTCAGGCAGCTTCATACATGTGATCAACAGAAATACTGTCACTCATATTGTAAGACAGCCAGTGGATGAAGTGAGCTGCCCCATGTTGTATACTGTTGTGGGGAGAAGCAACACGTAAATGGCCAGACCAGACGACGAAGAGGGTTGACCAAAAGCCCCTGTAAGTATATGTGTATGTAAAATTATGATTAAAAAAAAATTGAGTCTAGAGAGACATATAAGCTGTTTCTATGGGAGATCTAAAATGCTATTTAAATTGCGAGCAGGCAGCATATTATATCATTCCATTCGCTTTGTATTGTTTGCACTGTTCTTTGGCGTAGATTTTGAGAGTATTTGATATAGCTGTGTGTAAACAGAAAATGTTACCCCCTGTTAAGGTCCGCAGTGGAGCAATGATCGAGGACAGGGTCACCGGTCACCCTGGCGCACCTCTCAATTCTCTGTGGATGCAGAAAACGCAGTACTCAGGGTATCTGGAAAACTACTCTCTGACTCCAGGAAAGATGAATTGAACCCACCTAGTGAAGCATCCAACATTCTAATCGGAGAAACGAAATCACACTCTTTTAATGTAAGGTGACTAACGACAGGTGGCGCAAAACCATCAGCACAGAGCATCTGTCATTCTTGATCCACAGGAGTTAATCAGTGGTTTAGACCATTATCTATTTTGACACATATTTGGCATCTAAATCCGAACAGTTAAAGATCAAAGTCTGCTTTAGGCCAAGGAATTACTGTCACTGAATAGAGAAGAATGACTGAGACCAGGTAGATATCTTATAATACATGCAGTGTGCTTTTTCAATACTAGCGTAGTATATGACGAAGTGTCCCTCATTTACACATGATCTGGACGTACATGAACTAGGCTGAGACCCAGCTCTAGTACAAGTATTTTCGGATCCCCAGATTAAATTGCATTTCGCTGTTCGAGGATTCCATCTTCCCTGACATCAAGGCCATTTTAATCTGACACCCTCTTGTGGACTATTATGATAGCTCTCCAAGGGAGACTCACCAGTTCTGTATGTAGCTATGGTTGTTAACATACATGTGAATCTAATTTTCAGAATTTTATGAAATGATCCTATTGTTCGTATCACTCACAAAAGCATAGATGAGTATTGAGAAGTAGTGTTACAGGAGTACTCCTGTACCACTACTTCTACTACTCCATCAATCAATCAATCCGTATTTGTATAACGCAGCACTGTCACTCCTAGGGATATCTGGGCACTGAGAGTGCTGTGTCTCTGTAGAAAAGGCAGGTATTGAGTTTCTTTCTGAAGTCCACCAGGGAAGGTGCTGTTCGGAAGTGGAGGGGCAGGTTGTTCCAGGTACTGGTGGCGATGTAGGAGAAGGAGTGCCCCTCCGGTGTGGCGATGCGGGTATGTGTGCAAGGGCGAGTGAGGCGGATCACAGGTGTTTTGCAGGTAGGTGGAAGCTTAGTCGATGGTTGATATAGGATGGTCCTTGGTTGTGCAGAGCTTTGTACTTGTGCGTCAGAATCTTGAACTGGCATCTCTTCCAGATGGGTAGCCGGTGGAGGTTTCTGAGGTGAGGCGTGGTGCTGGTCCATTTGGGGAGGTTCAGGATGAATCTGGCTGCAGTGTTCTAAATGGTCGGGAGTCTTTTGAAGAGCTGTGTGGAAATTCTGGCAGAGAAAGCATTGCTATACTCGAGGTGGCTGGTGTTGATGGTGTGTGTGACAGTCTTTTTGGTGTTGGTTGGTATCCATCTGAAGATTCTGCAGAGCATGCAGAGGGTGTGGAAGCAGGAGTAGTCGACTGAGTTGACATTTTTCATGGTCACTTGGCTGTTGAGGATGATGCAGAAATTGCATGCATGGTCTGTTTGGTGTGGGTGTTGATCCGAGTTCTGCTGGCCACCAGCTGTGGGCCCATGAAGAGGTGTTCTTTCCGAAGATCAGTAAATCTGTTTTGTTAGAGTTCTATTTCAGGCATCTGTCTTTCATCCATTTGGATACGTCGGTCAGGGCGTTGCAGAACTTAGTTTTGGTGTTGGAGAGGTCCTCTGTTAGCAAGAGGATAAGTTGAATGTCATCAGCATAGGAGAATATGTTGAGTCAGTAGGATCTGACGATGTCTGTGAGGGCGCTCATGTAGATGTTGAACAGGGTGGGGCTGAGGGATGATTTTTGGGGTACACCGCATATCATGCCCTTGGGTGCGGAGGTGAAGGGATGCAGACGGATGCTCTGAATGCCTCCTGAGAGGAAAGAAACGTTCCACTTGAGGGAGTTTTGTTTTATGCTGATGTTGTAGAGTCTGTTGAGGAAGGTGTAGTGGGACACAGGTTAGAACACAGCAGTGGTCGAGGAGGATCAGGGCTACTGTTTCTCAGCAGTGGAGGAGAGTTCTAATGTCATCTGGGGTGGCAATTAGCACGGTCTCAGTGTTGTGGTTGGCACGGAATTCTGATTGTTAGGTGTCGAATAGGAGGTTTTAGTTCTAGGTATTCGGTAAACTGTTGGTTGATGGCTTTCTCGAGTACTTTGTACAGCAGGTACTGGGCACACGTAAGGTATAAACAACTTGATAAGTGATTTAGTTGATCGAGACAAAACAAGAGACACCGGTTTGTATGGTGAAGACAATATATTAAACTTTATATACGTCTTCTTCTGGGTGAGGGTGCGTATTGGGAGCAAAACAGGCTCGGGTAAGGGAGGCAGAAAAGCCACGTGGGCCAGGGAAGTTGCCTTCGGAAGAACGATGTCGCTAAACGTCCAGTCGGGCAGAAAGTTGTCAGCCTGTTTTGCTCCCAATACGCACCCTCACCCAGTACGGTTATTGTCCTTTGATTTCCCTTTCATAGGAGACAACGCGACAGTCACACACGACTGTGCGGTTACCTACCAGTCACACATGTGACCATTGCCCTCGACTTCCAACCCGTGATTTCGACGTCTACAATTTTTCACACCGCCCTGAATACAAGCGCCACTCTCAGCCCTGATGAGTCACAGGCACTGCCCTGTTGATGAAACACGTGTCGGCTGGCGTTCTGTAAACACTCAAAAGAAAGAAGACGTATATAAAGTTTAATATATTGTCTTCACCATACAAACCGGTGTCTCTTGTTTTGTCTCGATCAACTAAATCACTTATCAAGTTGTTTATACCTTACGTGTGCCCAGTACCTGCTGTACATTTTGTGTGGTGTTCTGGCTTCTCATGCCAGGCCGCCCCTGAGAGGCTTCAGGGTTTTCCTCTTTACTGGCAGCACCGTCCTACGTCTGTTCTTTGTGTCCATCACTACCTACCCTCACTGCACTGTTTGAGTGCCCTTGCTGTACAATCCAAACCCTCAGTAGAACTCCCTTTCTCGAGTACTTTGGCTGGGTAAGGAAGCAGAGAGATCGGTCTGTAATTTTTTGAGATCGCTGGAGTCGGCAGAGGGCTTCTGTAGGACGGGTCAGAACTCTGCATGCTTCCATCCTTCTGGGAAGGTTGCAGTGGAGATGGAGGTGTTGAGGATGCTGGTGAGTTCCATGTTGATTGGGTTGGTTCTGAAGTTGAAGAGATGGTCGGGGCAGAGATCGTGGGTGCCCTGGAGTTGATGGAAGACATGATGACTGAGGTGGTCTGAGTAGTGATCAGACACCAGGTGATTATCGTGCGGCTGGTGTTCGCTGGTTGAATGAGGTTGTTGAGGCTGGGAGTGCTGGGTTGGGGGTTGAAGTTGTTGTAGATGGTGGCAGTCTTGCTTTGGAAGTAGTTTAAGAGGGTGCGCAGAGTTCTTGGGAGGGGTGGATGGTGTTCTATTTGGCTGTCGGATTGGAGAATTCCTTGACCATTTCGAAGAGTTCTTTTGTGTAGTTAGCTGCGATGTTGATGTGATCAGTGATTGCTACTCTCTTGGCTTCCTTGATGCGGAGGTGGTAGTTGCTAAGGGTAGCTTTCTGAACGGCTCCGTTGGAGGGGTTATTAGTAATGCACCTTCGCTTCTCGAGAAAGAAACACGTAGTGATAGATTCCTTACCTTAGCATTACCCCCAGGCGTCAGACTGGATCCGGAAAGTTTTCGGCAGCAGTACCCTTGCGCGCCAGAAGGTGGCGTCGTGCGGCTCTGCGTCCGTCATTGGTGTTGTGGTCACCTAGATGATGTTGCGGCAGCTACTTAGACTCCGCCCTAGCGCTCTGATGTTAGTTCTTTCTTTTTACGTGCCAGCAAGCGCAGATCCGGTAAGAGCAAGTACCCCCAGTCACTTTTTGACTAATTATTTTGAGGCCTTCTGTCTCAATTCTTTTGAGTCGATTGACTCCTGGTGTTGTAGGGATGCCCGGATTCAAGAACTGTGGGGACTGTCACTGCATGATGTCGATGACAGTCCCTCACCGCTTGTGTCTCTACTGCCTGGGGGGACGACCATGACTCCAAGTCGTGCCCTGACTGTGGGGCCATGGCGCCGAAGATTTTGTGGAAGCGGTCCCGAAAACTGCTGGAAGTCCGGCAGTCGGCTCCGCGCTGCTCAAGGTCCTGGTTCCGTGGGAGGGTGAGGGACCGGTCGCGGAGCCATCACCATTGTTCGTCTGGATCTAAGTCTTAGCGCTCAGAGTCAGGTAACTCAAAGCATTCCAAGAAGTCGAAGAAGCGTTGTCGCTCTTCGACTTACCCTTGCCTGTCTCGCGACGCGGCTGAGAGTGTGGGTGGTGCCACACCTGTGGCTCCGGAGGAGCCTGCAATGTTGCCGCCGGCCTACCCGCCCTGACCGGGTCCGTCGGCGACGACTGCTCAGGTGCAAGATTTTCTTGCTGCCTTGGCCCGACTCTTTGGGCCGCCTGGCCCTGCGGTGCTCCTACGGGCCAGTGGGCCCGATTGGGGATCCTGCCCTTCCATTGCTGGCGGCTTCGGCCCCGGTGGCACAGGACCCCCCTGGATCCGGGCTAAGATCCTGGGCGATGCCGGTTGACCTCTTAACACCTCTGCCGGTGTCGACCCCCCCCTGTGGCACCACTTCCGACGTCGTCCGGTGCTACCGCTGACGTTGGCCTCGATTTCAGCCCCGACCCGGCGCCGGATCTGCATCACTCAACGCCGATGGGGCCTTTCTACCCCTATGTCCGTCCTCCTTATTTTCAGCCTGTTTCACAGACTTGGGAGGAAGGGGAGGACTGGGATTGGTCTGAGGACCCTCTCACACAACAGTGTGACTATGAACCGGACTGGGCAGAGGACTTTGGGGGATGCCAGCGGTCTTGACACCTCACCTGACCTTGGCATGCTGTCTCCTCCTTCTGTGGCTTTGAAGGAGGTATCAAGTTACGCAGTGGTGTTGCATAGGGTGGCTGAGGCCCTCCACCTCGAACTCCCTAAAGTGGCCATCAGGACTAACCTCCTGACAGAAGTGCTTCAGCCAGCAGCAACTTCTTCTGAGCCCTTGCTGCCTTTTAATGACTCACTTTCAGGAACGTGGTCCGACGCCATCGTCCGGCTCCGGGCAACCCCTTCTTTCTCTCCCAACACCCCCCTCCTGAGAGCTTGGTTGTCTAAGCCTCTGCTTCACAGAGCGCGTTCCTTTCCGCACCTCTGGATAGGGAATCCAAGAAGCTGAAGCAGCTTGGCAAGAATCTGTTTTCATCTGCCAGCTTAGGGATGCGGTCGGTGAACACCGCATGCCTCTTGGGCTGTTACTCCCACTCTGTGTGGGACACGGTTGCGCAGGTGCTGCCCAACTGTCCGGAGGAGGCCTGGACAGTACATTCCCAAGCTATAACGGCTGGGAGAGATGCAGCTAAGTTCACCATTCGTTGTGGGCTTGATACCGCCGACTCGCTGTGCAGGGCGATTTCGACGACGGTGTTGCTTCAACGCCACGCGTGGCTGAGGACAACTGGCTTGTCAGGGGATGTCCTGAACAGTCTGATGGACATGCCCTTTGATGGCATTCGCCTTTTCGGCAATAAGGCAGATAGTGCGTTAGAGCGCTTTAAGGACTCACGGGCTACGGCCAAGCCCTTGGGCCTATCGGCCACTCGCCCTCCTCTGCTTTCTGCTCCTTTTGTGGCCACGGAAGGGAGGCCCCAACACGTTTGTTTCAGAGCCACAGGCCTGTGCAACAACAGCTTCAGCTCGGCCGCGGATGTGGGACCCGCCAAGGCGGTTCTGGGGGTCAGGGGGTGGGTCAGTTCACCTCCAGCCCCGCAGCATCCACTGCAAAGCCTTCCTAGTCCGAACTTTCAGGCCCATCAAACGCCAGTGGGTGGCAGGATTTGCCTTCATCTCCCCCACTGGCGCAACATCACCTCGGACAGGTGGGTGCTACAGAAAGTCCGAAGGGGCTACTCCCTCCTCTTCGAGACTACCTCTCCAGCCATGCCACCTCAATACCACCGCATGTCGGGGGACCATCTTGCGCTTCTTCAGCAGGAAGTCACAGCCCTCTTGGCCAAGGGGGGCATTGAGCGCGTTCCTGGGCCAGAAGTAATTTGTAGTTGTTATTCCCACTACTTTCTGGTTCCTAAGAAGGACAAGAGCCTGCGTCCTATCTTGGACCTCAGGAACGTCAACCGCTTCCTCTGGCTGGAGAAGTTCATCAGGCGGCCAAAGCGGTACAAAAGGGGGTGGCGATGGACGGAGCATCTGAACCAATCAAACACTCACACCCAGTCATCATCCCCTTTTGTATCGATCAAGGAGGAAGGGACAGACATCACCGGTTACTTACAGGGCCTGTTCCGAGACATCATAGGAGAAATGGCTGACTTTGACATCCGGATTGACAGGGTGCACAGAGTGGGTTTGGCTCGGAGGGCGCTAGCACCCACCCCTGACAGTCTGGCATTTCTCCCGGATTTTCCACTGAAAGAACTAATACCAAGAGAGGCATGCCGGAAACAGCCCATTCAATACCAGGGACAGCCAGTGGCTTTATATCAAGATTTATCAGCTATTACTCTACAGAAAAGAAGGGCATTCAAAGTAGCCACGGACTTCCTGCGTGACAAAGGGGTTCCATACTCCTGGGGGCATCCCTTTTGACTTATATTCAAATGGAATGGCACCTTGCAGCAACTAAGATCTGTCTAGGTTACATGCGCCCTGCTGGGGATTGAACAGACGGAGGAGCCACATACATCAGGGCAGTCCCGGCCACACACCAGGGGAGGCTGGCAGAGGGTTAGGCGCAGGCGTTCTCCGAACACAGATCTGAAGCCAGACTCACGCAAGAGAGGGCCCTAGCCATGCAGGAAGTTTCCAAGGATACATCTCCACCGGCAGCAGAAGATTGAGTCTGGGGGTTCATTTGCCTTAATATGTCGCTAGGTCCGGGGAGGTGGGGTGGGGGCGTAGAGGTCGCCACAACTGCTCGTTCCAACAGGAAGCTTCACCGCGGGCCTGCGGTACAGACTATCGGGCCTGGGACTATGTTCATGAGTTTGGTTTTAGATGATGGGGTTGGGGAGGGGGGCTAGGGTTGGGATGTTCAGGCCTAGAGACTGTCGGGCATTGGTCATTGACTGTTCTTGAGGTGGGTTCAGTTGGGGTTAGGGAGGGGGGCTTGGTTGGGTCGGGGAAGAGGTCATGGGCTGTTGGGGTTGGGAGTTGGGGAGGGTAGGTCGGGTGGGGGGGATGAGGGGCGGGCCGGGGGGGGGATTGGAGGGAGGGGGATTTGGGAGGGGAGGGTGGGCTCTGGTGTGTCACTCTACAGAACAGTGTGGGTGGGCAGTGGGAGCGCTTGACCCCACTCAACATTTGTGTAGCCCAACTAGGATCCCATCATGGCTGATGATGTCCTGAAAATTATCAACGTGACGGGGCTTAACAACCCCATCAAAAGGAGGGCCGTCATATCGTTCTTAGAGAATTTGTGTGCCTCGGTTTGCCTGTTGCAAGAAACACACCTGCTCTCCAGGCACTGGCACCGTATGCGCTCCAGGGCTTTCCCCCAGCAATACTACTCTTCCATTGTAGAGAAGAAAGCGGGGTTCGCTCTTCTCTTTGCTAGACACTTTAAGGGTCACGTGGGTGACAAGGTGGCTGAAAGCAAGGGCAGTCTCCTGGCGTACAGTGTTCAGGTGGGGGGCAGATCATTGGTTATCGGGTCGATATATGCTCCCAAAACTAAGCAAGAAGGTTTTCTTAAGGGGGCCCTGGCAGATGTCCTTGCAGTTCAGTCGAGATACACATTGGTGGGAGGCGATATTAATCTGGTGATGGACCATGGTAGGGATAGATCGGGCCACCGCTTTGGCGCCACAGCGGCAATCTCACTAGAGGGTAGGCAGTGGTTGACTAGTAGAGGCTTTCTGGATCTTTGGCGGGAGGCACATCCCAACTCCACGGGGTACACGTTCTATTCTCATGTGCACCACACCTATGCTAGATTAGATCACTTCCTGGGAACCCCAGACCTAGCTGCCTCAGTAACAGACACGGACATCATCCTGGTCGCACTCTCCGACCATGATGCGGTCACACTTCACTTCTCGGTCCCCTGTACAACAGCACATAGAGGCAGGTGGCGCCTCCGAGAGACCTTGTTGCAGCGCAAAGGGGTCACACAGCAATTACACAAAAGTATCTCGGATTACTTGAGTCTTAATGACACCGCAGAGGTTCCAGTGGGTGCGGTTTGGGGGGTGCTCAAGGCCGTAGTGCGCGGGGATCTCATAGCAATTGCTGCAGTGGAGGCTAAAGAATGCAAGGACAGAAGACAGGCTCTATCGGCGCAGGTGTTAGAACTGGAATGGGTACATAGCCGTACCGGGGCCCCTAGGATCTGGCGACAGCTAAAGGCAGCTAGGGCGCAGCTCGCGAGCCTCGACCTTGATCGTGCAGAACACGCATAAGACATACATATTATGTGGGAGGGGATAAGACGGGGCACCTGCTGCCCAGTAAACTTAGGGCTTGGGTCCAAAGATCTAAAATCTCTAACATACAGGGCCAAGGGGGGCAAATGTTTACTGAAGACGATCAGATAGCAGATGCATTTCAGGCATTTTATGCCTCGCTTTACGCCGCGGACCCCACTTCAGTCCCCGAGGAAGGGGATGCTTACCTCAGCGAGGCAGCGATTACAGCACTTAACAGGGCTAGCGCACTTTCCCTGGATGCCCCGATCCAGACGGAGGAAGTGGTATCTGCGATAGCACGTCTTAAGCCACTGAAAGCTCCAGGGCCAGTTGGCTTTTCCGCCGGCTTTTATAAAGCCTTCTGCCCATTCTTGGTGCCAGTTCTCACCAAACTGTTTAATTCCTTCCAGGGGCCGGGCTCCATTCCACCTGATATGCTGTCTACGGATATTATAGTTTTGCCCAAACCAGGCAAAGACATCTCACAGTGCGCCGCATACTGGCCCATTTCCCTGCTCAACCTGGATCTTAAAATCTTCACGGTTCTCTTATCTGTTGACGCCGAGAAGGCGTTCGACAGGGTGGACTGGGGATACCTGGATAAGACTTTGGCGCGCTTTGGCATTGGGGAGCGATTCCGCGCATGGGTCGCCAGCTGCTATGACTCCACTCAAGCGACAATTGGAGGTGAGCCCCATACCATCAGCCTCTATGCCGATGACATACTGGTGGCGGTTGACAACCCCAAACGTTCCGTGCCTGCTCTCCTTACTGAAATGGAGGCCTATGGGAAGGTCTCGGGGTTTCAAATGAATGTAGGGAAATCTCTGATTCTTCCTCTGGGCCGGCCTGCAGATCCGCTGAAGGCCAACGACAATTTGGGGGTCTCTCATCCCAGATGTCCCTGCCATATCTGGGGATTATCTTGATGCCTAGCACAGCACAAATGGTCGATCATAACTACGCAACACTCTTTGCGCAAATTCAGGGGGATCTAAAGAGATGGCGGCAGTTGTCATTATCCTGGTAGGGGCCAGTGGCGGCGATTAAAATGTTCCTGCTGCCCAAGACCCTCTACGTGTTCCAAACCATTCCAGTGACTTTCCCTCACCAACGACACCGCCACCGCCAGGGCCAGCCTCCAGGAAGGAATGAAAGAGGTCGCGGAATGGATGAAGCTCAGCCGGCTGAAACTGAACTCACAAAAGACGGAAGTGCTCATCCTGGGAACATCCCCCTCCCCCTGGGACGACTCCTGGTGGCCCCCTGGGCACCGCTCCCAAGCCAACGGACCATGCACGCAACCTGGGCTTCATCCTGGACTCCTCCCTCACAATGACCAAGAAAGTCAACGCCGTATCATCATCCTGCTTCAACACCCTGCGCATGCTCCGAAAGATCTTCCGAGGGATCCCCACCAACACTAGGAAGACGGTCACCCATGCCCTCGTCACCAGCCGACTAGACTACGGAAACACCCTCTACGCCGGAACCCCAGCCAAACTACAGAAAAGACTACAGCGCATACAGAACGCCTCTGCACGACTCATACTGGACACCCCCCGCCACAGCCACATCTCGCTCCAGCTGAGAGACCTGCACTGGCTCCTCGTCCGCAAGAGGATCACGTTCAGACTTCTCACCCACGCACACAAGGCTTGCCACGACATGGGACCCATATACCTCAACAACCACCTCAAGTTCTACACGCCAACCCGCCAGCTCCGCTACGCCAGCCTCGCCCTCGCCACCGTCCCACGCATTCGCAGAACCACCGCCGGAGGAAGATCCTTCTCCTACCTGGCAGCCAAGACATGGAACTCCCTCCCCACCCACCTACGACTGACCCAGGACCATCTCTCCTTCAGGAAACAGCTCAAGACCTGGCTCTTCAAGCTGTAGCGGTTTCATCCCCCGCACCCCCAGCGCCTTGAAACCCTAGCGGGTGAGTAGCCCGCTATATAAGTTCCTTGATTGATTGATTGATTGCCACCACCGATAGGGTTGCTTCAGAAAATGCAGGACGCCATACAGCAGGTCGGGTAAGCATCCGCGGCTTCGCAGGGATTTGGCTAGACGGGCTCCTATGGAGGGTGGTTTGGGCGTCCCTGACCTTTTTCGTTACTTCCAAGCGACACAGCTTCGGTACCTCCTGGAGTGGAATCGTCCTGAGTCGGAAAAGCGGTGGCTTGTCCAGGACGGAGCGATGGCCCAAATGTTGCTCTGGAAGGTCTCCTTCCTGAAGCGTTCCGATAGACCGTCTTATCTCAAAAAGTCACCTATTACTCATTCGCTACTCAAGGTGTGGGACGCGTTAGCGGTCAACAGAGGCTTACTACTTTCCCCTCACCCATTACGCCCCTGTTTGACAACCCGGCGTTTCCCCCCGGGATGGAGCCTCACGCGTTTGGCCCATGGCGAGTCTCGGAATGCAAATCAGCGGGTCACCTCTTTGACCTGGAAGGCTTTATCCAGCTTGATACCTTGAAAGAGATGTACACTCTGTTAGCACCGCATCGGTTTCAGTATTTCAAGATTCGACATTGGGTAATGCAAAGAGACATGCTGCCCCACGTGAGCTGACGCCTCACAACGTATGAGAAATGGCTCATCACGAAAAAGACCGACAGGCAGGCGATTACAGATTCATATAAAATGACAAGCCCGCCCATATCTACCTTACGCTCTGCCGGCCAGAAGCGATGGGAATTGGAGATAGGACGGGCCCTCTCAGATAAAGAGTGGCGTGATATCTATCATAGAGCTCATCACACTGCCAGAAATGTGGCAAGTAGGGAGTCTGCGGTTAAGATCGCATACTACTGGTATCTGACACCGGCTAGGCTGCATCAGGGTAATCCGAATCGTAGCTCCGCATGCTGGAGGGGTTGCGGTAAAGTGGGGACGCTGGCTCACTTGCTGTGGGGCTGTGAGGAGGTAGCGGACTATTGGAAGAAAATACGAGATGACATTGACCTACATTTTGCGACAGAGATCCCCTGTTTCCTCGCCTATACATTACTGGGCCTCCCAAACGCCTTGATGTTTCCACTTAAATCGAATAGGGGGCGACAGATGGGATTAGCGGTAGGGGCGGCGGCACATCATATTCTATTGCTTTGGGGCACCACAAGGAGACCTACACACACGGGCTGGCTTCATAGGCTCTGGTATATTCTGTGTATGGAGCGGATCCAGGCGACATTAACTCAAGCCTCAGACTCCTTTACTACTGTTTGGCAGCCCTTCCTTGCATTGCTAGCTGGGGTGTTCAAGGAACTCACATGCCCGAAATACCTCAGGTTGCTGCGCCTCACATATGAGCCTGACAGGAAAGACGTCCCCCAAAGTTAGAGCCCACACCAGCACGATATCTATTCACCATCAAGAGGAGAGAGGCGACACACCGGAGGGGTGGGGTGGGGGGGAGTTGGGGGGGATACTGGGAGGGAGTTTGTTTGTTTATGGGGCATCAGGACGCACATCTGACCGAGGGCTTCCCACTACTTGCTATCATGGACGGTGTGTATCACCCGGAAGCTCGCATAACTCGCTCAATGGTGCAGGAGGGTGGTATAGCAATGGTTTACAGGGTTGCCCTCGGAGTCCTTATTTGTTATATTGTACTGTGTTTGATGCACTGGATATCAATAAAACAGATTTAAACCCCCCCCAAAAAAATCAGAAGGTAGGGCTTTTAGCACTGCAGCCTCACGCCTCTGGAACAAACTTCCACTTGATATTAGACAAATGGATGATCTTCTGCAGTTCAGAAAAAGGATAAAGACATGGCTTTATTCTCGAGTATGCCCTCTGACATCTTGTTAATTTCTTCCGTTGGTAACTGCATCTCATCTATATCTACGCTTAGCTAGACATTCGTATCACAGCGCCAGGGTACCCGAAGGGTGTTAGTTGCACTTTACAAGCTTTGATAATAATAGGCCTCGAGCACTTTCAGTTTACCGTGCTCCCCTTCCGCCTTACTAACCCCCCTCCGCTGGTGTTCACGAAAGTGATGGCGGTGGTCGCAGCTCATCTGCGCAGATCAAGGGTTCCAGTCTTCCCCTCTCTGGGCGACTGATTGTTGAAGGCAGTCTCGCCCCAGACAGTCATCTCCCACCTCCAGACTACGGGCTACCTCCTGCATTTGCTGGGGATCTCCATCAACGTGCCGAAGTCGCGCCTGATTCCCTCTAGAAGCTCCTCTTTATCAGAGCGGTTCTGGACTCGCTGCAGTTTTGGGTTTATCCTCCCGAGCAGCGAGTCCGGGATATTCAGGCTATGATTCCAATCTTTCAGCCTCTATCCCAGGTTTCGGTCAGGATGACCCTCTGGCTCCTGGGCCTGATTGCATCCTGCTAGTGGATCATGCCAGATGGCATATACGGGCTCTGCAGTGGGACCTGAAGTTCCAGTGGGCACAGCATCAGGGCAACCTGTCTGATCACGTCCAGATCTCGGAGGGCACTGCACAACAGTTACAGTGGTGGCTCACGAATCACGATTGGGTTAATGGCAGATCCCTCTTCCTTCCCCAATCGGAGCACACAGTTGTGACGGACGCGACCCTCTTGGGATGGGGCGGCCACATGGGAGAGGTGGAGATGAGAGGCCTCTGGTCTCCGACGGAGTCCGGGCTCCACATCAGCCTTCTGGAGCTTCGGGAGATCTGGCTTGCACTGAAGGCATTCCTTCCCTCTGTCCGGGGTAGAGTGGTGCAGGTGTTCACGGACAACACCACCGCCATGTGGTACTGCAACAAACAGGGCGGAGTGGGGTTGTGGACCTTATGTCGGGAAGCTCTGCGCCTCTGGACTGGGCTGAAACATCAGGGCATTTCCCCGGTGGTTCAACACCTGGCGGGTTCTCTAAACGCCTGGGCAGATAAACTCAGCTGCCGGTGCATGATGGATCACGAATGGCGTCTGAACTCGAACGTGGCGCAAGGTCTTTTTCAGCAATGGGGAGAACCTTGGTCAATGTCATCAGTTCTCCGCGTTAGAATTTCCAAGGCGGCACTCGATAAGCAATGCTTTTCGTCACGAGTGGAGTTGCGGTCTACTATACGCCTTTCCGAATATACCACTTCTACCAATAGTGCTGAAGAAGATCAAGATCAACCGGGCCAAAGTCATTCTTGTGGCTCAGGACTGGGCTCGAAGAGTATGGTATCCCGAGCTACTCAGCATGGCCATCGTTCCCCCGATCCGACTGCCTCTTCGGGAGGATCTTCTGTTGCAGCAACAGGGGATGATCCTCCACCGAACCTGTCTAGCCTCCACCTTCTGGTGTGGAGATTGAGCGGCGGCTGTTGACGTCTTTTGACCTGCTTCCCGAAGTTTGTAATGTAAACTTGGCACCCGGCGTCCCTCCACTAAGACGGTATACGCCTGCAGGTGGAATACGTTTGTGGCATGGTGTACAGCAAAGGCTGTGGATCACCTTTCTGACCCTCTTTCTGAGGTTCTTTTGTTCCTACTTTCTTTGGCCCAGCAGGGCACTGCTCTGGGCACTTTCAAGGGTTATCTCTTGGCCATTTCAGCCTTTTTACGGCTTTCAGATCAGCCTTCCCTTTTCAAGTTCCCTGTTGTAAGTAGATTCTTAAAAGGCATTACTCATCTTTTCCCTCCTGTTCCTTTCATAATGCGTCAGTGGGACTTGAACCTGGTTCTGACATATCTGATGTGTGCTCCCTTTGAGCCACTTCACAACTGTCCTCTTCGTCTTCTCACTCTAAAGACTGCTTTCCTGGTTGCCATCACCTCTGCCAGAAGAGTGAGTGAGGTCCAGGCTCTTTCTTCTAAACCTCCTTTTCTCTCTGTCCATCCGGACAAAGTTGGTCTAAGGACTCGTCCATCTTTTCTGCCAAAGGTTGTCACTGCCTTTCACATCGGGCAGACCATCACTTTGCCCACTTTCTTTCCGCCTCCGCATCCCTCGAATGATGAAGAAAGGCTCCACCGTTTGGACCCAAAACGTGCCCTCTCATTGTACCTGAACTGCACACAACAGTTCTGGGTGGATGACCAGCTCTTTCTTGGCTACGTGGGCGCCATGAAAGGTTGGGCCGTGCATAAGTGGACCATCTATCGGTGGGTCTTTCTGTGCATAAAGTCTTGTTAACCTTTGGCTTAAAAGGAGCCTCCGGTGGGGCTACGCCCCCATTCTACCAGGGCGACGGCAGCCACTACTGCTTTGGGATGGGGAGTTCCCTTGCATGACATCTGTCAGGTGGCTACATGGGCCTCGCAGCACACATTTACCAAGCATTACTGCCTGGACAGCCAAGTCCGGAGAGACTACTTCTTTGGCCGTTCTGTTCTCCAGGACTTTCTGGTGTGATCTTGGTTCACAGACCCACCACAGGGTTGGTATTGCTGGGGTATCTATTCTAAGGTAAGGAATCTATCACTACGTGTTTCTTTCAGATGCACAAGTTACTTACCTTCAGTAAGGATATATCTGTAAGAAACATTAGTAGTCATAGATTCCTTACCGCCCCACCCATCCTCCCTGTTCTGTGAACTGATTTCTAGGTTACGGTCATCCCTTTCAGAGCCCTAGTTTCAAGGCACCAGTGATCAGTATCTTGCATGGCTCTGAATTCCTGTCACGGAAAGTTGTGTACAGAACTGACGTCAGCGCGCGAGGGCGGCATCTAAGTAGCTGCAGCGACGTCATCTCGGCGACCAAAATGGACGCAGAGCCGCACAACGTCATCTTCCGATGCGCAGGGGTACTGCAGACGAAAATTTTCCAGATCCAGTCTGACGCCTGGGGGTAATTCTAAGGTAAGGAATCTATCACTACTAATGTTTCTTACAGATATATCGTTACCAAAGGTAAGTAACTTGTGTGTTTGGTAGTTCTGAGCCCTGGAGTGTACCATCTGGCCTGTTTGGAGGTTTTGTTGGCTTTTGCTGGTTTCATCGGGGTGACTCTGTCGGCGCATTTGGTACTCCAAGCAGTGAAGTTCTCGACATCCTGGTCAAGGTCAGCTGCGGTTTCGGGTTGTGTGGTGCTGAGGGCTTGCGTCCATTGGGTCTCAGTTACCTTGTCCCAACTTTGGTGGGTTTCGCTGGGGTGCTTGGGAATGGCGTGCTGGGCATCAGAGATAGCATAGTGAAGATTGGCTTGGACGGTCCAGGTGAGTTCTGTGACGTGGGTGAATTTGATTCTGTCGCCGGAGGTGAAGATGATGTCAAGTGTGTGTCTGGCTTTGTGCGTCGGTTCAGTGACCAGTTTAGTGAGGCCGATGTTTTTGAGGTTTTCCAGGAGGGAGGTGGAGGTGGCTTCGCTGGGGTCATCGACATGGAATTGAGATCCCCGAGTAGGTCCTCCTGGAGGGAATCGAAGGCAAAGGGGGTGATAAGCCTGGGGGTGGCGTTTCTGAATGCCGGTCTAGGTCAGTGGGGTCTGTAAGTGAGGGTGCCTTGTATCGTGGTTTTAGCATCTGTCTGAAGTCTGAAGTTGAGGTGTTACATGAAAGGCATTGGGTCGTCGTTGGTGATGGTGCATCGGATGGTTTCCTTGAAGATGATGGCGATTTCTCCCCTCGGTGTATCATCTTGTAGCCATCAGCGAAGGCGATGTCTGGGTTCAAAGAAGGGTTGAGCCACGTTTCAGTGATGATGGCTGTGTCAGGGTAGAGGGTGGTGATGGTGTCCCAGATTTCTGTGACGTGTTTGCAGACAGAGCAGGTGTAGAGCAGGATGCATTAGAGCTGTTCTGGGTTGTTCGTAGTCTTCTGTGCGGAGGAGGCGTTGGTGTCAGTGCAGACAGATGGTCCTGTTTAGCAGAAGAAGCAGCACTGGTAGCAGATGAAGGGTCATTTGGTTGATCTTGGGGAGGACATGAAGCGGCTGTTGTTGCGGTGTCCAAGGCCATGATCTCCTCTGTGGTGTATCAGTGGATGGTGGGAAGATCAGGTGTCCTAGTGCTGAGCACGGTCCAGACGCAGAAGGGCTTGCTTTTGGTGCACCTGCTGCGCATAGCAGCTGCTCGGCCGTGCTGTGGCCTCCTTTAAAAGTCATGGGAGCTGGAAGGGGCCGGCAGGGATGCATGAGGGCAGGAAAGGCACTGGTGGGAACAATAGACATTTGCAAGAAGCAATTGCGGGCAGTTGCTAGGCAACCCAGCAACAAGCACTCTCACAGCAACAAGTGGCAGGCAGGAGAGATGTGGCAGGGGAGCTGTGACTGGCCAAGAGTCAGGCACTGCTCACAGAGGCTGAGCTGCAGTCTCCATTAATAGTCCTGGGAGGTGGGAGAGGTTAGCAGGGAAGGCACAAGTGGTACTGGCTGGAAAAGTAGGCGTCAGCGAGATGCAATCAGCGATTGCGTGCGAGTGCTAGGCAACTTAGCTACAAGCACTCTCACTGCAACAAGTGGCAGGTAGGAGAGATGCAGTAGGGAAGCTGTGACCGGCCAAGAGGCCAACGTGCCTTTGTGAATTGTCCCCAAGTCCTCAGTGTCATTGTCCTTCTTTTTATCTGCTACAGAATAGTTGAGCGGGTGACACTGCAGAGATGTGTGACTCTCCACTGGCATCATGGAGATATGAGAAGATGATTCAGCTTTAAATCCTTTCAGGGTCCACAGAATAAGGACCATTAATATAAAATTACAAAAGAATGAGGTTTAAAGACCGCATTAATGTTGACTCTACATTCAATCAATGCATATCATCATTTTAATGAACCTTTGATCTAGAAAGACAACAAATTTAGTTAAAAACAGGTTCCTACAGTGGATGCTGTTATTCCACTGAGCCGCCTGACCTAAGCATTGATGTAAGACAACAACATCTCTTATTTGCTACGCTTAAGATCCGCAAGACTGTGGCAGTAGTACTTGTTCATAATTTTAGCCCTACTCTTGAGCCGGCCAATATTTGAAACGAAGACCTTGTGGATTCCACAGCTGTTGTTGCGTCTCCACCCTCTGTGTTACTGAACTCCTTTATGAAGATGACATTCACTCCCTTAGACATGTAGGTCCCTGTAGGAAGGTGGCCGTATTAGGAGCTCCTTTCATTCTGCCTTCTGAGCCAAGAAACCTACCTTCCACCATAGAGGTGTGTGATCAGGTCCCGTTGTCAACCCCGCCAGGATTGTACCCCCCTGAACCCTTACCGCTATCAGGGGTGTCACGCACAAACACTTTCCTCCAAACCCCTCGGGTCCGTAACATTGCCGGAGCGGTAACCATGACCCAAAGTCCCCCGCCCCTCTCTCTATTCCAGGAACCAATCAAAGACCAGCAAAAACCGGAAGCACTTCACCTCGACCCCGGAAGTTCCACCCCTAAGGTAGCGACAGAACAAGTGAAAAGCGGAAGCAACATCGAAGACGTCGTCGGAGCATTGTGGCAGGATACTCAGACTGGCCTAGGAGACGGAGAAGAGGAACAACCCGAAGAAGACGAGTGGTCGGAGGACTGGTGGAGTCCTTAAGGAGGAGGCTGAAGAGCGGCCGTGGCTCACTGGAGAGCTACGGCGGACCGCGTGAGTAGCCTAAACCTCCCCGTGAGCACGCTAGGTGCTCAGTGTACATATTTTGTATAGATCTCTCCTTTTTAGGCACCTATCACGTAGTAGAAGCACTGTGAATATCGTAAAGCACTTTCACCGTAAGAAGCCCGTCTTCCCGTCACGCTCACCCTGACACCCTTGCTATATTCTCGTTCTTTACCCTTCTTTCTTGTCCCTCTTCCCCGTACCTCCCTCCCTCACGACTCGTTCTCCTCTACCCCCTCACTTCCCGGTGTCGGTGGAAACATACGTACTGAGTCCCTGTTCGGACTAACGGTCCCTTGTTTCTCTTGTTGCCCTCCGAGGTATCTCCCCAGCAAAGAAGACAGAGCCCAGCCGTGGACCAATCCGAGTGGAGTCTAGCCGACCAAGAAGAACTACCCGACCCATCTGGAACACTCTGTACTAGCCCTTTCTTCGACTCTTGTAGATTCAATAAAACCTCGAAATAGCCCACTACCTACGGCCTCCTTGCCTGATTTTCCGGCCCGCTACACCCCCACGACGACAAGGTGGTAGAAGAAAACCAAGCCATATTTGAGACGGGTACGTTTTTTAGGTGCTTCAGGTTTTGTCCTTTGGTCAGTTGGAAAAAAATGTATTTTCACATTTGACCTCCAATGGATTTTTGATTGTGGACCCTCGGTCTTTGAACTTTAAGAAGGATGCCATTGAAGGGTCTCAGAAATGCTTCAAGGTATGACCTTTGGAAAGGCTTCTGTGATGCCTCACGGTTCAAACTTTAGAACCTTGCCCCAGTGAATACACTTAAAAGGCATTAGGTTTAGTGCTTTACTTAGGATGTTCTGGTGAGATGGATATGTAATTGTCTCAGGCTCGAGCGATGGAAATGGTACATTGGGTGAAGATGGAAAGGGGGTCTTTATAGTGCCTTGAGATTCATGCTTTGAAAGGGAGTAATTGACCGATATTGTGTGTGCATTGAGCTGTGACCTCTGTTAAAGATGTGCTCCTCTAATCCACCTTTGATCCACCTTTGAAAGGGTGCTATGGTGGGCCTTGGAAGTGCCTCTGGCTTAAAACTTTGGAAAGGCGCTATGGATCAATATTGGGCATGCTTCAGTGTTGTACCTTGGAAAATAGCAAGACGGACCTGCTTAATGAGTGTTAGTGGTGTATCAAGGGTCAACATGAACCCTATTATAAGAAAGGAAAATGGACCCCCACTCTGATTTAGTAAGCTTCAGTAAGCCCCTCAGGCCTACTAGTCCTGGTGCCTCTACACCGGCTGCACCGAGGATAGGTATGCCTGTGATCAATGTTCTTGCTATCCGTTGCGGCTCAACCCGAATAGCTATATGTAAAGCAGCCTAGCACTTATATACAACTGATAACTGAATAAAAAGCAAGGAGGGTGTTGGGCACTCCTCGGGGTTGGGGCTCTGTCACCCTTAGCTGTCTTCAGGGGTCCACCTTTGAAAGGCTGTGGGAAGGGCCTTGCCTTCTAAGTGCCCCCGGTTTCGAGTTTGGATAGTTGCTAGTAACGGAGTTCCTCATGCTTCGCCCTTGGTAAAAGAGGCCCTGGGCAAGCGTTAGAAGGGTAGCGTGATACTGAGCACAGAGTCCTTGAAGTGCAGAGGGCGAGCATGTTTTCTCACTTAAATGGAGCTTTATTTGAATTGAGGGCACTTCTGTTTGTCTTAAATCAAACCAAGCCACCTGACTGGCTAATTCTTCCTCGGGGACCAGGGGTATTCGTCTGTAATCATTGGCTTACGTCTCTCGGAAGCGGAACTAATGTCCTCCTCTGATGTGAGGGAGGTCAGTTGCAGCAGGCCCAGGGGGTGGGGGTGATACCTGGGAGCCTCCTGCGTGCAGCCCCCTGAGCGATCGGGCCGAGTCACTAGGGAGAAATCTCTGCCGACGGGAGTTTTTGATCAATCGGTGGCCAAAATCCAGTGTGCAGGGAAAGGTCAGGGAAAGAGTGCCCCATCCGCGCCTGCCTGACTGTCCCACCGTCCGTGGAATCCCTTTCATGTGCTGCGCCTCAGAGTCTAGGTGTCTGCAGCGTCATGTCAGTGTGGAAATAAATAAATAACATTTTTAAAAGTGTATTTAAATAAATATATATATATGTATAATATATCATATCATATCATATATCATATGTGCCAATACTCCCGAGTAAGGCGGTGACTCCTGATTTGATTTTTGGAACTAAAAATGTTTTGAAAATCTCTCCTTTTCCTCTTCTAAAGTGTTGGCATCACATGTGTTGGTGGGTGGTGTCTTTGGATTTTACAAATTATACATTGATATTGTTACAAAGCATATTATGATTTGTGACAACTGTCAGTCCTATGTTGTGCTGCAGTGTGCAATGCTTATGACATTTATAAGCAGTGCGATAAATGATGGCACAATTGCTATCCTGTACTAGACATCGCACTCACAGATGTGTGGCTGTTTTTTGTTTATGAAGGTGCAAACTCTCTGGCTCATCTCAAACATCGTTCTACTACTCTTTCCAAAGCACTACCCTATTTCTCACCATATACCTCTATCAATATATCCTCTACCTCCACTCTCTCATTTTTTATTATTTATCTCTTGCATTCCAAACCCCATACCACTACTATAATTCCCAAAATAACCCTTTCTAGACTTTTCCCTACTCTACCCCTCTTTGCATCATATCATATCTCTTTTACTATTCGGATCCCCCAAAACAAGCCTTTCTAAACCCTTCCCTCTGACTCTTCCCCCTCCACCTTCCTTTTACTAATCCCAAGCCTCCTCCTCCGGTTATGAGCTCCAAAACATCCCACCACTATCCTTTTCAATCCAAATAACAGACTTACATGTCCACCAATCAAATTAATTTCATATTTCACTTTGCTAATTCATCACTAACCTTTTATGGGTTCCGACGTAGCGTGCTACTCGCCAAAAAAGCGGCTGTATTGTTGGGATCACCAGTGGCTCTCCCACTGCCTCAGGTACGGTTTGAATCACATGTGGCTCTCCCACTGGCTGTAGCATAGTTGGAGTCATCATAAGTGGCTCTCCCACTGACCTGTGAAACTTTCCCACTGCTTCAAGTGTAGTTTGGAACATAGGTTGCTCTCCCACTGCCCAAGTGTAGCTAGGATCACTAGTGTCTGTCCACTGCAAGAAGCTCTCCTCCTGCCTCAGATGTAGTTGCAATCACAGGTTACTCTCCCACTGCATTATGTGAGTGGGCTCTTCCCCAGTTTCAAGTATAGTTGAGACTGTGGGAAAGCCACATAAGATCTTAAGTGTAGTTAGGGTCACTTGTGGCTCTGCCACTGCTTAAGGTGTATTTTCAGCTACAGGAGGTGCTCCCACGGCCTCAAATATAGGTGGGAGCACCAGTGGCCTCCCCCCCCTACTCCAACTAGTGTATTTGAGATCACATGCAGCTGTTTCAATCACTCTGGTGTGGTTAGGATCACTGTAGCCTCTGTCACTGCCTCACATGTAGTTGGAATGACAGGCTGCCCTCTCACTGTCTCTGATGTACTTGGCTCTTTCACTGCCTTTGGAGTAGTTGGGACCACAGGTGTCTTGCCGGCCAGACTCTTGTAACCATCGCACTGAAGAAGATGTGAGGGGTCTACAGATGGTTACCAGGGGACCTTGATCCACTGCAGCTTATCTTCCACTTTGACCTGTGTGTAGAGTCCCCTTTAGGCAGCAGAAACAATCTCTGGTTCTCATGTTTGTGGATCTCCCTCCTTCGGGTTCATCCACATCCAGATGCATACTCACCCTTTGGTGCATTTTTGCCCTTGGTTCTACTCCTTCCTGAGCACACACCGTCATTTGCTCCTTCCTTAAGTCACACATTCAGTTTTAAGTCATTAACGTGTGCCATGGACAAATGTCTTTTGCCCCCATGTAAGGCAGCATCTTCAAAAATAAACACTCATTATGTTATGTTATGTTATGTTAGATGTGCTTGTATAGCGCACGGCTGCCCCAGCCAAGGGGCGTCCCGGCGCTAGCTGCCTATGTCCAGGGGACAGCAAGATGGAATTGCAGGAGGTCCAGAGGTGTACACAACAAAACTAGTTAAAAAGGTAAGTTTTTATGGCTTTGCGAAAGGATAAAAGGTCATTCATTGCGCGGATGTGGGCTGGAAGTCCATTCCAAAGTTTGGCGGCTAAGTATCCAAACGAGCGGCCGCCCATTCTGGATAACTTGATGCGGGGGATAGTGACCAAGTTCTGACCTTCTGACCGAAGGGACCGCCTAGGGACATAGGGTGAGAGCAGAGGACATAACATAGGTGGAGAGCAGAGTTTCAAAATTTTAAAAGCAAGACAGAGAGTTTTAAAATGGATCCTCTTTTCAACAGGTAGCCAGTGTAGGTTCCTGAGGGTGGAGGAGACCGATTTGTGCCGGGGTAGCCCTGTAAGAGCTCTTGCAGCGGCGTTTTGGACTCTTTGTAGTCTCACTTTCTCAGCTACGTTAGTTCCCAGCAGAAGTGAACTAGCGTAGTCTAGCCGTGATAAAATAGCCGACTGTACTATCACTTGTCGGGTTTGGCGGTCGAAGAATTTTAAGATGGGCCGAAGGTTTCGAAGAATCCCAAAACATGTGGCAGCAACTATTTTTGTGTGGTGGGTAAAGTTCAGAGCAGAGTCCACCCAAACTCCTAGATTTTTTACCACCTTCTTGGGGGCAGGCGGTTGGTCTAAGGTTTCAGGCCACCAATTATTGCCCCAGACCGTAGTGTCTTTGCTTAGAAGCAGAACCTCTGTTTTACCGGCGTTTAATTGGAGGTAGTTTGCTGACATCCAGCTGGTGATGTCACTGAGAGTTTGCCTAAAGTTCATGGCACTAAGGCCATTATCGTCTTTTAGAGCCACCACCAGCTGGGTGTCGTCAGCATAGGACACCAATGTGAGTCCATATTTCCTAGCTACCTCTGCCAGTGGGAGGACATATACATTGAACAGGGTCGGGCTAAGAGCCGACCCCTGAGGAACTCCTTGTTCAACGGGACATTCCTTCGAGATGAAAGGTGGAGTAGAGACCCTAAAGGATCTGTCAGCAAGGAAGGCCCTGAACCAGTCAAGGGCCTGGTCTACAACTCCTACTTCCTCAAGTCTGGACAGCAGTACCTTGTGTGAAACTGTATCAAAGGCAGCACTGAGATCTAAAAGAATCAGTGCTGCCTTTCCTCCTGCGTCCAGTATGGTCCGAAGATGTTCAATGACGCTAAGGAGAGCAGTCTCGGTACTGTGCCCAGCTCGGAATCCATGTTGAGACCTATCTAGAATGGAGTTAGACATTAGGAAGTTGGTCAGAATGGAATTGACATAGGCTTCTGCCACCTTGGCAGGCCAGGGGAGCAGGGAAATGGGCCTGAAATTCTCCGGGAAGCCAGGGTCAAGTGAGGGTTTTTTTATAATAGGTGAGACCCATGCTTGTTTCCAGGTGGTGGGGATGTTGGCCGTAAGGAAAGACGAGTTGGTGATGGCTCTGAGCGGGCCCAGAACGTGCTCACCAGCTTCTCTGAAGAATTCAGGTTTTAAAGGATCGGCGGGAGAGCCGGAATTGATTTTGGCACAGATTTTCAAATAGTTGTCATGGCTAATGGGTGGAATAACAGAAAGTTTAGGTCCATGAGAATCGGCGATGGATAAATTATGGGGTACAGTTGTAAACGTGTTGTAGATTTTTTTAATTTTATCCATAAAGAAGGTGGCCAGATTTTCGCACAAGGCAGGGGAGGTATTGATGTTTTTTACAGTTTTTTTTGCACTCAGCTCTTTCATTATGCGAAAGATGGTTTTAGAGGCATTGTGACTGTTCTGAATTTCCGATGCATAGTATGCCGCCCTGGTCCTACATATGTTACGATGGTAGCTTTTTTGAAGCTGGCAGTAAATGCTTTTTAGCATGGGGTCGTAGTCCTTTCTCCATTTGCGTTCTGCTTTTTTAGCTCTTTCCTGAGCAAGGTGAGCTCATTATTAAACCAGGGGCTTGATTCATGGGCTCGTGGTTTAGTTAGTTTAGCTGGAATTAATGAGTTTTTGTTATCCGGTTGCAGAAACAGTCGTAGTCTAAATGGGGATCGTCGCTGGAAATGGAGGGGTCTGCAGTAAGGAGAGTGTGGAGGTCTTCCAAGCGGAGTTTTTTCCATGGTCTTTTCAAGACCTGGTGGGTGGAAATGGTAGAAAGGTCACTGCTAGCGGGTAAATCCATAGTTACTAGGTAGTGATCTGTCCAGGTCATGGGGATGGGAGAATGGACATTCAGGTTATCCAAGTTAGAGAAAACTGGGTCGAGAAGGTGCAGACCACTGTGTGTGGGACCCTTCACGAGTTGGCAGAGCTGTAAGGCAGCAAGGTCAGCAATCAGGGAGTTGACCTTGTTGTCTGTAACTGAGTCAAAATGGATGTTTAAGTCCCCAATGATGGAGAAATTGGCGGTTTTGATGACTAAGGAACAGACATTCTCCAAGAGGGACTTTATAAAGTTTGCATCCGCGCCCGGGGGTCTGTAGATCAGGAGACCCGTAAGGGTGAGTTGGGGGTTAACTTTGATATGATACTGAGCACTTTCACAGTCCTCTATTACTAAGTTAGTAAAGGTGCACGTAAGATGGCTTTTAGCAATCATTGCTATCCCACCTCCTCTGGAATGTCTATTTAGGGTGTACGCGGTATAACCCTTAGGGGTTGCTAAGTTTATAATGGAGTCCATGTCCTCCTTCAACCATGTTTCTGTAACAAATAGAACGTCACAGGTTTGGTTGGATAGCAACTCGAAGATTTCTAGATGGTGTTTTGGAAGGGACCTGACATTCAAAAGGCCTAGTCTAAGAGTTGCAGGGGGGGATTTGATGCACGACGGTGGAAGTGTGAGTATAGGCACATGGAATCCACACGGGCACACGGCGAGGGAGTTATTGCAGTTAAGGCTGAATTTAGTACAGTGTACATGTCTTTGGTTCAGAGACAGTAGCTCATTTTTAGAGTATCTATAGTAACCTTCCTTAATGTCTCCTTGGGCTTGGGGCGACGTCCTGGCGCGGACGGGCGCAGACGGGCTAGTCTTTGGCATGTCTTCGGCGTGCTGAAGGTGTGCCCGCTGCGCTCGACCGCTGCGCTTTCGAGGAGTGTGCATGGTGAAGAGGACGAGGAGTGGGCGTGGCTACATGGGAGGGGTGTGGCCCAGAGTCACGTGGGTGGTGGTGTTCAGTGAGGGAAATTGAACTTCCCACTTGAAGCGATTACTGCAGTTGACTGATGCGCCCACTTAGTCACTCATTACCCTCCTAAGTCGAAGCTCTATGGCTGATCATAGATCACAGACTAAATGGAATGTCCATTTAAACATCAGCAATATGAACACCCCCCTGTCTTTAATGTGCATTTCACAATAAAAAGTAGAAATTACTCAAGATCATACTTCCAAACTGTCCCACAACCATTAATTAGGACATTTAATCACAGAATTGAAGCACAGGGAGACGCTATGAGTAAGAACATGCCCACAGAGGATCAATCGGTTTTTGTTGTAAAAGCTAAAGGACAGACTGGTATTGTAACTCAAAGGCAGCGCCATGGTTGCCTTTGGATTACAACACACAAGACGTGGCTAACATTGGCTCTTCTTGACAAGGAACAGTGAACACTTCAACCACAGGAGATCTTCAGTGGACTCTAGGAGAGTAGGACAACGTTTCTTTCTTAACAGTGATATAAGACCACTGCATCTTTTAATAGTAGGACAGAGCAGCTAGAAACAAATTTACAAAGGACCACTGGGGAAAATATAGGCAAATTGCTGCCGTGTCTCTACCTGCAAGGGGCTTCTGACCATTGAAGGGGGAGTTAATGTATTAGCAGAGAAATGCAGTATATAGGTTTGTCAGTGACTGGCACAGGAGGTTGATGATTGTACATGGCTAAAGGTTGAGTTAGCGTGGACGTGCTACATTCTGACTTGCTTCTGGATGGAAATAAGAAAGTAATTAAAATTGTAGCAGTGACCACTCTGTTAAAGAAAGCCGCTTTGTACCTGACTGACTCCATCTTATAATCCTTCTTCTGGCAATGATCAAAGTATCGAAAACGATGCTATTAGACACTTCATGGACTTCCTAAAAAATTGGGAAGCCTAGACACCTGGCAGTTGTGCTGTCGTCCCAGTCATTTAACCGAATCTGTTTGGATCATATAATGATCACTGGACTAGAAAATGGCTATCACTGATGCGGCTGGAGAGATTATGTTGGGTTTCGGATCTCCCTACGACATGGTGTACCATAAAAGAGGATATAGTCTCACTGAAAAAACAAGAAACCAAATCAAAGGCTCGTGTGTACACCTGCTATAGCTGCTGACGAAAATCCTACATTTCCTGCCTAAAGTACGCCAGGTATCAATTACAACGTCCTGCATACACTCCAGACTGCACTGCTGCAGTAGTCCTTTTTCGGGCTACACATCTACATTTTAACTGCCCTGCACTGCATTTGGAGCTTTGCTGCGAGGGTTTTTAAAAACCCAAGCACATTTCATCATGTGGCAGCAAGACACCGGCTATTGCATTGGCTTTCAAAGAATCCGTAAAAAATGTCTTGCTTTTGACACACAAAATATTGTATGTTTAGGAAAACTCTGAGTTCACTGACCTCAGCCGCTACACTTCTGGCAGTCCCAGACACACAACATTCTCTAACTCTTGCTCTGCAACCCCAGGACCAGGAGAGAGCTAAGGCGGTTGCTTATTTCGGTGTCTTGATCTTAGGTGCTAAAGAATAATATACTGATTGAGCTTGGGAAAACTCTAAACTATCTCTGTTTTATAAAGGCCATTACAGCTTTCATGTTCTGGTAACTTGTGAGTTTTTGTCGGCCTTTGTGCTATCTGTTCAGTTGCATGCTTCCTTGTTTTCCTGCACTTTAGTTTTGCTGCATTGCCATGAAGCCCTACAATATTCAACTGCTTTGTAAATAAAGATTGTAGGAAAAGGAGTGAGCTGAGAGAACATGAAAGGACCTTAGACCGGACATGCCTTTGATTTGAAAGGTGGTCTCATCATTTATGTGGACGGAGGGAGTGAATGTGAAATATGGCGGACTTAGGGAGAAAAGGGAGACTAAACGGGGACCTTTGCAAGGGTTGAGGTGGTGTAGCCAGTGTATGTTAGAGTAATCACAGGAACTTGACAATCCTACAGGAGCTAAACCAAGAATATATTTAATCTGGTAATTTAGGTGGGCCACGTTGTGGGTGCATGGACAACCCCTCTTGAGAATTTTCTAGTTCTCTGCATCACCATAATATAGGCTCCCAGATCTTCAGGGGTAATGGGTTTTCTAAGTTTCACCATGCCCCGCCTGTAAGTCTCCTTTGTCCTAAGTTCATACCTCCTAGACCAGCGGTCTCTAGGATGGCACTCAAATGAGTTATTCGGCCTCCAGTTAGTTGACCTCCTTATAATGCTCATGCTCAGGCGTTGTTGTTTCTAAGCCTGTTTCACTAATGGCATATCTATTCCTGGATCACCACTCCCAGGTCCCCAAAAACTATAATGAGCAAAAATACATAAAGGTCTCCAGAATGGGTAACCAGAGATATGGATTTTTTCTGTTTTAAGACAAAAAGTGCCTAGAATAAGTCAAGCACTAATGGAAAACAACAATTTTTGGAGGACCAGGACCTAAGCGCGATTCCAGGTCAACTGCGATAGAGTGCGGAGTTTGGCTACAGCAAGTGCTTTGTCCCATTCAGAGGTTTTGCCTTTAGACCAAAGACCCAATTTCCAGTTTGGCGAATGGGTTACTCTGTCACAAACATGGTGGATATCCCGTCCACCTCATTGCATGTGCATTATATCCTAATGTGCTTAAAATTAAGTGGACAAGATATCTGTCATGTTTGTGACATAGTGCCCGTCTCCCATACTCTAAATTAGGCTCTTATGAGCACATGTATCAAGCCTTTTTGTGTTCGCAAACGGGCAGATTTGCAGAAACTGCCCGTTTGTAAACTCAAAAATTGCTTTTCCGATGTAGCAAACCCAATTTTGCAATTCGGTAACGTGTTACCGAATGGCAAAATGGGTTTTTGTATCTGTATTAGGAAGAGGTGTGTTTAGGGCGTCCATTCCAAATACTGAATCGCATTGTTTGTATGAATGTTTTGTGACCACAATTGTAGTCGCAAAACATTCACATTTTACCACCTACTTCAAGTAGGTGGTAACCCATTCGCAAATGGGAAGGAGTCCCCACGGGACCCCTTCCCTTTTGTGAATGTTTGTAAAACCATTTTAAAAGCAGGCAATGGTCCCACGGACCACAGCCTGCTCTTAAAAAATTAGAAGAAAACTTTATCTTTTTCTTTTTGTAAAGGATCTTGTTTTCCTTTAAGAGAAATGGACTGCTTTACAACAACAAAAAGAATGCTTTATTTAAAAGCAATCATAGACATTGTGGACTGCTGATCCCAGCAGGCCACCTTCCCTGTGATATCTGCGTATCATAGGGGGTCGCAAATTGCGACCTACCTCATTAATATTCATGAGGTAGGTCATTTGCAACCTCCTAGGAATCGCAAATGGTGTACTATACACCTTCATGCATTGAATTTTGCGATTCCCTAATTGCGAATCCTTGTGACTGATAATTTAACACAAATTTTGCCACACCACTTCGCCACATCTTCCTGCCTCTTCTCAAAGTTCTAGCGAACGATGTGGTGCGATTTATCACCCCATTTCCCAGTCGCACAGCCATAGTTGCATATTCATGCTCCAATGAAAACTTTCTTCTCACACTTCCACATGAGAATCAGTTACAGACTTCACTTACCATCAAGTCGTTGCCCATCTCTTCTACCCATTCTTCCTTTTGTACACAACCACCAGTGATAGAACAAACTTTCGCATCACCTTCTTTCCACTGAGTGTCAAAATCTTCTTCCTCATTACTGTCGACATCAGCCATTCTGGAAAGACAATCCCCTACCTTGTTGACAACTTCTTGAATGTATGTAACAGAAAAATTATAGTCCTGCAAACTCACTATCTCCTTGCGTATGCAAAAGGAAACACAATTCAGTCCATTATGGCAAAAACTTGCAGTGGTTTATGATCTGAGTTTACTTCAAATTCTTCACCACACAAACATAGTTACATGTTTTAAAAGCCCAAAACACTACTAGTGCTTCCTTTTCAATAGTGGAATATGTGCTTTTTGCATTTCTCGATTCTCTAGAAGCAAACGCCAAGGTAACTTCATTACTATCCTATTGTTGTTTCATCGCAGCCCCCAGTTCTTTATCACTGGCATCAGTCACAACATGGAACTCCAGGAATACAGCTTTATAAATGCTTTGAGCACCAACCAGACACCTTTTAATATCCTGAAACTCTTTTTTATAATCATCATTGCACAAAAATAACACTTATCCAGTATTGGGGTATCTTTCATAGATTCACATGCCTGAATCATTCCCCGTCGTCGAGGCGGGAGTCCCACGGTAAATAAAAAAGCAGTGCCAAAAGCACTTTGCAGTAGTAGGCCCTAGAAAAAAGGCCTGAGGCCTATATTATAGTAGCCTATCTACCTCCTTATGCTAAAAGACCCAAAGTCTTTGCTCCAACCAATCAGCTCACAGCACCCTCTAGAACCTTCCCTGCAGAGCCAGCTCTCCTCAGATTTTCACCGCACGTCGTGTGGAAGGGAGTCTCCCTGAGTCTTGACTCAGTTTTTTCTTCAGAGCTTCAAGATGTCTGACAAGAAGGCCTTGTTCAGACCCTGCAGAACATGTGAGAAGAAGAGGGTCCATGTGGATGACTTACACAAGGACTGCATTTATTGCCTATATCCCAAGCATGAGGCAAAGACCTGTAAGATCTGTGTTACCTTCCCTGCCAAGACCTTAAGGGATAGGGAGGCCAGAGTCCTTTTGTGGCTTAAATCCTCTTCCAAGGATGATGATGACAGAGCCTCTACCTCTAGCAAGAGGGCGAGGTCTCAAGAGGATAAGATAAGTGAGGGGAGAAAGCATGTTAAGGCCTCCCACTCTACTTCAGGCTCTTCACAGAGATCCAAACATTCTGTCTCTGGAGCCTAAGCCACCAACGATCCGGCAAAGAAAACAGTGAGTAAGACTTCTACTGTCTCCTCTCCAGTTACCACTGTCTCCACTTCAACCTCTTCTTCTATGGATATGATATCCACTACGTCTATCACTACACCTATTGTGTCTACTAAAATCAGTATCGTGACAAAAAGAACTCTCGTAGACGACTCGTCGACGAAGACGTCGTCATCATCAAAAAACTCGTCATCTAAGAAGAGCCCGTCGACGAAGTCGGCGACGCCGCCGTCGACGACTGCCTCGTCGACGAAGAAAGCATCAACGTCTATCCCGTCGACGACGAGCCCGTCATTGGTTGCCTCGTCGACGACCGTCCCGTCGACGGTGGCCCCATCGACGACGAGTCCATCGACGATTGTCCCGTCGACGTCCAGCCCGTCGACGACAGCCCCGTCGACGGCAAGCCTATCGTCGACGATGCCCTCGTCGTCGATCTCGTCGACGATAAATCCGTCGACGACGACATCTTTTCAACAAATGGATGCGCCTTGGTCTCCGGGGTCATCAAGGTCGATGGAACCAGCTTTATTAAGACCTGCCACTGGGAATCAGGCCTTTTGTACGCCAATAGCGACAAAAAACTTTCAACTAGTGTCTTTTAAGAGGCAACAAGGTTCATACATATCTCCACTTATGCCTTCTCATCTTCTGGAAACCTATGCGGACGATGAAGAAGATGACTATGAGGATGATGATGATGAGGGTGCTTTTGGTGTGGCACGTCATCCATCCGAGCTTGTCATCAAGTGCCAAGATGATGATGAGGAGGATTCATACGCTGAGCACTATTACCAAGGGGATATCATAGTGCCTCATTCATTGGATCATCAGAGAAGGCCTAGAGTCCCGGAAGTCACTCAGTTGCCGCCTAATTTGATACAGGATTTACAGGCTATGCTGGCGGATTACAAACAGCGTTTTCCTCCGCAAGTACCTCAATCTGACACGGTAGCTCCTCCTCGGCAACAGCCACCGGCTTCTCCAATTGTGGACACTACGCAACCGGTCTTGCCTCCACAACCTCTGGATTCATCATCAGAAGAGGAGGTAGAAGATGGAGAGTTGCCTAACATTCCTTCATCGGACCCATGGGATGAATATGTTATACCCATGCCGTCCCCTCCGACTCCACAACCTTCAGATTCACCGCCTGAAGATGTAGGTGGTTTTCACAACCTGATGCAGAGGGCATCAACCAGGTTTAAGCTCCCTGTTACAGTGGAGCAAACGGAGTGTTTTCTCCATGACTTTAAAGAGGAAACAAGGAAGATATCTAGAGCCATTCCCATAATTGAGTTTATTTGGAAGGAAGGCATAAAGATAATGGAAAACCCTGCATCTGTGCCTGCTGTGTTACCCAGAATAGAAAAGAAATATCGTGCCCCGCTTTCTAGTCCGGCGTGTCTTATTGGCCATCCACGCCCGGATTCGGTAATCTCTCAAGCGGCGCAGCAAAGGTCAAAGAACCCAGCTACCCCTATTTCTACTCCACCAGATAAAGAGGGACGAAGATTAGACCTTATTGGGAAGAAGTTCTCCACTATGGCTGCAGCATCCATCAGGATAGCAAATTCAATGGCGATTATTGGACGCTACGATCGCCAAATGTGGTCGGAGATGGCTAGATTCATAGAGCTATTGCCAGAGGACTCAAGGCAAGAAGCCAGGAAAGTTTTAATGGAAGGAGAGCGGGCAGCGGAAGAATCCATCGACTGCGCTCTAGATATGGCGAATACGAACTTCAGGCAGTTGGCTGGAGCAGCCGTCCTGAGACGTCAAGGGTGGTTAAAAGCCACTACGTTTCGTCCGGAGGTTCAGTTGAAAATTCTGGACATGGCTTATGACGGAAAGTCTCTCTTTGGAAAACATGTCGATGAGGCTCTCCAGACGATTAAAACTGACACGGATACCGCAAAGTCGCTAGGATCCTTACAATATAAAAGAGGTGCGTTCAGAGGAGCTAGAGGACGAGGTTATTCTTCCAGGGGAAGTTATTACCAACAAGGCAGACAGTATCAACCACAATACCGTCAAAACTACCAGTCTGCTTACAGACAATCTGGATCGGCTGGTTTCTCTCGTCAAGGAGGAAGAAGGCGCGCAAACAACCAAGGACGAGACAGTCACAAGAAACAGTGAGAGCAATTGGGCGCCACCTCCAACCCCTTACCTTCCCGTGGGCGCGAAAATATCTGCTTTTCAACAACAATGGCAGAATATAACATCGGATCGGTGGGTGTTAGACTTGATCCAACATGGTCACACCCTAGAGTTCATCACCAAACCTCCACCAACTCCGCCCAGGGGCCCCCCTCCCCCTCGTCTTCACCTATTGTTCAAGGAGGTTCAAGCTATGCTACTCAAGAACGCAGTAGAGAAGGTTCCAATCCATCAGAGAGGGACGGGTTTCTATTCCCGTTTTTTCCTCATAAAAAAGAAAACCGGGGAATGGCGACCGGTCCTAGACCTGCGCAATCTGAACAAATATCTCAAGAAGCAGGGATTTCGAATGGTCACCCTCTCGGACATTCTCAGTTGCCTCAACGAGGGAGATTACATGGCCTCCTTGGACATGGAAGACGCATACTTCCACATCCCAATCCACCCAAACCATCGGAAGTACCTCCGTTTCACTGTGGCAGGCGCCCATTATCAATTCAAAGTTCTCCCATTCGGCCTCAAGTCGGCCCCAAGGATTTTCACGAAGTGCCTGGCCCCGGTGGCAGCAGCTCTTCGGGCAGCAAAAGTGCAGGTCTTCCCGTATTTGGACGACTGGCTAGTCAAAGGTCCATCAGAAGCCAAAGTGAGAGCCGACATTACGGCATGCTGCAATCTCTTCGCATCGCTAGGCCTCACAATCAACAAAACCAAGTCTCATATGCATCCGGAACAAAGCCTGTTGTTCCTAGGAGCTTGCCTAGACACGGTGGAATGCAAGGCATCCTTGTCTCGAGAGAGACAACTCCGTCTGCAGGCGTTAGCCAGAAAGCTGGCAAGAAGAAAGTCACTTTCAGTTCGCCTATATGCATCACTTCTGGGGATGTGTTCTTCAGCCATCAACCTCATTCCATTGGTGCGTCTAAAGATGCGACCGCTGCAAGAGGAGCTAAACTGTCAATGGCATCAAGCGACAGGTTCATTCGAGGACACCATCACAGTCACCAACAGGATGGTACACGCACTCCAATGGTGGTCTCAGATCAGCAATCTGGAGCAGGGGCTTCCATTCTTGCAGAATCCTCCGGATTTTATTCTTACAACGGATGCGTCCATGGAGGGTTGGGGTGGTCACCTCCAGGAACTGCAAGTGCAGGGACGATGGTCTCAGCAAGACAAGAGATGCCACATCAACAGCCTAGAGCTGAAAGCCATTTGTCTGTCTCTTCAAGCGTTCCTCCCCAGGATAGTGGGATCCTCGGTCTTAGTCAGAACGGACAACACCACAAGCATGTTTTATATCAACAAGCAGGGAGGAACGAGATCGGCAACACTATCCAAACAAGCCCAAGAGCTATGGAGGTGGTTAACAGTTCACAACATAACCCTCAAAGTGGAGCATGTCAGAGGCCTCTACAACACCTTGGCAGACAAACTGAGCAGAACTTTGTCAGAGTGCCACGAGTGGGAACTGGACAACGGCCAGTTGAACTATGTGTTTCAGAGATGGGGCAAACCCAGGTTGGACCTATTTGCGACCCAACAGAACAAGAAATGCCGGTACTACGCCAGCAGGTATCCTCAACAGGGGTCAAGGGGGAATGCCCTTTCGATGCGATGGTCAGGGACATATGCATACGCTTTCCCTCCGATCCCTCTGATTCCACGAGTGGTGCGCAAAATGAAAGTGGAGAGTTGTCGCCTTCTCCTCATTGCTCCCAAGTGGCCTCGCCAGTATTGGTTTCAGGAACTCATGCTACTTTCTCAGGAGCCACCGATCAAGCTGCGGGTAGTTCCGAAGCTACTATCACGCAACGAGGGTCAGGTACTTCACCCAGATCCTCAATCACTGAAATTGCACGCATGGCTCCTAACTTCTTAGAATTTGTGCATCTTCAAATTCCTCAAGAATGCCGGGACATTCTAGAGAAGGCAAGAGCCCAGAGTACATTAAAGACTTATCGTCTCAAGTGGAAGCGTTTTTGCGCATGGTGCATCTCTAGTGCTTTGCACCCTATAGAGGCACCGGCAGAAAAGATATTGCCCTATTTATTACACTTAGCGCAATCTGGCCTTTCTTTTTCATCAATAAAGGTCCACTTAGCGGCTTTATCCAGGTACAGAAAGAGGACCAATGCTCAGTCACTCTGCTCTTCATCGCTAATCAAGCAATTTATGAGAGGTCTGTTCCGGGCTTATCCACCAGTCAAGCCCTCACCACCGGAATGGGAGCTCAACACGGTTCTATCACAACTGATGAAACATCCGTTCGAGCCTATCCATAGAGCCGACCTCAAGTTCTTAACATGGAAGGTTGCTTTATTATTGGCGCTAACTTCCGCAAGAAGAGTGGGAGAAATTCAAGCTTTCACTATAAAGGAGCCCTTTTTGCATTTCTCCCAGGACTATGTCACTTTACGAACAAATCCAACATTCATACCGAAAGTGCCTTCCCAGTTTCATTTAAATGAACCTGTAAAGCTGAAAGTTTTCTTTCCAAACCCGTCAACCCCGGCTGAAAAGACATTGCATTCTTTAGACATCAAGAGATGCTTAAAATTCTATCTTCAGAGAACCAAAACTTTGAGAAGATCAGATCAATTGTTTGTGGCTTATGGTCAAAATACTTTGGGGAAAGCGGTCACTAAAGCCACAATTTCCAGATGGATCGCATCCGCGATTCAATTCTGCCACGTCAAGGCTAATCGACCATTGACAAGGTCTGTTCGATCTCACTCCACAAGAGCTGTAGCAGCGTCTGCGGCTTTATTTGCAGGAGTGACGCTTGAGAACATTTGCCGTGCTGCGACATGGAAGAATGTCCACACGTTTACAAGACACTACTGCCTACAATCAGCAAATCAGGATGATGCGGCAGTAGGTCAAGCTGTTTTACGTCACCTGTTTCCATAAGGAGTATGTTCAGGTACTGATGTTCACTTATTTCATTTAAAGTATATGTTATGTTATGTTATGTTATGTTATGTTATGTGGTTTTTATTAGGCGCACAGATGCTCCAGCTAAGGAGCGTATATGCTTTTATTAGATTGTATTTATATATATATGAAAGCATTTAACATGTTGTGTTTTTGTTGTATGATGCCTAAGATTTCTTTCCAGAAAGAAAATGAGTAATGTCAATGTTGAACTTGAACGTGATGTAGTAATGGTTCAATCTCTAAGCGTTTGTTGGTTGTTGACGATACACTCATGGGGGTGCACTGCAATAAGTCTCCCACCATCCGCAACCGACTTTGCCTGGCTTACTGCTTGCTATTCTGATTCAGGCATGTGAATCTATGAAAGATACCCCAATACTGGATAAGAAAACAAGTTACTTACCTGTAACTTCAGTTATCCAGTATTGGTATCTTTCATAGATTCACATGCAACCCACCCTCCTCCCCGGAGAGTCAGTTCTCTTAGTTTGGGATACTTGTTCCCACTTGTGCTACGAAAATCTGAGGAGAGCTGGCTCTGCAGGGAAGGTTCTAGAGGGTGCTGTGAGCTGATTGGTTGGAGCAAAGACTTTGGGTCTTTTAGCATAAGGAGGTAGATAGGCTACTATAATATAGGCCTCAGGCCTTTTTTCTAGGGCCTACTACTGCAAAGTGCTTTTGGCACTGCTTTTTTATTTACCGTGGGACTCCCGCCTCGACGACGGGGAATGATTCAGGCATGTGAATCTATGAAAGATACCAATACTGGATAACTGAAGTTACAGGTAAGTAACTTGTTTTCTTCCTTCCTAAACAATTTCCGAACTGCACCTGACCTACTAGCAAAATTGGGAACAAAACGTGAATAGAACTCTGCCAATCCTAAAAATGCTTGTACTTCTTTTTCTTGGGGGACTAGAAAAATTGAGGATCGTTATTACATCTTTTGGACACACACCTTCAGCCGAAATCAAGCAACCTAAATACATAAGTACTGAACAACAGAATTAGCCTTTTTTAACCTTTAGACGGATATATTTGTCCGTAAAGACTCCTAAAAATTCTGGTCTATTCCTAAATGTTGTTCTGTGATGTTGCCAAAAACAAAACATCATTCTGAAAGAATTTAACCCCTGGAAGATCCCCATAAATATTTGTCATGAGCCTCTGAAACACAGATGCTGCAGAACGAAATCCAAATGTCATACTTTTAAATCTATAACTCTCTAATGGTATGATAAACGAGGTTGTATTCTTTGAGCCTTCACTGCACCAATCCTATTAATATATTGACATCAGATTTAATGTGGTGAATAATTTTGCACTCACTGGTATCCTCACCATTTCAATGATTTTAGGTACCTATTCTATTGTGATTGTGCTTTGCTCGCGTAAGTTCAGATCTCATCCTTGTTTCCAAATGTGAAAGTCTATCCATAGGTAATGATAACACAGGATAATCCAAGGTATATGTTTTCTATTATTTATTCCACAAAGAAACACGAGCCACCTTCACAAAAGCGTGCTCCCTCTAATTGTGCAATCAACACCTCCAGTCAATTCAATACCAAACATTCCAGGATAGAATGTACTGGCGAAGGGATGCAAGTCTGTCCCATAGTATGCTAAGCAAATCCACTACATCAAGATGCCACACCCACCCTGGCATCACCAAGTCAAAAAAGGCATTGCTAAATCTGCCCTTTGTTCTTCCAACTGTTCCTGTCCACTCTCAGCTAGTTAAACCCTGGTAAATGATCATTGCCCAGAGGTAAGTCATTGTCCTCTGAACCAGAGTTGTTACCTCTCTCAGCCGAAGATGTATATTCCAGCTCTGGAATTGTGATAAATCCAGAACTGGTTTTTCCTCCTACTGTGACTGGAAATGTGCTGTCTAGAAGTGTCCTAGAAATGAATAGAAGCCCACTCTGGCATCTCCAATCCAAAAGAAGTAGTGCTAAATCTGCTGTTTGTTCTTCCTATGGTTGCTGCCCGCTCCAAGACAGCGAATCCATGCTAAGTGGTCAGAAGTCAATAACACTGGACTTTTCTAGGCTCAGATGCAGGCCATTATTCTCTGACTCAGATCCTTCAACTTTCCCAACCAAGGGTATATATTCAAACCCTGGATGTGTGATGAGCAGCAGAACTGGCTCAGACAGCCTAAACATTTTTACAAAGTTACTTTTCTTCTAATGTTATCAAAAATCTAACTTCTCTGGTATGTCAGATTATAAAAACTAACAGAAAATAATCTTGAAGCATTTTTCTTGTCCTTTCCTAAACAGGAAATACAAATTTTAAATCCCACTTGAGAATGTTCGGGAAAAGTCTACCCTGACCTACATATTGAAATCGCTTTTGGGGTTTACTTCACTTTGAGGGCACACTAATCCCAATATGTATTGTACCCTATTTTCATATATTGTATATTATCTCCCTGCCATGTGGACTTACAAAGCAATTTTAAGGGTGACCGAAATGTATAAAAATAGGCTTTGTCTGCATGGCTAAGGCATTGTTTCCTGCCATGTGTCCTTTCAGAGCATTTAACCTGCAGCTTAGCCAGAACAAAGTGGTGCTCCTGACAAAAATATAGAGCTGGTGTAACGACACAATGCAGCGTGCATATGACATTTATCTTTCCTTTCCTAGGTCCACTTAAGGCACCATTTACAGTGGCTATAGAGAAGTCAAATAGGTTGTTCCAATCTGCAGCACACGATTTAGTGGGGAAAGGCAGGCGTATTACTACAGTGTGGCAGTGGTAAAGTGAACAGCGGCCTAAAGCAGGCAAACATATGGTCCATAAAAAGTTGAAAAATTAGGGGTGAGCATGCAGGAAAGGTGGATTTTTTCCTTTTCATCTTATTCATGCTGTAATTTGGTTAACAGTAGGGATCTCATTCTTAGCAGTTTGGCTGGGGCTAAATCAAATTGAATCCTTCGAAAACTCCGAGAGGCAAAGTATAAAAATCAAGTTCCTTATTTAGGGTTTAGCAGACAGGATGCACAGTCAAAACATATCTAGAAGCCTGTGCACCATATTACAAGTGTCATAGACTTTAATGCACTTGCACCATAGGGGTAAGGGTTATCTGCCACAATTGGGACAGCGTATCCCATTGGTTAGACTCTAAATAGGGCCCCAAATCTTTTCACCTGAGGGATGAACTGTATTCTTTTATAGAGTCCGTGCATTTGGTGCCTCTGCTTTGCATACTTCCTGCTATGCAAGATGGGCAAAGACATCCGTGCTGAAGCAGATGGTGCACAGTGGCAGTCTATTGGGGGGTGGGGGGAGGCGAGCACAAATAAATAAATGTAAAATGAAATGAAACACTTACCGAGACGAACCGGCACCAGGAGACTCCCTTGACCAATCCTGGAGCTGCTTTCAGATCATGAGAGCAGCGCCCTGATTGGAGGGAGCTGCCTCACTCTGTGCTCCACAGCCCTCTGGAGGCCCGCACTTGCCCTAACTCAGCTGGGTTAGAGATGTTTAAAGTGTGCACGTGTGGCTGGGGGATGAAAAATAAAATGGTAATGAATTGCCATTTTATTTTTCATCTCTGGGTCTTTGGGAGTAATTTAAGTGGGACGACGCCCCTCCGATCCAACGGAGGAGCTGGCACTGCACAGTGAGCTACACTAGACAACTGGTCAAACCCTGGTGCTGGGTCACAGTCTCTGCTGGTTCAATAATTAATTACTAACCTCTCTGTCCACTCCTAAGTGCACCTTGAATAATAGTAGCACTCACCGCTATTTCAGAGTTTAAATAATTGTCTAGAAACTCTTTTTGAGTTTTAATCTTTTACATGACGTGTAAGACGAAAATTACATTTCACTTATACACTATGGGGACTGATCTATTTTCTTTGAATGACTATTACTTCCCCATCACTGTGGTGGGTTTATGAGTGAATCGACTAAACCAATGGTCTCTACTAGTTTCGCTGTTTCGCTTTCACACTCATCTAACACCTTACTTTCTGTCACACCTGAGCCATCCTGTCATCTACTGTAGGCAAAAAGTGTAATGACTCTGTTATGGCAATGCTACTTAATTGGTAAAATTGTGAAAGTTATCATACGAGGGACAGAGTTTGATTCACTGAAACCTATTTGAGGTTTCTAGAACCTGGGACCCTTTAGAGGATAGCCTGAAGGAGGCCACAGGTAACTCAAAACATGTTGAACCAGGGGCTATCTACAAGGGTCACCTGAAGCATCTGAGCTTCCTCATCTCCAATCCTTCTCTGCTTGATCTCCTGTCTTCTCAATCCTCTTCTCCACAGTGCCTCACACACTCCTCTCAGCACAGGCATACCATAAATGACATCAGAAGTGCTTCACCTCTCAAAAGCTCTAGAGCCATTTCCACAATATCAATCACAAAGACATCGTACAATCAAATAAACTAAACATTCGAAACATTGACTTGTACCTCCTAATAAAAAAAGAATCTGCTGCATTGGCTAAACAACACTGAAACACCAGATAGTGTACTCTCATTACTCATGCTGTGAACAGTTACTGCTGTGCAGCCGCTAGAATTGTGGTACTCGTAGGCATTACATAGGGTCAGTCGAGCCAGCATCCTCAGTGGAGTGTTTTTTTTCCTTCTCCAAGTTCCCAAGCTGTGTATGTTCGTCACTTCTGGTCAGCCAGTGATTGGCACTGCTACTCGACTCCAATCCACATTTTACCTGAAAACATGATACAGGCCTAGATCACCATCTGCCCCACTCAGCTGTGTGGGCATTCATATTAACCTTAGTCCAGATCACATGGATTAGCTTCTATAGGAAAGATGGGGAAGATGCCTTTCTTGCGCCACTACGCGACCTCCACCACGAAGGCCATCATTCATCCCCATGTGCTGTGTCTGTCCAGGTCATTTACAGTCTGGGATAGCTTGTCTCAGAGACAATAATGCCCTGATCTTCAAACCTTTGGCAGGAGCACACTCGAGATACTGCTGCCACGATTGGTGCTGGCAAGAGTCCGCCCCATGATAGAATTATCACTTATATGCCGTGTAGAGTTTTTCCAACCTTTAAATAGAATCCACTTGGCTAATTCATTATGTTATTAGGTTAATTAATTTGTACAGTGCTTTAGTACCATTCGTATGATTGGTCCAGTAAGGCTTTTTTTTAATTTAAGCACCATTTACAGATCTGGGCTGTTATTTCAAAGTAATTAAATCGGTCAGTTGACATTGTAACGGGTTGTGTTTTGAGTTGTTTAGAGGCGAGTCATATTGGATAGTGATCTGCGAGAGTAGAACAGGCTGGCATGTTGTTTAGTGATGCCTAGCAACTACAGACTGATAAGCTTACTGGGCAGTCTTCAGAAATTATTTGCCCGACAAGTTCCTAATAAAGTCAAATGGCTAGAGGATAATGAGGTGTTATCACCTTTTCAAAATGGATTTAGAGCCAAGTGGGGAACATTGATAACGTTTTTTGTTTGTCTCTTATCTAGTGGAAATATATTACCATCAAGAAAGATCATTTGTATGTTGTGTTTGTTGACCTGAGGGCAGCTTTTGATCTTGTCTCAAGAAAGTTACTGTGGTAATCTGTTATGTCAATGGGCAAGGCAATAGCACTCTTGACTTTATAATACCGATGCCTTCAGCTCTATTTTGAGCTGCACTCACAATTCTCCTAAACTTGACAATTCACCATACCAGCTCTTATGTACTCACCTGACACTCTCCTTCTATCTAGAAATCCTACTGCCCTGCAAAATCTTCTCTCTAAGCTCAAAGATCTCTCTGATCTTAAGGGCTTAGAATTTAGTATACAGAAAACAAAATACATGGCAATTAACTCTCACAGGTGTGTGATGGGCAACATATTCATAGAGCCCATGTGTCTGGTGAGGACGGAAAGATTTGATTACTTGGGAATTAAGGTTGATAGCAGACTATCTTGGGTCCCCCAAACAGAGATGGGCAAGTCAGTACTCCAGTGCCAGGCTGCTGCATTTTCAAAGTTAAACTACGCAACAATTCACAGATCTGTTTTTCCCAGCTTAGGAGGTGTATAAAGTTAAGGCGCAATCTGCTGCTCAATATGGAGTAGTTGTTTGGGGTCATGTAAATGCATATGCACTGTCTGTAGGGGAAAACACTTGTGTCATACCGCTTTTGCACCTACTGCAAAGTACACCTTTGATTCCCTTATTTTTTGATATTGCATTAAACAAACTTGAGAATTAAGCTGTTTTGAGACCCCTTCTATTTTTACTAGATTACGGTCAACTGTTGAACTCCCCCATATTAAGGCAGTCTAATCGGAATTCTAAACCTTGATACCTCAAATACTCAGCCTTTGCTTCTCCACATAAAACTCTAGCTAGGTACATTGAGGCTGGAGAATGGCGATTCTCCGAATGGAATGAATAGAGAATCAAAATTTCATTAAAGACATGGAGGCTAACATTATGCATTACTTCCTTTAGTGCCACTCCTTAGGCAACTTTAAAGAACCATATAACAATAACATACATCTAGAACTTGGAACACTGTAGTCCATAAACAGTCCTTTAACAGAACACTCCTGCTCTTTTAATTGCTGCTCCTGGAGAGATGTATCTTCCCTTTTATGTTATGATTAATATTTTGAATAACTTGTATGAAGTTATATGTAAATTGCATTCAGAACCCCAGCCTCAAATTTTTGGAAGCAAGTTCTACTTATCTGTTTAATATAATTAGACGATTTAGGAATTAAGTAACAAATGATCATACTTCACACGAAGCAAGGAAGGATGGGGGTGCCTGACCTGCGTGCCTATTGTTATGCTAGCCAGCTGCAGTGGCTTGCGTACTGGCTTGCGGGACGGAATCTGCACGAACTAGATATGACGTCACGAGATAGGAATAAAGGGATCATCCACAGACTCTTACTACCACACCCCCCCTTACCGACGTCGACACCCCACTTATTGAAATTAGCTATTGCTTACTGGTGGAGTGTGGTGCGGTACCCTGGACAGATGCCACCATATGCCCCCACTATTCCTCTGCTAGGTATCCCCACACGTGCGGGTCTAACCATGCCCTTCAGGCGTGGACTGAGGCTGGTGTTACTACAGTAGGGGACATTTTTACAGAAGGTGTGCTGATGTCGCACGAGATGTTTGTACGCATACATGAGGCCCCAATACGCTGTTCCTATTACACGCACATATTTCCAGATATATCCACATCACATGGTCGCCCGAAGACACAGAACCACCCGTGAACACACTGCTTATCATGCAATATCTAATGGGCAATGGGGCTCGACTGACAAAATGGCTACTAACCCACAGGATTCGAGTGGAGAGAGCGATCTTATTACGGCCGCTACGCGACAAGTGGGAAGAGGACGTAGGCCGTGCATTTACAGACAAGGAATGGGATACTATATTGGGGTTTCCCAAAAAGGTCTCTCGTAATTCCAAATTTAAATGTATCCAATTGATGGTATTACACAGGGCGTATTTAACTCCACACATACTAAGCGCTATGTTCCTGGGGGCAAGTGATGAATGCCCGCGCTGCCACGCATCTAACGCGGGGTTAATACACCTGGTATGGGCTTGACCTAGGCTGGGACATTATTGGGCGCCAGTATGCAAAATATTGTCGGCGGTGGCTCCGGTACGACAGGACGACACGATTTGCTAACCTTGCGCTCCTTTTAGCTAAGAGAGCCATAACCACAAGGAATGGTGCGCAGAAATGTTAAGGTGGGGTAAAGCGGAGGGGGTGGAACTGAATAGGGAGGAATATAGAGGCCTACAGAAAACACCAATGTCGCTGAGCTGGTACACAATGCTGGAAGACTACACTGCTATTGGTCTGACGATGCAGGACACCTCGACACCCATGTTGTCTGTGTGCTGGGGTGGGTAAATTGTTAGCACAGTGCAGTTCACCTGCGATAGACTTGGAACTAAGAAATGCACACCTGTGGATATGGTTGATATGCGAGTGCTCCTGTGGAGTTTTTTTTGAGGGCCGAGCATGCGGGGAGGGGAGGGAAGCGGGGTAACTATGTTTTGTTAAGCTGTTTGCTAATTGCGTTGAATCTTGCCAGCTTTACCAAATAGTTGTCTGTTTTGCTAAACTTATGTTATAGGCAAGACTTGCCACTTGTTAACTATTTGCGGCCATGCAGGGACACTTATGGTTGCTAGACACTGTTGTAGTACCTTAGCCTATGATGGTTGTAATCATGTAATACTATACTGCGTGATGGAGAAGTGTGGCTCACTGGTTAGAGGCGGCAGACCCGTAAGCAGAGAAGGGCCCGGGACCAGGGTTTGATTCCCGACGCGGCAGGGTCGTGGACCAGGGTCAGCAGACTCAATAATTCTCGCCTCGGTGCCTACTCTAGTCAGAGACCACACGCGGCAACTCTGGGCATCAGCTTGCCTCATCTTCACAACGGCCCCCCCAGATCGCCGGGGATGCTTGGTCGCACCTTAGAGATACCCATCTGGGACCATCTCTCAGGGTGAGCCAGGACGGGTTCCCCAGCGGTCGAAGCGTGGAGATACTCCTCCAGGAGTCGATTCCTAGCGCTATATAAACCCACAATTAATTAATTAATTAATTGTATGTCTTCGAAATACCCGCCGATGTTTAGCTCATTGTGCTGTAAAATCAATAAAAACAAATTTTAAAAAGTATCGAATTATCATTAGATTTAAAATGTGGGGATTGTGTGCAAACTGAGTGTTTAATGAAGCAGTAGGTATGCGGTATAACAGAGATGTACTGTAGCAGTTTTTAAAATGAACGCAGACGTTTTAGTGGCTGTTTTTATTGCCAATCACAACGGGTCTCGTGGAATGCGTCTGGGAGGCGTAGGGGCGCGACGTTACTGTTGGTAATGAGTGCCGTCCCAGCACGAAGACAATAGATGGGTCTGCTCAAACTGCACAGGTCTGCTCAAGTGCATTCGTCTGATTAAAAAAAAAGGACAAAGGATAGAGGCCATTGATAACTCTGAACAGAGCTGAACACATATTTGAAAGACAGACATTTCAAAATAGAAGGAATGCATTGTTTGGGTAATTATTGTTGGAAAAAGATTGGCTAGTGAAATTGAATCTGAAAGATGCTTATTTATCTGTACCAATAAGGACAGAGAGTCAAAAGGTTTTGCAGTTCAGATGGGAGGAAGCATCTTTATCAGATTCAGTGCCTTCCATTTGGCCTATCTTCAGCACCTTGGTGCTTTGCAAATGTAATGCGAGTCATTAAAAATATTTAGAACCCATAACCTTTTTTTGAGAAATTTGTTGATGATGATATATATTTTTCATTAGCTAAAACACTCTTTATGAGGTTCAGAATCCGAACCCTTTGTATTAATAGTTCTACATGAAGGTGGAATACCGGTCAAGGCACCAGCAGCTTATGCTCACTCTGCAATAGCCAGGAAGCCAAAAAAATACAGCATATATTATTCTTCTTCCCTTCCTATACTGCAGCGAGGAGGAATTGGATTTGCCCTTTATTGCTCTGTTTGGGTTTACAGCATTTCCTGCCTACCTTGAGAGTCCCACAATCTCACACTCCTCCCGTTATAGTGTTCTCCCGAAGTTGGTTTTTGCACTGGTGTCTGGTTAGTGAGGAACCGGTTAGAGTTGGCATTTTAAGATAACATTGAGTATCACAAATAGTGCTTAGACTAACTGGTTGTTGGGGATCTGATTTAGGGCTCTGTCTTTAAACCCGAGTAGCGAACTCTCATGGCACATATCTTATAAATGTTTTCGAATGGTGTTTTGCAATCTTCTACTGTATTTTAAATGTATATAATTACATTTTATATTTATCGATATTGCCGTATGCACCTTGATATTTTATTGTTGTATTATATCATATGTTTTTAGGGGAAGTAGCCCCAAAACAAACTTTGTTGAGTTGGATACTTCGTATTAAGTAAGATCAGTGTGGGACATTTTGTATATGATGAAGGACATTAAGGTTTGATTCGTTCTGATGGTGTATATTGTTTATTGCTCAGCGTCTTCTGGCTGTTACATTTTGCATAATTTTTACCCATTAAATAACTTTGATACAGTATGATGTGCTTGTGGGAATAAATGTAAGCTAATTTTATCTGGACAGTTGATGTTAGATTGGGGAGAGGAAATGGATAATTTGTTGAACTGACAAACGCTTAGCCAACGGTATGGCTTTGAACTATGTTATGTGTAGGATGGTGCTAGAAGTTATGTTTAATGTATAGGGTTGGTGTAGTGAAAATGATGATTATAAAGATGTGATTTTGTGATGGCAAACGCTTATTCAGCTAGCGAGCTTGGAGCTGTGTTGTGCTTGTGATAGTGTCAGGGGTTGTGATTAAAGGGTACCTTTGGTGGAGAGCAAGCTATGATTATAACTCAATACAGATGTTCTGCTGAAGTGCCAAACAATAGGTTAGATGAGCAGCTGTAAAGACGATTTGGAGGCTGTTCGGGGACTGCAGAGGAGAACGGAAGTGTTTGGAGGCACTGTGAGGCTGAGAAGTAGGCTCAGTTGAGACAACACTATGGTGGACGCGACCAAAAGGGGCCAGGTCCATGGGTGCTTGGCGGTAGGTGTAACGTTGAGTCGCTAAAAGAAGAGGGGAGAAAGTGACTACAGGGATCAGTTCAGACCCAGCAAGTGCAGCCGCGGCCCGTGCAGGTAAGAGTGGTGAGGCCAGGGGTAAGAGGGGTGGGGGTGGGGGAGGGTTTGACAGACGACGAAGGATAATGAATTATTTAATTTTCACTTGTGGTCTTCTGTAATGCAATGCACATTCGAAGATGCCAGTTCTGAAGTTTGACTGTTGGACAGAGAGAGCAGTATCTATGGTTGTGGCACCTGACTCTGGATGAATTGAAAATTTGGTCTGAAAGGGCTAACAGCTTGCCCCTGGGTGAGCATTCTCTTTCTTTATTGGCACGAGCTAGCAATGTTGACTCAGTCACTTGGCCCAGCACTTATTGCACCTTTGTGGGCCGCGTGGCTTGCACCAGTTTTGGCCCTCTTCGCAATGATATTTCTGGCATTCCTGGCTCTAGGTTGATGATTGCCATCCTTCAATAGCACATAAACAGAACAAGCACGGGATTGTAGGCCAGGCTGTAAACTACCCTCCTGTTTCTATGCTATTTGTTGCGTGCGCTTCACACCTGGACGTTGGGTCCAAAGTTGGGTTATTTTTACTAGTATTTCAAATCTCGTATTAAGTGCAGGTTGTGTTCTTTTTAGATTTCTGGGAAGTGACTCATATAATTATTGCTTATTTAATAAAACCTCAGCTCAAGACCCCCTAGATGTTAATAAAATGTGCCTGCTTTCCAAGACCACTTAAAGGAGACATATATGTCACGAAACTGGCGAAACAGACCCTAACGAGTGATACTGCAAGAGTGTTTAAATAAATATAAGCACTATTTTTCACAAGTTGAAAAGGTAAAATCAGATCTATTTCGCAGCCTAGTAATTAAAGGGGTTGTGTGACTCCCTATATCACAAGTCACTCTTGAAGTAAAACTTTACAGTAATTGATCAGTGAATAAATGTGATATCACAAAGTATTACAAGTGATTTAAAGTGTGTAGTATTTGTGTGTGTCTGTCTGCGAGTTATACATTCTGGCCACAATATAAATCCTCCTAACTACGGAAATTCAGATGTTAACGTACGCTTTAAGCTTACTTAACTCCCACCCATGACATCATATGAGAAAGGTGCCAAAGAGATACTGAGTATGTTGGTTTGTGTATATGTTTTTATGATTGCCTTGCTAGGTTGATGGAGTGAGACCTGAATTCAATTGTTTCTTGTCAGTAAGTGTTAGTATTTCATGAAAGCGGTTGACATTGAGGATCTGGTTTGTGTAGGCGCCTTATACTCGTGACATGTTATTCTACGGAATTAAATGCCCCTTACATTCGAGTGTATGAAACATTAGATATTGTGTTTCGCTACATTGAAATGTCTGATTCCGACCATTAATAATAATTATTGGTTTATTTGTCTGGTATATATTATGTAAATGTGTACTGTATGTGTGAAATAGTGTATGCTGTTGTAAATTGTGTGTGGTAGGAGTGAGATTTATGATTAAGGTAGTATCATAACTTTTGTATGCATGCAAGTTTCTTTAGATTATTTTATAACCACATTATTGCAATAACAAAAGAAAGAATCTATTTAAGCAGTCCAATAACTTTTGAATAACATGTCTTTTTTGTTTTCTAACCAGTATTAACCGCAGTCATCTTTAACTTCACTCTAGTGTACTGTTTTTTTGTAACCGAATTTCATTGTTTTAGGTTTTGGATGAAACACACCTAGCTAGGCCTTCACGAGTACCAGTGTCCCACAGCAGGAATGTGTCATACATTACTCATGCATCATTGAGCATTAATGTTCTCTGTTGGAATGGCTGTTAATGGTCTCTGACCAGTGGTACTAATGGGCCAGTCAGTAACGGCTGATGCATTATACTAAATATCAGTGGCCACAGATAGTAATGAGCGTGAATGTTCCCAAGTAAATCCGCTTCTTTTTTTTATCCCTTGGACGTGCTTGTCAGGTTTTGTAATAATTTGATATAGCAACCTTGTTTTACTGTTACATTAATGCAGTGCTTAATTTGAGCCGGTGGAACATGCACTTATGACAGCTGCCAAACGGTGGTGCTGTTTGTGTAATTTGAAGATGAGCAGAAAAACAATGTTCATTAATTCAATATATTTAAAAAACAAGGAATTCCTGCCACCCAAGCCATTCTTAAGGCTTTGGCTGCCTCTGGGGCGCTAGTGGGCGCGCACGGAAGATGGCCGCACAGTAGTGAGGCGCCTGCAGCCCAGGCAAAGAAATACATAAATATCCTTATAAGCTTGCAGGCCCGTTTAACTCCAAGCACATCCTGAATTGACTATAACAGCAGGGCACTGGTTTCCACAACACGTACATTATTTTGGAAGGGAATGGCTTTTGTATTGTAATGTAACAGGAAAGGGTGCAACGTTTGCAAAATGTTTCTAAAAAATAACGTCTGAGTATAAATACAACAATATTTATGTTGACATTGTCCATCTCCTCAGTTCTTATAACTCTTAAGACATCTTTTCAGCAATTCATTAATATTCGAATACCATACTTTTTTATTTTATTTCATTTTATCATGTATCCAACAATGTTTGTCCCTCACAATGACAAGTAAGCAATTACAGCAGTACATCCTGAGTTAAATCAGTAACATAACAAATATATAAAAATACATGAGCTACATGTCCATTCTACACATATGAGGTCGCATTTGACCGTCTGGAGACCCATGCGGAATCAAGTCCATCATTTGTCAGATGTATCTGTTACGTCTGCGACAGTGCAACCCGTAAGGTGTATGTTTATAGAAAGGGCTTTTATCATACATTGTAGGAGGAGAGTCATAGCGCAAAAAGAAAACACTAAAAAAAATAAAAAAAATTGGGAATTTATACTATCTCCTGAATTTGGAGCAAAGTTAGGAGCTGGGCTCTAGAGTGATATCAGTCTGCATCGAGAGCGGATGCTCTAACAAATAGCACGAGAGAGGGGCCCATATATCTCTCGGTCTGGAGAATTGGGGAATCCGTTCTGCATATGCGTTCAGCTGCTCCTGCCACATGATCAAGTCTCCCAACCAGTCCTTAAGTTTTGGAGATCTGCCCCTGCCTGCAGGCTACGCGGCGCCTGGCCAAAACTATGCTAAAATCAACATATTTTTGTTGGGCCGGTGGTATCATCTCAGTGTAGCCCAGCAGCGCCAGCACTGGGGACATTTGCATCTCCAACGAAATCATGTGTGCTAGAGCCGCAAAAACCTGTTACCAGTACAGTTGTACCCCTGCACATGACCAAGCGAGATGAAGGAAACCAGCATCTTCAGCATTGCAGCGATCACATCTTGCATGCTCGGGCAAGCTATACCGATGCAGCCTTACAGGGGTGTAGTAAGTGCGATGTAGGAATTTATAATGCATTATGCGGAGTCGAGTATTTGAGGAGACCAATTCTGTTAGCTTACAACAATAGGTCCATTGCTGGTCTGTAAGTTCACACCCCAGTTCCACACCCCAACGAGAGCAAGCTGAGCATTCTTTATAGTCAACGTCTGTGTACATGCTATGATATAGAGTGGAGACCAGGTGGGAAGCCTCAGGTGCTCGTAACACATGCTGCAATGGTGTAACTGTGGGAGGCTCTTTGGGGTAGGATGATATATGCTCTCTGATACCCTGTCACAATCGCGCTTATAGGAATATGTCCATGGAGGTGGGCTGTGTTCCACTAAAAAGCAGCGCCATAACCTTAAACATTCCGTTGTGAAAGAAATCTCCCCATTTGTGTATCTGATATTTGAATTTTGTCTTGGAGAAGATACCCTCCGATAATCGAGGCATCCGGGGGGGTGGTATGTGAGGGGAAGCGCTGGAGAATATAGTGTTGGAGCTTTGAGCACAGTCGTCGTCAGGCATTGATCGTTCAGTCGATAGACTAGGGTCCACCAGACCTGTGCTCCGGCCATAATCACCCTGTCGAGTGGGATTGGGTGTGCCAGCCAGTGTTCTGTGGCCACCTGGGGTGTGTATGTGGGCGGGTATGGAACCAATAATGTGCTAAATGTGCCTGTGCTCACAGATAATACAGTTCAAAATTTGGCACATCAAAGCCTCCCTGTGAATATGGCCTAGTGAGAATCTAACTAATAAGCGGTTGATGCACAGCTATGCTTATATTTGATTTCGAAATTATTTCTTAGTAGTTTAATGGTGCTCAACCAGGAGGCGTCGAGGGTCCACCGACGTCACTAGTAATATACAAACGTGGGACTAGAGGATCTCTAGTCTCATCCCTGCGTAGGCACACACATGATAGGCTTTCCTCTATTCAAGAAGAACGACTTTACTTCAATTGTTCTTTAAATTTTGTTGATTTATTTTCTGTTGTTTCATTAAAGCAGATTAACTCAAATATGGTTTACATCATTTGTAACAATCCAGTTCAGGCACTGTCTGTTAAACGTGTCCAATGCATTTCGGGCATTACAAATATGCCCTTCATCAGGGAATTGATACTAGAGGCAAATAAATATAAACATACTTTTAGTACAAAAGGATAAACTCTATGAGCAAAACAATTCAAAATCAGTAACCTTATGTATTGACATTTGTGCTTGAATAAATAACTTTTGTGCATAAATAAAGGGCTTTCAAAACGTGATGTGCCAAAAAAGAGATCATCCAGAATGTTAACATATTACAAAAACGAGGTGTAAAAGAGATGGGTCGAAGTCTCACTTACATGCCTGATGTCAAAGGGATAAGTGAAATCTAAAAAAAGTTCAAAAAAACGCGATTAGGATTTTCTAGCCCAAAGTGTAGGGTGGTTCGCTAGCGGTAATCCGGATAAACAGGGGAATGTGAACTAACCTGCTTCAACTCGGTGAGTGGCTTCTATCCGGTAAACGTCTCCGCAAAACGCCGGCTGCAAAGTTAAAGTTGCCGCGTTATTTGTTTCAAAGCTATTGGGTCATGTGCTTAGTCACATGGGTATCAAACAGGGTAAAAAGACTATGGTGACGGCGGGTATTACCGCGGCCCGGTTTATTGTGATGACACTAACTAAACGAATTCACTCCACTAAAGAAATGATCTAAGAATGTGTGATTCTAATTACCCGTGTTAAAAAAATATGAAAATAACGAGGTGCACAATGTACTCGGATTACCATAAAAAAGTGTTCAGGGGGATCGAACTGTGGTATGTGTGATTAGAAAGATCACGGTGCTGCTCACCTAGCTAGACGGGATGTGTAAAAAAAGAAGAAAAAAGGAGAGGTGTCAATGTGTTTTATGTTAGGAACATGCACAATGGCAACAAGATAGGTGTTCAGAGCAAATCATTTATAAGTAACAAGAAAATTCAATCCTCTCATTGAGTCCTGTAGGTTTCTGCGTCGATAATTTATGAATCTCCCATTCTAAGCGGGGCTTCTTGCCCCCCCAAACCAACCTTATGAGTTCTGTCCAAAGCATTAAAAAAAAATGTCGCCCAGGATATAGGGGAATATTTAAGAAAAGATATAAGAGTTTGGGAAGAAGAACCATTTTTATGAGCGAGATGCGTCCCGCAGTAAATAGGGGCAGCGCAATCCACCTGGAAATACAGTTCGTGACATGCTCCAAAGCGCATCCATAATTGCAACGCAGGAGCTCATCAGGATCCTTAGTAACTTCAACACCTAGATATTTCACGCTTTCCGTACACCACTCAAGAGGATAATCCGTGCGAAAAGGCAGTGCCGCTGTCGTAAGTGGGAATATTTGTGATTTGGACCAGTTAATGGTGATACCCGAAAGCCCCCCGAATCGTATAAATTCACGCAACAACAGGTTAAGATTATTGACCGGGTCTTTAACATAGAGCGTAATATCGTCCGCATAAAGCGAGACGAGAATGGGACGTCAAAAACATCGCAGTGCTTTATCAGCGTGATGTTGCAGTCTTGCGGCCAGGGGTTCGACTGCGAGAGCAAATAATAAGGGGGAGAGAGAACATCCCTGTCGCGTGCCTCGTGTGAGTTTGATGGGGGTTGAGGTGTGCCCATTGATGCGCACCCGCGCTAAAGGGGAGTTGTACAAGAGCCAGATCCACGATAGGAAACCAATTGGGAATCCCATACATCGTAAGATTGTGAAGAGAAAGTCCCATTCTACCGAATCGAAGCTTTCGTGGTGTCTAAAAAGACTGCCACTACAGCTAACTGCGGGTCTATGCTATGCATCACTGAGAACAGCGTACGCAGGTTATGGGAGGTCGCTCTACCCGGTATGAAACCTGCTTGGTCCGGTAGGACTAACTTTTCCATCAGGAGCGTGAGCCTGTTCGCCAGTAATTTAGCAAGAATCTTCGCGTCTATGTTGATTAAAGACAACGGTCTGTATGAATCACAACGCTCAGGGAGTTTGCCGGGCTTAAGCAAGGAAATAATAAGGGCTTCCCTCATGGAGGTCGGTAGAAATTGAGACTCCAGCGCCTCTTCGTATACATCTCTCAGTGCAGGGATCAATTGATCAATATAGGTTTTGTAAAAATCGATGGGTAAGCCGTCCGAGCCAGGAGCTGTGCCATATTTCAATTGCATAATTGCTTCCTTAAACTCATCTGTCTCGAATGGTGAGGCTAGAAATTTTCTTTGTGTGTCCCCAAGCCATCCCAGAGTAATATCATGTAAGAATGGGCCAAAATCAGGGGGCTCTGCCTGTGTGGATGTGTATAACATCGCATAATGAGTAGTGAACGTATCTAAGTTGTCGTGACTATCTTTATGACTCTTCCCTGACTGGTCTATTACTTCCAAGATGTAATTCGAAAATCTCAGCTTTTGCATAGCTTGGGCTAGTGCGCGACCAGGCCGCTCGCCCTCTCCATAGTGACGCGCTACGAAGTATTTCCAACGGAATTTCGTTTCCCGCTCGGCAGTGTCTGTGTACTCAGGTAATTTGTTACGAAGCTCAGCTCGCTTCGCATCCAATTCGTCCCGCTACATATCCATCTCCAACTGCTTAATGTCGCACTCCAGGTGGCGCAATCTACGCCTAATGTCCCACAATACCCCGAAGCTCTTAGTCATGCAGTAGCCTCTCATGGTGACTGTAAATGCGTCCCAGAGGATGCCAACATTATCTACCGACCCCTTATTGCGTGCAAAAAAGTACAATTTCTTCCCCCAGTTCAGCCCGAAAAACTGCGTCTAGAAGCGCCTCAGGCACTAACCTCCAACTAAAGGGGTTAGTAGTGGTACAGGGGAGAACGATCTGCAACAGCACAGGGGAATGGTCTGAAAATGTTTGTGCTAAATGTGTGACTGTCGTTATCCAGGGGGCCACCCCCCTGGACACCAGCCAATAGTCTATACGAGACCAGGCTGCGCGAGCTGTGGTGTGGTATGTGCCCTCTTTCGTCCCTGGATGCCAATATCGCCATGCGTCCACCAGCCCATGTGCTTGAATGAGTTGTACAAGAGCCTCCTGTCTCTTTGTGTGATGATGCAGCTGAGGATGGGAGCGATCTAGTGCCGGGCATAATGAAACATTGAAATCTCCCCCCCAGATTATGTGCGTGGAGCCTATCTTTAAATTTTGCCCCCATAGGGTGGTAAAATGGCCAGGATAGTCAAAGTTTGGGCCATAGCTACATACCAATGTTATGGATTATTTACCCAAATGACCCCAGAGTAAGCAGTACGGCCCTGCAGGATCACTCAGCGAGCCCCCCAGGACAAATGGGGTCCTTTGTTTAATTAGAAGTAAAGTGCCCCTGGAATAGGAAGAGTACGAGGAGTGAATTGTTATCGACGCCCACCTGCTCCCAAAAGAGGAAACTCTATGGGGGTCTGTATGCGTTTCCTGCAGTGCAGCAATATGGATGTGATGTCGGTCCATATAGGACAATATTTGTCTACATTTACGAGGGTCACCCAGGCCTCTAATATTCCATGTAAGGAAGTTTAGTTTCTGAGGGTCCATATCCAATGTCACACTCACGTTGGGAACAGATCATGATAGCTGCCATAAGTGAGGATAATGTACCATGTAACGCTGTGTATGCCAATGTAGTCAGTTGATGCTGTGTCATATGGAAACACAATAAGTGACAAAACAAACACAACTCCCACCCCCACCCACCATGGTACCCCAATCGTGCCGGGAACGTCCCACCCAACCCAACACCACCGGTACAATATAGTTGCATGTTCCAAACCAGGAATGTGAACAGCCAGAAGTCCAGTGGTAACTAACAATAAGAGATAATGGGGATCGCCCATAAGGGGGGTCACCAGGGCAACACTAAGAGAAAACCCCACTCTTCTCCCACCCAACAACCTGGGCCGATGAGTGTTAACAGTGGAAATGAGCCGGCCGGGAGGGTAACAGGGCTACTTGGCTCTCTGACGCTAGTTACCTTCCGCCGCACAGCAAAGGCAATGTCAATATAACCTGTGGTACAGGGAGGCAAGAGCAAGGAATAATCAAACGTCACTTATCTGTCTGCGGTTACAATTAGTACAGTCATCCATTTCAAGCTGCGACCGCGCCCTCACGGGGCAGCAGAGAGCTAATAGGTGAAGAGTTCCTGCAGTATAAGGTGGCTCAGTCTCCCTCTGGAGAGGGAGACCTGGAGACACGGTCAGCGGATGAGCCCCCAGGGGAGCGGCGGTGCCAGGATTTAAGATATTCCTCCACCTGATGCGGGTTCGTGAAGATGGTTGTTTTCCCTCGATGTATGATCCACAATCGAGCTGGATATAGGAGGGCATATTCTATCTGTGCGTTCTGGAGTTTTTGCTTGACACTCAAGAATTTTCGCGAGCCTCCTGAACTGCAACTGTAAAGTCAGGAAAAATGGTGAACTCCACCCCTTCGAATTGCAAGTTCTTATTTTCGCGGGCCATTTTTAGAGCGGCGTCCCGATAGTTTAGGAGACGGGCCACTATCAGTCTGGGGGGCCGCCAGAAGGGGGCAGAGGCCCCAGAGAGTGATGTGCTCTTTCCACAATAAATTGGGAAGAGAAGGGGTTATCGCGACAGGCCCCCAGCAGTAACCGCTCCACATCATGTTCCAAGCGGCCCATATTCGTGCTTTCTGGAATGCCCATGATCCTGATATTATTGCGACGGCTGCGGGCCTCTAAATCTTCATTTTTGGCCGCAATAATCTTTAGCAATTTGGCCATTTGGGCCACTTGTTGTAATTGCGATGTATGATATTCATTATCAGAGATGCACCGCTCCGCTTCCTTTAATTGGCCGTCATGTTTGTCGACCTTCTGCACCAGGAAATCCAGACGTGTGTTCATGGTGTCCATTTTACCCGACAGGTCCGTAATGCTGTGCTAACCTCATCGCTCTGCACAGAAGGTTGAGGTTGCGCCATGTCCGTATGTGAACGGGTCATCGCCCTCTTAGATTCAAAGACCAATTTAGGCTGTTTACCATCTGATTTGCCCTTGACATGCAGCGTGATAGCAGAGGTGATGACTCCTTCCCAATGTCCGGTCTACAGTGAGGGTCCCAGACGATGCGTGGGATTGTGTGGTGCTTCCACTGGCAATCTGCGCCCCCCTCCGCTACTGCACCCAATACCTCCTCTCCGTACGCAAGGAACAGTTGTTCAGAGGGACTAGAATGAACTGCCCAGGCCGCCAGCAAGGGAATAAGGGGGGATCACGCCCAGCACAGGCTCTCAGACCCCGCACCCCCTCACCACTGCACCATCTTAATGTCCAATGGCCCTCGAGGCCCACAAGCAGGTAAATGATACCTAGATGACAGGGTTGTGAGGATGAAGAGGCCCGCTCCACTCAAGGCCGTCGCAGATGAGGCGCTTCCGACACAAAGGCCAAGCATATGCTTCACTTGCAGCTGTGTCGTGGCTAGTGCGCACCGCGAGGCAAGCGTATCACACAAATCAGCACAGCAGGGACGTTGCTACTGCAGCGTAACTAGGCCACTAGAAGCCAAGCGGCAGCACCATGGTGAGCTTTTGATGGTATGCCGCGCATGGTGTCACTGTCAGTTCTTCAAAGTGCCGCCCCGCACCCACCAGCAGCCAGTCAGGGGCCACGCAGTTAAAGTGGTCACTAGGCGTGACTCGGGGGTTCACCTCCCATCTGCATGCAATTGAGATGAAAAGGCTGCGCACAATCAGCACTCCCGGGGCTCAATGCAGGAGGGTGCCGCCATGACAGTTCAAAGGCACGAACCGGCCGCCCCGCAACTCCCGATCCCGGGGCCCGCAGGGAACACACCACGGGGAGTTCAATGGAGGGATGGCACCCACCTAGCAACTTCTCTCTCCCGCCACGCAATATTCGACAGTCTGCCCCCGCGTAGCGGCAGTCTTCACCAGCAGGATGTTGTGCGGGCGTGTCTCGATCCAAGTACTGTGGCGGGCGTCTAGGCTGTAGTGCGCGGCCCAGCGCACACGTCGGAAGCCTGGGGGCTCGAGTCGCGCCCGCCGCCAGACAGCGCTCCAGGCAAGAAGCGCCCGCAGCCTGCAGCCCGTTCCCGCAGCCTCCGCCCCACACCAGGAGTCGCAGCCGCAGCCAAGGACCACACCTGAGCAGTCCAGGGATCTTGAGCTCCACACCCCCGGCACTTGAGCAGCCACAGTTCGGCAGGGGTAAGGATAATTGGAGGATAATCGGAGCCAAGCTACCAGAGCCTCACAGGCGTGCAGCCATCACGGTCGTGCGCCACCTAGCGCCACCGCTAATACCATACTTTTTATAGCCTTTGTATCTGTTTTGCATTGCAGCATTGTGATTGGCTCAGGGGAGCGCAGTAGCCGTATGCTTCTTGCGCCCGGGACTGCAGGGAGAAGGAAGCTGCCCCTGCCCCTCCACCGCTGTTCCCTGCCAGCTGCTATGGCAGAAACTAGCAGAAGGAGGCAAAATAAAGATCAGACAAGTCGAAAAACAGGTCTGAAATGAGCAGAAAGAGGCAAAATAAAGGTCAGAAACAAGCTGAAAGATGCAGAGTAAAAGTCAGAGACTAGCAGATAGGGCCAAAATAGAGGTCAGAAATGAGAAGCAAGGGCAGAATAAAGGTCAAAAACGAGTTGAAAGAGGCATAATGAAGATCAGAAAGAGGCAAAATAACAGGCAGAAAGAGGCAAAATAGAAGGTAGGAGCAAGCAGAGAAGAGGCAGAAAACGAACAGAGGAGGCACAAAACAAAGGAAGCAGAGGGTAGCTGACTGCAGGCAAGCTGGACAGGAGGACTGTCGCAGGGGGAGCTGGCACGACGACCTGCATTGACCCTGTTTAAATAATTTTTTATTAACTTTTTCGTTTGTTTGTGCACTTTGGTCAATAAAACATACAGTCAGCATGATACTCATCTAACCAAGAAATGAATTGCCAACAGTTAGGCACGCTTGGACTGATTACAATATGGCGATGAAAACTCAGAATACATCAATTACATTCATCTTTACAACAGTGCCTAAAGCAAAAGCGGGGTGGCGCTGCCAAAGTGTGGCTTTGGGTAATACACAAAGAATATAATTAGCTGGGCATATAGGTAGGGCATCACTGATGCAACAGGCGGAGAAAAGGAGGAAAGAAAACAGTTTGTCAGTGACAGTGTACAGCTGAGTTGATAGCTTCATGGCAATGAAACATTCAGTGTGCATTAATTACAACAAAGCTTGCGACAATGTCGCTGGAAAGACATAGTAGTGCTGACAAGCCGCTGCATCAAGCAATGTGCGAGCAATGTAGGAGCAGTACAGTTCAAACGTAACCGGGGACATAGGGTTCAACAAAATTAGGGCAACGAAAGCGAACGAAGGATAGGATAGAGTCGCGCAAGACCTGCCGCCATAGCTAAATTTGTTGGAGGACATCAAACACCCATAAGACTCAACAGTAACGGAGTTCCACGGCAGAGGGGTAAAGGCAGACCGGGTAGTGGTGTCAGTCCTGAGCCACGTCGGCGGTGGGGGGCATCCTGAGTGATAGCCCTCTGTGCTGCAGGCAGGGGTCCCATGTCTGTGTCCACCCCAAGAGCCTGGAGACCATTGCATCCCACTGAGGCGCCAGGGGGAACATACGAATGCCAAGCAGATCCTCTCTGCGCAGCGCCGCACCCTCCGCCCTCGCCCAATTAGAGAAGGATCGGCGCCAAGCAAGAGGATGAGGTGGCAGGGGTATTTCCAGCGCTTGGTTAGTAGGCGCTTGGCTGTTATTAGGCATAGGTCAAAAAAACGTGTAGCTGCTCTATATTTCTTGTTCCTACTAAAGAGATGCAGTATATGAGCTTCCCATGTGGGAGGAATGGCGCAGGCTGTGCAGCTCAGGAAGGTGTTTGTCAGAGCGCGCCAGTATTCAATCAGGGCCGAGCATCCCCAGAGCATATGTATCAAGTCAGCATCTAATTGCCGACAGCGGGGGCAAGCCGCATCTATGCGGAGGAAGTACCTGTTTATATGAGCTGGGGTAAAGTAGGCCTGGTGCAGTATGAAAAATTGTATCTGCGGGAACCGTTGATTCCGTGGGATGCGGGTTGGACCGCCACGGGCAGCTAGCCATTCCCGATCAGTAAATTCCCTGCCCAGAGCCCCCTCCCAGTGAAGCCGAAGACGAGTGAGATCTGTTTTCGTATGTTGTCTAAGAGAGGATGCGAACCAGCGCGTAAGGTGTTTCCCCCTCCCCATCACGTGTAGGTATTGCAAGATATGATGTATGGGAGGCTCCTGGACGAGCGCACCCCATTCGGACACTAATGAGGCTACGAGTGCTCTGTGTAATAAGAACTGCCCTGGAGGTATATTTTCTCCTACTATGAGATCCTGGAATGGAATAAGAGTGCCTTCTTGAAAGAGTTCCCCCACGTCTTGCACCCCCTCTGAAGTGATGTAACTCCGCTGCCGTCGTGTAGGTGTCCCCCCGTGGAGTTCCCAAAAGAGGGATGGCCGGTGCGTATGGAACGGTGGCTCTAGTGAGGAAAAGGCACATACGAAAGCATTTGTGTGCTACAGTGAGGAGGAAAATGTCGGGAGGCCTAAATGTGGAGCAAGGATGGAAAATCTGAAGTAGACTTTGTAGTGGTAGCGGGGGTTGTAGAGAGGCCTTGTCGGGTAGATAACGAGAGGACATCCACCGGGTGACCCACTGCAGCTGGGAGGCCAGGTAGTAATTCTCAAAATTGGGCACCGCAAGTCCACCCAGTTCGGCAGATAGATAAAGTTTTCCCATGGATACTCTGTAGCATGAAGTCCCCCATATGAAATCTCGTACTACCCTTTCCCGCTGCTTAAAGAAGGGGGGAGATAATGAGGGATAGCGTGGCAAAATAGTAAAGGAGGCGGTGAAGGACCACCATTTTAACCAGCGCAACCATACCAGATATTGCCAACGGGAGAGTCCTCCAGAAACTCATCTGAGAACGAACCGCCGTGGTAGCTCGGACCACATTCCCATTAAAGAGGTTGGCTTTGGCGCGGTAAACCTGAACCCCTAAGTAACAAAAAGGGTTGGTGTAGTAGGTCACTGGTGTCCCTCCGAGTATGAACCCCGGATTCGGTGTATCCCCCAGGAACTGGCAGAGTATAGACTAGAGCGAAATGGTGTGAATGCCATCGCCCAGTTCTATTCCCATATCCACATGCGTGCAAATATGAGCCGCCAGCGGCTCCACCGCTAATGCAAAAAGTAGCGGGGACAGCAGGCATCCCTGCCGGGTCCCACGCTGCACTCAAATCGGGTCAGAAATATATGGGCCCGTCCGAACCGACGGTTCACAGTAGAGCAATCGGACCAAGCTGAGAAAATAGGGGCCGACTCCAAAGCGAACCAGAGCAGCAAAAAGAAATTTCCAGGCAAGGGAGTTGAAGGCCTTCTCGAGGTCTAGTACAATACAACCGGAGTGCGGCCAGGTGGTTGGGGCATATTCCGCCACTCGGAAGTAGTGGTGTAGGTTCAGGGCCGTGTTGCCCTGTGGAAAAAGCCATTCTGATCAGAGTGTACCAGGTCAGGGACTAACGGAGCTAGTCGATTGGCGAGGAACTTTGCCAGGATCTTATAATCCAAATTTAATATTGCAATCGGTCGGTATGAACCAGGCGATGTGGGGTCCTTACCAGGTTTCAGCAAAGACACCACATTAGCGGTACGCATGGTGGGGGTAAGATCCCTCCCGAGATTGCCTCCAGAAATACCTAGTGCAGCTGCGGCACCAGATGCTCTGCGTAGGCCTTGAAGAATTCCGTCAGAAGACCGTCCGGCCCCGGAGTTTTTCCCCGAGGACAAGGCCCGTAATGCATCCCGCACTTCATCTACTACTATAGAGGAATCCAGTTCTAGGGACTCGTCCACCATCAGCATGGGTAACTCCACTGTGTCCAGGAAGGATCCCACGTCTTAAGCATTACCCGTCAGCAGAGTATCATATAGACGGGTGTAGTGCTCAGTCGTCACTGCATGAATGTCTCCCTGGGTGTTGCGCTCCCGACCGAGGTCATCAAGTAAGAAGAGTATGGGGCGCTGGGGGTGTTCCCGCCTGATCAAATAGGCCAGGAGTCTCCCGGCTTTGTCCGCAGTCGAGTGGGAACGTATCGAGCGTGCTAACTAGTTATGGCAGAGCAGGCGATCGAGAAGTACCACGCGCTCGGCGTGGGCAGCATCAAGGTGTCGCTGCCTTGTCGGGTCGGTGACAACTTGCGACTCGAGTAGAAGTAATCGTCCTTCAATGTGGGTCAATGAGGTGTCCAGTTGCCTACGAATAGTCCAAGTCTGCCCCAGACAATGGCCCCTAACCACCACCTTAAAGGCCTACCACTCTGTGAGGATCGAGTCTGCAGAGCCGGTATTAACCGCAAAATAGTTAGCTATTGCTCCCTCCAGTGAGCCTCGGAAGAGGGAGTCCTCCAGGGCTGCAGTCTGCAGGTGCCAGGTCGGAACCGGCGGGGGCGGCGCCTCCCAGGCCAGGTGCATCAACAAGGGATTATGATCGGAGTGTGTCCGACCAAGGTAATCCGTCGCTCGTATCAAGGGGAGGAGGGCTGCGGATACGAGTATTTGATCAAGGCGTATGTGTAGTTTATGAACTGGGGAATAAAAGGAGTATACCCTGGAACGAGGATGACGCTCCTGCCAAACATCTGAAAGGGACCAAGGTCCTAGCCACGTTTTTAAAAGGTGAGAGTTGGAGGAAGCCGTAGTACTAGTAAGGGGGGAATGGAACGGTCAAGGAAAACATCAAGCACTGCATTAAAATCCCCACCCAGGGGCCACGGGATGTCCCTCCATCGGAGCAATATCTCTGAGATGTCACCCAAAAAGGCGCCCTGAGCAACGTTGGGGGCATATAAGGAGCCCAGCAGCATCGGTTGACCGTTCAGCCTGCAATTTATCAGGACGTACCGCCCAATTGGGTCTACCAGTACTTACTTTTCTACCCACGGGACCATAGCTTTAACCCATACCATCACCCCTCTAGCCATGGACGAGTAGGTGGTGCTGTATATCTGACCACACCAACGCCGGCGCAAGCGTGCGGCTTCAGTAGTTACTAGGTGTGTTTCCTGTAAAAGTGATATATTTGTCTTGTGACACTGTAAATAGGCATAAATGGCATACCGCTTAGAAAGTGTATGGATGCCCTTAACATTCCAGGTTAGGACGTTTAAATCAGTCATCAGGGCTACTAAGGTCAGTGTGTCCAACCCGGGGGCTACAGGGCTCCCAATGTGAAGGTCTCCCTTGGGCAGAAAGGACGGGAAGGCGGCAGGTCTGCTTGGGTGGCGACTCGTACAGGGGAACAAAAATAAGAAGGTGGGGTAATATGATAATTTTCAACAGGAAAAGAGCGGAACCCCAACTTGAGGAACTACCCAAACCGTCTTTCCAAGGCATGGCTACGGAACTATCTTTGTCTTACAACTGTAGGGGAAAGGTAGACCAGCGAGTAAGAGGAGGCAAAGTATAGATCTTCCCCTTCAGTTATCGCCAATAAAACAGGAGATAGAGCATCGCAAACAATAGTACAAGAAAAAACATGGGCTGAGCCACCACGGTGCCCTAGCAGGCTTATACAGCCCAAGGCCATTATCGCTGGTTATCGGGGGGGAAACATGACCTGAGAGAGGAAATAACCAACAAATACCCCGCCCCGCCAAATGTCGGGGAGGGTGAGGGGGGGCATCACGCAGCCGCCAGAATGAAACAAACTAGTCCGGAAGTAGTATGATAGTCCAACATGTACTTAAAGTTAACATCAGATAATGCCATCTGCGGTTTGTGGGGTGACACCCCGGAGCGGGGGGAAATCTGCGCCCAATGACCACTCTGGCGTGGTTTCAGGGGCTCCGGATCCAAGCGGAGAGGCAACAGAGTCCGCTGGGGACAGGGATCTGGGGGGCTGGAGGGCCGCCGTCGCTCGCAGGGCCCCCTGACGCTCTAATCTGATTTGGTTGGGGCTGGGGATGGTCATTGCATGCCTCACATTCCTGGCCCTTTCCCCTCTGCGCCTGCCGCCACGAGAGCGCTCATGAGGCTGGGACTCATCAGATGTTTTGGGCGCCGTTGCCAACCCTTGTTCCTTAAGCCATTCCCATGCTTCAGCGGGAGAGTCAAAACATTTAGTTGCACCCTCTCTGATGACTCGCAGGCGGGCCGGGAAGAGCAAGGAGTAGCGGAGGTCCATATCCCGGAGTTGTTGTTTCACTGCTGTGAAGGTGGCTCGCCTCCTCTGCACCTGAGCAGTGTAATCGGGAAAGAGAGAAACAGATACGTTTTGCACCTTAGGACAGAATAGCATCCCTGTCTCTGAAGTTCATGACCCTGAACAGTAAGGGGCGAGGGCGCGCCCCAGGAAGTGGCCTGCGGACAGGTATTCGGTGGGCTCGCTCCCCCACGAACTGTGGGGAGAGCAATCCAGGGGGCATGAGCTCCTTCATCCAGGTCTCCGTGAAAGTCTCCGGATTCCGCCCCTCCGCTCCCTCAGGAAGATTGACCATGCGCACATTATTCCGGCATGAGCGACCCTCCGCATCATCCACCTTGTCCTCCAGGGTGCAAACCCGATCCAGGAGATCTTGAAGCGTGGAGGAGCAATTCTGAGATCTGGGTTGAAGGTCTGCCAGTGCGGCCTCCTCATCCCGCACTCGGTCTGAGAGTTTGTGCTGGTTGGCCCGGAGAAGTGTAAAGTCTGAGGTATTAGTGTCCATGCGTCCCTCCAAGGATGCGCGGGTCAGGTCCAGGGTGCCACCGATGCGCCCCACCGCCGCCAGCACAGAGTCTAGTTTGGTGGCAATGTCAGACAGGCCCATCTCTGCCGCTGCCCCGGAGGTCGTGAGTGATGCCCCAGCCGGCCCTCCTGAAGGTGTATCACGAGAGGGGTTGTTGCGCAAGCGGCCCATGACGATCTGCTGAGCACTCTTCATAGGCAGCAAGATTGAAACACTCCGTCAGCAGCCGCGCCCGAAGGCTAGGCTCCATAACGGGTCGCCGTTTGCACAGTAAACAACGACCACAGCAGTAGAAAGGGCCACACTGCCTGCCAGTATTAGTTCGAGGGGCAGCAAGGCACAAACACGATCACCCCTCCAGAGCCACAGCGAGCGCGGCCACTCAGTCTCAACCCTGTGTTGACAAGGGCCCCTGGGCCCGACCGACCCCCGGGGGCCCCCACCTCGCACAGGCTCCACAGCACCAGGAACCATGTAGGGGCCGCAGCGCGCACCCAGGCATTGGGGTCTCCTCCCCGCAGATAGTCTCCACAAGAGCCCTAGGCCCGACCACCCCCCGTGGCCCACACCAGCCAACCGATTCGCCGGAGCAGCCGCGTTGTAATCAGGCAGGGGCCCCCTAGGCCTGACCGACCCCCGTGATCCCCCGCTGCCACCAGCCGGCACCATCAACGCTCCCCGCAGGCCCATCTCAATGGTGTATGTTACACCCCGCAGCTCCAGCGCGGCCTGCGCCAACCTCCACGCCAGAAAGCCAGGTCCCGGAAAGGGCCACCACCGGCCTAGTGGATAACGACAGTTGTAGCAGGAAGGGCGACACTGCGCACCAATATGGGGCCCAGGGGTAGAAGAATACAGGCAGAAACCACCTCACTGCAGCCACAGCAAGTGCAGCCACTCAGCCCAACCACGTGTAGGTGAGGGCCCCTAGGCCAGACCGACCCTCTTGGACCCCCACCGCACACGGGTTTGACAAGAGATCTACAGGGGCCGCAGCACATGCTCAAGGCAGAGGGATGTCCCCCTGGCGTTTTGAGCAGGTAGGGGGCCCCTAGGCCCGACCGACCCCCTGTGGTCCCCCCCCCCACCGCCGCCAGCTGGCACCCCAAGCTCCCCTTGCAGTCCTACCTCCGTGGTGTAGGCCTCGCTCCAGCGCCTTATCGGCAGCGTCCGCCGCCTCAGCTCGCCTCGCTGGGTCTGGGCCTCTCCCACAGGCCGCCCTACAATCTCCGTGGACACCATGACCGCAGAGAGCAGGAGGCGCCCCCCCCCCGCAGCCCTCGATACCACTAGGGCAGGGGCCGGCGACGTCGGGCGGCGTCAGGAGTGCCGCGGCAGCAGAGTCACCTCACGCGGGCAGCAGCGCTGCCACGCTATTGGGCCCAGATCACAACCACGCGGCAGGCCGCAATGGCCAGGACCGCTGCGGAGCAGTTCCAGGGCCCGGGCAGGTCTTCCCCGGCAGCTCAGGTGCGGCTCGCCACAGCAGGCGTGCACAGGGGCCAAGCAGAACCCTGTAAACGCAGGATGCCCAGGATAACCAGGGGATACGATCCGGAGCGTTAGTAAGACGCGTCCGCCATCTTCGGTGCCTGGCCACGCCCCCGAGGACCTGCAATGATCCTAAAATATTGAAACATGGGTTACCCCTCAAATACACAACAGTAGGAGTTTTGCCAGGGAGAATCCAATTCTATGTGACTCACTCCAAATTATATCTTATATATTTAAATGAATGCTCATTTTAAGGGTAAGACCATAGAGTGTGAAAAATGTGCCTAATTGACTACGCTCTAAGGTATCGATCATCGTCGAAATTTGTATTACTTTTGGTTCGTATCAACTAGGAACGCCCTTTAAAAAAATTGCAAAACTGTGCAGCACTGGAGTCTTTGAACATTGCAAAAAAACATTGAGTTAGGGGGGTGTGAGGAGCACTCACTTTCAACAAATTTATCCAATGGTGCTGCGGCTAATAAGGGTAGTCACTCCTTGTTTAGAAACTTTAGTTATTTCGGGTGTGGACACCCGAGTAGACGCGCACTGTTCACTGTGAAAAAGTACAAGAAAAACAAAAGGATAAAATGAAGTACTAAAAACACTAAAAGACTTTTGGTATACTTGAACAGTTTGTTTTCATATTTTGAAGGTGTATACCACCAAGTGAACAGTGCGCGTCTACTCGGGTGTCCACACCCGAAATAACTCACATTGCAAACAAGCATTTACAATGCAATGGTTTTGCCTTTGTTAATGTTAGAGCTATTGGCATTGCTCTTGACATTATTTTTATTTATGGTTTTTTTAACATAAATAAATGGCATTGTCATTTACAATGCCACTAGCTTTATCTCTCGCAAATGACACAAACACACACAGAGCCCCCCCCACACACACCCACACAGAGCCCCCCACACACACAGCCACACAGAGCCCCCCACACACACAGCCACACAGAGCCCCCCACACACACACAGCCACACAAAGCTCCCCACACACACAGCCACACAGAGCCCTCCACACACCCACACAGAGCCTTCCACACACACCCACACAGCACAAGCAGGCAACAGGGGCACACGAAGGCACAAGCAGGCAACAGGGGCACACGGAAGCACAAGCAGGCAACAGGGGCATGAAAACGGAGGCACAAGCAGGCAACAGGGGCACACGGAGGTACAAGCAGGCAACAGGGGCACCCGGAGGCACAAGCAGGCAACAGGGGCACACGGAGGCACAAGCAGGCAACAGGGGCACACGGAGGCACAAGCAGGCAACAGGGGCACACGGAGGCACAAGCAGGCAACAGGGGCACACAGAGGCACAAGCAGGCAACAGGGGCACGAAAACTGAGGCACAAGCAGGTGACAGGGGCACGAAAACGGAGGCACAAGCAGGCAACAGACGCGCTGCAGACACAAGCATAGAATGTACCATCTATAAATAGTTAGCATGTATAAATAATCACAAGTCGGTAGATCATTAGGCACCACTACAAATGTCTCACAAAGGAACCTTCTTATTTATTTTAAAAATCCTAAAAAATTAAACTTTGCATATTATTTTTCTTAACAAGCCCTCTAGGTGAAGTTGTGATCCTTCCTGAAAGGATTTCGTTGTAGTAAAGTAAAATTTAGTAGTGTGCGGAATTAGCATACTTAGTTTTTGCATAATTTCAGAAAACATATTCTGGGTGATTACTGACACAAATCCTGCGCTATATTTTAGCATAAAACGCGACGTCACATCCGTTTTAGACGCGACAAGAGTATTTACCTCGCACGCAAAAAAATAATAATAATACAATTGCCCCAAACAGCAGGCGTTTATAGTCTGGTTGTCCACATTGTTCCTGTGCACTCTCGGTAAATATATGATGTGGCAAATAGAGTAATTTCGGGAATGTTACATAAGAAGCGTATCAGAATTACGCAGCAAACGGGAAATTTCACTTTGGCCCTAAAATGAAGGTGTATGCCTATACTATGTACTGCCTGCTGCACTACTAAAGTCCAGTTCTGAGTGAAAAGATGGAAAATATTCTGTTTTTCATGAATATCTCATTCCAGTTAAGTTATTTACTCAGAAGAGTTGAGTAGTGTGAAAACTGGTTACAAACTCATGTAGACGCTGACTGGGTATTTTTCGACATGCATTTTGTTGTTCTTAATGCACATGTTTAGTTGTTTGTCAGTCTTTCTTTTTCCCATCAGTTCTCCCGGACCTACAGTCTGCCTGATTCCCTAGCTACAAACATGCCTGTGTGTTCCCTATTTTGCCTACATACCCTCCTACCTGTCTACCTACCTCTATGCTCATATTCATCTACCTGTCTGTCCCCAGGCCTGCCTACTTGATATAATCATGTCCACGCGCGCGGACATGCAGGGTATGTACGCATACCTGCACGTACATGTGCATATATTTATTTATGCGTGCATTTATTTTATTCCACACTCTGGAGCTAAGACCTGAGCCTGCATCTCAGAGCTGGTGTCAGGCTTCCCAAGTGTGGGATTTACTTCTCTGCTGATGTTGGGGGACGGAGGGGAGGGTGAAGAGGAGGGGTGGGGGAGAGGGATGCGGGAGGGAGGGCTGTGTGCGTGTGTGAGCCAGGATTCCGCTCTGCTTTCCCCTCTCTGCAAACTCACCGGATCCGTCAGCTGGAGGAACACAGCTCCGCTCCTGCCGTCTCTTCCCCCGGGGCTCCCTCAGCACACGGGAGCCCCGCACCATCCAGCACTTCTCCTCCGGGGCTCCATGCGTCTCCGGGCGGGGGCGGGACTTCCGGCCGGCCGCGAGCACTTCTCCTCCGGGGCTCCATGCGTCTCCGGGCGGGGGCGGGACTTCCGGCCGGCCGCGCCAGGATTGGCCGGCCGGCCAACCACTTCCGAAATGACGGCGGCTGCAATGAGGGCGGGTGCCGTCAATGCCAGCACAGATTCGCGGGCGTTCCCGAGGACAGGCTTTCGGCTGACGTAGCCAAAAGCCAAAAATTCTCGGGAACGCCCCCGAATCTGGTCCGGCATTGACGGACAGGCCCGTCTTCCAATGGCTAGCCTCCATTTATGGACTAGCCAATGAAAAACGGGGGCCGTTCCTGTCTCCCATACCATACTCATTAGGTTTTCGCCTGCGCGAAAAAGCTGCGCAGAGCGCAGCTTTCGCCAGGCAAAACCTAAAAAACGACTTACATGGAATATAAGCAGAGCTTGGAAAATTACTTAATCCTCTCACCTGCCATACAGCACAAATCATGCCCTAGGACTGTCAGTACATGGTTCGTGTATTCTGGTTGGTGCCCAAAAGCAAGTTATTTCATTTTGTATTTTGCATAATTCTTTCAAAGAGATCGGCCTCATTTCTCCAGAACAATACTCCTTTGCCACACTTTTTTTTCCGGCCGAGGGTGTTGTATGAATTGAATAACTAGGCGCTTTGGTGGTCGGATTTCTGATTCCATAAAACACTGCTGCTGCCACTGCCAGATAGGCCATTGCCAATACGGCGTCTTCTTTGAATTTCTGACCTGAGAAGTCTTCCTTAGAAAACAAAGAACATTTTAAAGGCGTTTCACGATTGGAAGCTGCGCTGATAAAAAATTAATGGTGCATACCTTTTTAATCCATGCAACAGTTTTACATAAGGGCAAAAAAACAATTGATAGGGTATGCAGTCAGCGTTGTTATATGCCCTAAGTGAATATAGATTTCACTCTAGATGTCATACTTTCTGAGTCAAGCCAGGCCACCTTGGAGCGTACCTGGGCACTTTGGGTGACACATCAGACAGGGGGCAGCGCACTATGTAAATCAACCAGTTGATATATTACGAAACGCATGATTTAACTAAATAACCTATTTCACAACCTGAGTTCCATGTCGGTGTAGTATTTAGTTCGGAGGTGCCAGTTGGCGCTGTTCAGTGCCAGCGTCTAATTCGTCACTTCCCTGTGTGTTTTTCTGCTTGGAAGCGTCCCGGCTGCTTCTGCCATAGGCCTTCCGCTCAAGGTGGGCATGCCTCGGTGGGAGGCCAGGTGCGGGCCTGGGGCACAGAAGCAGCACGCGAGGCCTGGTTCTCCCAACAAACAGTGTCGCGCGCTCCCCGCCTGTGCCCGGGCCTCGTCCGATTACTGGAAAGGGATATTCCGCACTCTATTTGATGTGGAAGCCGCCGCTGCCCGTCTTCTGTCAGTGCAAGTTCTCAACACATCTGCAGGGGAAAGAAGTTCCAGTAACACTGAGGAATAAGTGTTTTAGTTGGCACGGCCGCGCCACGATAGATGCCAATTAGTAATAGCTCTTGGCAGTCCAGGCAGTTCTTCAACTCTGCCTTCAACTGTTCCCCGGAGAAATTATTCAATTAAGTGCAACTAAAATTAATGCCAGTGTTTTTAGTCTTTTTCTTGCTTTTCAGTGACGGATAACAAAGTGAGCCGCTGTGAGGGGAGCTCTGCGGGCACCCCACATGTGTCGAGAAATAACAAATTATACGTAATTGCAGTCCTGGAATCAGGATGACTTTTCTTAAATCCGTAGTGATTTTTCCAGGAGAGAGGTTTGTTGAGGTCCTCTCGGTCTTCGTGGGAATACACCGACGGATGCTGAGGGCACTGGAGAAGGGTGAACGAGAAGTCGCGGTCATGTTAAACTGTGAATAGGGTCGTTTGGCTACGAACCCATTATGAGATTACAGGGTATTGCAGCTCGGAAAAAAAATTAATCTGTTGCGTGGGTGGTGTGAAATCCTTACAACCATAGCCTTAGTTACACCAGCTCCGAGTTGGAAACTTGACATCTGTGTTGTTGGAGACATTCTTCCTCATTCTTTCCAAAGTATCACATGTACTGAGAGAACTTTAGGCTGGAACAACTGGGGGCGCCCATTTGTGGGCCCCACCATCATGGTCCAAAGAGAACAGCTTCCCTGGGAGCACCACAAAGTGAGAGGTCTAGTACATCACCTGTGCAGCACCAGTTAAGACTTCCCTTGACCTCCATAGCATTGAGTTGAGGGATGGCAGAAGAGGGTTTTCCTTTGATGTGCCCCTCATAAATAGTCTACGACTCTACGCTATATTATACGATTTGTTTGTGAGCTGCGGGTCCGCCTTCAGCCGAAGAGCCAGGCCTTGAGGTCCTTCCTGAATTGAGGCTGTGACGGTGATTGCCTGAGGTGGGTCTTTGCTGCCGGGTAGGAGAAGGATCTGCTCCCGGCTGGGGTCTTGCGGATACATGGGACAATAGCCAGCGCCAATTGGGTGGAGCGGATGGATGTCTCTGGTGGGTACGTGGAATGCCATAATACCACCACGTTAAACATTGTGACTCAGTAAAGCGGCCCTTCTGGGGAGGTGCTTTCCTTCTTGCACTCAGAAGCCTTATTTGTTCATTGTGTGTGAATGTGACTGACTGAAAGTAGTTGAGACAAAATGAGGCCCCTGCCCTCTGGTTGTTGAAAATGAAGCCCTCCCCGTAACTTATGCCACTCTTTTTTTCCGGGCTGCCGAGCCTTTAGGAAAGGCTGTCCGATTTGCGGCTGGCATTTTTTAAAGACTACTATATCCGCGCAGGACAATACCCTGGCCCCATATCAATGTCTTCTTCTGAATACTAGATCCTTGACCTGTCACTCCCTTGACATCTGGAATTTATTATATAATTCCAATATGTCATGTTTATTCCTTACTGAGACCTGGCTGAGTGACTGCTCCACTCCTGACCTAGCCAATGCCATCCCTCCGGAATACAACATCTTTAGGAGGGATAGAACATCGGGCAGAGGGGGAGGTGTAGCTCTGGTGGTAAATAAAAACATACCCTGCGCAACCTTTCCGGTAGAGAATATCCAGGGATGTGAAGCTTTGGGCTTCACCCTTCAGCTCTCCCCTCTCCAGGCTTGTACTGGGATTCTCTTGTACAGAGCCCCGGGGCCTGTAGGGCCGTTCTTTGATGAACTACAAGTAGCACTCTCAGTCCCTTGTCTCAGATTTGAGCATTGCATGCTTCTTGGGGATCTCAATGTCCATATGGATAATACATTGGACCCCGCTGCAATGAAACTTAGTGACATTACTGCTACACTAGGATTGTCTCCATTTTTGCAGACACCGACGCACAATAAAGGCCACATTTTAGACCAGATTTTTTCAACAAAATCTATTACGATAACGGCTATTGAACCAGTATTATGGTCTGACCATTTTTTGATCACTTTTTCCGTACCTGCCATTGCTCCGACTCGGGGGAGAGAATTAATTGAGACCACGCGAACCTCACGCCCTTTCCATCTGCTTTCGGTGGATATGTTATCAGAGGCCCTTACCATCTGTCCATGTCCTCTTTTGGGCAACTTGGAAGATAACCTTAGCCTCTTTCACGATTGGCTGGTAGCCAGACTTGAGATCTTAATCCCCGAAAAAAAAGCTTAAATCAGGTGAACGTAGAGCGTCGGCCCCTTGGTTCACCCCCCAATTAAGAGAGCAGCGGCAGGGCTGTAAAAGGGCTGAGAGAGTCTGGAGACGGGCCTATGACCCGACTGAGAAAATCAAGCTTCGAGTAATAACTAAAGCCTATCACCAGTCAATCTGGAGTGAAAAAAAGGCTTATTTCGATCGTCGTATCGATGAGGCAGAAAATGGATGCAAGGAAATTTTTAAAGTTGTTCTGGATTTCACCTCTCCAGCCACTTGTACACCAGCTCATACTCATTCAGAAGTATGGATAAAACAGCTTGCAAATTTTTTTGTAAATAAAATCACTACCATCCAAGCCTCTCTTTTCCAACCTAGCTCTCGGCCGGTTGTTGATCCTTCATCCCCCCCCCCCGTTTAGGGAGGATCCTGGCCCTTCTCTTTTACAGTTTCCATATCTATGCCTTGACACATCATTAGAGCTTTTGTCAGGCCTGAAATCAGGCTCTCCACTTGACCCGTGCCCGGCTAAACATCTGGGGAAGGTGGCACCTGCCCTAAATGCTTTGGTGAACCCTCTTCTAAATTCTTCATTGTCAACTGGAGTGGTTCCGGTGGCATGGAAACATGCCTTGATCCTGCCATTGATTAAAAAGCCCACCTTGGACCCCCTTATCCATGCCAACTACAGGCCTATTTCCCTTCTCCCTGCTCTGGCGAAAGTGGCCGAGAGATTTGCATATCGAACGATTTCCAATTTCATCGAAGGAAATGACCTGTTGCATGATACGCAATCTGGGTTTCGTGCAAACTTTAGCACGGAGTCGGCTCTTCTCGAGGTCACAGATGCCATCAGGGAAAGACTCGACTCTGGGGGAAGGGCCATGTTGGTCATGTTGGATCTGTCGGCGGCTTTCGACACCGTTCCTCATGATCGCCTCCTCATAAGACTCTGGGAGAGCGGCATTCGGGGAACGGTGTGGAAATGGCTTAAATCCTTTCTGGCCGACCGCCGGCAAACGATCTGGGCGCCACCATTTTCCGCTGATATGGCTCCGCTAGAGGTAGGGGTTCCGCAAGGTTCCATTCTTAGCCCCATGCTATTTAACATCTTTATGGCACCTCTGGCGGGAGTCGCGGAATCCTTTGGCGCCCAGATCGTATCCTACGCCGACGACACCCAGCTCCTTTTCACTTGTGATAGGGGTGGGGCATTCGACGGCGTAAAGATCAGGGACTGCCTTAGTGCGGTCTTTGAGTGGTTCAGGTGCAATGGTTTAAAGTGCAACTCCGACAAGTCGGAGCTGCTCTTCTTTGGATGCACCTGTGAACCAGATTGGAAGGCTTGGTGGCCACAAGATATGTTCCCTCCTGACAAGGTGTCTCTCAAGGCAAAAAATTTGGGAGTGATCGTGGACAGTGAACTGTCCTTTGGGCCACATATCTCGTGTCTCTCAGGCAAATGCTTTGGCATTTTGCGAATGCTGAGGAAGTTTCTTCCTCTGGTGTCTCACCAGCACAGGAAGATTATTGTTCAGGCCTTGATCGGATCTCGACTGGACTACGCAAACGTTCTCTTCTTGGGTTTACCAAAATATCTTCTGAACCGTTTGCAAGTAGTCCAGAACTCCGCAGCTCGTGCTATCTATGGACTGCCGAGAAGAGCAGGAGCTACGGTTTTACTGAATTCTTTACATTGGCTACCGATCGCCAAAAGAATTCTTTTCAAGTGTCTGACTTTTGCTTTTAAAGCTCTACATGGAACTTGTCCTAAGTACATAGGGAAACGCCTCTCCCGCTATGTACCTAGTCGGTCTCTGAGATCATCTTGCCTATCTAAAATGACAGTCCCAGTAATCAGGCGTGCAAGGATTGGTGGTCGATCCTTTCGCTATTTAGCCCCGAAGGAGTGGAATGAACTACCACTCTCTCTCAGACAGACCCCCAATCTTCTTACTTTTAGAAGAGAGCTAAAAACGTGGCTGTTCACGAAACAAATGTGATCCCTCTCTTGTGCCTGCTTTTAAGTTGTTGTGTTGTTGTTTACTAGCTGCTCTTTCTTCACCAAAGCGCCGGGATGCTCCTCGGAGTCGCCGAGCGCTATAGAAGAAATAAATTAACATAACATAACATAACATGTGAAGTGGACGGCCACCTCAACACACTCTGCCTCTGAAACACTACAAGCTGCACTAGTGATACGTTGTCTCTGTGCTGGAGGCGAAAGTTCCTGTTGCATACTTGTTCAAATCTTGATCGAAGTGAGCTGCCAAATTGAACAGCGACCCAATAATAATGATGTGATTATTTCCAGGCGGCGTCCTTTGACCTCGTAACTACAAATGAATAATGGGCAGCACACTTACCTTTGCATTTTGTCGTGCAGTGACGCGCACATCATCGAAATGCATATTTAAGTTATTGATAATTAATTGCACACGTTGGCACCGTTAGTCTTGGAGTGAAGCCATCAAATACACCAGGCATATAGGGTGTGTGTTCCGGTCTTAGCGAGCTGGCAGCACACTGTGATGGTTGTTTATCTCCACGTCTAATCCTGGACAGGGTGCACGCTTCTCCATGGATCACCAGGCTGCTGTTTAATAACCAACAGTCCCGTTTGCAAAGGCCTTGAATACAGCAGCAGCCGGTGTCTCGATAGAGTGGAGGGGCAGGAGGGGTGTGGGTGGGACGGACGGATGACTAGACAAATAAAAAGCAAGCATTTGCAATGCAATAGGTCCTCACATTTGCAAGAGTTTAAGCTATTGGCATTGTAAATGACAGTGCCTTTTATTTATTTGTTTTGATAATTAACACATAAATAAAAGGCATTGTCATTTACAATGCCAACAGCTCAAACTCTTGTAAATGCAAGACCTATTGCATTTCAAAGAAGTGGCCCCCATGTCCCAGTCTAATTTTAAAGTGAAAGCGCACATGGCCTACTGAATGTTGCAGGAAAGCATGTCGTGCCTGAAGTAGTAGAAACTCCTTAAAGAAAATAGTGCTTACAGACTAAACAAGCATTAGAAATGCAATCGGGCTCGGATTTTTTGAGTTTGAGCTAATGGCATTGTAAATGCCAATGTATTGTTGCTATGTGTTATGGAGTGTGTTCATGTGGTGTGTACTGCCAGTGATCTCCTTGTGAGTGTGAGAATATTGCACCGTTACTGCCTGTGATGTCCTTCTTGTGAGTGTGAGGAGCTTGCACCTCTGCTGCCTGTGGTCTCCTTGTGAGTGCAAGAAGATTGCACTGCTGCTGCCTGTGATGTCGTTCTTGTGAGTGTGAGAAGCTTGCACCACTGCTGCTTGTGATGTCCTTGTGAGTGGGAGAAGCTTGCACCTCAGCTGCCTGTGGTCTCCTTGTGAGTGTAAGAAGCTTGCACAGCTGCTGCCTGTGATGTCCTTCGTGCGAGTGTGAGAAGCTTGCACCGCTGCTGCCTGTGAGTATGAGAAGATTGCATTGAGCATCTCTGTGCTGTGCCTGTTCTTTGTAAGGGACTCTTGCTCTGTTGCTGCTGCTGCCTTGGCACAGTACCTGCTGTGAGTGTGTAAGGGAAGCTTGCACCACTGCTGCTTGTGATGTCGTTCTTGCGAGTGTGAGAAGCTTGCACCTCTGCTGCCTGTGGTCTCCTTGTGAGTGTAAGAAGCTTGCACTGCTGCTGCCTGTGATGTCGTTCTTGTGAGTGTGAGAAGCTTGCACCGCTGCTGCTTGTGATGTCCTTCTTGTGAGTGGGAGAAGCTTGCACCTCAGCTGCCTGTGGTCTCCTTGTGAGTGTAAGAAGCTTGCACAGCTGCTGCCTGTGATGTCCTTCTTGTGAGTGTGAGAAACTTGCACCGCTGCTGCCTGTGAGTATGAGAAGATTGCATTGTGCATCTCTGTGCTGTTCCTGTTCTTTGTAAGGGACTCTTGCTCTGTTGCTGCTGCTGCCTTGGCACAGTACCTGCTGTCAGTGTGTAAGGGAAGCTTGCACCACTGCTGCTTGTGATGTATTTCTTGCGAGTGTGAGAAGCTTGTACCTCTGCTGCTTGTGGTCTCCTTGTGAGTGTAAGAAGCTTGCACTGCTGCTGCCTGTGATGTCGTTCTTGTGAGTGTGAGAAGCTTGCACCGCTGCTGCTTGTGATGCCCTTCTTGTGAGTGGGACAAGCTTGCACCTCAGCTGCCTGTGGTCTCCTTGTGAGTGTAAGATGCTTGCACAGCTGCTGCCTGTGATGTACTACTCACTACTCTACTCTACTCACTACTCTGCACTCACTACTCACTACTCTGCACTCACTACTCACTACTCTACTCACTACTCTAGTCACTACTCTGCACTCACTACTCTACTCACTACTCTACTCACTACTCTACTCACTACTCTACTGACTACTCTACTCACTAGTCTACTCACTACTCACTACTCTGCACTCACTACTCACTACTCACTACTCTCCACTCACTACTCTACTCACTACTCACTACTCTACTCACTACTTTCTACTCACTACTCTACTCACTACTCATTACTCTGCACTCACTACTTTACTCACTACTCTACTCTACTCACCTCACTACTCTACTCACTACTCTACTCACTACTAACTACTCAACTCACTACTCTACTCACTACTCTGCACTCACTACTCACCTCACTACACTACTCACTACTCTCTTCTCACTACTCACTACTCTGCACTCACTACTTTACTCACTACTCTACTCTACTCACCTCACTACTCTACTCACTACTCACTACTCTGCACTCACTACTCACTACTCACCTCACTACTCTATTCACTACTCACTACTCTACTCACTACTCTACTCACTACTCTACTCACTACTCTACTCACTACTCACTACTCTACTCACTACTCTGCACTCACAACTCACTACTCTAGTCACTACTCTGCACTCACTACTCCACCTACATCTGGCCCTATGTGCACTAACACATAAAAACAAAGCCTTTACATACGGAAAGGCAAATAGATACCCATTTACTGGATTTGTACCGAATGAAACCAGGAAACCTCTTTTGAATTTGTCAGTTCAGGCTACTGGTTTTACAAAAATATTACTTTTAATAAGTACTTCTCTGTGCAGTGCTATATTGTGCCATGGTAATGTCTAAGTTACATCATATTGAAGACATCATTTTTTTCAACTTTGTAGTGACTTTAGCATACTTTATGTGGCTTGTTGTATGTTTATTTAACACACATTTACAGCGCTCGGCTCGTGCACACGCTCTACGATCCGAGCCAGACCCGTGGCTCAGCTGACTCCCCCTGTTCATGTGTTGCCTCGCCCCCCTCTAGTTGAATGTACATTTAAGTTGTCCGGGATGGTTCAACAGCCCAAAATTTCAGAATTCTAAGCAGGATGTGAATTTGAAATGCAACATAGGCACAAATCAGACTGCACTATACAGAGTGGGGTGGGATCATTAGACGGCATCAAGGAGTCCAGCTCCATCGCTGTGCCTTGCACATGCCTCGGGAGGAGAGCAGCCCGGATCCTCGGTGCCTCTGCTCATTCTCGCGCACGCCCGTCATCTGCAGACTAGAGCGCCTCGCAGTTCGGTGCTTCTGCTGCCGCTGCCCTGCGCGTGCCCATTACCCAGTGCGGATGGGCTCGGGGGCCATACGGGAGCACAGCGGCGCTGCTGCTGCCACTTGCACGTCACCATACATAAACTGCAGAGAGCACCGCAGCACATCTACTGCTCCTGGCACGTGCCCATAAACTACAGACTAAATCAGGCGGGGACACGGGGGGTGAGCCAGAGAGCGGCAGAGCAGCTCCCCGGGCCGGCAGGAAGGAGCCGCACACGGCGTCTATGCCTGTGTGCACGTGAGGAGGACGCGCGCCAGACAAACACACTGCTAGATGGTGAACGCGCGCACACCATCTGGAATGCATTACACGGCCACCCTGACAGCTCCTAATTATAATTAATGTACTTCTTTGCGCGAGCACGAACGAAATATGCCCAAAATGGCGGAACAAAACTACATTTACCCTATCACTTCAAGCCTATTAAAACGACAACACAACGAAGACGAATCACTGGCCAGATGACAGAACACGCTAAGGAATGTGTGGAATTTGTCTCGGCCAAAGCCCTAGGAGATACTTCTTTTTTTTCTTCTTTAACATTAGTTCTCAAACTCCTCCCACTTTCAGTGGGGAGGAGTCCGAGCCCTAAAAAGACATACCGTGTAACAACCAAAATAAAAGGGCCAGTCCTTATGGGAGGTTACAAAAGAAAACAAGGCATTACCAAGGAGTTACTAACAAGTCTATTAACGAATCAGAAGCCAGCATTTACAAAATGCGATGACACAAGCCAATGGCAAATGTGGGTGGAGAGTGGGCGGGGCTTCAAGTCCATACTCGAATATAGCATGCCTTGCAGAGTTTTGCATGCGCTGCCCAGGCTCGAACCTAAAAACAAAAAAACACTTACCTGTTGCATCACGCTCCTCTCTACTCCCCTGTGAGCCCAGACAACCCAGAGTTCACTGCTGCTAATCCTGACGCTGCTCTCCTGCAGCATGAGAGCACAGTCGGCATTGGCCTGAGCGCCTGATTAGTGCTCTCAGTTAAACTGGAAGCCTGTGCCTGCTCTCTCCAACCCAGCAATGCAGCTCGGGTTAGAGAGAGCTTCAGTGCGCATGACCATTTGGCCAGCGTGAGACGGCCGGCCAAACAGTCATACGCCTAGATAACAGTGCAAAACACTCCCCCTAGTGCCTGTCAAACAGTGCAAACTTTTGCTCACAGAGGTCTGTGCATTTAGAATACGTAAAAAAGAATACCTTTACACCTTTTATCCTCCTTCGTTGGCGTTTCATGAATTTAAAAAACTCTTCCTTGTCTTATATCCTTTAAAGATGGGAAGCTATAGTAGGGTTTTGATTTCCATTCACTGGCTTCATAAGGAGGGATGTTACATTCAAACTGCAGAGTCCTTATAGTATGTTAGAGCTTTGATGGCCAGTCATTGTCTGGGTTCATGAGGAGTGATGTGCCGTTCGGACTGCAGAGTTTATATTGTGTGCTATTGCTTTGATTCTGATTCACTGCTCTGGTTTTATTAGGAGGAATGTGTTATTCGGACTGCAGTCTATATTGTGTGCTGTTGCTTTGATTCCCATTCGCTGCTTGACTTTATGAAGAGGGGTGTGTTATTCAGATTGCAGATTCTATGTTGTTTGCTTTCCTAGTGCTTTGATTCTGATTCACTGCTCTGGTTTTATGAGGAGGAATGTGTTATTCGGACTGCAGTCTATATTTTGTGCTGGTGCATTGATTCCCATTCGCTGCTTGACTTTATGAAGAGGGATGTGTTATTCAGATTGCAGATTCTATGTTGTTTGCATTCCTAGTGCATTGACTCCCATTCACTGCCTGTCTTTATGCAGAGGGATGTGTTAGTCATACTGCAGAGTCTATATTGTGTGCTGGTGCTTTGATTTCCATTCGCTTCTTGGCTTTATGAGGAAGGATGTGTTATTCAGACTGCCTATGTGCTTGTGCTTTGATTCCCGTGCACTGGCTGAATACATACCGAGGACTGTGACATTCAGACTGCAGAGCCCTTATTGCTAGGACTGAAAACGGTATTTTGCTGGATGAGGCTATGAAGTTCGTCTGTATATGACATCACGAGTAGGGAGGGCTTTAATCTCTATTCTTCATGTGCAGGCCCTAGTTGCGCGCTCCAGTGACTCAAACTAAATCCACATGTTTTTGTGATGACTTTCCCTCTTGCAAGAGGGATATCTCTTATCCCTACCTAAGAATTTCTTATTGTGACCGCTTTCCTGCTGGTGTACCTTCCTGCATCACATAGTATCTGTATCTTTCCAGTAATAGCATCTCTGTCTTTATTTACCCTTGCCCTCTCCTCACATCCTTACTTTCCCTACTCCTGCATAAGAGCAGCTGTCACCTTTGATGCTGTATTGCATTTTTGGTTAGACCATCCAGACAGCAGTTTTGCTCCCTTTCCTCGGTGCAAATAGACATTGAGGGAGCTAGGGGCACTTTGAATGGGTACAATAGGAAAAGCTAAATATCTAAGTGTATGTCGATACTCGCAATGTGGATGTAACGGAGATGACTAAGGTAGAACCCCATCAAGTCTGACTTCATGGCTCTGTATTGATTATGTATTGTACACTTGCATCCTGGCCCTGCAAGCTGAAATGTCTCTTGGCACTAAGATGATGTGTTAGCATCACCTAATTCAATGGTACTTGTTTTTGGCTGAGTTGGCCCTGCTGGGATTTGCTCCCATGATCCGCAGGTTACGCGGAGACCTCTGCTGCACACGTTTGTCTCATCCCTTTGCAAAGGAAACAATGAGAGATACCCATTCTCTTCCATAGCATCATAGAAGGTGCTTGTTATCCAGAAGTGGTTTGCACTAACTTTAGGTATGTTCTGGCTTACATCCACTTTTATTCACTAGATTATTTGGTCTATTATTTGTGTTACTTTACTGTGGAAATTAAAGCGTTGCTTTGCATCGGGAAGAACAGACGACCTTGACTGCTCGAATACAAAGTATGTTATAAATTTCAGGAACCTCGCCGACATCCTTTCTAATTAAGGCTTAATGCGGTCTTCCACATTTATTAATGATATCCCAGAGTTTTTGCACTATCAGATGGGTAAGATTAGACAGCTTAAGTGACCTCCTACCGGAGAAGTGGCAGGGTAAGTATTTCGGGAGAGATGTAGTGTGATTGGAATCATAGCACACAGTAGCACAGCTGAAAGATATAAAGTATAACATTCATAAGAAACTGATTCACTAAGTCATATATGCCAGTAGTTGAGGTATATCGTAAATCAGTAACACTCAGAAATAACAAATACATAATGGACTATACACCCTTTGCCTTTCTGAATCTTAAAGCCCTGTTATCACTAATGAGTGCGAGCCTTGTGTTCTGTAGTAGGGGATCTCTGTGTATAGTCATAATCTAGTGAATAGTCCCGCCCATGTGCGTGGACCCCGGAGCAATCAAAAATAATCTCTTAAAGTGTCGAAAAATGCAGAACTGCACAGACACCTAAGAGAGAATTTAAAGACAGATAATGCAGCCTATATCCACAGGCTACACTGTCCAGTACTTCAACTAGAAATTCCATCAAAAATCCACAAACAGCAAAGCCTGTCCAGATTTCCCTTGCTTTAACAGCAAAAACCCTCTGGAATGATAGAGAGAAAGACCTGGACAGACAAGCCCCATAGGCTGCCATTATGTGGCTCAAAACAGGATACTGTGCCTTTAAGAGAACCTTCCAGAACTTCACAGTATCCCAGAATGCACTGCAGGTCCCTTTTACTTTCAGTTCTTTTTTCCGGCTCCTGCTAGCAGGACCCTGGAGCATTGAGCTCTCCCTTTTGGGATTTGTTTTGTGATTTTTCCACTTTTTCAAGTGTTTTTTGGTGCTTTTTTCAAAGTACTTTGGTTATTTCTTCTTTAGTGAGCTTTTAGGGCAGTCTTTTTGTCAAATATGCCAGCCATATTTGACAAATGCCCGGAGTGTTCCAGGAAGAAGGCCAAGACTGACCCACACGACGTGTGTATCCTCTGCCTTCCCTCCTCTCAACCCCAGAGGAGTGTGAGATTTGCCAGGGATCTACCACCAGGACCCTGAGGGACAGAAAGAAGATCAGGCTCCAAGGCATGGAGGAGAGAAGACTGCAAGCACAAGGTGGGTCTGGGCAGGCTCTATCTGCCAGTGCTGAGTCCTCTGGGGGGCTCCCCAGAGGCAGGAAGTCCAGCAAGCGTTCCCATTCTCCGTCGGCATCGATTGCACCGACGACGGCGTCGAGCGGGATGACTACAGTCTGTTCCCCGTCTCCCCAGGGCTCTGGGTCGAAGCAGCGTCGACGTTCGACGTCGAGGGATCTGAACAGACCACCGTCGAGGTCACCGGTGACGATTTCGTCGTCGTCGTCGTCGAGGACTCGACATCAGGAGGTGGCCCGGCGTCGGCGCTCGCCGTCGAGGCGATACCGTCGTTCGCCGTCGAGGGGATCCTCGGCGCCGAGGGGGCGATTGCCGTCGAGGCACAAGAGATCGCCGTCGAGGCACAGGAAGCCGTCGAGGTGAAGGAGATCGACGTCGAGGCAATGGAGGCCGCCGTCGAGACCTAAGCGTTCGCCGTCGAGGGACAGGCGTTCGCCGTCGAGGAAGTGCAGCTCGAGGGGCCGACGCTCGCCGTCGGGTCGCCGTTCATTGACGCAGGAACGGCGCAGAAGGAGTTTGGGCGCCAGGAGTCAGTCTGGCAGGCATCAAGTGCCTAGGAGAGACTCTCCCACATCCCAACCTGATAAGGAGGGCGGGTCACCGGGCTCGGTGTATCCCGTTGTGTATACCCCTCCGAGGCCAAGGACAGTAACGCCTCCTCCTCCTCCTCCTTTACCGAGAGGTCTTCCTCCGCGGGACCCTACCCCGCCTCCTCTTCCACCTCTACCACCTCGGCCTCAGTCTCAGCCGCAGTCTCAGCCGCAGTCTCAACCTCAGCTGCCGGTGGACAAGCCTCCCCCGCTTCCTCCGAGGTCGATGTCCGTGCCCAGGTATCCGACTCCTCTGAAGGGGACCCCTCGGCCGGGGGCCCCATCCAAGCCAAAGTCTCCCGCCCCGGTGGAACCGGGAGGGCGACCGAAGCCAAGGAAGTCGCGCTCCCGCTCCGGACAGAGAGGGAGGTCACGCAGTCATCACAGATCCTCTACGAGGTCAAGACAGCGCCATAGGAGGGCCGGATCCCAGTCCCGCACGGACTCTTCCAGAACCAGGTCCTACTCCCCGACCTTGTCAGACTGCCCGGGGACGAGGGTGTCTCCCGTGGATGACATCAGCACGTTCCAGGATGTTCTCCTGAGGGGTGCAGCGAAATTGGGAATCACGGTGACTGCTCCAACACCTACGACGTCTGTGATCTTTGAGACACTTCACAAGAAGCATTTGTCTCGCCTTCTACTACCGCTCGTGCCAGGCTTGGTAGAGCCAGCGGAGGAGCTGTTCCTCACGCCTGCAGTGACGAGAGACACTCCATCCCGTCTTCTTAAAAAGTACAGGTCCCCGGATTCCGACCCGGCTTTTCTGAGGATTGATCCTGTTCCGGACTCCGTTATAGTGACGGCAGCTATAAAACAACATTCTACCTCTCCGTCTTCTACCGTGCCTCCGGATATGGAGAGCCGATGGATTGACTCAAATGGCAGGAAGGCCTGTGGGACGGCAGCTATGGCCATGAAGACCGCTAGCGATACGGCTTTGCTGGGGCGGTATGATCGTTCCCTGTGGGAATCCCTCCAGCAGTTCGCGGAACTCCTGCCACGAGATAAGAGGGAGGATTTCCTCGAAATCCAGAAGCAAGGGATGCTGGTTTTGAACCAGGTCATCAGCGCGGCTGCTGATGGTTCTCTTTTGGCGGCCCATGGTTACTGTCATGGGATCAACCAGCGACGCCACGCTTGGCTCAGGCTCACATTACTCAAGCCGGAGGCCCAGCAGCGAGTGGCTAATCTACCCTTCTCGGGGGAGACCCTGTTCGGGAAACATGCGGATGATGAGATGGCCCGCATGAAGGTGGAGGCCGAGACTCTGACGGCTGTGGGCTTGGAGAAGCCCAAAGAAAAAAAAGCCTACCGCCCGTTCCAGAGACTGTTTGGGGCGCAGGGCCGAGGGCGAGGACAGGCTTCGGGACAGCAGCAGCAACAACAGCAGCAGTTCCGGAGGCCCTTCCAGAAGCGCCAGAAGGGTAGAGGAGGTCAGCAGTCCTCTACAGCGAACAAGGGCGCGGCCGGGTCTCGACCCTGAGCTGTTACTTCCCCTACATCCGTTACCCGCTCCGGTGGGGGGGAAGCGTTCAATTTTTTCTGGCAGAGTGGAGAAAAATTACTCAGGACAAGTGGGTGCTGAATATTGTTTGTAATGGATACAGTCTTCGGTTCGCCAGCCCGCCTCCATCAATTCCTCCGGTCAGCTCGCAGTTTCAGCTGCGCGAGCTCCAGGCGGAGGTCGATATCCTGTTAAGGAAAAGGGCGATAGAAGACGTACCTCTGTCTCAAAGAGGAAGAGGTCTGTACTCCCGGTTCTTCCTGGTCCGCAAAAAGGACAAGAACGAGTTCAGGCCCATTCTGGATTTGCGACAAGCAAACAAGTGGATTCGCAGAGAGAAGTTTCGCATGCTGTCGTTGCATCAGATTTATCCTCAGCTGCAACAGGGAGACTGGCTGTGTGCCATAGACCTACAGGATGCATACTTCCATGTGCCCATTGCACACAAACACAGGAAGTTCCTGCGATTCCAAGTTGGCGCCAATCATTATCAGTACACAGTACTGCCATTCGGACTGAAGTCTGCGCCCAGGACATTCTCGAAGTGCATGGCAGTGGTAGCCGCACACCTAAGGAAGAACAAGGTGTTTGTCTACCCGTACCTGGACGATTGGTTGATCACGGCCTCTTCCTTCTCGGAAGCTAAAGCGCACTTCCGGAAGACGTGCGTTCTCTTGAACAAACTGGGGTTGCACATCGACATGTCCAAGTCTGTCCCGACTCCGGTCCAGTGCATACAGTACTTGGGAGCCTCCATCAATACGCTGCCAGCAAGCGTGTCTCCTTTGGAGGAGAGACGATTATCACTCCTTCGGAAGGCTCAGGCTCTTATGACCGCTCCATCTACAACAGTGAGTACGGTGTCTTCTCTACTGGGGTCGATGGCCTCTTGTATCTTCCTCACGCCACACGCACGGCTGCACATGAGACCATTGCAGGAGTGCTTGGAGGATCAGTGGGATCAGAGGAAAGGATCTTGGGCCGACAAGATACGACTGTCTCTGCATGCTCTTTAGTCTCTGAAGTGGTGGTGTTCAGCGGAGAATCTCCTCAGAGGGGTTCCCTTCCACAAGGACATTCCCACGCAGGCTATTGTGACGGATGCGTCTCTCCACGGCTGGGGGGGCGCACTCCGGAGACTTACAGATTCAAGGGTCGTGGTCCCAGATGGAGTCCACGTACCACATCAATTTCCTGGTACTCAGAGCTGTTCACTTGGCGCTGAAGGCCTTTCTTCCGTCCTTCCGGACCAACTCTTTGCTTGTTCAGACGGACAATACGACCACGATGTATTACCTCAACAAGCATGGGGGGTCGAGATCACGCACTCTGTCGCAGGAGGCGCAGGCGATCTGGCACTGGTTTCTGGCCAGAGGACTGACGATAACGGCCACCCATCTACCAGGTGTGCAGAATGTTCAGGCAGACGCACTGAGCAGACTGATTCAGGAAAACCACGAATGGGTCATAAACGACGAATTACTAGAAGTCTTCGCAAGGTGGGGGACTCCAGACGTAGATCTGTTCGCCACCGCCGAAAACAGCAAATGCCGAGACTTCGCCTCCAGGTACTACCAACCAGGGACGTTGGGGAATGTGCTATGGATCAACTGGTCGAACAGCTTTCTGTACGCCTTTCCACCCATTCCCCTGATTCCGGCGGTGCTCATCAAACTGTCCCAGTCCAGGGCGCGGATGATCCTGATTGCCCCGGAATGACCCAGACAGTGGTGGTTCACGGACCTGCTTCACCGGTCTCTCCTTCCTCACATACGGTTGCCGTGCAGGCCGGACCTTCTCACGAAGTTCGGGGGCAGATGTTACACCCCAACCTCTCGTCTTTGAGTTTGGCGGCATGGCTCCTGAGATAGTGCAATATGGCCATCTGAATCTACCTGAAGATTGCATGGACATACTGAAGGAGGCTAAGCGACCTTCCACTAGGACTTATTATGCTTACAAGTGGAAGAGGTTTTGCATCTGGTGCAAGTCCAAGAACTATGACCCGACGACATGTAAGGAAGATGTCATCCTTCCATATCTTCTACATCTAGCGCAGTCTGGCCTTAATAGCCATTCCATTAAGGTTCATCTGGCTGCATTGACTGCCTACAGGAAATTCCCTTCACAGACTTCCTTCTTTCAGATCCCTGTGATCAAAGATTTTTTGGAAGGCTTGAAGAAAGTGTTCCCTCCTGTCCGGCTTCCTTCGCTTTCATGGGAATTGAATGTGGTGCTGTCCAGATTGATGAAGGAGCCTTTTGAACCTATTCATAAGGCTTCGTTGCAGCACCTGTCCTGGAAGGCAGCGTTTCTCGTGGCCATTACATCGGCCCGCAGGGTGAGTGAAATTCAGGCGTTGTGTTGCCAGGAACCTTATACTGTATTTCATGCTGCTAAGGTTGTTATGCGTACTCACCCTAAGTTTCTTCCTAAAGTTATTTCTGACTTTCATGTTAACCAGACCATAACTTTGCCTACGTTTTTTCAGAATCCTTCCTCTCCAGCGGAAAGTTCCCTGCATTCCCTGGATGTTAGGAGGGTGTTGAAATTTTATCTGGATAAGACCAAGGATATGCGTAGGTCTGACCAATTTTTTGTCAATTATGGATCAGTCAGGACGGGTCTTGCTACCTCTAAACAGTCCATCTCTAGGTGGATTGTGTCCTGTATACAATTGTGTTACCAAAAAGCTAATAAGACCTTAGGGGGTAAGCCTAAGGCTCCTTCCACCAGGGGCAAAGCTGCCATGACTGCTGTGGTCCGTAATGTTCCAATTGCAGAAATCTGCAAGGCGGCCACTTGGAAGTCGGTTCATACCTTTGCTAAGCATTACTGCCTGGACACTGATGCCAGGGCAGACGCTCAGGTTGGGCAGGCTTCGCTGCGAAATCTGTTCCCACAATAGTGGTATTATTTCTCTGTTCTCCACCGCCGCTTTGGTGTGGGGATGGGCTTGCCATTCTATTCACTAGATTGACTATACACAGAGATCCCCTACTACAAAAGGAGTAGTTTCTGTCCTGTAACTCCAGTTCTGTAGGAGGGGTATCTCTGTTATAGTCATAAGCGCCCGCCCTCCTCCCCGGTGGAGAGAGAGATTCATGTAAGGAATGCTACAGGTCTGGCGTGTTACGCCTTCAAAAAGAACTGAAAGTCAAAGGGACCTGCAGTGCATTCTGGGATACTGTGAAGTTCTGGAAGGTACTCTTAAAGGCACAGTATCCTGTTTTGAGCCACATAATGGCAGCCTATGGGGCTTGTCTGTCCAGGTCTTTCTCTCTATCATTCCAGAGGGTTTTTGCTGTTAAAGCAAGGGAAATCTGGACAGGCTTTGCTGTTTGTGGATTTTTGGTGGAATTTCTAGTTGAAGTACTGGACAGTGTAGCCTGTGGATATAGGCTGCATTATCTGTCTTTAAATTTTCTCTTAGGTGTCTGTGCAGTTCTGCATTTTTCGACACCTTAAGAGATTATTTTTGTTTGCTCTGGGGTCCACGCACATGGGCGGGACTATTCACTAGATTATGACTATAACAGAGATACCCCTACTACAGAACTGGAGTTACAGGACAGAAGCTACTCCTTACTCAGGATGGTGACTGGAGTAGTTGTATCTTACCATTGGGACTATGTTATTTTACATATATGGAAAGGGCTACGCATTGTCTAATGTTATATGCTTTTCTGCTTTGGGATGGGGGAGGTCATCTAAATAATGTCCTGCTTATCCTTAAATGTAGGTAAGAATACTCCCATCTGAGGGTGCGCTAGAGAGCCCGACCTCAAGCTGGCCACTCTTCCTTGACGCTCTGCCAGCCAAAGTTGCTCATCCGTCACTTATCCACACATTCAGGGGGCAATGAGGCTTTCCGGGCGAGTCCTGTCACCCCTGAGTGAGGCTGCGCAGAGCAACTGCTTTTAGGTCGTACCTGGGCTGCGCATGCGCTGCTCTGTGAGGCATGCTGTATTAGAGTATGGATTTGAAGCTTCACCCACTCTATGCCCGTATTTATCATTGGCATGTGTCATTGTCCTTTGTAAATGCTTGTTTCTAATTCACTAAAAGGCTTGTTAGTCCCTCCTTAGTACCGCCTTGTTTTCATTTATAACCTCCCATGAGGACTGGCCCTTTTACTTCTGTTGTTACACAGTTTGTCTTATTTAATCTGTAAGCACTATTTTCTTTAAGGAGTTTCTCCTACTGCAGGCATGACATGCTTTCCTGCAACATTCAGCGTGCCATGCGGGCTTTCACTTTCCAAGCAACCCGGGACAATGGCGGCCACTTCTTTGAAAGGAAATAGGCCTCGCATTTACAAGAGTTTGAGCTATTGGAATTGTAAATGACAATGTATTTTATTTATATATTAATTATCAAAACAGGTAAATAAAAGGCATTGCCATTTACAATGTCAATAGCTTAAACTCTCACCAATGCACGACTTATTGCATTGCAAATGCTTGTTTATTCTGGTATCGAGGCATGCAGGAGGGTTTCTGAGCAGTTGTGGGGTGCAGCCTGCCCCCGAGCTGCGTTGCTGGAGCCAGGCCGGCTGACAGCCTTGTGGACCCGGTCGCTGCCAGTACCCTTGACAACAGCGCAGGGCGGATTGTTGGTGTCCCTTCTGCCGGACCTTCAGACTGCAGGTCTGCTTTGCCCACTGGAGGAGTGTGTTTGATTGCTCAGGCGGTGCCCGACTTGTTGGTGGCCAGCAGTCATTGCTGTCCCACGTTTACTTTATGCTGCCGGGCTATGATATGCGGACGGCTCTGGCCATGTGTCTGCAGTGGAGGAGAGTCCGATCAGCTGTGGATGTTTGCCTGCTCCCTCTGTAAAGAGGGCAGAGACCCTCGGGCCTTGACCGAGGTGGCACATGGGAGCGGAGCTCGAGTGCCGTGGCTACCTAGAGGTATGTCACAGAGTGACAGGCTCACGGTTGACTCTGCCTCGTACTGGATAGCTCCAAGAGCTTGAATCTTTGGACTGCCAAGTAGTGATTTGTATGCCTTAATCTTGCCCTGCTTTTCTCTGGTCAGCGAAGCCTCCTACTACAGCCGCCCTCCACTAAGAGAAGTTGTAGGACATGCCCACTCTGCAGCACAATTATTAGACCTGCTCGTGCCCTTTGGGGAAGTCGGGGAGTGGCCGGGCGCAAGCTGGTGCGAGAAATGGCACTTCCATCCGAAGATTCACAGCGGGCCCAGTCTGGCAGGGAGGGGATGGCCTCAGAGATAGACAAATGAACCATGTTTCTGGACCTGAAACAATGCTTTGGCACTAAAATGGACCTCCTTGCAGACAAATTTGACCGTCTTAAAAAACAAAGGTTGATAAACAGGATAATCGCTCAGATCAGTTGAAACGATACACTGCCGTACTGGGAACCAAACCGGGCCCTGGCAAAGTGCTCTGCCGCCCCATCCAGGGGTTAGGGGGTGCGGCCGAGCTGTTTGTCAGGGCCGGTTTCCGCTGATTTTGTTACAGGGGTGATAATGCAGCTAAGCAGCAAACACGGCCCTGTAACAAAAACGGCCCCCCCAGGGGCCCCCAACCGGCCCCCACCCTAGTGACCGACCGAGGAAACGCCCTGTGCCCAGTGTACTTTCGATGTTGTGGATGGACATTCCACTTTCAGAGAGCAACTCCTGCCCTTGGAGATGGTGCTGGAAGTGATTAGAAACTAAAACGAGGACTTAGAGGCCCGCTCTAGACGGAAAAATTTGCAAATTCTTGGTGTGCCGGAGTCGTCAAAGAAAGGCAGAATAGAAGACTGGCGAGAACATACGCACACTCTTTGGTAATGCTCGCTCTTCCTTGCTTCAGTGGCCCCTGCCTGGGACACCTGCTTGCGCCATAAGTATCTGCTTACTGAACTACCGGGATCAGGATACAGCTTTGCAGCTTGCAGGGAGCGACAACCGCTGAAGTATAAAGGGAACGAGGTGTCCTTTTTCCCGGACTTAACTGTGGCAGCACAAACTGTCCAGAGAGACTTCCTGCCGATTAAGCACACCCTCCAGCATACTGATGCCATGAAAACTCTACTAAACCCCACTAAGCAACGAATTCTACACCAAGGGAAAATTCACTTCTATACTGATCCCAGGAAGTTGGCCAAGTTTGTCAGACCCATTCTGGTAAGGCCAGGTGGGTCACACTCCACGGCACATGAGACGGCTGTGGCATATCTCAGCTATAATGACTAAATTGACTACTGTTCTCCTAGTGACTGTGTTGGTATGGTGTGTGGGAGACTACTGCTGCTCATGTCTCATCCTGCCCTTGCGCTTTTGGGGCAGCTGTTGGATTTGCTTTGTGATGCCGAGCAGACTGCCTGATGTGATGGAGCCTTTTTTCCTGCGGTTGTCAGATAGTTGTCAGACAGTATGTGACAGCCAGGGAATAGGATTACCATGCTTGCGCTGCTCTGGTTACAGGTGTGGGTCCCGGTCGCAGAACTGGCCGTGAGACTGTTTGGATGTGGCTGCCTGTATGTGCCCGAGCACCCTGGACATTATACCCCTCCGGGTACACTCTGGCTGGGTAGTGAGCCAGACCCCTAGTTTACCCCATGGCTTAAGTTCCTGGAATTTTCCATTAGATTGCTGTTGGGGACTGCTTGAAGGGTGGATTTTTCAGCTTTTGACCCAGTTGGGGGATCAAAGTGGGAGATGGGGGGGATTGTTTTATTGTTGCAAAAGTTTGCAGCCTTCTGGCTCAATGTTTTCACCTCTTCTTTCCCTCGAATCACTCAGCGCGCGCTAGCTACTGGCATGGCTTGTGATTGCTTAAGTGGTGACGAGAGCTCCACTATCCCACCCCTGACCATTTAAACAGTCCATTAAAGTCTTAACCTGGAACATCCGGGGCCTCAATGATCGACGCAAGGTGTCACAGGTCTTTGCCTACCTGCAGAAACATTTCATATGCATCTGCTTTTTATAAGCATTGCATCTCATTGTAGGAACTCGGGCACGGCTGCAGGTGGGCTGGGTGGGAGAGCGACATGCAGCATATTACTCGAATCATTCCTGTTAGGTTGCTATATTCATTAGTAAAGGGATGCCTTGTTGCATGCAACAGGTCATACGTGACTCACAGAGTCGGTATGTCCTGCTCTGTAGTATTTTGCTGGATCATCCACTAAAGCTGCTCTCAGTCTATGGCCCTAATGTCAAAGACCCTCAGATTTTTGCTGAGGTGTGGCATCTGGCGAGTTAGTCGGGGCCGGGCACGACTTTGTGGGAAGGGGACTTTAATGTGGTATTCGACCCCGATGTGGACAGATTTAATGACTCTAAATGCCCTCACACACACACAACTGCTCAGTTTAGACTGATTGTGGAAGACTTTGATCTGATTGATCTCTGGCTCTCTCGGCTTGCTGGTGATACAGAAGGTCTGTGTATAGCGATGGTGCACACAACATGGTCCTGCATAGTCTACTGGTTGGCATCACCAGATGCCGGCGTGTGGACTGTGTGGGTTTCTCACTTGTTTCGGTAGCTGTCTGCCCATGCGCCAGTCCTACTGGAGCTATCTCTCCCGGGCAGCCCTCCCTGCACATTCACCTGGAGGCAACCCGCTGGAGTCTTGCGTGATCGGGTATTAGAGTGGTGATCATGTTGGTAGTGACAGAATGCTTTGAGCACAATTACAACTCCGAGATATCACGGTCCTCCATTTGGGAGGCCTTTAGAGTTGTCATTAGAGGTGCTTGCATAACAAAGCAAGCCGACTATTGTGCGACTTGCAAGGAGATCTGGTGTGTCTGTAAGAGGAGATCAGGGAGCTAGAACGTACCTATTTTTCAGATTGCAGCTCAACCATACTGGCATCCATTCTGGTTAATCTGTTGGATTAAAAAAGAGGACGCACAGAGGGAAACTCACTACCCCGGCAAGGAAGCCTGCTCCCGGTGCTACGGGGAGGGAGATAGAGCTTGCAAGACTCTTGCTCACCTGCTGCGTGGGCCATGGGCAGGCAAGCAATTAGATCACTGAAATACATGATGACCACTCCCTTGTGTATGTGGTCACACAGGCAGTTCAAAGAGCGGTGATTGATGCTCTCTGGTGTATAGGATACACTTAAGAGGGCCAATGTGGAGACCGGGTAGCCGTAGATCGGGACGTTATCATCATCCACATGTTGGAGTACGAGTGTTTGAAGAGCAGTTCTGAAGTCTCTTTCCAGAAGAAATAGTTCCACTTTCCCAAAAAGAAAGCAGAACATTTTTTGGGGGACGTGTGTTCCTTGAGTGTGAGGTGATGTAGTATCTTTCACCTGGCTAGCATTGGATTTATTTATTCCTTTTCAGAAAGTAGTGTTTTCTACTATGAATACTGTATTATTTGTACCCTTCTGTAAACATGTAGTCCTCCTAAAGATGAGGGCTGGGGTTGCTGTTCCATCTGAGCAGTGATGCTCCTTTTTCAGGCAATGATTAGAGTGCAGTATTCATCATTATGGCGCATTTTCATAAGTGTATCTCTTTCCTCTAATGCAGACCTTCACAGGATTTCTATACTTGTTTTAATTAAGTTTATCGCTGCCTCCTATAAATTCTTCTCTGATACAGCATGATGTCATCTGTCTGAAAATACACCATCATCCTATATAAAGGTTTGCTATGCCCAACGGCAAACATGAGCCTTAACATTAGTAAACCAGTGCAGATTAGGGCGCAGGCAGCATGGAATATTGGCACCTAAATTAAATTACAATTGGTCTATAGTCAGTCTGTTTGGAACAGAGGCCTCCTTCTCGGAGCTATTCCTGTGGTGGCCTCTTCACCACTCATAGAGAATGGACAAGCCTGGTTAAGTCCTGAATGAATAACTGCCGCTTTTTTTTTTAAATGCAGGGTGGCACATGTTACACGGTGTACAAAATGGCAAACCATCAACCAGGCACTGAAACAGAACCTGGGAGATCTGGATAACAGTTCCAGATGGCCCTGTGCTGACCCAGAAGCACAGACAAGAGAGGAGCCTCCAGTCGAGACCTAAAGACATGACAAAGAGCAACTTTACGTGGTCTGTGCACAGTTGTAAGAAGTTAGTCCAATGATTGTCTGGCAGAGAAGGGCAGAGGACTTCTAGCGGACATGGGCACATCCCTCAGCCCAAAGAGTGAAGGGGCCCTGGCATTTTATTGGTGGAGGACAGCAGCTCCTGTGTTAAAGCACTCTGTATTTCAGCAGAGCGTTTGTCAGCGATGGGACCACAGTGAAGCATACAGAGCTCAAAGGTAGAGCTCTGGCATAGAAAAGCAGCACCTTGCGCAAGCACTGTGGAAACAGACTGGGAAAAGTTGGAGAAACGGAAGGAATACTTACTCTGCCCAAGGAGCTCCCTCACCTAGACTCATTCTACAAATTGAATTGGACATCGACCATATTCAGTCTCAAGAGTTGCTAATGAGCTGGTCTCCTAAATTGTGGTTCATCTATGTCACTAATGGATCACTAGATCCCAGGGCATTACTAATTCAGGAAAAGCAGCAGGTTCAGAAGGAGGAGGCATTTAATCTAAGGTGGTAGCGCTACCAGTTATGGAAAGATGGTGTGACTGGATTTCAAAGATAGGAGACTTTCAGTTTCAGAGTCCATCATGGCCCTATTCATACAGTATAATTAAAAGGATAACTGAGGCTATTCATTCTCCAAAGCAATTGAGTTATCTCCGATTGCAGTGGAGCGGCTTGAGCTTTGAGTGCTGCTCACCTGCATAGCAGTGGCACCAGGCCTGACAGTGCACAGCAGTGCTGTAGCTCCCCAGCGCTTCGTGCTCCTTCTGTACACACAGCAGTGCCATCGAGATACGGGGCCAGCACAGATTTCTGCTTTACATCTTGTAAGCAGAAAATGTGTTTACGTTCAACTTTCCATGCTCAAAGAAAAACTGCTTTGGCGTGGCGCTTGATTGATGGTGCTGGACGCTGCATTATTTTCTGCTGCCATTTCGATGTCATTGTATTTAAATCGCTCACACTGTTGGCAGATATAAGCTGCCATGTAACGCATGAACCATTAGTGTTCATCTCTGCCAATGAAATGGGTAATTGAAATACAATGACAGTGATATGGCACATACTTGAAATGGCAAATATGCTTTCTTGCCATGTATTTTCTCGCTACATTTACAGTTTACATTGCGAAATGGGTTAAAGGTCATACTGCCTCTGTTACAGTTTCAAAAGAAAAGTCCAAACGTTGTGTGTTTGGAAGTTGTCAAGTGGGCAGAAGTTTAGAAAGGTTACTCTTCTGTCATGGGTCATGCAGCTCTAAGATGCGTCCCCTGTGTGGACTCAATGTTACCCAGCGGCCACTAGGCAGTTGACTGATCTATTATCTACGGGTGGTTGCCAGTAGGTAGTTATAGTTAAGGCCATGTTTTTATAGAAAAAGCGTTTTTAGATTTGCCTACATCTTTGTCACAGTTTGACGAATCTTCACAAAATTTCCCCCCAAAAAACCGTGCCTGTGATTCTTTTTTTTTTTTTAGTAAATATTGGGGTTGAACCCATATAGTCAGTGGGACCTGGGTATTTATTCGGTATAGGAAAAAGGGGTCCCAGACAAAACACAACAAATTCCACAATTCAAGGTATAATACGTGGGATTATTTCACAAAAGGTCGAGTCAAGGTGCAAAGTGTTTTAATTTTCACAGCACCTGTGCTAAACATTCATTAGCTCATTACTCATAACATGAATAAACACATATTAAACACAATTTCAATAAGCCCAAAGAAGGGGGAGAGGGAGAGGGAAGTGCAAGGGGGAAAAAATTAACATTTCTTGCTAGTTAGACATCACTGTTTCAAAAAACATATTTACAATTACGTGTGACCATTTTTTGAAAATCACAAGAAAGAATACACAGATCCCCAAGCGTGGGGTCTACACCAGTGTGTAAGAAAACAACATCATGTTTTGTTTTGTTTTTGTGTCTTTTTGATACAGAATCTCCTATTTGGCTGTATACATTAAACCATTCCGTGGGAGTTCAAAACAGTAGAGAAGTCTACGTTTCGACCCTAGATTGTAGGACAGTGTATCCTTACTAGGCGGGTCTTCGTCAGGACGTGAGGGAAGGGAAGGAGTGTAGGGCTGTTCCTAAAGGTGAAAATAGAAAAGACTTTAAAAAAGGTCTCCGAAGGGAGTCCCTATATGATACATCAAAAGCGACAAAATTAAAGACAAAATAATTCCTCAGAGAGTTCGTGGTTGACAAGGAGGTATGAAAAACGTGTTACCTGCTCAGGAGTCATATAAATTCCTGTTAACACATAGTTCTGGCCAAAGCCGGGCGGAGTGGTGGATCGTTAAAAAATCAGCGGTATCTGGGGGCCAAATAATGAAGAAAGGGGACCATCATTGAATGTGCTAATCACCCACGGTTGTCTGAAAACATTACAAATATTAGAAGAACACTAGGCCGTTAGTCCTACCTCTAAAACGTTGCTGTGTAGGATCAAGGTGCGTGTATCAATACAATGAAGTTAGGTCCATACAAATCATGGTTCAGCAGTGGATCTGTGAGGTATGGAGGAGCCAAATTAGTATACACGTCTTAAGAAAATTTATATCCATTGCTCAGTTGCCTGTCCCACAGGCGTCTAAGCACAAAAGGCAATTAGGACACTTAATTAACAACTCACCCGCGATAACATGGTAACGCTGAAATGCGAGTCAGCGTCTATTCTGTTCAGGGTCCAATTTTAAGTCTAAGGGCCAAACAAAATTGGGAGTGGCATTCAGTAAATATGCGCCAGAATATGGACGTTTGTACATCAAAATATATATTAGCCTGAAATCGTACCTCTGAATTAGAGGGAACCTTGCAGCAAATAATCAATTGCGGTCGGAGGATAATTCTTAAAGGGCGGCGGTGTGCTCGAGTCCAAGGTCCACCATTAAATCTGTGGAATTAAAATGAGCGGACTTAGTGAAGGCGTTTCACTAACACGTGGGTTTAAAGGCGCTGCAAAAATCGGGACAGACAGATAGCGCAACTGGACTCACCCGAAGTGTTTGTCTCCATGCGCGCGTGTATGCAGCAGCGTCTCATCTCAGGCAAGAAGAATCAGGAAGTGCTGCCTAGGATACGGAGGCCAATTTGTAACCTCGCATGCGGCGAGACTGGTGTTACCGGGGTAACCCAGGACGCCGATCACCGACACGGCGAGCGTCCATGGAGTTAGAGGGGAACAAAGGGCTTAACGGAGACTTTCGTGGTGGATGTAATTAAAATAACGTTGGCAACCTTTCATGGGTTATAAATTATAACGCCCCAGGGCTGTATTTCATGGGAGATGATGATCAAAAAGGAAGTTAAGTAAAATAAAGAAAATGAAAAAATTACAATTAATTAAACTGAGCGGACCTGCCCTTAACATGGTAGTCTAAGCGCAGCATTAAAGCTCTCAAACGGTAAATACCACAATATTCACACAGATCATGGCCATTTAAGAACTCATCTCGCAGAAACCGTTAACAAACCAGATATTTACAAGCGTGTTTCATTCTGGACATAGTGCTGTGCGGACCTACCTAACAAGGTGGTCAAAGCACAGGTACTCCATAAAATGATAGGGTCAACAGGGCACAAAATATTATTGACACACTAGTCGATAGAGAAATCACACATCAAATCGCAGTTATTCACCGCATGGGTCATTACCGACAGACTTATCAGAGCAATGCGTGAACCTACCACATGGTGGTTAAGACGCAAGATAGATTTACAGAGTAGCCATTTGAGAGAAACTGCTTTCTGATTCATTCAGGCCCAACCGTACTGAATCAAAAAACCTGATCCATTTTATCTCTCTAATGTTCAGGATTGGCTCAAGGTTACCACCCCTGGGACCCAGTCTAACTTGTTCCAAAATGGTCCATTTAAGACTTTCCGGGGGGTGAGCAAGGTTCTTGCAATGGTCTACCAACGGTGCTCCTTCAACCTTGCACCTAACACGGCTGCAGTGTTGTAAGAAACGTACTTTTGCACGTTGCTGGGTCTGACCAATGTATATTAAATTACAGGGGCACACTATGCAATAAATAACATTGGATGAGTTGCAGTTGGTGTGTGACTTTAGTGTCACTTGATGTTGTCCATGAACAAAGATTTTAGTCTGGATTGTAGCTGGGCAGGCTTTACAGGATCCACAGCGATAATGACCCACGACGGGAGGTAGTTTCCACATTGATGTTAGGGATTGTTCCTTTGCCATATTCAAGAAAGAGGACACAACGTGATCTCGAACATTCTTCGCTTTCTTGAAGGCGTGAAGTGGTGGGTGACTGCAATTTAGGTCCTCGGCGATCAAATGCCAGTACTTGTTTACAGTTTTCTTTATCAAATTGCTTTTTGTCTTAGGAAATGAAACTGCCAATGAACAAATTGCCATCTTAACCAAGCAGATATCGGACCTCAAGGCCGAAATAAGTGGGGACGCTACCCTCACAAATTCAAAAGAAGCTTTGACTAAACTTGTGGCCACTCTACAAGACTTTGAAACCAACACGATAAAGAGGAAACTAGAGAAATTGGCACGTGATGTGAAACTGTATGATAAAAAGAACATATCCATACCTCCAGGACGAATATTACAGGCAAGATAGCCTGGGAAGATTCACTAACCGCGGCCGCGGTTCCTTCAGAGGTAGACGCAATTACACCACCTTCTCTGATTCGTCGTATAGCTCGGGAGAAGACTCTGAACGGGCTGGCCCAAGTGGTACATACGGCTATCAAGACCCCTACGGACCTACATACCAACCCACACCTTTTTTAGGTCAGGGCGGATGGAGACCACCACGTGGCAGATCAAACAACTGGAACAGAGGCAACAGCAGGGGCCAATCCAATGCTGGTCAGGAGTGGGACCCCGTGAGAGGGAGGGGTACGAAACAATTGAGCTTCCCCCAGGAGGAACACGGGGAACGATCCACCCGCAGGAAGAACTACAGGTGGTAAAAAGGATTTCCCCCGTTATCAATATCTCCAAATACACTCTACTTGATGACGAAATCAAGATACTCAGTCGAGGTCTATCTTTTGTTCCAACCGCCAAGCCTGATACCTTCAACACTATAGTAGAACTTCACAAGTTTTTTCGTAAGGTACGACTGCGATATTTTTTCAAAGATAAACCCTCTTTTCAGCCTCTCTCGGCGACCCATTTTAGGCCACCTTCTACCTTTGTTCCTTCCACTCACGCTATGACTCAGCGTATTCTGGCCTATGAGAGCCTCGTCCTACGGGATGTGAATAAAATCTTGGGAGAACATAAATTTGTCAAGTTCAATACCAGCAAAGCAGAAAAAGTGGCGCTCAGATCTCTTAAGGACAACACCGATGTGGTAGTTAAACCTGCCGATAAGGGTGGTGCAATTGTGGTACAGGACCTGGACAATTACACGAGTGAGATAATGAGACAATTAAATGATGGGGTGAGTTACAAACGATTGGATGGGGATCCATCCGGAGATCTAAAAGCGGAAATCCTGAGAGTGACCCAGGATGGCCTCCAACAAGGTTTCTTGTCGGACCATGAATTTCAATACCTAAACCAAAAGAACCCACGCCTTCCCACCATCTACACACTGCCGAAGGTGCACAAGGACCTACACCACCCACCTGGTCGACCAATTGTATCGGGCTGCGGCTCCCTTCTGGAACCACTATGCAGGTATATTGACTTTTTTCTGAAGCCCCTAGCAGAAGCAACTACAACCTATCTGCGAGACACTACACAGGTCATTAATCTGATTGACGGACGCCCATATAACTCGCATGAAGAAATCTTGGTAACCTGTGACATCGTGTCACTATACACGAGCATACCCCAAGATGAGGCCCTTCAAGCCATGACCATTGCACTTGACAAACGGGAGGCACCGGCTCGTGTCCCTACATCTTTTATCATCTTGCTATTAAAAATTGCAATGATGAGGAATTTCTTCATTTTTTGCAATTCATTCTACCTGCAGACCAAGGGCGTGGCGATGGGGGCGGCATTTGCTCCCGATTTGGCCATCATCTTTATGTCCATGTATGAAGAGGTGTTCATACTGAATGATACCAATCCTTTCAGACCCAAAATAAATATGTGGATGAGATACATAGATGATATCATCTGTATCTGGACTGGGAATGAACAGGAGATCATAACATTCCTCAATTGGTTAAATGGACGCACGGTTCAGTATGACAAGAAATCCATAGACTTCCTGGATCTTACCATCTTTGAGGAGAATGAGACTTTGCACACCACCCTCTTTAGAAAACCTGCGGAGAGGAACTCCTTGCTTCTGTATTCGAGCCATCATCCACGGGGACTACGCGACAATCTTCCCTTCGGGCAATTTTTACGGATTCGCCGTAACTGTAGCAAAAAGGATGACTATGATGAGCAAGCTGCCATTCTGATGGAACGGTTGTCTGAACGTGGGTACCCGAGACGTCTGGTCAAAAAAGCCAAAAAGAGAGCTTGGCATAACCCAAGGGACATTCTATTGCAACAGGGAGCACAACGGGACAACAATGTTGATCAACGCATCGTATGTGTAACCACTTTCTCGACAAAAAGCAATTTGATAAAGAAAACTGTAAACAAGTACTGGCATTTGATCGCCGAGGACCTAAATTGCAGTCACCCACCACTTCACGCCTTCAAGAAAGCGAAGAATGTTCGAGATCACGTTGTGTCCTCTTTCTTGAATATGGCAAAGGAACAATCCCTAACATCAATGTGGAAACTACCTCCCGTCGTGGGTCATTATCGCTGTGGATCCTGTAAAGCCTGCCCAGCTACAATCCAGACTAAAATCTTTGTTCATGGACAACATCAAGTGACACTAAAGTCACACACCAACTGCAACTCATCCAATGTTATTTATTGCATAGTGTGCCCCTGTAATTTAATATACATTGGTCAGACCCAGCAACGTGCAAAAGTACGTTTCTTACAACACTGCAGCCGTGTTAGGTGCAAGGTTGAAGGAGCACCGTTGGTAGACCATTGCAAGAACCTTGCTCACCCCCCGGAAAGTCTTAAATGGACCATTTTGGAACAAGTTAGACTGGGTCCCAGGGGTGGTAACCTTGAGCCAATCCTGAACATTAGAGAGATAAAATGGATCAGGTTTTTTGATTCAGTACGGTTGGGCCTGAATGAATCAGAAAGCAGTTTCTCTCAAATGGCTACTCTGTAAATCTATCTTGCGTCTTAACCACCATGTGGTAGGTTCACGCATTGCTCTGATAAGTCTGTCGGTAATGACCCATGCGGTGAATAACTGCGATTTGATGTGTGATTTCTCTATCGACTAGTGTGTCAATAATATTTTGTGCCCTGTTGACCCTATCATTTTATGGAGTACCTGTGCTTTGACCACCTTGTTAGGTAGGTCCGCACAGCACTATGTCCAGAATGAAACACGCTTGTAAATATCTGGTTTGTTAACGGTTTCTGCGAGATGAGTTCTTAAATGGCCATGATCTGTGTGAATATTGTGGTATTTACCGTTTGAGAGCTTTAATGCTGCGCTTAGACTACCATGTTAAGGGCAGGTCCGCTCAGTTTAATTAATTGTAATTTTTTCATTTTCTTTATTTTACTTAACTTCCTTTTTGATCATCATCTCCCATGAAATACAGCCCTGGGGCGTTATAATTTATAACCCATGAAAGGTTGCCAACGTTATTTTAATTACATCCACCACGAAAGTCTCCGTTAAGCCCTTTGTTCCCCTCTAACTCCATGGACGCTCGCCGTGTCGGTGATCGGCGTCCTGGGTTACCCCGGTAACACCAGTCTCGCCGCATGCGAGGTTACAAATTGGCCTCCGTATCCTAGGCAGCACTTCCTGATTCTTCTTGCCTGAGATGAGACGCTGCTGCATACACGCGCGCATGGAGACAAACACTTCGGGTGAGTCCAGTTGCGCTATCTGTCTGTCCCGATTTTTGCAGCGCCTTTAAACCCACGTGTTAGTGAAACGCCTTCACTAAGTCCGCTCATTTTAATTCCACAGATTTAATGGTGGACCTTGGACTCGAGCACACCGCCGCCCTTTAAGAATTATCCTCCGACCGCAATTGATTATTTGCTGCAAGGTTCCCTCTAATTCAGAGGTACGATTTCAGGCTAATATATATTTTGATGTACAAACGTCCATATTCTGGCGCATATTTACTGAATGCCACTCCCAATTTTGTTTGGCCCTTAGACTTAAAATTGGACCCTGAACAGAATAGACGCTGACTCGCATTTCAGCGTTACCATGTTATCGCGGGTGAGTTGTTAATTAAGTGTCCTAATTGCCTTTTGTGCTTAGACGCCTGTGGGACAGGCAACTGAGCAATGGATATAAATTTTCTTAAGACGTGTATACTAATTTGGCTCCTCCATACCTCACAGATCCACTGCTGAACCATGATTTGTATGGACCTAACTTCATTGTATTGATACACGCACCTTGATCCTACACAGCAACGTTTTAGAGGTAGGACTAACGGCCTAGTGTTCTTCTAATATTTGTAATGTTTTCAGACAACCGTGGGTGATTAGCACATTCAATGATGGTCCCCTTTCTTCATTATTTGGCCCCCAGATACCGCTGATTTTTTAACGATCCACCACTCCGCCCGGCTTTGGCCAGAACTATGTGTTAACAGGAATTTATATGACTCCTGAGCAGGTAACACGTTTTTCATACCTCCTTGTCAACCACGAACTCTCTGAGGAATTATTTTGTCTTTAATTTTGTCGCTTTTGATGTATCATATAGGGACTCCCTTCGGAGACCTTTTTTAAAGTCTTTTCTATTTTCACCTTTAGGAACAGCCCTACACTCCTTCCCTTCCCTCACGTCCTGACGAAGACCCGCCTAGTAAGGATACACTGTCCTACAATCTAGGGTCGAAACGTAGACTTCTCTACTGTTTTGAACTCCCACGGAATGGTTTAATGTATACAGCCAAATAGGAGATTCTGTATCAAAAAGACACAAAAACAAAACAAAACATGATGTTGTTTTCTTACACACTGGTGTAGACCCCACGCTTGGGGATCTGTGTATTCTTTCTTGTGATTTTCAAAAAATGGTCACACGTAATTGTAAATATGTTTTTTGAAACAGTGATGTCTAACTAGCAAGAAATGTTAATTTTTTCCCCCTTGCACTTCCCTCTCCCTCTCCCCCTTCTTTGGGCTTATTGAAATTGTGTTTAATATGTGTTTATTCATGTTATGAGTAATGAGCTAATGAATGTTTAGCACAGGTGCTGTGAAAATTAAAACACTTTGCACCTTGACTCGACCTTTTGTGAAATAATCCCACGTATTATACCTTGAATTGTGGAATTTGTTGTGTTTTGTCTGTGATTCTTTTTTGCCATGGAAAGTTTGAAGGTGATCCATCAAATGGGGGCCCAGAAAAATGAGGTGTCACAAAAAGTGTGTTTCCCATGTTAATTCCCATAGGAAATTTGAACATGACTATTGCTGGACAGAACTATACAAAATTTGGCAAGAAGGTAGATTTTGGTTCCCAGTTTGCGCTTTTAGTTATCTGGTGTAAGTCCATTCAGTAGTTATTTACGATCTTGCGAATAATAACAACCTTGTGCAGGGAAATGAAGAGCTCTGATTGGCTGCCAACACTTTACCTATGAAGTGTTGGCCTCCATCTTGGGATTCCGCTTCAGCTGATTCCCACAAAAAAAATGGTAAAAAAAAGAAAAGGAGGCATGGTAGGAATACCCTGATCCCCAAGCCTTGGTCTGGTATCCAGACACAACATAAATGCATTTTTTTTTTTAAACATTGCCCCGAATTCGCCGAATATTCTGACAAAAAAACAAAACAAGCGCAGGCTCCTGTGCTGTTGTAATTGTAGTCCTAAGTGGGCTAGGTCACTGGGGCATGTGGGGATTATTTAAAAAAAATGGACGGGGCATGGGACCCACCTCCAAGGGCTAAAAATGCGCCGGGAACCCACACATTCCCAGGGTTTCAAATTAAATGATTAGCGGGTCCATGCAAGCCCCCTGCCACCCGAGCTCAGGGCACCACCTCTCCTGTGCTAACTTAATTATGGAGCAGCGGGTCGCATGGACCCCTTAGGGACCCCCACTTCCCTAGGGCTCCCTTTGTTTTAGAAGGAGAGTGGCCACAAGGCCCCCCACCAAGGCCATTCAAGGCCCGCGGACCATCACCTACCCCGGGGCGGCCCATGGAAAGAGAAGTAAGGGACCACACGGCCCCCCTCCTGGAGCCATGCATGGCCCTGTGGAACACCACCACCCAGTGGTGGCTCCTACTGAGTCTCGGGGGGCCCACCCACAGGACATGCTGCAGCAACAAATGATGGATAGAATGATGAGTAAATCAAACATTCACCCCCAGTCAAGAGATCTGAGTCAAATCCATTATTTTTTGCTCACTGTGCCACCCCAGTTTGGACCTAGCCATATGCAAATCAGTCTTGACCCTGCACCTCATGGGACCAGTCCAGCCCAAACTGACAATCCTGGTCCTCCTTGGACCAGAGACAAGCATCCTGGGACCGGTTACAGGCTAGCTTAAATCCAGGGCACAGTGACCAAGGGACCTACATCTGGGCATACTCATCCCACTGAGGGCGGAAAATGCTGTAGCAACAAAAGATGGACGAAATGCTGAATAAATCAAACATTCACCCCCCATCAAGAGATATGAGTTAAATTCCTGAGACATAGCTGTTTACTTCAGCTTGGCGGGCGTTCACAGCTCCCGCCATGCAAAAGGAAACACTCCAGTTCGGGTGGGTGGTAGCCTTCAAAGTGCTCCTGTCTACTGGAAGCGGAGTTTGAGTCTGTTTCACTGCCTGCTGTGCAGCCACCTGTATGTGTGAGCAGTGCCGGCAGGGACTGCAGGGGCCTTCAGGCTCTCCTCACAGTCCAGGGCAGAAAGAGGCAAGATAAAGGTCAGTAACTTGCAGAAAGCAGCAAGAATAAAGGTCATAAACGAGCAGCAAGAGGCTGAATAAAGGTCATCAATGAGCAGAAAGAGGCAATGTAAAGGTGATAAATGAGCAGAAAGAGGCAGAATACAGATCAGAAACAAGCAGAAAGAGGCAGATTAAAGGTAAGAAACGAGCAGAAAGAGGCAGAATAAAGGTCAGCACGAGCAGAAAGAGGCAAAATAAAGGTGAGAAACAAGCAGAAAGTGGCAGAATAAAGGCCAGAGAGGCAGAATAAAGGTCAGCAACTAGCAGAAAGAGGCAATATATAGGTGATAAATGAGCAGAAAGAGGCAGAATACAGATCAGAAACAAGCAGAAAGAGGCAGATTAAAGATAAGAAACAAACAGAAAGAGGCAAAATAAATGTCAGTAATGAGCAGAAAGATACAAAATAATGGTGTAAAATGAGCAGCAAGAGGCAAAATAAACGTGACAAACGAGCAGAAAGAGGCAAAATAAAGGTGAGAAACAAGCAGAAAGAGGCAAAATACAAGTCAGAAATGGGCAAAAAGAGGAAAAATAAAATCAGCAACGAGCAGACAGGCAAAATAAAGGCAAGAAGTGAGCAGAAAAGGCAGAAAATGAGTAGAACCCACTCAGGTACTCCTGTACCCACTCAAAGAACAATTCAGATGTTCTCACAGCCACTCACAGACCCATTCACTCATGCACCCACTTACAGACACAATCAGATACTCATGCACCCACTTACAGAATTACTCATACTCTCTCACCCACTCACAGATCTACTCAGAGGCTCATAGACCGACTCACAGACCCTCTCTCAAGACTCACACATCAACTCACAGACCCTCTCAGAGATTCACACACCCACTCACGGTCCCACTCAGACACTCATATACCCACTTACAGCCCCACTCATACTCTCTCACACCCACCTACAAACCTACTCAGACACTCATGCACCCACTTAGACACTCATGCACTCACTCACCCACTCAGTGTCAAAGGTTAGTGGTTACAGTTAGGAAATACGATTATAAAAACCTTACCAAATTCACTTAAAACCCCAAAGGTTCCAGGGAAGTTATAGTTAGGAAATGGAATTTTAAAAAACATAGAAATGCACTGAAAGAAGCAAGAGGTTATAGGGACGTTATAGTTAGGAAAGAGAATTAAAAAAAAACGTAGAAGTTTACTGAAAAAAACCCAAAGGTTACGAGTAAGTTATAGTTTGGATCAGATTTCACAGGTATTATACCATAGAAGTGCAGCAGTTATAGTTACCTAAACTTACGCCCCCACAATGCACTGCTTATGACCTGACATATTGCATCACTCATGACATGGTCAGTTACATCACTGATGTAAATGTAAATGTAGGTATACTTGTAAAGCGCACTGCCGCCCCATCTCTGGGCATCCTGGCGCTGTATACCGCTGTGGAACCCTTCCTGGCTTTCCCTGTGAGATGCTCCCTACTGGGCACCCCCAAGGTGAAGCCAGGCATCCCAGTGCTTTCGGGGCCATTGTGGAGATTAAGCAAGCTATTGCCCAGAGTTTCAGAGTGGGACCCATGATTAGAGTAGGCACCGAGGCGAGAATTAGCGAGTCCGCGGACATTGAGCCCAAGACCCTGCCGTGTCGGGAATTGAACCCTGGTCCCGGGCCAGACCTCTGCATCAGGGTCTGCCGCTCTAACCATTGAGCCACACTTCTCCACATCTGAAATTACTCCACTGGTGACATCATCCACAGAACCACTCACTCCCCCATACAATCTCTCATAGTCCCACTCACAGACCCACACAAGCAGTCACAATCACAACCAATACATACAAGTACTTACTCAACCACTCACTTATCCATATAGTCACTCACATACACACTCACTCACAGAGCCTGATCATACAACCAGTCACTCACCCATACACCCACTCACACAGCCATACTGCTGCTGACACCCAGTTATTCGCGTATACAGCCATTCACACACCCACCCATTCAGCCTCTGAGCAGAACAACTCACTCACCCATACAACCACTCACGCACCCATTCACACATCCATACAAACACTTCCATTTCCACACAGACACTCTCTAATACAGCCACACAAACACCAACTCACTTAACCAAACACTCACTCACTTACCCATACACCAGCTTACACAACCAGTCACTCACTCATACAGCCATTCAGACACCCACTCACTCACCCATACGGTCACAAACACCGATACAGCCACAGACACACACACCGATACAGCCACAGACACACCCACTCACACACCCGTACAGCCACTCACACACCCGTACAGCCACTCACACACCCGTACAGCCACTCACGCATCCGTACAGCCACTCACACACCCACAAAAACACCCAAACAACCATTCACACATCCACATAGCTAGTCAGAAACCCACTCACCCACCCACAGCCACTCATGCACCCACTCACACACCCATATAGCCACTCGGACACCCACGCAGACACCCATACAGCTACTCAGACACCCACTCACACACTGATAGTCATACAGCCATCAGATCATATATGTTAGAAATAGTATCACTCAGTAGTACACCTAGTATACTAATCTAACTTTCGTAGTAGGTTAGTATATATGTTTTAACAATTATAAACTCTTAGAAAACACTTACACTCACTTGATGATGTCATCAGTGATGTAATTTCAAATTCCATCAGTGAAATCACTGACCATGTCATGAGTGTTGTAATATGTGAGATCATAAGCAGTGCATTGCGGGCGGCGTAAGTTATTGTTAGCTCGGGTAACTATAACTGCTGAATTTCTCTGGTTTTGTATGAGTGAAATCTGGGCCTAATTATAACGTTCCAGTAACCTTTGTTTTTTTCAGCGAATTTCTATGTTTTTAAACTTCTATTTCCTAACTAATATGTCCATGTAACGTTTGTTTTTTTCAGGGTGTATATATTTATTCTCCTGTGGTGGTGAATGTGGATAAATACACGGCAGGTCGAATTGCTATCTTGCATTACTTTTCACACCATATTCGACATTTCTTCCTAATGTAATCTATATCCGTATGCTACTCTATTCCATGCCACCCAACTCTACTCTATCTGCTATTCCACTCTACACCACTATAATGTATGCCACTCCACTGTACGCCACTAGACTCTACTCTATTCCACTATACACACCTCCATTCTACGCTACTCCACTGTATGGTATTCCACCCCATCCCACTCCACGTCACTCCAGTGTACTCCACTATACTCCACAGTATGGCATTCCACTGTACGCCACTATAGTATACTCCACTCAACGCTACTTTGCTCTACGCCACTCCACTCTTCGCAACTTAACTGTGTGCTACTCCACTCTACACTACTTCGCTCTATGCTATTACACTGTATGCCACTCCACATTATGTTATTCCGCTCAATCACACTCAACATCACTCCAGTCTATGCCACTCCACTATACTGTACTCCACAATACGCTATTTCTCTCAACGCCACTCCACTGTATGGCTACTCAAATCTACACTATTCCACTGTATGCCACTCCAGTGTAGCACAGTTCACTGTACTATATTCTACTGTATGCCACTCCACTGGATGCTACTCCACTGTACACCACTGCAGTGGAGTACACTGCAGTACTCCACTGCAGTATACGATACTCCACTCTACGACACTCCATTGTACACTATTGCTTTGGATGGCATTCCACTCTATGCCACTCCACTATACGCTATTCCACTCTACCCTACTGTATTGCACAACACTTCAGTCTATGCAGCCACTGTATTCCCTCCACTGTATGCTAATCCACTCTGCACTATTCCAGTGTGCTCCAGTCAACTGTACTACACTCTGTGCTATTCCACTGTACCCAACTCCACATTATTACACTGTACGCAACTCCCCTGTACTCTATTCAAATCTACAATACTCCACTCTACACTCTACATCTCTTCCATTCAACTGTACGACACGCCAATGTATAATTTACATAACACCTTGAAATTACTATAACTCATGCACCTCTCTACCTAGTATTGTCCCCTCACTCGCCACACTACATTAACTTTAACTCGCACCGTCTCCATGAACTCGTTGTACCCTTCCATATTACATTACATATACCATACCATGTGAATTATAGCATTCACAACAACACTTGTGACATCTCGAATTACATAATTTGTGAGAACATAGTGCATGGTAGAGTGGGGAGAGGAGTCAAGTGGGGTGCAGCAACATTGAAAGAGTTGCGTACTGTGTTGTATAGTGGACTAGAATATCGTAGAGATGGCATAGAGAAGAGTATTGTACATTGGCATGCAGTACAGTGTTGTGGAGTGTATGGGTATAGTCTGGAGTAAAGTGTCAGAGTACTATACAGTGTAGTAGATTGTTTTAGAGTGGAGTTGCATAGAGTATAGTAGTGGATGGTACAGTGGAGGTGTGTAGAGTAGATTGATGTACAGTGGTGTAAAGTGAGGAAAAGTCTTGTACATTGGAGTACAGTTGAGTGGAGTAATATACCATAGTGTGAAATAGAGTGTATAGTCATCTCGTAGAGTGGAGTAGAGTACAGTGTAGTCACATAGCATTGAGTCGAGGAAACTTATAAATTGAAGTGGCATCTCGTATAGTAGAGTGGAGTGCTGTGTTGTAAAGTATTCAAAAGTGTTGTCTAGTAGAATAGAGTTTTGTACAATGGAGTGTGCAGGTATACAGTGGAGTCTAGAGTTGGACAGTAGAGTGTACAGTTATAGAGTGAAGTAGACTGTCCTAGAGTGCAATAACGTGTACCAGAGTTTTATAGAGTGGAGCAGAGTGTCATACGGTGTAGTGGTGTACACTGCAGTGGCGTGCAGTGGAGTTCCATACAGTGGAATAACGTACAGTTTAATACCGTATAGTAAAATAGCATCCACGAATTTAAGAAGAGTTGGGTCGCATTTAGTGGAATTGCGTAGACTGCACTGATCTACAGTGGAGTGGCGTAGATTTGAATAATGGATAGTGAAGTAGCATACAGTAAAGTAGTAGTCACTGAAATAGCATATAATATAGTGGCGTAGAGTGGAGTATCATATACTGAGTGGTTTAGAGTGGAATAGTGTACAGTGCAGTGATGTACAGTAGAATAGCTTATAGTGGAGAGTGTCATACAGTGGAATAGCTTACAGTGGAATACTATACAGTGGAGTGGTGTAGCGTGTGATAGCAAATAGAGTAGCATAGAATATACAGGCTTACAGTGTAGTGCAGAAGAATGAAGCGGCATACAGTATAGTGGGGCAGAGTGGATTAGTATACCGCGGAGTTTCGTATACTGGAGTGGCTACCAATGGAATAGCGTAGAATTAAGTGACCTGAATTGGTGTAGAGTGGATTATTGTACAGTGGAGTGGCATAGAATGCAGTGGCGAACAGTGGAGTGCTGTAGAGTGGAATAGCATTGTCATGGCTCCAGGTTCTCCTCGGAATCAGGCTGAAGCTTAATGGGGTCCACCTCTCGACAGCCCCAAGTCCGGATGGAATAAATCCTCTCGGACTAGTGGGATAGTCAAGCGTGGGAAGGAAAGGGTAGGAACAGCAGGGACGGAGATCTAGGAATAAACAAAGAGATAAACAAGTATTATTGAGGTATACAATTCTCACTATCTATATCTATCAAGCAGTATTTATAAGGGCCACACTATAGCTATATCGGTATCCATAACTACCTGTAAAGAAAAATAAGGTTGTCTGTAATGGAGGGGAAGATCGGAGGGGGAAGTCACCAGGTATCAGCCCCAATCTAATGCAATGAAATAACGAGTTAGTTTTCATAAATAACACAAGGAAGCATTCTCATTCAGGAATTCTCCTCTCCAACATGTCTGTATGCATACCTGTAAAAGACTCAGGCTTGTCCCTTACTAAACGATATCAGCTTAGCCCAGGATCCCCCCCAACAGATCTCCCCTAGAGACAAAAGATAACACAGCACTGGTTTACTGAGTGTTCCAAGGATGAGTATATCAATAACAAACGTTCTGGAAGGAGTGACTCTACTTCATGAGTGGCGGCGGACCTTTTACTCGATTTTAGATCATACGAGCTCCATCTAGTGAACACGGGTGCCACACATAACAAAGGCCACCTTCTTGACCCGGTCCTCACTAACATTCGGTCACCTTTTCTCCTCCCCTGGTCAGATCATTTCCTGGTCCCCTTCACTTGGCAGGTCGAGTTTAAAACATTACAAACCCCCAGCACATCTATTTGTGAGAGGGCGTGGTCCAAGCTCTCGGTTAAGAACTGGACTCGCACTCTTGAACTTTCCACTCCCTCCCCCTTGATCTGGACCCCGTGGCAGCAGACACTAATTTTAAAAACTGGCTTACGAGCTCACTGGACCTAGTCCTGCCAAAAAAAAGACTGTGGAAAAAGACTGCTAGAGCTGGCTCTGCCCCTTGGTATACTCCTGAGCTCAGAATTCTAAGGAAAGGCTGTAAGAAGCTGGAGCGCATTTGGAGAAAAGACTGGGATAAGGCAAACAAAGATATCTACCGTGATGCTATTAGAGCGTATAAAGTTGCCCTCAGAAACGCCAAAACAGTATTCTTTGACGAGAGAATTAAAAATGCATCTAACTCTACGAGAGAAACCTATAAGATTGTCAAAGAACTATTGAAGATCCCCGACCCCCCGCTGTCTCACGATACGTCAAGAGCCAAATGTAATGCATTTGCTAATTACTTTGACCTAAAACATCGTATCTACTCTGCCCCAAACGGATGGCCTTGCCTCTGCCGGCAACCTGCTTCCGGACGCGGGCCCCCAGCTCAATGCCTTCAACCCAGTTTCAGTAGAGGAATTCCTTAAAATCTTATCTGTCATCAAAAGCGGCTCCCCTAGTCATCCAGTCCCTATGCGGTTTCTCAAACAGATGCCACTACCATCGCCACTCCGGCAACTGAGCTCATTAACACCTCTCTTTCCCAGGGCATTGTCCCGCCCAGTTGGAAAGGGGCCATTGTGAAGGCCCTTCTAAAGAAACCGCATCTCGACCCCCTGGAGCTTGCAAATTTTAGGCCGATCTCACTACTCCCGGGACTTAGTAAGATCACAGAAAGACTGGTGAACTACCAACTTTCCCACTTCCTGGAGTCCAATGATCTCTTGCGTAACTCTCAAATCGGATTCCGCCCAGGCCAGGGGACTGACACGGCCCTCCTCTCTGTCATCGAGGAGGCAAGGTGCATCTTGGACTCAGGAGGATCAGTGGCAGTGATCCTCCTGGATCTGAGTGCAGCCTTTCATACGGTGAATCACCGTATCCTTATCCAGCGCCTGGCCGAGGTGGGAATATGGGGGACCGCCCTTACTTGGTTAACATCTTACCTGTCTAACCGCACCTTTCAAGTTTGGGAAGGCAACTCACGATCTGCCTTAATGCCAATCAATCAATCAATCAATCAAGGCATTTATCTAGCGCACTACTCATCCAGAGGGTCTCAAGGCGCTTGGGGGGGGGGGGGTTTGAACAGCCAGGTCTTGAGCTGCCTCCTGAAGGCGAGGTGGTCCTGGGTGAGGCGAAGGTGGGTGGGGAGGGAGTTCCATGTCTTGGCTGCCAGGTAGGAGAAGGACCTTCCTCCTGTGGTGGCTCTTCGGATGCGGGGGACGGCGGCAAGGGCGTGGTTGGTCGATCGAAGCTGGCGGATCGGAGTGTAGAAGTTGAGTCGGTTGTTGAGGTATCCTGGGCCTTGGTTGTGCAGGGCTTTGTGTGCGTGGGTGAGGAGTCGGAACGTGATTCTCTTGTTGATTGGGAGCCAGTGCAGGTCTCTCAGGTGTCCGGAGATGTGGCTGTGTCGGGGGATGTTCAGGATGAGTCTTGCTGAGGTGTTCTGGATCCGCTGGAGTCTCTTCTGGAGTTTGGCAGTGGTTCCGGCGTAGAGGGAGTTGCCGTAGTCCAGTCGGCTGGTGACGAGGGCCTGGGTGACCGTCTTCCTAGTCTCGGTGGGGATCCACCGGTAGCTCTTGCGTAGCATGCGCAGGGTGTTGAAGCATGACGAGGAGACGGCGTTGACTTGTCTGGCCATGGAGAGGGAGGAGTCCAGGATGAATCCCAGGTTTCGTGCGTGGTCCGTTGGTTTGGGTGTGCTGCCCAGGGCGGGGGGCCACCAGGAGTCGTCCCAGGCGGAGGGCGAAGATCCCAGGATAAGGACTTCCGTCTTGTCTGAGTTCAGTTTCAGGCGGCTGTTCATCAGTCACTCGGCTACGTCTTTCATCCCTTCGTGTAGGTTGGCTCTGGCGGTGTCGGGGTCATTGGTGAGGGAGAGGATCATCTGGGTGTCGTCGGCGTAAGAGATGATGTTGAGGTTGTGCTGGCGTGCGATGGCCGCAAGGGGGCTCATGTAGACATTGAAGAGGGTGGGGCTGAGCGATGAACCCTGGGGGACTCCGCAGATGACTTTGGTGGCCTCTGATTTGAACGGGGGGAGGCGGACTCTCTGTGTCCTTCCTGCGAGGAAGGAGGTGACCCATTCTAGTGCCTTCTCTTGGATTCCGACGTTGCTGAGGCGCTGTATTATGGTGCGGTGGCAGACGGTGTCGAATGCCGCTGAGAGGTCCAGGAGGATGAGGGCCGCTGTTTCCCCGTTGTCGAGCAGGGCTCGGATGTCGTCAGTGGCGGCAATGAGGGCGGTCTCGGTGCTGTGGTTGGCCCGGAAGCCAGACTGCGAGGGGTGGAGGGATCCATTTGTCTCGAGGAAGGCGGCCAGCTGCTTGTTGACGGTCTTCTCGATGACTTTGGCCGGAAACGGGAGAAGCGAGATGGGGCGGTAGTTTTTGAGTTCGGTGGGGTCCGCTGATGGTTTCTTCAGTAGAGCGCTGAGTTCGGCGTGCTTCCAGCTCTCCGGGAAAGTTGCGGTGGCGAAGGAGATGTTGATGATGTCCCGTAGGTGGGGTGCGATGATGGAGTCGGCCTTGTTGAAGACGTGGTGAGGGCAGGGGTCGGCTGGAGATCCGGAGTGGATGGAGTTCATCGTGCGAAGGGTTTCTTCGGTGTTGATCGGGGTCCAGGCGCGGAGGGTGGTGGTGGAGAGAGCAGGTGCGGTCGTGGGGAGCGTTGACTGTGTGCTGAAGCTGTTGTGTATATCTGTGATCTTGTTGTGGAAGTAGGAGGCGAGGGAGTTGCAGAGGTCTTGCGATGGGGTGATGTTGTTGTTTCCGGCGCTGGGGTTGGAGAGCTCTTTGACGATTTTGAAGAGTTCTTTGCTGTTGTGTGCGTTGTTGTCTAGTCGTTACTTGAATGCGGTTTTCTTGGTGGTGTGGATCAGTTGGTGGTGTTTTCGGGTAGCGAGCTTGAGGGTGGTCATGTTGTCTGGTGTTGGGTCTCTGCGCCAGGCTCTCTCGAGGCCTCGGCAGTTCTTCTTGGAGCTCTTGAGTTCGTCAGTGAACCATGGTGCTTTCTTACTGCCGGGTCTGCTGGGCGGGGTCCTCAGTGGGGCGAGGTCGTCTGCGCAGTTGCTGATCTTCTTCGTGAGGTTGTTGGCGGCCTGGCTGGGGTTCGCTGAGCTGGCGGGGGGTCCTGACTCAGGGATGCGAAAAGCTGGTCGGCTGTGATCTTGTTCCAGCTTCTGCGTGCAACCTGTTGCTGGTGGTGGTGGATCGTGTTCTTTTTTGAAGCTGAAGTGGACGCAGCTGTGGTCCGTCCAGTGGAGTCTGGTGGCGTGGCTGAAGGCGATGTCCTTGCTGGAGGAGAAGACGGGGTCGAGCGTGTGTCCGGCGTAGTGGGTGGTCACCAGCTGCTTGAGACCGAAGTTGGCGAGGTTGTCCAGTAAGGTGGTGGTGTTGTGGTCGTTGTTGTTCTCCAGGTGGAAGTTGAGGTCCCCGAGGAGTCAACGGAGGGGAGGGCGTGCGGGCTGATGAAGTCGGCGATGTCTTCGCTGAATTGTGTAAGTGGTCCCGGGGTCTGTAGATGAGGGTGCCTCTGAGGGTGGTCTAGGGGTCGGTGTGGATCTGGAATGCCAGGTGTTCGGCGGCTCTGTAGGTGTCGTCGATGATGGTCGTGACACAGATGGTGTTCCTGTGGATGATGGCGATGCCTCCTCCGGTCTGATTGACGCGGTCCCTCCGGGTGATCTTGTATCCGTCCGGGATGGCGATGGCGATGTCGGGTGCTGAGGAGGCGTTCATCCATGTTTCTGTGAGGAAGGCGATGTCTGGTGATGTTGTGTCGAGCAGGTTCCAGAGTTCCACGGCGTGTCTGTGGACGGATCGGGTGTTGAGGAGGATGCACTTGAGGTGGTTGCTGCTGGATTTCGGGTTGGCGGGTGCCGTGCGGGTCCGTATGCAGGAGTACTTGCAGGAGTGGCAGCTGAAGGGTCCGTGTGAGCGTCTCGGGGTGGCTCGGTAGCAGCCAGGGATCCGGCCGGTGTTGAGTGCGTTGAGGGCGGCGGCGTCGTAGGTCAGTCGGGTCGACTTCCGTCGGTGGGGGCCAGGGGTCCTGGCACTGGGCGCGGTCCAGGCGCGGACGGGCGCAGACTGGTTTTCCTTTGGCGTGCCTTCGGCGCACAATCGGCGCGCCCGCTGCACGTCAACGCTGCGCGTGGGAGTGGGCATCATAAGGGAGGAGCCGGGAGGGCGGGTCAGCTGGGGGGCGTGTCCGCCGGGAGTCAGCGGCAGCGGGAAAAGTGGCGGCCCAGCGGCGGCTGGGGCGTCCGAGGAGGCAGCGGGTGGCAGTAGGCAGGAGCAGCAGAGAGTGGGGGCGACCTCGCAGGTAGGTGCAGTGGTAATACCCCTCCAGTGTGGCGTGCCGCAGGGCTCATCTTTAAGCCCCACATTGTTTAATGTGTACCTGGCCCCCCTGGAGGATGTGGTTGCCCCGTTTGGAATTAAAATTGTAAGTTACGCAGACGACACCCAATTGGGCGTCTCACTTTCCCAACTCGGCCAATGCACTGACAGTCTTCGTCTATGTTTGACGAAGATACATGCTTGGATGTGTGACTCCTCCCTTAAATTAAACGGGTCAAAAACGGAAATTATGTTACTTGGCCATAAGTTGACCTCAATGCCCACTTCCATCTGGCCTGCTTGTCTGGGGGATCCTCCCAGCCCAAAAAAAGAAATTAAAAGTCTAGGGGTCTGGTTGGAGCAGGATCTCTCGCTCAAAACACAAGCAAAAAAAACAGCAGGAACCTGCTTCGGTCTTCTTCGATCTGCCCGGAAAATCCTTCCTCTCCTCCCGCAGCATTCTAGGAAGTTACTAGTAGAAGGACTGGTTTTGTCCAGACTAGATTTTAGTAATGCGATTTTCCCCCCGAAGCCACCATCAATAAGTTCCAACAGACTCAAAATGCCGCAGCTAGGCTATTAATGGGTATTTCACTTAGGACGTCAGCTAAACCTGCTCTCAAATTGCTCCACTGGCTCCCCATACGGGAGAGGATTAAGTTCAAATCTCTATGCATTACCCATAAACTTCTTCAATGTAAAGGTCCCCCGATTATGAAGAGCCTAGTCACGCCCTTCAAACCTAATAGGCCCCTGCGTTCCGATAAAGAGTACCTGGCGAGAGTGCCGAGAGTCAAGAAAGCACGCACAGGAGGCCGCCGCTTCTCTGTGAATGCGGCTTCGCTATGGAACTCCCTCCCCCTGAAATTGCGCGCAGAACCTGGCCATCTGCGTTTCCGGAAGCTCCTGAAAACCTTCCTCTTCCCTAAATGACCCCCTGTTCTCCTTCTCCCCTCTCGAGTCTGATTCTACCGCAGCACTGGGATGCCTCCTGGTAACCATGCACTATATAAAAACGTGTTACATTACATTACATTACATGAGTCGATAGAGTAAGTCAAACACTATTGCTTCATAATGCGAGGTAATGATTCACCAGTACCATCAGGTTTAAATACAAAGGTTTGCACTCAGCGTTAGTTCTCATAGTTAATATCACTATGAGAATAAAATCACTCCACTAGTTATGCCAGGAGCCAAAAGGTCTTTCTCCCACAAGAGACCGCTTTGGAAATGCGGGTCTCACCAACTGGAGAAAGAACGTAGTAGCAGGCAAACTCGTCTCTCTCCCCGCAAGAGACCGCCGTGGAAATGCGCGTCTCACCAACGGGAGAAGGAAGGAAAGAGCAGGCTGTCTCTATCTTTTCGCCGCAAGAGACCGCCGTGGAATCGCGCGTCTCACCAACGGGAGAAGGAAGTCTGGAAAATTCTCGGAAGGATCCGAGATATCCTGGAGGGGTACAAAGAAGATGCAACAGGGTGGTGCTACCGCACCCTTACCGTCTGGACAATTCAGCAACACAGAATTCAGCAAGAATAATCGGCGTGGACATACGTTAGAGGTGTGTTGGCATCACTGCGTCCTTGGGCAATGTGCGCATGGCATGACGGGAAATGTAGTTTTCTGCCCCGTGACGCTCTGTGGGGCATGCCACGTTATCTTCCCTGATGTGCCCTGACAAGCATACAGTGGAGTAGCATACAATTTAATACCGTACAATGTAGTGGGGTAAAGTAGAGTGGCCTATACTGAATTGGCATAGAGTGGAGTGGCATACTATGTAATAGCTTAGAGTGGAGTGTGGTAGAGAGCAGTGGCATACAGTGAAATAGCTTAGAGTGGAGTGGCTTACAGGGGAATAGTATATAGTGCAGTAGTGTACAGTGGAGTAGCATACACTGGAGTGGTGTAGAGTGGAATCTAATAGAGTGGAGTGTTGTCCAATTTTATTGTGTTGAATGGAGCAGAGCTCATTTGAGTGGCATAGAGCAGAGGGCTGTCTAGTGGAGTGGCATACAGTGTAATAGGGAACAGTGGAGTGTTGTATTGTGTGGTGGCATACACTAGAATAGCATAGGATGGAGAGGTATTCAGTGCAGTGGCGTAGAGTGGAATAGCATCGAGCGGAAAAACATACACTGGATTGGCGGAGAGTGGAGTTGCATACAGTATAATAGCACGGGCTGGAGTGGCGTTACTGCAGTCGCGTATAGTACAATAGGATAGCGTGGAATAGCGTCCAATGGAGTGGCTTAGAGTGAAATATTGTATAGTGGAGTAGCATTCAGTGGAGTGGCATACAATGGAATAGCGTACAATGAACTGTGCTACAGTGGAGTGGCATACAGTAGAATAGCTTATGTTGGAGTGTCTGTACAGTGGAATAGTGTATTCTGAAGTAGTGTACAGTAGAATGACGTAAACTGGAGTGGTGCACAGTGGAGTGGTGCAGGTAGGATACCATACAGTGGATTGACGGAGAGTGGAGTTGCATGCACTGTAAGAGTGTGGAGTGGAGTAGTGTACAGTGAAAAAGTGTAGAGTGTAGTAGTGTAATAGTGGAGTGGCATACACCCGGAGTAGGGTAGATTGGAATACTATATAGTGGAGTGGTGTAGAGTGGAGGTGTGTACAGTGGAATAGCTTAGTGTAGTGTTGTATAGTGGAGTTGGGTTGTGTACAGTGGAGTGGTGTGCATTATAGTGGTGCAGAGTGGAATGACGTACAGGGTAGTGGTGTGGATTAGGGTAGAGTGCAGGGGTGTGCATTGGAATAGCCTGGAGTGGCTTGGAATGGAATGGCGTACGGATGTAGATGAAATTAGGTAGGAATGTAGAATATGGTGTGAAAAGTAATGCAAGACAGCAATTTGTGCTGTCTCGTGTTTACCCAGGTTTACCTGCCAGCGCAGGTCCGTGCATGGTGGACTTTTGGTTGCTTTCAAAATCTCTCTTAAGTATTGTGTTGACCATGCAAAACCAAGCATGATGCAAGAGTCACGCAATAGAATAATAAATCTGGGTGTTAGTGATACATTGTGTCTAGGTATATCACAGTACTTTAGCGGTATACCATGATACATGCCGATGGGAAGGCATTATATCATTTTTCCCACACTTTGGCTGTATTTTGAGTTGGGACCGTATATGTAGCTAACTAATAGTTTTTGTCTTTTTCCGAACCTATTACCACTTTATTAAAGTGGGTCTGTAGTGACTGTATGGGTGAGTGACAGTGGGTGTCTGAATGGCTGTATGAGTGAGTAGCTGTATGGGTGAGCGGGTGACTGTATGAGTGGGTTAAATGTTTTGGTGTGTGAATAGCTGTATTGGAAAGTAAGTGTCTGTGTGTCAAGCTGCATGGTGAGTGAGCAGATATGTGAGTGCTTGTATGGATGCGTGAATGGGTATGTAAGTGGTTGTGTGAGTTCCTGTATGCTTGGGTGAATGGCCGTGTTGAGAGGCTGTATGGGTGAGTGAGTGAGTGAGTGGGTGTGTGAGTGACTGTGTAGGTAAATAAGTGGGTGTGAGTAGGTGTATGGCTGAGTGTGTGGCTATGTGAGTGGCTGGTTGTATGAGTGGCTGTATGGGTGAGTGAATGGTTGTGTGAGTGATTGCACCAGTGAGTGAGTGGGTGTGTGAGTTCCTCTACAGAGGAGTGAGTGGATATATGAATACTACTATGAGTCTGTCAGTGGTTGTGTGGGTGGGCATAAAAGAGGTTGTATGTGGGTGTGAGTTGGGTCCTGATAACTTTGTGGCATGTCATCGGGGAGGTGGTGGTCCCACGGGCCTGGGGGATCCGAGAGGCCCCCCTGTTTATAACAGAGTAAGGCCCAGGGAGATGGAGGTACCCGGGGCATTAATTAGCCCCAGGAAGGGGGGGGTTGTGCCCCCCATCCCTCATTATAAAAATGCCCCAGGACCTGGCCTACCTGGGGACCAATAACTAACGAAGCTTCGTTTTTTTATTGGGGTGGGAGGATGTATATTTTTTAAACATGTTTTTGTTCCTGAGGGGCCCTGTGGGGACCCCACCAAAGAGGCCTAGGGGGTCTGGGTACCCTGCCACCCTGGGACTCAGCTCAATCAGAGTCCCATGGTGTCTTCCAACACTTCCTGGTTTGAAATGTTAGCAGCAAATCAGATCTCAGCATGAGATGGGAAGGGATCTCGGATCCTCCTCATCAGAATATATATATACTGTTGGAAATTTCTTTAAGAAACTCCGCAACTACTGAACGGATTTACACCAAATCACAAAACGGCACTTCTCTGAACCAACATCGACCTTTCTGCCAAATTTGGTGTAATTCTGTTCAGCATTTCAGTCTGTAGCAGTGTCTAAAGTTCCTATGTAAATTAACATGGGGAAAACGCATTTTGGGACCCCCACCCCTTTTCCTCTGCCCCTGCTATACGAATTACCCGAAACTTTCAAGACAGCAGCTGAAGTGAGTGGCAAATTTGTTTAGAAAATTTTGCGAGGATTCATCAAACAACGCCAATACAAATGAAAAAACGATCTTCCTAAGGAAACTGCATCCTAAATATAACTACCTACTGGCGACTGCCAGTAGGTTATACACATATCACACTAGTTTGGATTGTGTTTATCTAAGAAATGCATTTTTTGTATTGCTAATAACTTTGTTGCCTTTTGAGGCATCTCCATGAAACTTTACAAAAAAGTGCTACTTTTTGAATAGTTAGTGCATGGAAAGTTTCGGGGTGATCCGTCGAGCGCGCCATTTTTTCATAGGAACTTTGAACACAGCTACAGCCCAATCCACTAAACGCATTTACTTCAAATTTGGCAGATTGCTAGATCTTGGTCCAGAAAGAATGCTGTTTTGGTCTACATCTGTTTAGTAGTTTTGGAAACATTAAGGTTCCAAAAAATGGTATATATACATCACACCACGGAGGTTCCACGGAACTGACAGATCTCATCCTGTGATCTGATTGGCTGCCACCACATCAACCAGGAAGTGGTGGCAGCCATCTTAGGACTCTTTTCTATATTCAACCAGGTCAACATGGTTGGATCTATCTGTTTCCACACCCTCACACGCCTCAGAAAAGACTTCAAATCGCTCCCTTTCGACACCTGCAGATCTGTTAAACAACCCCTCATCACCAGAAGACTCGACTACAGCAATGTTCTCTACATAGGCATCACAGCCCAACTCACCAAAAGACTCCCAAGTAGTAGAAAAGGCAGCCAACAGACTCACATTCACCCTACCCCATCACACTCAATATCTATACACCTCAAAGACCTCCACTGGCTACCAATCCACAAGTGCTCTCAATTCAAATTCCTAACACACACACCTACAAATATCTTCACAACCAATGTCCATTGCACTTCTACAAATGCCCAAAGTTGATTCCCAATGCGCTTCCTCGCAAGTATGGGACACAAACTCCTGGAATTCTGCTGTATTTAGATTTCTTTTATTATTAACATGACCAGATGACGCGTTTTGCCCACCACACTGGGCTTGTTCACGTACTGAGACGTGCCACGAAACCACCATTTTGAATGTGTATATATGTAGGTGGCAGTAGAGAGAGATAAGTTGAGTATTGGTGTGAGAGGTGTGCATATGGGGTATAGACCTTTTGTGAAGATGTAGTGCAAGCACTGGTCCGCGAGGGTTCCTATGTGAATGGAGCTTATGGTGTTAGCAGTTTCTGTGGTGGTGATGGCTAGCTAGCAGTGCAGGGTGGTTTCCAGGGTGTTGCTGTTTTAGGAAAGGAGGACGTTGAGAGTGAAAGGTCCAGTTGGGGAAGAAAGTATTTGTATATGTTGTTTTTTTTCTGATAAGCAGTTGGATAGTTGAGTGAAGAGTTCCTGGGAGGGGGTGATGGTCGTGGAGCTGGTGGGGGGCACTGTGAATTCTTTTACAATGGTGAAGATGTCTTTGGTGGAATTTGGTTCTGAATCCACTTGTGAGGGCTAGTTGCTTGGTGGTTTTGAGGTGCTGGTGGTAGGTCTGGAGGGTTGGCCTGTAGGAGTCTTTATCAGTATTATCACAGGAGTGACGTTACTGTCGCTGCAGCTGCTTGCAGTGACACTTAATGAGTCACTAGTCCTCGGTGTACCAGCTAGACTATATCTTGAAGGGAAATGTCGCGAAGCCAGGAAGACCACGCAGGAGGTGACCTATGTTTTGAAGTTTGCAATGGTGTCCGTTTAGGGACTGTCTAGCTTGGAGATCCAAATGTCCTCTGGGATTTTGTTCTAGTGATGTCAGGCAGTCTGTATGTTGGCTATTCTAGGCTGGTGGGGCAGGTGCATGTTGAATCAGATAAGGGATTGGTCTGCCCAGGGGTGGACTTTTTTACCGTGATGTTGGAGAAGTTGGTGAAGGGGGGTGAGGAAATATGGTTGTTCACCCGCTGGGTGTGTCTCAAGATGCTGAGGTCTTCCAAGGAGGTGTTGGAGTTGGGTTTGGTGTGGTCCTCGAGACACGGATGAAGGAGCAGGATGCAGGAGTTAAATGCGAGGGACAGAGGTGTGATGAGGTCAGCAAGTGTTGACCTGAAGTTGCATCTGGGAGTCGTGAGACGGTAGAGTTGCTGGTGCTAGCTGAGGTGATGGAGCAGTTTATTTCTTTGCGGCAGATAATGGCAAGTCCATTTTTGGGTTTGTTGGTTCTGTCTTATCTCGTGATTTTTTACTCAGGGGGGGTGGTCACTATTATGTCTGGGGCAGATGCTCAGTTGCACCAGGTTTCAGTGAAGAATAGGAGGTTTGTAGAGAGTTTGTGCAGAAGGTGCCAGACTTCTATGGCATCATGCTCTGTGAGGGAGAAGTTGTTGAGGATCAAATAGATGAGGGTGAGGGGTGTGTTATACAAGGTGGCAAAAGGGTTAGTGTGGTTGTGTGTTGGGGGTTGGGAAAGAGAAGCGATCGGTGGGACAAAAAGTGTTTTTTGTAAGGGTGGGAGAGGACTGGGCGCAGTGGAGAAATGGGCATCCAGTTTTGGGGGGAATGGCGCCTAAGCTTGCTTTGGGTGACCGGTGGGCCAGGGGTTTTGGCAAAGCATGGACAGATATTGATTGGCTTGCCTTTGGTGTGCCCAGCACGGCTTCTTTAAGAAGGCCTCAGAAAGGAGGAGGAGAGGACGATGGGTGGGGCTAGCAGCTCTAGGGGGGCACAAGGAATGGAAAGTGCAGGAAAGTTGAATAGGAGGCAAAAGATGAAAACAAAGCAAAAGGGAACACAAAAGAGCGGACAAGGCAGACCAGGATAGCCAGTAAGAGGCAAAGACGCACACAGAGAGACATTAGTGTGCAAGAGTGACACAAAGAAAGGGACAGTAAGAGATAACAGCGGCTCAGGCAGAGGGACAGTAAACTAGAAGAGACAGTAAAAGAGAGGCAAAAGCAGCACAGAAAGAAGGGCAGGAAAGCAAAAGTAGCACAAAAAGAGAGACAGTAAGAGAGCAGCACAAAAAGAGAGTTATTAAAGCAAAAGAGGCTCAAACAGAAAGAAGCAAACGAGGGAGAAATGATAAAGAGTTGGGCAGTGGGGAAGGCTGAAAATGTCACTGGTCGGCAAGGGCTGGAAAGTCGTGGTCAGATGACCAAGATAGCTGTGGGGGGCGCTGCAGCTCCGCCCAGCAGAAGAGTCAGACAGATGCCAGGCAATCTCCTTCAGTTCGTCTCTCATAGTTTACTGGTCTCTTAATTGAAAACCCAGTAAGGAAAGTATGTTTCCCCTGTGAAGTGGATCGCCCTTGGAAATTTGCATGTGCCCTGGTTGTGTTTATTAACGTTCTTGCAGTTGTGGCACTCCTGTGGTTGGTCATACATCCAGACATAGGGATGGCCATTTGTTAGATCTGAACTTTGCCGCCTCTGGATAAGTATCTAATGTCAGATATGAGCCTCAGGTGCTGGCAGACCATTTCTTGATCTATTTTCAGATTACGGCTCCAAGGCAGGCCCCAGGAGCTCTGTAAAGAGCGCATACTGTGAGGCCCATCCCTGGTCAAAATTGTCTTCTAAAGAGCTGGTAGATTCATTAGCTGAGAGATACTACGTTGGCTGAAAGAGGCTTGAGAAAAGCTGGGGAGTCTGCTATTGTCCAGATTGGAACATAAAGTTAAAATAGGCACTTAGAGACTTTAAAAAGTTAAAAATTCCTACCAAAGCAGAATTCTTCGCTAAGAAATTTCTGGGCTCTTCTAATGCCGCCAGAGAAATCTTTTCCATCTTGCGCTCTATAGCTAACCCACCTTGTATGGGGTGGACATTTGAGCACTCTCTACATCTTTTTGATGATTTGTCAAATTATTTGGGGGAAAAATTACTAATGTTTGTGACAGTTCCATTCAATAATTGGTGAAGGCTTAGTACAGAGCCATGAGTATAATGAGGTCTTGCATTCATCATCTGATGATGTGACCATGACTGAATTTGTTCTTCTGAGTCTAGAAATAGCTAATTCTATATCTTCAGGCTTGCCATTGGATCCTATACCACCAAAGATCTGGAGTGAAATATCTGCTTTCTAGGACATTATACTCCTGGCAATCTTTTGAAATGGTGTTGCTCTTATCTTGAAACTATGAGCTGCCATTATTCAAAGAGGCCTTAAAAACCTACCTCTATATGCATTATTTAATACTGCTCGTTGTGCTTTATTCTATGGGTTTTTACCAAATGGCAGGAGGCCTGTGTAGGTAACAGTAGCACGGTATACATTTCTTAACATAACAACCCATAGCTCGAATATGGCTACTGTAATTGATCAAAAGTCAAGATCTCACCAAGTGTAGGGGGGTGACATGCCCCTTTTATCCAAGCCTACTTTTCATCTACAAACCCTTTCTCTGTGCATGGGAGTAAGGAAGTTTACCCCTATTACCTGTTAGGTACTTTTCACACTTTACATGCCATTAACTTGTAACTGTAAGAAGTCGTCCACTTGCTGGCATGTGAGAGTAAGGCACACAGCTCACTTTAACACCAGAATGCCAGAATATAAGTGAGCTTCTGTAAATAATTCTGAATGAGGAGTGCAAACTCAGCCTATCTCGTTTAGATTTTTAATTTCTTAAGTGCTGAGCATGACAAGAGCTTGGACTAAAGCAACCTCACCATAAATTGGTTCTCGCTGCTGTCACTGCCCAAACTCAACCCAGGGAAAGGTGTCTTTAGTTGAACTTAGTACAGGAACAGCCTGCTGAAAATACAGTAGATCATTGTCAATCATGGAGTGGGACTGCACCTATGTTTTGTAGGTGTAACTTAAGAGGGCATACTAGCCTTTGAGTAGATGTGTCTGACTTGGAAATCTTAAATGGGTTCTGCGTGGCTGGGTGTTTACCAAAGAATTCTCTTTGGCTTCTGTTAATGATGCCTAAATAGAGACAAATGTCAAATTGGGAATCGCTAAATATGGTGTATGTACGTTCCCTTTTTTTTTTTACAAATAGCCATTCATAAATATTCACAATTTTTAAATACAGAATTGCAAATTGGTATGAATCGCAAATAGTCACTGTTGCATAGGCAGCGAATGAAGACCTCATCCGTTTTGGGAAGTAGCTTTACTTTAAGCAGCTCACAGATGAGGCTACCATATCCATCCTGGAGCCACAAGAGGAGGTTGTCAGGAGGAGAAAGCGCAAATTTAGTGACCAAAAGCTAGAAACTCACCTGGAGGAGTGAGTCTATGAAATGGGAAGCTGTTTAGAAAATCTTTCATGTCTGAGGCAATAAAACACCGAATTTGGACCAGGATATAGCAAAGGATAAACGCTGTTGGTGTCACCAAAAGCTCTGTGGAAGGAATCAGGAAGCGGTGGTATGACCTGCATCCCCGCACCAAGGAGAAAGAAGCATCAAGAAGAAAAGAGGTTTCCGTTACAGGTGGGGACCAAGTACAGAGCCAACATCTATTAATAGAGACCACCTCCCAGTCCGAATCCATCTCTGGAGTATCCAATATTGACACATCAGCCCCTCCAAGTGATGCTTGGGGTCCTTTCATTATAACGTACTCAATGCCAATATAAAATAATAAAAAATATATGTAATAACTTTTACGACTACATTTAATAAATTTCTACAGATGTGAAAATATTATGATGTTCATTTACCAAGTAGTCTAAAACTGTGCTAAATAAAAGTCAGCCTTCATAGTTTTTAATTTATCCATGTCAGGTTTTCATAGTGATCAATACAATGTATTGTGCATAATGTTGGCCATGTGCATAACACCAATGCTTACATAAAAAGTACTATTTCTCCTTATGAACTCGAGGGCCTATCTAAATTATATTGTTAATGTTAAATATAATATTTACATGTAGCTATTACTCTATTATTAAACAAAAATGTTTAAATTGACATGCTGTAGAACAAAAATATAATCAGTATAAACACCAACATTCTAACAATATGCTCACTATGCGTTTACCTACAGCAGCTCAACCTATTCATACACCCCTCCCAGAAACAGAGGATGTTGGGGATTCCTCCTGTCACACAGAAACATAAACTGCTGGCACAGTTTACAATTCCTACAGAGGCAGATAGCCCATTCCACAGGTAGAAAATCACCCCTGCATTATGAGACCACCTATAACTATCGCTCCATCATCCAACATTACCTCTTGCTATCTTTGAAGGGAAAAATGGCTTTAAGGCTTATTGTATGGTCCAGAATTTGAGAAGTCCGGAAAACCACCACTACCCTAGCCCAATTCTCTGCAATGGGGCGATCAGTCTTGAAAATTGAAAGAAAGCAGAACAGGTCTACCTTTATGGTGAGTAGTGGATAAGACAAATTAGGCACAGCATTTCCTGAAAGTAATACATCCATTAGATCAGGCTTTGAAGAACAAACACTATCTATAAAGGATATGTCTACACAAATGGTTCAAGACTCTGCTGCACAAAGTCATCAGCAGTGACACATGACAAATCACCTCCAAACATTTGGATGTTATGTTGAAAGGCTGGCTTTGGCCACTTCTGTGTAAGAGAGGTGCTAACATGCAAGTAGAAATAGTCCACCACAGTGATGATGTGGCAAGGAACCAAATAGCAAACATTTATGGAAAATAAACTGCTAATCAGTAATTAGGGCAGCAAGGTCGGCCAGAGAAACTGAGGAGGGCTCAAGTGTGAGCAATATATTTTTTAGTGAGCCTGCAATGTCAGAGAGAAGAAGGAAGGGCCACATAGTGTTCCACAGAAGACCACCTACTCAGGGCCGGACTGGCCGTAGCGGGCACTGGGCAATCCCCCGGTGGGGGCAGGTTTTGGGACCCTGGGGGCTGTTTTTGTCACAAGGTCGATTTTGCAGCATGCAACGGTTTTCGGCCGAGCTCGCGGCTCCCCCAACCCCTCGGAGGGGGGGGGGGGGGAGAGCACTTTGCCAGGGCTGGTTTTGGTTCCCAATCCGGCCCTGCACCTACTGGATGACAAAGGTGCTAATAGAAATATAGAGGATTTGACTACTTTCATGAAGTTAAACAACCACATTTTTAAACTGTCGGTCTTCAATTGAATCTATGAATAAACAGAAATGTTTGTGTTTACTCATCTATACTTTTTATTCTTTCTTTGCAATTATTTATGTGATGTGTAACTTGAAAGTAGTTAGTGATGTTATCACCGCCTGTCCTCTTTAGCCCTTACAGCCTCATGTCTTTCGGGGTGGTATTTGAGAGGAATTGCCAACATCCTCTCCATCAGTTTCATTACGTGCTGGCTCCATAGGAATTCTCTTTCAGATGGCAAACTTATGCAATATTCTAGAGGGAGGAGTTGGCCTAACGACTAGGGCGGTTGTACTTGAATCTGGGAAACTGGGTTCAAGTCTCGGCAATGACGTTGAACATCCTGTGATTCTGGGCAAATCACTTGATCTCCCCGTGCCTAACAAAAAATGAATGTGTGTCCTCATGTAACGCAACTGGTGCTATGTAAGGCGCTCTGGTACTCGATACCTTCGGGTCAAGATTGCGCTATATAAAACTCCATAGAATAAAAAAGTTAAAAATGCAACATTGCACAGGTTTCTATGATTTTACACATTGCTCAATCACATTCTAGGGCACCCCCACCTTTGTGCCGACATCAGGTTCTGTCTTTCAGTAAGCCAAATATCTGCTCTATAATGCTCTTTATTTGTTTGAGCAGAATTGTCCCTCATTTGTCTAGGTGTTCATGGATTAAAGTATGAAGTCATTAGCTATGGTCATAATGTATATCACATCACCAGAACGTTTTGAAAATATATAAAGGCCCAAATTTGACACGTAGGTTCCATTAAAATAACATTTACCTAACAACCATACCCTTCCAAGCTCTACTCTTGCTAGTCACTTGTATAGTCCACAGTGTCTAAAGCTGTAAGCGTCATTAGTGCTTCCTGGGTATCAACAACTAAGTCTGTTATCAGGCATGTGACATTGCACACTTTTACACTTTTATGTTCACAAAGTGCTGACTCTATTGTGATACAAATACTGTGTTATCAAATGGTGGACATATAAGAACACGTGTAACATCTACACATCCAATCACTTCTGGAAAATGAGATGTATCATAGAAATTGATATTTGTAGCTTCCAACTCAGATGGGGTTCTTCGAAATGCAATATGAGATTTAATTCTTTTCATAATTACATCCAGAAAATTCCTAAAAACCCTGCCAAGGCATTGTGTAATATCCTTCCTGCAACTGAGGTTGTTAGGTTCCAGATTCTAAAAGGTGTAATCTACTTAAACCTGAACGTGGACAAGAACTGTTCCAATGCGTTGTGGGCAGGGTGAAATTCATTTATTAAACAAAGAATTAACCTATTTGCAAAGCCTATGCCTAGGATAATCCTCCTCATCTGTTTGGTCAAATACCTTATGTCTGAAAATCCTCTCGCCGTTCCTCCTCTGTTGACCTCAAATAATCTGCATTCTCACTACAACACAGAGCGCAGCCATTGTGAGACTGCAATACATTTTAGGTCTCCTTCTATGTAATTAGCACCTCATTACCTCCAGCTTCCAATTAATGGCATTTTGCATGTGCAGATTGTTGTATTTCTATATATATATTTCTATTTGCAAATGCTTAGATCATTGAAATAATGATGTAATCGATAAGCACAATGAGGGAATCAGGATTTTGTGCTGCAAAAAGAATCAATTTTAGGAAAGACTATAAGTGATTCTTTGTACATCAACGACACCCTATTTAATGTCACAAACTAGTTTGGAACATTATTTTTTCGTACCTCAGTACTAGGTTTCTTAATTATATTGTTGCCTGGTTATGCTATTATATATAACACCTCGCACATTTTCTTTGGGGTTGCTTTGTGGCACTGGCATAGCTATCGAATGAAAGCCAATGAACTCTTAGGGGAAACCTGTTTACATCACTGTGCCGGACTGTGGGACACATGCCAACAGAAGGGTTTTTCAATGACAATGTGGGAGCCTGTGTTAGAACTAGGTAGGAAAATGGTCACACTCGGAATGCCTTCCAGGGATTTTTCAGCATCCAGTGCAAGTTTTACGGCAATATTTTGTGAACTACAACAGAAATGTTTGACAATTCCCCAGAGCCATGACAGATTTTTAGAATACTAAGGTCTTAGAACTGTGGAAAGACCAGGGGTCTTTCCACAGTTCTATCTCTGCTTCTTCCATTGAGACGTTTGCTAGAAATTACTCTGGGGTTTGTGCCCCAATTGTCACTGTTTACTTGTTTCCTCCTGCCCAGCATCACTGGCTACAGCAGGCGAGATTCAGATTCTCGCATCTGAACCTAGAGTGTTGTCATTTCAAGTTTCCGTTTGCGGTGTCGATCTTCAAGCCCCCTCTGTTTTTACACATTTCTTTTATCAGTTACAAAATACCAATACTCCGCGTTATCGTGATGGTTTTTCGTCATTGCCGGGCCTTCCATCAGCTCCTGTCTGTGGCTGGCGCGCGCATGACCTCACCGTTCACTCTGCACTGGTCCACGCTGAGGTGGCGCAGAGCCCGCCAAGGCGAGATGCATCCAGACATTGATCGATAGCAGAGCGGACATTGATCGATAGCAGACCGGGTGTAAGCCTTGTAAGCAGGCCTTGGCTTATTTTGCTCCTGTACCTTGTTCTTAGCTTATTTTTGCTGTTCTCGCGCCCGGTCTCGGATTTCTGCCTTGGCTGCCCGTGCTGATAGGAACCGTGGGTTTGGGCCATTTTCGTGAGGTGCTGTAGTAAGGAGTATGCTGGCTCTGCTTTAGTCTATGCCGGAGACAGCGGTTCACTTCTATTCAGTACTTGAAATGGAAACATAGAAGTGCAGGTACTCTGTACTAGAGTACCTGCTGCAGCTTGGTTATGAGAAGTGCCGGTACTCTCCCTCTCAAAATAAACAAGCATTTGCAATGCAATAGGTCTCGCATTTGCGAGAGTGGAGCTATTAGCATTGTAAATGACAATGCCTTTTATTCATTTGTTTTGAAAACCTGCAAGCGGCGCATAAACACACACTTTGTACGTATAGCCCTTGCTTACGAGAAACAAGGCTGGCAGTAAAAGAGACGGCCAGCCTTACTTCTCATAAGAAAGGACTACAAGTACAAAGTGCTTGTTTACGCCCAGCTTGCAGGTTTTTAAATACATAAATAAAAGGCATTGTCATTTATAATGCCAACAGCTTAAACTCTTGCAAATGCGAGACCTATTGCATTGCAGATGCTGGTTACAGCCTGAGGCAGGACCGACAGTGTCACAATAATGACACGTTTCCTTGTCCACGCCCAACCGGAAGTCCCCTCCCACCTGAGGGCTCGGTTTTCAGATTGTTTCCGCCCATGAAATGATAGAGCGCTGCTAATACCCTACATATCTGGTGGAACATCACCATTCACTGCTTATGAGGTCGTGACTAGAGGTGCGCGTTATGCTCTAGTGACAGATAGTGCAGCTCGTGTGCATTGCACGTCGGTTACAACAAATGTTTCCAGGGCCCCATTGGTAATTTTCAAAGGATGGAAGGAGAAGTTGCACACAGTGTGTAAAGTGACCCTCGCACAGGCGTCTTCCCTGGTGCTAGCGCCTGAGTGCAGGGCTTGGTCGGGAATCAGGGAGATAGCCACTGCTACCCCAGACATGCATGCTCACAGTCTGGACAGGCGTCCCGCAGCCAACCTCACAGTTAGTTTTAAGCACACACAAAGAAAATGAGTCCCACACCCACACAAACACTTCTAACATGCCCACTGCACCTCTCTCAGTGCTATGATAGCCGTGTTGATCGCTATACGTCACCATGGTTTCGGTTTGACCTCAACGCAATAAATATTATCTCAAGTTATTTCTTGTGTTCAGTACAACTATGTGGCCCCTGCCACGTCTAATTCACTGCACACAGACAGCCATCTAAACTAAGCACGCTAAAGGGGCTTATGAGGCAGATATGCCCTCTACAGAAAAATGTAATATACTACTTCATGAGGCAGATGATGCTTTCCACCAAACATAAAATCGGTCATAGGGTTCATTGTCACCCATGGAAGTGTTCAGTCCAAATAAACACTAAAGGGTTTCCTCTAAAGGGTCCCTTTTGGGTCTGTACTCCCTCTCACTGCAATCAATACATAGATAGCTCCATGGGCAAGTGTTCTCTCTCATCTAAAAGCAATCTAGGTCCAGGTAGATGAGCTGTTTCCTCTCACTTAACACAATGGAGGTCCCATTCGCTCAGGTGCTCCCTCTAACTACAATATAGGTTTATATGGGGCAACTGTTTCTTCACACATAGGATCGATCCATATAGTGCGAGTGTTCCATTTGACCGGAAGACAAATATGTGGTATTTGTTCCCTCCCACTCTAAACAATGGAAATGTAAAGGACAGGTATTTTAACCCAAAGAAAATAAAGGGTCCCTTATAAGGCACACATCACCCCATTTTTAAGAAAATATAGGTCCTTATGGTGCAAGTGCTCACCCCACTAACACAATGTAGACTCCTTGTAGAGGATGGTAATCCCACTTTCTGAACACACTAGTTGGAACCAAGCAGTTGCTATAACAGTCTATAATGGTCCTCCATCTGTAGTAACAGCCCAGGCCACAGACAGGAAGCACTTGTCAACTGATCTGCCTTCTGGTTCACTAATGGCATGGTTGTTTCTAAGTTAATGTTTAGAAATTATTACTTCTAATGAATGCCCCTCAATGCAGTCATAGAATCTAATGTATTAAAGTGAAATGCTTGTTAAAGAAATAAACCGTTCTAAATTTTACAGAGTCCTTATCTTATCTTTAGTTGGGTTTCGTGCACGATTTACATGCTAAATATGTTGGCGGCTTGACTTGTGGTATGGCTGTAGGGGCCAATCCAGGCCCTTGGCTAGACTCTTAATATCAATTGGCCCACCTCTACTTGGAGGCCCCCGTCCCAAACGTTGAGAAGCATTACTTTAGTAGGAGCCCAGGCCTACATTCACCCATACAGCATTAACACACACAAGATAATACCTCTTTTGAGATTTTAGGAAGACAGCCACCCCAGCACAGCGTGAAGAGTGACACAAAAGGGGACTTCACAGAAGACCCAAATTAAGGAGGATTGAAGGGGGGTGGATTCCAAGGGTCCAGGTCCAGTACTCAAGAGGAGACATTCCATTAAGAAGGCGGACTGCTGACCTGTCACCACCCTCACTACTTTGAGAGTGTCTTGTTCCATCCATCTAACCTAACAACCGACCCTCGCCCGGGCTATGGTCTGCGACCTCTGAATATAAGTTCTTAAATCACCCACCAGTGCCTCCCGCAGATGGACGACTTCACTGCGCTAAGTGGCACTCTCTGAAATCTGCTTTGGTTTTTGCGTTGCTCTTTTCCCTGCAATGTCTCTTAGCACATCTAAGCCATCAAAGCAGCAGACTAGCACTACCTGAAAATACCCAAATGGACAAGCGCTTTTCAGAAGCCGCTAGACTTTGCTGCTCTGCAGTTGCGGAAAAATAAAGCAAACACAAATAGAGAAACAGAACCCCGACAAACGACGCCTCCGTTTTATTAAATGTCGAGAAGAGTGTCGGCCTCGTCAAGCAGGCTGCCCCTATACCTCGGGTACAATGCGCCAAATCCCTGCTGCTACTAGCCTGACCGGTTTCCTCTAAGCACTGTAAATAGGCCGTTCTCTGTCGTGGCAGTGGGTATCCCTGTGGGTGGACGCGATAATGCTGCCGACAACGGGTCACGTCCGGGTGGGAGTTGATGACCCACTGAGAAGCGAGAGAGAGCCACATGCTCGTGTTGTCACACACTGATACAATATCTGAAATGCCGAGAGCAAAAAAGATGCAGTGCGCGTGCACATCTCCTGTCTGTAAAGGCACGGCAAACAGGAGACAGGGAGGGAACAAACATGCCTCCCTTGCAATCAAAAGCAAGGATTTTTCAAGCGTGCCAATGAAAAGCATGGATGGAGCTTCCACCCCGCTCCCGTAGCAAAACCGAAGACAATAGTCACGCAAGCCACAGCGCATGCGCTGCGTCGCTAGGCGAGACCTAAAATAGTGCCGTACTCCATACCGGACATTACCAGCCCATTTAATATATTTATGTATATACGTGTAGTACCATTGGCGGTGGCCACTGAGAGGTTATAGTTAGTTCAGTGTTTCCATAGGAAAGGCCTTTTTTTGGTTTTCGTAGTAAGTTTGGCGAGGTTTGACGAATCTAAACTAAACTTTCCAAAAATATATTCTTATTTGACTAATTTTTCCATGGACATTTTTGGGGTGACCAGTTGTCACAAAATTCAGATTAATTTGCTTTAGAGATTTTTAAGCAGTACTACCACAAAAGCTACTGAACAGAATTATACCAAATTTGGCAAGAAAGTAGATCTTGGTGCAGAAAGTGTCCCATTTGTTGTAAATTGGTTTAAATCCATTTAGTTTTTGAGATATTAGGGATAACAAATATTTGTGTATGTGGACAGTTGAGTACGAGGGACTCTCATAAGAGTCCCTCAAACCAAACTAAAACAAGCATTTGCAATGCAATAGGTCTCGCATTAGGAAAGTTTGAGCTATTGGTATTGGAAATGACACATTTTTTATTTATGTAATGGTTTTGAAATTAGCTAAATTAATTGGTTTGTCATTTACAATGCAAATAGTTATAACTTTCACAAATGTGACACCTATAGCATTTGTAATGCAATATGTGTTGCATTTACGTGACTTAGATGTATTGATATTACAAATAACATTGGCTTTTCATTTTTTTTTAATAATTAATACTTAATTATAGTTAATTAATTTATAATGGCAATAGCTTAAACTTTTGTAAATAACTTTTGTGAAGATTATTTTCACTGTATTTTATTGTGACGAAAATCCAAGAACAGAAGTGAAATACTAACATATTTTTGTGGCATTTGTAATAAAGCTTGAAATATTGATAGAACATATTTGAACCAGTTGTTGTTGAATGGTTGCACAGATTGATGCTGTGGTGACTGTTAAAAATGCAGCCCTGGGCAAAGACCATAATTTCTTTCTCTATACTGGACGGTCTCTATAAAACAACTATAAAATCAGTGTCTGATGTTTGCAGAGTCCACTGAAAATAGAAGCTGTCCCCATAATGAAAACCCTTCAATGGCTCCCAGTGAAGACCACAAGCAACTGTGCTTTGCATGACTGAACGATGCTATGCTGCTCTCACCCACCTTCTTGATGTGGCTTCTTAGTATAGTCTTCTGATACATTCCCAATCAAGATGGCTTTTCAGACTGCATTTTCCTCAACTGGCACGGGAATGGCTGTTTCTCAGGAAAGGACCTACATGACATGCCCATCATATCTCAAGAGCACCTCCCCCAATCCCAGCCAACAATCTGAAGGGTGGAAAATGTCCTCGTCACCAACCCATATTGCCAGAAGCCCTAAATAGTCCTTCCACCAATGTGAGACCAACTTTTGTGAGTTGCGAAAGTTGGTTTACACCAATAAAGAATGGTATCTGCTTGCATTAGTCAAATGTTAATGCTTAAAATGCTTTGGGAATAATGTAATCTACCTCTAGACAGAACTGTACTAGCCCTAGAGGGCAGGCAGTCTAAGGTGCTCACAAATGTGACATTCTAGCGAAAGAAAGAAAGAAAGAAAGAAAGAAAGAAAAAGTTAGTTTAATCCCCGTTTTAATCTTTCAGCATTTGATAGTGGCTATTACATGTTAACAATAGATATATAAATAAGGACCCTTAGGTATGAAGTTTCTCAGTTCCCAACTCTCAATTCTTTCATGGTGGCCTCACATGGAGCTATTACGATGTTTTCCCGTGATATTTATCTAACAGAAAACACACATCATATGTTTCGGAGCCTGAGCCTCTCTTTCTTTGGTCAGAAGTAAGGCAAGAACCAGGGCTAAATACCTCGAACTGTTTATTTAAATATAACCTTTCAACAAAACCAATGACTCCTACTAAGTGGAACAGGGAACACAGATTTGTTTAGTTATTGTACACAAGTGGTTCCGAGAATCAACAATCCCAAATTTAGATCCATTCCTGGTGCATGTCCAGGGCTAAAGCCAACCATGCCCTCAGCAGAAACACCACTGTGGCTGACGCATTAATTATATTAAATTAAATAAAGGTGCGATAGAAAAAAATGAATGCCGCCCGATTAATTTATTATTGCTCACGAATATAACAACACCATACAGGGCTAAGGAGCCATGTGGATTCCGCAATTCCGAGGGAGCAAGCCAAGGCTTCCCAAACACCAGTGACATGACCCCTTCATACCTCCTACCTCTTCTGCAAAGCTAAACACAGATAGATCATGAACGCGTCGCCCTCGGGAGAACAGTTAGCCCCCCCCCCCACACCCCTCCACCCTGCCGTGCGAGCGCGTGGGGTTCTTCTCACATGCAGTTACAGCATCACTAATAGTGCGCTTTTCATCGCAGTTCCCCAAATGCCTCGCACTGTATGGAAAAGGTTGTACTACCATGCTGATTACGGCTCAGGGCACAAGTTCTAAAACGAGACGCCAGCGGCCAGTCGCGTGCACATCTCCTGTTGTTGTAGTGATCGGAAGAGTGCCGCCACGCTGCCCGCGGCGACCCGGAAGCTCTTGGCCGGCCGGCCAATCCGCTCGCGGCCGCCCGGAAGTCCCGCCTCCTGATGTCCGTGAGGCGGCCTGCCGGCGCATGGAGCGCCCTGCCGGTCCTGGGTAGCCCGGGTCCCCAGGAGGGGGCCGGGGAGAAGGAGGAGTGTGGCGCCTGTTGCGGGGCTCCTCTGACCTGAGGGAGCCCCGATTGAGAAGATGAGACGCGCCGTGAGGAGCCCCGCCGGAAGAGCGCAGTCGGTGAGTGGGGCCCAGGGCTGATGTGAAGTCTGTGCGTGCCTGAAGAGGGGAGAGGGGGGGTGCGCGCGCTTGTATGTGCCTGCGTGTGTTGTGCCTGTCTGCGTGTGTGTGCGCGCGTGTGCCTGTGCGTGCAGGGGATGGGGCCTGCCTGTGTGCGCGCCGTGTTTGCATGCAAGCCCTGCGGTCTGCGCAAGCGCGCTCGCTCCCGCGGTGAAATCCGACACTGAAAACGCTCGTAACACTTTGGTGTCCACTCTCCTAAATACGGATCACATTAGTTGTCGAGCTGACAGCATTCATGCTTCGCATGAATGCTAACGTCAGCTCGACCTAAAAAATAGAGCATTGTGATTGGCCTAGGGGAGATGCACTCCAGCAGGAGTGAGTGTTCTTATTGGCTACATTGTTAACATGAAGAAAAATGTTACAGGCAGCCATTATATACTGGAGGACTTAGTCACATTTTCTGAGTTTAATTATTTTTAAAAAATACATCCATGGGGCCAAAATACCTAAAAAAAAAAAAACAATTTTTTTTTTAAAAAAGCTGCAATCCTTTGGGTGTTCCATGGGATTAAAAAGACATCATAAAAAATGCCTGCTTGGGGTGGGCCAGGACCCGGGGGCCATTATATGGGGTCTTCCTTTTTATTTGTGCACCCCCCTTCCTGTACCACAGATAAGCTGTGGGCACCCCATCCCATGGGGCCAAATTATCAAAAATACAGAATGGGGTGCGAAATACCCCCTCCCGAGCTTCAGTGAGGCCCTGTAAACCGGGGTCAATTTCAAATTAAACGGGAGGGTGCATGCTGCACCCCTTCCTGGAACCCACCCCGGGACACAGTAGTTTTCCTACCCGAAAGAGCACAGGCAAGGAAAAATATGTCTGCTCCCACTCGGCGGGAGCTTTAAAAATGCTCCCGTCGGGTGGAGCAGAATTTTGTTTACCTGCCCGTGCTCTTGCGGACAGGGAAACTCAGGACACAAAACAGCTGCTCAAGCCGAGCCAGATGGGTGCATTTAGAGAGCCCGCCTGACCGCAGGGGCCCTGGGGCCCCCCTGTGAGCTCCACCAGCGTACTGTTTGGAGGGTGCCAAGGGTGGGCACCAGAGCACTCAGTCACCCAAGTTCTCATAAGGTCCATGGGGAGGGGGGCACACACAGTGGTGTAGCTAGCTACTTTGCCTCCTGTGGCGTCAGTAAGAGCGGGGAAGGGCGGCTAAAAATGTTCCCACGATTGCTGCCCTGCGGCAAACACATGGAAGAGTTGGGGAGGGGGTCTGCCACCCCCAAAACACGTGCTGCCCAGCGCGGATCGCCCCCGCCACTCCCCCCCTCAGCCTCCCTTGCTACTCCACTGAGCACACGCCCCTTAACATTAAAAAATGGTGGCCCCGAGGAATGAGGGTCCCTGAGCCCATAGTGTCTCGGGGAGGTGGTTGGGCTCACTTGCCCCTTAACACTTAATTAAAAAAAAGGAAGGCCCCAGGGGATGTGGTCCGTGAGGCCTATAGTGGCTAGGGCTGGGCGCTGCCTGCCCCCCTCCTCTTAGTGAAAAAAAGGCCTGGGGGGGGGACTGGGAGGGAGCTTCACGCACCATCCCCTTAAAAAAACGTCAATAAGTTCAGAGGGGGGGGGGCGCTATACTCTCCATAAAAAAAAAAAAAGGCCAGTGCCCTAAGGTAACTTTAACTTGCGCCCCCATGCACAGTTTTCTCATCAATAATTTCATTGCAAGTGTTGCAGTGATATTATCAATGATGTCTTAGAACATGTTGTGAGTGATGTAATATGTGTTGAGATTAGAAGTGCATTGCGAGGGCGCGAGTTATAGTTACTTCAGATAACTATAACTGGTGAATTTCAGTTGTTATGTTAGTTTGTTTCAAATGGTATGTTATAACTGACATTTTCACCTAATTATAATGTCCCTTTAACCTTTGTTTTTTCAAGTGAATTTCTGCTTTTTTTAATGCAAAGTAAGATATTAGCACCATACCGATCTGTAACGTAAAGTAAAATGTTAATACCATATGTAACACCAACCCCACGCTATGCATGGCCTTAGGCTGTGCATTGGGTTGGGTTAGCCACGGGGCCTGGCCTCCAGCCACATGCTGCTTCCAGCCCCTTTGGGCAGCCAACCCCACATTGCTCATGGCCTTCTGCTGTGTACGGTGTGGTATTACAATTGGGGGTAGGGTCGCACACTACTCACACACCAGCGGGATCGCCCCTAAGGACTGTGGTAAGTGTAGTTCGTGTTCCGCGATGCATCTTCTTTCGATTCTCTGCTATCTTCGCTATCTTTGCCATCCCTGGACACATGTTTCGGAGTATTTACCCCTCATCAGCAGGGATTAGGCCATGTTCTGGGTTTGCCGGTGGCTGCCAAATATTGCCAGGTTTAGTACTACTCAGGCGCGCAGGTGCGGGGTCCCAGGCTCGTCAGCCAACTGCTCGAGGGAGCTTTAACATTACAATTGGGGGTGGGGTCGCACACTACTCACACACCAGCGGGATCGCCCCTAAGGACTGTGGTAAGTGTAGTTCGTGTTCCGCGATGCATCTTCTTTCGATTCTCTGCTATCTTTGCCATCCCTGGACACGTGTTTCGGGGTATTTACCCCTCATCAGCAGGGATTAGGCCATGTTCTGGGGTTGCCGGTCGCTGCCAAATATTGCCAGGTTTAGTACTACTCAGGCGTGCAGGTGCGGGGTCCCAGGCTCGTCAGCCAACTGCTCGAGGGAGCTTTAACATTACAATTGGGGGTGGGGGTCGCACACTCATCAGCAGGGATTAGGCCGTGTTCTGGGCACCTGCGCGCCTGAGTGGTACTAAACCTGGCAATATTTGGCAGCCACCGGCAACCCCAGAACACGGCCTAATCCCTGCTGATGAGGGGTAAATACCCTGAAACACGTGTCCAGGGATGGCGAAGATAGCGAAGATAGCAGAGAATCGAAAGAAGATGCATCGCGGAACACGAACTACACTTACCACAGTCCTTAGGGGCGATCCCGCTGGTGTGTGAGTAGTGTGCGACCCCACCCCCAATTGTACGGTGTGGTATTGCAGCCAGGCCCTGGGTCTAACCTCTCATGCCCAGGCGACAGCCTTTGGTCGTGCCTGCCATGGGGTTGGCTGCAGGCCAGGCCCTGTGCCCAATCCCACTGCACCATGCGCAGCAGGGGGTTGGGTGCAAGGCCTGTATGTCATTTTAAGTAAGGTAGACCTACTGACTTTGTCAGTGGGTTAGAAGACCAAATTAGCAAAAGTGGACTTATTGGCTTTGTGAAGGGGTCAGGTTATCAACTTATATTAATCACATGTATTGCCTTTGTTAAAAAAGCACCAATAATTACAATGATTTAAAAAAAATTAATTCACACAGTGTAATAAAAGTAATTGAAAAAGTTATACTTAAAAAAAAAGTATCAACATGTTTTAGTTTCTATTTTAACGCTTTTCAAGCTACAAAATGCAGTCATTAAAACTACCATAAGGTGGCTCTGCAATTCAGCTGAAGAGCATAGAGCTCCAGCTAGGAGTGCTTTAAAAACGTACAGTAATCGCTCCTGTGGTCATAGATTTAATGACCCAGGAGATGAACTGTTTTTTTTAATAATGTTGCTGGGAGGCTGATTCACTCTTTGCAGCCCCTCCCCCCAACATTAAAAACAGTGGTCAGTGCTGCCCCAGCCTTCTATAGTGGCACTATTCATTAGGTAATATAGTCTTTCAGAATGCCCTAAGGCATTACTGGACGCTTCTTAGTAGGAGTAGTGAATAATAAATGAGTGGCTCTGCCTGCTCACTTATTATCACCTTTCCTGGTTTTTTTTGTGGGTGTCCCCGTCCCAACTGGTCCCACCTGGGACACTCACAGATTTGTTTTTCATTGTGGACCACTAGGGCTGGGGGAGCTCTAGGCCTCGCACGGCCCGCTGGCTCTGCGCAAGGAGCCCCGTTTCAAGAGTCAGCTACTTTTTTTATATTTAATTCTGGGGGGCCCCGGTGCCCACTTGGGGCACCCACACCATTATTTTTGTTGGCAGTTGCTGGGGGCACCCAAGGGCCACTGCGGCCCGGCTTGCTCCATGTCCAACTGGTGCCTGCATCCTCTTTTTAAAAACATTTTATTTCACAACCGGTCCCTCGTTGGGGTCTGCGGGGGATGCCCATGGCCACTAACAATGCCAGTTTCCCTGCCTGCACCCACTCTGGGTTCAGCAGGAGCTTTACTCCTATCCCCTGCGATCAGTTTTCTTTTGCTCCTGCTGGACAGGAGCAAGCTGTGTTTTTCCCTACCTGAGAACTTGGTCAAGGAAAATGTTTTTTTGCTTCCACCTGGCTGGGCCAGCTTTGTGCTCCTACTGGGTGGGAGTACATTATAATTTCCCAGGACACCTTCCCTAAGCCCTGGAGAATGAATTTTCCTGGGCCATAAAATGGCTCTGGGAGGGTGGGCTTTCTTCCTGCGCTGGCCCTAGCCCAACCCAAGGAGGTAATATTGTTAGAGAGCGGCAGTCCTTTGTTTTTCAATGTTTTTGTTTTATCGTGGCTCTTTCAACAATTTGCTGTACAATTTTAAAAATAAAAGACATCTTTTCCGGGATCCCTAAATTCCTGTGCTTGATCACATTGAGAATAGTGTCTAGCGAGTTGTGACTATCATCACCGGGCCCTACTCCTAGCATTTCACTTGCAATAACTGGGCTGGGGATGTGTTCCATGATGTCCACAGCTTTTTTTTTTTTGGCCTTGATCTAAACTTACCCTTGTCAACACTAGTTTCAGGAATGGGGATATTTATTTCTTACGCAGCACAATGCATACAGCCTTGAGGATTGTTTTCATACATATTGAACATAGCCTGCCAGTGCTCAATTAGTCCACGCATTGCAGGTGTTTCTTGCTTTGGCACAGGCTCAGCCTCCCGCCCACCTATCCCACCAGCCCTGGCATCCCTCCTGGAGCTCATTACACTCGCTCACAATACTTGGCCTTCGGCAGAAAATCTTTGTAGAGGAGGACTGCTGTGTTTTTGGATCACCCAACTGTCACCTCTCCATTTTGAGAAGCCCCAAATAGATGATCACAGCAAAAATGAGAGATCAGAACTCTCCCGTTGACCCCTGTGATTTATATATGAGGACAAAGGATATGAGTAGAGACTGATACTTTGCAGTTTCATGATGTTTTGCTATTTCTTCTGTTTTCAACGTTAAGGAGTAAAATACTTTGGCAACCCTGAAGCAATGCCTCCCCCAAGCGTGTGTATGCTGCCTTTTCCATCCCAGGCTCCCCACTCAGCAATAGTGAGTGTTTAATTTCTGGCGTTTGCTACTTTGTTGCCCTTCCTTGCATGGTGATGCACATAAGGTAGTTGTGTTTTTTTTTTCCGTACACGATGTTAAATTCCTTTAAGATTATATTTTTTCTTCTTTCCACAAGTAGATTCAGGTTCGTACACTCCTGGTCTGACACAACCATTGCTAATAACGCACAGTCCACCCGAGCATACACTGGTACCATTATCATCAAGAGATTCATTATGCTAAGCTTCTTAAACGTGTGCCACGAGTACTGGTGTTGTCACTATGATACATGAAAGTTACAAAGCAAGCATCTACAATGGTTCTCCAAAAAGAAGCACTTAGCGTGCTTGGTAACACGATTCTTTTTCCCCTTCTTGTTTTCTTCTTCCCCTTCCCCATCCACGATGTAGATCACTTGTGATAAAGACTTTTAGTAGGCACACAGTATCTTGTTTTAATCAATCACCTACTGAATTCCTTCTGTTCAAATTATAACTTATTGAACGTTTACAGGTGCCTCTCTTTGCCACTTATTACGGTACACTACTTCACGGTACCAACCACCATAGTGTTTGCGGCTCTTACTGGGAATATAACCGTCCATTTGAGTGCTCAGACTACCTCCAATACTGACACTTGCACATTATACTTTGGGGATTGCTCTTCAAACCTACAAACTCTTTACTTTTCTGGTCACATGTTCAGTCTGGGATTGCACTATTCACTTTCTTCCTAGGGGTTTGGACTTTTTAGACTTGTCACCGTCATTTCCGGTACTTTAAGGAATTCACTGTGATTTTCAGACCTATATTTTTTATTATGTGATCTTTAAGACAGACTCTGGTAATATACATTCTATCAACGGGTAGACCTTGTTATAATTTTATTGTTGTATCACATTGCAGACTTGATAAAGTCCGCCAGGATGAAACATGTCTGCTCAATTCTTTTTGGCTGTTCATCTTTCTACATCAACAGTTGTGAAAACGTGCCAATTCTGCGAATAACAATAAATGTTATTGCTGGACTCAATCCAGCCTTAAAGAGACTCTTTACTAATATTTTTAACAACTCTATACTCAGCCTGGTGTGTGCTTCATCCTTTTTTGCTTCCAACCGTATTAGCATCTCAACCTTGGTTCAACCCATACTTTACACCTTAGGTAGGGTGTTTTTGTATTGTTTAAGCACCACTACCTTGTTGAAACTGGTATCCGTTTTAATTTTATCTAATGTGGTATGTTATTTGTCATACATGTTATGACGATGTGCAACCATCTGGAATCACAGCAACCATTGTAATAGTAGGTATATTGGTGAATGTTGGCACTCCTCTAATAGAGTACTACACAATTTCTATAGATCAGAATATATCCTTATAGACATGATTGTGTTAAGTGATGACAGGGACAAACTTGTTACCAAAATTTCCAAACAAGAAGATGTAATACCCTCCAACGCTAACTTTGAGTCTCCGAGGAGTGAACGCCTGAGACAGAAATTGATGACATTAGAAAAATCTAAAAAAAGGAAATAAAACTCCAAAAATCTCTTGCTGGTGGTATGCCACCATTTTGTAAAAAATACCATGTACGCAAAGAAGGCCAAAAAGGAGTTAGAATCTGTATTTTTCTGTTGTTTGATGAGGGGGTTTACTAGCAGAATTGGAATATCTTTCACACAATTTAGCATACAGTATGATGGAAATACTGATCGTACATGTGGAGAGGATGCTGGAATCTTTACTTATTAAGATCAGCAAGATAGAACATGAGATCAAAGACCTCAGCTTGACCGAACCCACTAAAAAGAATGAGGTCATATTAAAAGACGTCCTGTAGTCACTGATTGGTAGTGACTGTGGATGGTTCAGGCCGACATCATTTCTACACCTGTTGTGATGAATTAAAATGAATAAGTGCGAGGAGTTGGAAGGTCAAAGTAGAAGCTGTAGTTGGGAAGGAAATGGACAAGATAAGTGGGTTATGATCTGAGTGTTAAAGTCTGAAGGTTGAATAGCAATTTAGTTGGGGATTAGAGAGCCATCCAACAAGTCGATTGGAGGAAATAGGCGAGAAGAGGAAAAGGTTGAAAAGTCCATGAGTAGAGAAGTTTACAATGTTTTTTTAATTTAGGAGGACCATGATGTAGTTGAGAGAACTGCTAAGTCAAGTAGAATTTTGGTTATTGGGAAGAATGGTGAGGTTGGATATTATCAATGGTTAGAGGTTAACAGCAGACTCATCATGGAATGGTACTGATAATCAAAGACAACTTTAGCTCTTAAAGAGGACTACACAAAGTTTCCTTAGAAAAACAGTACAAAAGAGAACATTAGCACATGCATACATGGAGGGGAGATTGAAAGACAATAATTAAAATACTGTAAGGAAATGGGTCATTATTATTATTGTTTCTTTTTTGAGTTCCCATATCCTCTTTTATCTAGGAATAGACAATGGACCTTTGATGCCCACTGGTGCATCCTTCTCCCAGTATCTACAGAGGACCATGAAATCTAGAAAACGAAGCTTAAAAAAAGTAACAACACTGTATGTGAACATCATATTTTTTTCTTTTCCAGAAATTATCGATGATCTCACAAACTTGGTTGAAAACACAGATGGAAAAATTCGCACCCAAACAAGGCATATCAAGATCGTGGACAAGAAGTCGACATCTTGCGGTATGGTTGTCATTGGGTATACTTAAATGGGAGAGCGGAATTAGTCTAATTTGATCTCCTAAGTATTGGAGACGAGGAAAAATGTGGGATATAATTTTTTATTCTACTTTTCTTGAGTAGTTGGTTTTTTATTTGAATCTGGTGGGGTTTCTGAGTACCTTTTGTTAATGAAATATAATGTTGATGTATGTCTTTTGACGTGTTAAGTGCACAGCAATGAACAGAATAACCACCAACCTGATGGAGAGTATACCGGGCCATGGTGCTGTTTAAAAATCAACTCATGGATTTTCCTACTTGGGAGAAGCAAATGTATATGGCCAGAGACATCATTGTGTCATCATACAGTGTTCACATTTTCAGGCTCATTCTGGGTGATGCGGTTATATTTGGTGCAAAAAAAAACGCCCAGGGGTTGGTAAATGTTGCTTCTGCCATTTAAGAGAATATGCAACCCTCGCTTTTTTGATCCCGATGACCAGCAGTCTAGTGCTGTAGCTGTTGAACTGAATTCCACTTGAGAGATGTATATGCTTGTCAGACAGTGCCATCCTATATATACTGTGTGATCTTTTCCCTGAGTCTGGGGGCAATCGGGTGTTACTTGACTCAGTTCATGTGAGTCACAGCTGTTTACCTCTGGCATCCTATGGCATCCTATTAACCTCTGGCATCTTATTAACCTGACTATGGGACTCACAATGATCATGAGTTACACCCTTTTAATACTTGTCTGTCAGGATGCCGAAGATGAGCAGTCCAAGACTTATTTAGGAAGTTTATATGGGATTATAAGCTCCACACTCAATAAATATCAAATATCAACCATTAATTCACTGTCCACCTAGTTCTTTGGTTTATAAAAACAAAAGTACTGTATTACTACTTGCATAATTAAAAATACTGAGCGTAATCAACCAAGTGCATTTCTTAGGGGTACTAATAGGAGCAGTACCCACAGTACTGTCAGGGTTAGTCACCAGCGAAACAGTACATTGGCCTTTGAATTAGGAAAGGAGATCTCTGTGGTCCATAGGGTAGCTCCTGTAGCTCAGTTCACTCAGTCACTCAATAGTACCAGCAAATCACTCGTCCTCCCACCCTCCCCACTAACTGGGTTTGCCCATGCTCTTGTTGTGTTTTATGAGCAAAACATGCATGACTGTGTCGCTGTCAGCCTGAGCATGATGCCCCGGTGGTGTGCACCCGGCACATCCCACTGTGAGAAAGTGATGCAGTCTCTGTCTCGGCCTAGCTGATGTGTTTCCGCTCTTGTGATGCAAGAGCTGGCACCTGCTGATAAGGTCAGTGGTGGCAATGCAGACTCTTGCAACTCTGCTGTCTAGCAGTTTCATGTATGTATATTCACACATTTGTGTTAGGAAGGTAAACCAACATGCAACGCACGATTATCCATGGGGCAGGGGTGGGCAAACCACTGCTTTTGTGCAATAAAAGCAACCATACATGCACGTACTTTCTATTTTCATATGGTGTAAATGGTGCATGCAGGCAGGAGGATAACTGGAAGAGAAGAGAAGAGACGATACCTCGATGCCTCTAAGGAACACTGAAACTCATCCAGAAGATGTGTACCACCACCACCACCACTGCTGCTGCAGACATCAATCCTCACTGCGTCTCAGACTGTTGCTTCTATCCTTCGTGGAGTACAGCCGGCATGTCCCTGGAATTGTGCCTAAGTAACATCAGGTGCACAGTTGGGAGTTTTACACGAGTGGATTGACAAAGATTTACTATATCAAGCAGCCTCGAAGTGCTTTTGAAGTTCTGCTTTTTTATTCTTTGTAATATTACTCCTCCTAATCTGGAACAGCAGATCTTAGAAACAGTGCCTGCAATCGGGTAACCAGGTGTTGGAAAAGCAGATTTGGGATGGCGTATTGGAAAATGTGAGATTTGCAGTCTTGCTTGCAAATAACTCTGTACCAGCATTCATGCAATTTATAGGTACACTATCCTGTCTGGAATTCTCCCGATGTCCCCTACTGCCAACCTCCGTTGGAAAGGAAACAGATCCCGCCTTGGCTTGCTTGAAGTCAAGTTCAGCCTTCCTGTCTCGGTTATGTGGGGTATTGGCCAAGCACTTGCAAGGGAAAGTATCTTGGGACTTGAAGGGATACGCAGCACATTTAGTTGTGTTTCACCTGGATGTCCCTCACAATCAATCAGCCCTGCTCCCTAAATCGTAACAGTGCAAGAATTTTCAGTACTCGGAAAGTGCTATTTTGCCTCTTGAGTGCTTCCATTGCAGTCTTCAGAGCACTTATCCACTACGGACAGTGAAGAGGTAGCGATTTCTGTTAGAGCGGAAGAGTTTTTAGGTCTCGCTATTACATTCCGCAAGGAATGAATAGCGAGAATTTTAGTGTTGCATCAGGAAAGCTAAACCAGCCGGCGGATTTCCACAAGTGCATGTGGTCTCGTGAACGCGCTCCCATCTGCCTGCTGGTTTAGCTTTCCTGATGTTCTCCACATCAAAGCCATCAGCCTCCCTCCCACAGGCTTCCCCAGCCTGCGAAGTGCGCGCTGGCCTCACTTCTCCTCCCCCCTAATTGCTCTCACTTTCATGGCCACCAGCTACTTCAAAGCGATCCGCTCCACCCCCTGCTGCACCCCATATGGTTTTGTTGTTGAAGCGCCTCGCCTCCCTCAGAGCGCACACCGCCCCTGCGCTGATGGCAACGTCAAGACAGTGTGGCAAAAATATGGGCAAACGCATATGTGAGTACATATGTGTTTGTAAACATGAACATCAACAATGTTCATAAAATAGAAACCATTTGATAGGACATCTGCAAAGGATCCGAACTACACAGGCACGCGCACGCACGGGTTAAAAGTACACGTCACAAAAAGGTTGTGATTTGAAATGATCCAGTATGTAAAGGCAGGCACACGAGCCACGCACGTCAGCACGCGGGAGAGGACATTAAGTACTATTTATTGATGGGACATGTCTTACCTGTCGCGAAGGAAGCCCTTGAAATATCTGCCAGAGATAAGAAGAGATTTCTTGCTTTAGGAGACAATTGCGTACTTCGAAAGTGTCCAACCAAAGATGAGTAATTACATAACTTATCGAGAAATTACAAGAAAACATAATTAGCATAAATTAAGCAACGGGCACGATTACAAATGATATATTTTTTAGTTTTTAGCAGCCCGCATCTGAAACATGGAACACGTAAAGGCTCACCGGCCGTGTCCTAATCTAGGCCTTTATCAAGAGTTTCTGTATTATGAAGCAGGCCTGGCCAAAGGGTGCATTGTGCTTTAAAAAAATGATACAACACTCTATTTGGAGCCCCCGACGGAACTGGCACGGTTAGCAACATTTGCACGACAAATTCATGGAATCATAAGCAAAGACCCACTACTGGTCTAAAGGCAGTCGGAAAGTTAAAGATTGTGGCCATATATCAATTCTTAATGGTTTTATTATTCCTAGTTAAATCATAGTATTTCGATATCATCCAAATGAAATGACATGTTGGTGTTTTAACTATGAACTAATAACATTCCCCACGGGATACATTGTGTACGGCTTTCATAACAATTTGTATTAATTGAAACATGTTTTCTGTGTCTGGAGTAACAAAAAAAATATATATCTTACTTATAACTGCTTTCGACCAGCACTCAATCAAATACAACTTTATTCAAACTTGATTACACAAGTCATAAAAGTACACATTTATTCTAAAATTACAAAACATATAATTTGACCATATATACAAAGTTAAAAATTTGAGTCCAATCGGTCAAAGTTTATCAAGTTCATAATAGGCCATTTTATAAAACCCAACAGCCAGCACTCAATATATTGTTCTAAAATCATAGCATTCGCATTTTTGTTCCGCCCACTGCACATACAGCATGGCACAGTGAGTCTGCCCACGTCAGCCATTAGCTAACTTCACTCTTAGTGACAGCATTCTGCCCTTCCCAAAGAGCACTGCAGAATTCAAAGCAGTTATTTATGTTCAGTGCTAAGGACTACAACAATATATGCTTTTTCAGACCCACATTTATTTTTGCTCTTCGTCGTTTTTTTTTTTTTTTAAGAGTACCTGGCAGCTCCCTCAAAAATAGTTTTACCAAAACCATGACAAAACAGGCATTGGTAAAGCGAAAAGGCTGGCACCCACCAGACCTATCAGCTTTGCCAATATTTGTGTACATTATGCAACGTACCTCCTGATGCATTTGTGCAATACCTACTGATGCATTTGTGTTATAGCGATTGATGCGTTTGTGTTATAGCGATTGATGCGTTTGTGTTATACCTACTGATGTGTTTGTGTTATACCCACTGATGCATTCGTGTTATATCTCTCCACTCTTCCTCAGTTTCCGCCTCACTCTCTCCTGCCCCTTCACTGTCTTGGCCTCTCCACTCTTCCTCTATTTCTGTCTCACTCTCTCCTGCCCCTTCACTGTCTTGGCCTCTCCACTCTTCCTCTATTTCTGTCTCACTCTCTCCTGCCCCTTCACTGTTTTGGCCTCTCCACTCTTCCTCTATTTCTGTCTCACTCTCTCCTGCCCCTTCACTGTCTTGGCCTCTCCACTCTTCCTCTATTTCCGTCTCACTCTCTCCTGCCCCTTCACTGTCTTGGCCTCTCCACTCTTCCTCTATTTCTATCTCACTCTCTCCTGCCCCTTCACTGTCTTGGTCTCTCCACTCTTCCTCTGTTTCCGTCTCACTCTCTCCTGCCCCTTCACTGTCTTGCTTCTGTTTATTGTGTTTGCACAAATCTAATATCTTGGTCTATTCCTTTTCAATAATCAGGCATTTTTGTTTATTAGGTGTTTGTTTTTGATGGGTTTATTTATAGGCACTTTCTATCTATCTATCGCCCTCACTCTATCTATCGCCCTCACTCTATCTATCTATCACCCTCACTCTATCTATCTATCGCCCTCACTCTATCTATCTATCGCCCTCACTCTATCTATCTATCGCCCTCACTCTATCTATCTATCGCACTCACTCAGCACCACCACTCAGGGGCACTACAGCATCAATCTGTGCAACCATTCAACAACAACTGGTTCAAATATGTTCTCTCAATGTCTCAAACTTTATTACAAATGTCACAAAAAGATGTTAATATTTCACTTCTGTTCTTGGATTTCGTCACAATAAAATACACTTAACACAATCTTCTCAAAAGTTATTTACAAAAGTTTAAGCTATTGCCATTATAAATTACAATAACTTTTATTTAAGTATTAATTATTTTAAAAAAATTAAAAGCCATTGTTATTTGTAATAGCAATACATCTAAGTCACGTAAATACAACACATATTGCATTACAAATGCTATAGGTGTCACATTTGCGAAAGTTATAACTATTGGCATTGTAAATGACAAAGCTATTAATTTAGCTATTTTCAAAACCAACACAGAAATAAAAAAATTGTCATTTACAATACCAATAGCTCAAACTTTCCTAATGCGAGACCTATTGCAGTGCAAATGCTTGTTTAGTTGGTGAGACCTGTACTGTCTGTTCTATCAACAGAGAGAGCAGTGATCCTGGTCAAATCGACTAGAGTACGTAGGCGTGTCTAAAATACCCTATTTGCATAATCAAGGAGTGTTCAGAAGCTAGTTTCTTGTGTTCAGTATGAATAAAGTGCCATATTCTCCTTCCTTCTGGGCTCGCGGTGCCCAGGAGTTTATTCCTTCACTCAGTTTAAATCCATTACTCAGTTCCTAGTCCCCACGTAGCCTGTAACGAAGTAAAATGCTAAATACTGCATTGCCAAGTTTAGATGGGCTCTTCATAGGTGATACCTAGTACTCCTGAGAGCACCATGAGATGGGGTCGAGTTAGGATATGAGGAGATGTCCTCCTATACCTTCCTTGTTTTGAAAACCAGTTTTGGCAGATTTCATGCTCATTGTATATGAAATGTCCTGTTACTTTACGTTGATTTTGGCACAAAAGTAAGAAGACACTCGACCTCAGCTTTCACTTTGAAAATTACATCTCTATCTTCTGACATACATTTTCAGCCAGAAGAACTCTTTCTGGTGTAAATACAGCCTGAATTTCGCCATCTCAGGAAGACCTCTATCCTCATATTATTTGTTGTCACTCTGAAAACCAGTCCTTAGGAAACCATTTTCATTTAAGTAAGAGTAGCCGACTGCAATCAAGGATGAGATTCCTTTTTAGGTTTTGACTGGCCATGCGCTTTGCGCATGTGCCAAAAAAACCTCTTGAGTTGTGTGTGTGGGTCGGGATACGCCCCCTCCTCCGATTGGCTAGCTCCATAAATGGAGGCTAGCCATTGGACGAGGGGCCTGTCCGTCAATGCCGGACCAGATTCGGGGGCGTTCCCGAGATTCTTTGGCTTTTGCCGACGTCACGCGACGTCAGCCAAAAGCCGGGAACGCCCCCGAATCTGTCCCGGCATTGAGCCGGCACCCGCCTTCCGATGCAGCATTTTCATTGTTACTATAAGCTTGTTTATTTTATACGTTTTAGCGTTGTGGACATTAAAAAGGACTGAAATGATGTACATATATGTGAATATCCGTTTTAGAGTTAGGTCCTTTGCTGGATGTGTTTTATTTCATGGGAGTAAAGTATACCGAATTCACGCTGGTTTCTCTTTATTTTAATGAGGCGAAAACAGACTAATTTGTGCGGTGATAAATGTCCCAGCGGCGAGCATGCTACTTTTTTTTATTTAATGACAGCCTCATTAGATGAAGTTATTTATTTAGAGCTTCCCATGTGTTACATATTATAGGGCACCGACCCCCACTGTGAAACCACTAACTTTCCACTTTCCGACCAGAAAAGTGCACCCGGGATCACAGCATCGCCTAATTGTGCACTTCCCAGGCCACGAGGCAGCAATATTGTGCTACTGAACACTGCCTGACCCGCTGGGCATTGACAAACATTGCATGCGTATTAACACGAGGAATAAAAAGGTCTGCTTACTACAGAACAAAGGGAATATTTCAAGTAGATAAACTTCCAAATAAGGTAGGAATCGTAAGCTGATAGTTAAAAAAAAATTTTATGCTGTCGCACTTTGAAACTTCCTGCTCACCTTTTAGTAAAATTTCGTAACGAACATCAGGCAAACAAAGGAACCGAGAGTGGATTTTAAGGCGTGCAGATTCAGAGTCAGAGTGCAGAGTGCGAGTGCGAGTGCAGAGTGCGAGTGCAGAGTGCGAGTGCAGAGTGCGAGTGCAGAGTGCGAGTGCAGACGGAGAGTGCAGACGGAGAGTGCAGACTGAGAGTGCAGACTGAGAGTGCAGAGTGCAGATTGAAGATTCAGAGTGCAGAGTGCAGAGTGGAGCTTCAGAGTGCAGATTCAGAGTGCAGATTCAGAGTGCAGAGTGGAGCTTCAGAGTGCAGAGTGGAGCTTCAGAGTGCAGAGTGGAGCTTCAGAGTGCAGAGTGCAGATTCAGAGTGCAGATTCAGAGTGCAGATTCAGAGTGCAGATTCAGAGTGCAGATTCAGAGTGCAGATTCAGAGTGCAGATTCAGAGTGCAGATTCAGAGTGCAGAGTGGAGCTTCAGAGTGCAGAGTGCAGAGTGGAGCTTCAGAGTGCAGAGTGGAGCTTCAGAGTGCAGAGTGGAGCTTCAGAGTGCAGAGTGCAGATTCAGAGTGCAGATTCAGAGTGCAGATTCAGAGTGCAGAGTGGAGATTCAGAGTGCAGATTCAAGATTCAGAGTGCAGAGTGCAGATTCAAGATTCAGAGTGCAGATTCAGAGTGCAGATTCAGAGTGCAGATTCAGAGTGCAGATTCAGAGTGCAGAGTGGAGATTCAGAGTGCAGAGTGCAGATTCAGAGTGCAGATTCAGAGTGCAGATTCAGAGTGCAGAGTGGAGATTCAGAGTGCAGATTCAAGATTCAGAGTGCAGAGTGCAGATTCAAGATTCAGAGTGCAGATTCAGAGTGCAGATTCAGAGTGCAGATTCAGAGTGGAGATTCAGAGTGCAGATTCAGAGTGCAGAGTGGAGATTCAGAGTGCAGAGTGCAGATTCAAGATTCAGAGTGCAGAGTGCAGATTCAAGATTCAGAGTGCAGAGTGCAGATTCAAGATTCAGAGTGCAGATTCAAGATTCAGAGTGCAGATTCAAGATTCAGAGTGCAGATTCAGAGTGCAGAGTGCAGATTCAGAGTGCAGAGTGCAGATTCAGAGTGCAGATTCAGCCCTGTGTGTGGTGAGGAGGGCCCCTCAGTGTTTCACATGCTTCTACGGAGGTTTAGGGACCTTGTTGCTTCACTGCTGATTGGGCTCTGAGACGACCATCCTGCCTAGTTACCTGTTGTGAATGGGTATAAACAATAAACGTCCGATTATGGTGCCGGTTGGACCTATCCCCCCCTCAAGAACACAAAGAACCTACTGACATTTTCTACCTGAAATAGACCATCTAATTTGGAAAGACCACCCTGTGTCCTTCCTGATTTTATTTTCACCCAGTCACTAATCTCAAACTTATACTCCTTTCTCTCCATGCTCACATTTGTCCCCTTGCCTCCTACACCATTTCAACCTTTCAGCCATGCATGGACCAATTTAGTACCAGGTAAGCATCACACATCTATTGAAATGGGGGTCGCAGTGTGTAGGGCTTGCAGTGTGTGGGGGGGGTCGCAGTGTGTGGGGGGGCTCTGTGTGGGTGTGTGTGGAGGGCTCCGTGTGGGTGTGTGTGTGGGGGGGCTTTGTGTGGCTGTGTGTGTGGGGGGCTCTGTGTGGGTGTGTGTGTGGGGGGCTCTGTGTGTGTGTGGGGGGGGCTCTGTGTGTGTGTGGGGGGCTCTCTGTGGGTGTTTGTGTGTGTCATTTGCGAGAGATAAAGCTAGTTGCATTGTAAATGACAATGCCATTTATTTATGTTTTAAAAAAACACATAAATAAAAATAATGTCAAGAGCAATGCCAATAGCTCTAACTTTAACAAAGGCAAAACCATTGCATTGTAAATGCTTGTTCAGATTTAAATGCATTTGCTTGGAAGCTGAAAGTAGCTGTCTTGAGTATACTCTATTAGAAGTATACATGGAATTAACATTTTAACTCAGAATGTGTTGACGTGGCCTTAGATGCTGACATCTCGCAGATATGAAAAGATTTTGGGATCATTACGCTGAGAGAGGAGATATAGTGGAGACCCCGCTGCTCATCTGATTAACCACGTGGAGAAATAGCGACCACCTCCTATAAGCAACACCAGAGATTGCACACTAGAGTTTCGCCACGTCCAGCCCATATGTAATTATGGTCCACAAAGACTCTGAAGGTGGCCTTATTAAGGTCTAAACAAAAGTGTGCTTTTCAGTCTGGTTATAGTGCAGTAACCTTTGGATAAGTCACTTCAGATGTTTACAGCGCATACTTTGTTGAGTGCAGTTCTTTGATGACCTCTTTGTTAGTGGTTGAAGTCCAAGGACATTGAACAGTTAACCGCCTGCTGCTGCATCTGTTTTCAGGCCAGGACTCATTGTTTTGATCCCCAACAGGTTAACAAATCTCTTTGGTTGAAACAAGTAACGCGGAGTTTTAATAATTGCACTTATAATTTGACAATGCTAAAACATTGCGGTAATAAGACCTATATCTATGCTATTCTGCTTCTGTTCTAGTTACCTGTGTAAGATAGATACCCACCTCACCACAGCTGGGAATCTCAGCCATGACTGAAAACTCTCTTCTCTGGAAATGTTTGCCTGCTGATTGAAATCCTACCACTTGTATCTTATCTCTTAGGTACATATCTGTGCATTGACTTGTGACGTGTCCCTTGAAACCCATTGTCAGGATGCACTGTATCACTTCAATTGACAGCGCAAAATGTATTTTACAGTTTCTTTATGTACATATGTAGATGTAATGTGTTCAACGTTTTTCATAAATCTCTATTCAACGCTCTGAACTCGATTTGACAAGTTGTGCCCGATAGAAACGCTCAGATAAACGCTATGTAAATAATATTGCTGGCAGTCGAACATTAGACTGTTTGGTGCCCTTGAAGACAGGGTCATAGCAGAGAGCTTATACTAGCTGGCCTAACTTCGCAAGTATTTTGTGATCTCGGTCACTGCTTCAGTTCAAACATTCTGCCTACAATTAGGTGACTGTTCAGAATTCAGATAGCACTAATGCCTCTCCACGGATGGTGATTGTATGCTTACGGCTCAGCCTGTAACTTAGGGTGTGGGCGCACAATGGCTGTTGCTGATGCTGTCTGTAGCACTACATTTTGAGCCGTCTTGTATTGACGTGGATCTCTGTGAAGGAGAAGGTGCTTGTTCGCCAGTGATGTTCATCAGGTTGTTCTTGGCCTTCTCGTGTGCTCGGTAGTCCCCATTTATGTGTTGTCCTGGTTGAGCACCAACTTAAATAGCACAGGAGGGACAGTTAACTTTGCAGAGGTGCGAGAAGAAGCCAGTTTCCATGCCCAGGAAAATGACTGAGGCCTGCCAATCCCGGTGCAAGGCAAGTCGTAATTGCGATTTTAAGTGAGGTAGACACCTGCCAACTGGCTTGAGACCACCTCCAGGTCATGTCAGCTCGGCCACCCTGCAGACACAATGGCGTATTCACGGTGCGCATCCTGCAGCTTTGTGTGTGGGACCAGCGAGGTGGCAAGTTCATGCCCTCTGTCCATCCCAGCCTCCTAATTAGCCTTTGTGTGTCCTTGGCCCGACCCGCCCTTCGGGGTCTTCTTTAGAGGCCTACCTGCCAACAACTTTGATTCGACCGGAATGTTTTCATTGTTGGTAAAAATGTTGTGATTTTAATAAAGATGGAGTGCTTCCTGCTAACTAAATGTTGTATTCGCTTGTGTTTTCATCCTCGTTATTTCTTCGTAAAATTAACAATAAAGGCATTCCATAGGCTTATTGTCAAGGGTTCTTCAGTCATTTATGTCTTGGTTTTGACATACGAAAGGTCACCGTAAAAGAACTGTCTTTTGAAAATCTGCGAAAATGCTTATTTCTTTTCTAGGTTCTTTCCTCTTTGGTTTGTTATATTTCCTCATAAAAAGTTTTTATTTCTTCAGATCCCAAGCGTTGTGCTGGATCTTTATAACGGATTATAGTTTTAGTTTGCGTATTTTTAATTCCAGACTAATAAGAGAACGTTTTATCTGGCCAAACACAAGCTCGCTGATACATGGGCATATTAGGGGTACACTTTGTAGCTGGGTCTGAGTTGGTGAGGGGAGCCCCGTTAAAAGAAAGTGTGCCACAAATTAGAAGAGTGGTCTGGTGGATGCTCCCCTTCATGTGTACATGGGTCTTGCTTTCTTCTATAAGAGTCTTACTTAGTGCACAGCAAGGGCGCCACTTCTGAGGCAGCATTTCAATCCGCCGGTCTGAAGGAACTACTGTTGCGCTAAAGCGTAATCGCAGAATTTCGCTTATATACTGCCTGCATGCTGCGAGAGTGGCCTTTAGAGCTCCGGAAACAGCTGAAGGTAATAGTCTTCCAGGTCTTTGTATAATCACCCTCAGACCCTGATAGCCATCCTTCGCGGCCTTGATCAGTATTGTTATTCCGTAATGTCTTCTATCCTTTAAAATTCCTGCGTTGAAAAGAAATTCTCCATGTACAACAATTTCACTAAGAAATCTGGCACCTTAAACATCACCTCAAAAGCTGATGCCACCTCATTTTCAGAGCATGTCGTAATTTTATGACTGTGACTTCTACTCTAGAAATACATGGCGATCACTGCGCCCTGGTGCAGAAAATCACAAAATGATCTGTGAAAACACAATAAGCAGTCATATGTCTCCGTGTTACCAGGAATTACATACAAAATGTTATAAAGTGACCACTGTTCCATACGTTTTTGGTACTTGTGCCTGTATCTGCAACACATCATAGACCAACTTTCTATAGAATACAAAAAGTCATTTAGTCAATTCTGTATATTTTGATCGAAGATGTAATCACTTGTCCTAAATGCCACTATGCCTCTTGTGTCATTGCTCCAGCCCTTGCACATGGAGGCGTCATCAGTTTGAGGCACCTGGTCTCTTTCAAGGTACCTAATTACAAGAAATAAAGGCAATAATTAAAGACTTTTTTCCCTTTATAGAGGACATGTATTTCTAATAATTGTCAATTCTGGAAGTAAAGATCTAAACCAAGACGTGGGCGCATAAGGAGGGACAGGGAGAATAGCAGCTATTAGCACGGGCAGCATGTCGTCTCTGAGGCTGTTAGCATCCATCTCGCACTTGTCTTTAACCAGACGCTGACCCACGGTCTGGCTGCTTCATTGTGCTGCTTCACGCTACAGAGAACTTAGGATGCGGGCAAACAGCAATCTTTAATGTTAGCGTTTGAAGCAATCTGATTTGTTGAGCCAATCTCAGCATACCACACGGGGGTGCTAATGTGTTTTATGTGTCTCGTCACAGCAGGAGCACGGTTACTTGTGTGTGGAAAATAATGCTGCTCATCTTGTCAAGCTTTAAAATGTCAAAGGTATGTTTTTTTGCCTCTAGCTACAAAATCGTGTATTTCGAGGTAGATGAGTTTCCAGGGATAAGTACTATGGGCTGATGTTTACAGCTTTCCTTACAGAACCCCTTTCAGAGGGCCACAGGGAACGCAGGGGTTGCTAGGCCCAGCTATGGGGGTTGAGGCCTTTTACTCCACGTGTCCTGGGCCCCAACCTACTGTGGATCTTGAGCAACTGGGCTAAGTACCCCTTCTGCACTTGATGGAGTGGAAGTGTGAATGCAGGTCAATGAACGCGACTCATAATCCAAAGAGCGCACAGCAGTGTCAATAAATCACTGTCCAGTCAGCTACTTACTTTTATTATTTAAAAAAAGTTTTTTATTTCTGTGTGCTTTCAAAAAATGTTACAATGTATGTAAACAATACCACCTTCCCCTTGAGGTCGGACTCTAGTGTTTAGCTTGCAAATTCCTATCCCACCCGCATTTCGTAATGTGGTAGTGGTTGCTCAACATTCACTGGTGGTCGCATCTAAGGAATACTCTCACTAGTTGGCCTGAACTTGAGTCCACTCCGGCTCTTCGTAAAATAGTCAAAAGTGCCTTGTTGCCACAGCGCCATCGACAGCAAGTCTCCTGGGGCCCGATAGGCCCGTAACAAGTCTTACCCGGTCCAGCAGTGAGGATGCTTGCAGTGGCCCAGTGATTTTCCCGATCATGGGCTCTTCCTCTGCTCCAGTCCTGTCCCTGGCTGCACATGGCTCTCTCCAGAGCATACACGGTCAGCTCCAACAGCAATCAAAGGTTCTCTGGTGCTCCGCCTGCATAGTAAGTCTTGCACTCCCCACACAGTGGAGGAATTGGATTCCTCTGCTCTGGGCTGGTGTCCCGGTGATGCAGTGATGCACACCCGGTGGCTTCCTCAGTTTTACGGGGCAGCTCCAGCTTAACCTTCATTGGTTTGTGGTGACTTAAGGGTCACGGCTGACACTTCTCAGACGACGACTCGATCCTCTGTACCATTTAGGTATCAGCAGCTCTTTCTGGCATGCCAGGGTTGACGTAGCACTTCCTGCCAAGGCACCCGCCCTCACCACAGGGTAGTGTGTACCCCGGTGGCCACTCCTGGCATATAGGATCGCTGCTAGGCTCCACAAAGGCTTGGGTCCTAAACTTCAGTCAAAAACTTTAACGACAGCCCCTCCTGGTATACGGGGTCACTACAACAGATGCAGGACAGCTTCACTTGTCCCACTCGGTGCTCTGCTCCCGGCTGTCTTTATAGTGGTTCCCCTTTTGGCATACGGGGATCGCCAACTGGAATCTGCACAGGAGCAATGACTCGATCAGTGCAGCAGCCGTTTCCTCACCCCTAGCACCAGGAGTACACTCCGCTGGGCTTCCCATGGACCTCTCTCCCTCCAACACTCTACTCTTCCTCACAGGGCATTCTAGTCTTGGCAAGCTGGCAGGCGCTAGTGCTTCAGGCTCCAGAGCAGGAGGTCTTGGTTTCTCTGGGTGATTTCCCCTCATCCAACAGGGAGACTAGCATGCATTGGTCCCTAGTCTTAAATCAAAGGCTGATGTCTTGCTGAGCATCCCTCCTCATGCTGCCTGTCTGGCTGTTTGGCAGATGACAAATTTGGGGATCTCAACCGCCCCTTCTTTTTGTCCATTTCCACACACCAAATGTGATTTAGGGTCTGTGTCTTTGAAGTTTTATGTTGGGGTTCTACTTCTTTTGGAGTGTACACTTTTTCTCTCTTGTCTTCCTCTTGAAAGACTGTTTGTCGCAGCCGGAGATACTCCAAAGCTGATAGTCCCACACACAAGCCATAAGAATGACTAGAGTTCACACCTGAATGTCAATCACAGTGCTGTTCGGGAAGTTTAATCCCAGGCTCTAAGCTCTACTCTTTATGACTCCCTTATCTGCTTCCTGAGATGTAACCAGGTCCCTTCCTTGTGATCTCTCACTGAGTCAAAGAGCACCCTTAAAAGTGTACAGGGCAAGCCCCTCTCTGCCTTTCTCCAGCGTGTTCCTCCCAGCTTGCAGGAAAGCAGCAATACACAAATCTGTCTGGAGGACGGGGAGGGGTCCTCTACTCCTCATGTTTTCACCAGGCATTCCTGGGCTTCACAAAATGGAACCCAGGGTCCTTCATCAAATGTACCATTACAGGAAAATATACGCTCAAGTGTATGGACATAGCACATACACTATTCAGTAGTTACCACCATGCATTGTGCCATCACAGCCACACATACATCCAGCCCACACACTCATTCTGTGAGCACTGTTCAGTACTGTAGCATTTCTGTTTTGTGCCATGGTGTGCTACTTGCAAACACACACACTGCCAGTACACACATTCCCCATGTGCGCAATGCACAACACTTCACCCTTCATGCATTGTACTTTCCACAAGCACACATACACCCAGCACATGCTTTCACTGCGCAAGAACTGCACAGCACCACATCTCTCATGTAATTTATTTCTCTCCGGTATACCTCAACCCAGTACACGCACTCACCATGCATGCACTGCAGAGCACTGTTCCATCCCAGTCCTGTACCCTTCCCAGGCACACATATATCTAGCGCAGAGACATCACTCCTGTGCGGCGCAGCACTCTGCATCTAACTGATGTAGGCCAAGTGTGACTTAAGCACACAGCAGCTGAACTTTAAAAAGGAAAAGGTGAGTGAGCCTGTAGGCCTTACTCTAGTAACAAAGGTTAAAAGGAGCTGTTCACTACTACTGATTAGTACACGGTATGCTACTACCACCGCACTTGTGGTGCTTAACTCTTGGTGAAGGCAGTAGCCTTCTACCACTATGAGGGAGGGTAGCTCTTTAGGCACCACCCCCCAGGTCTAACAAGACTACACTCCGTGAGACAGTCCTATGTCTTGGCACGCATGCATGATACGTGTTTGCGTATGACATCAGACATCAATATTAGAATCCAGACAGCAGTACAGTTGGGCACTCAGTGCAAGGGTACATGTCCATTACTATGCAGAGAACTTTTGTGTCCCACCAGTGGCGGCTCCTACGCTGTGGCAGAGCAGTGTCACCCCCCTGCCAGCACTTTAAGAATTGTGAACAATAAAACAGGTTTAAAACTCATTTTATTTAACTTGTGCCAAGGCTTGGGGGCGGTGTCAGGGACTTGACAGGCTGGAAAGGGAGTGTTTTGCACAGCCTTCACTGCACATGTAGGTTTGGAAGGCAGGCTCAGGCCGTCCAAACCCACATGCGCAGTGAGGCTCTCTCCAACCCAGCTGCATTGCTTGTTAGGAGAGAGAGCAGGCACAGACTCCCAGTCTGTCCTGGAGTGCAAATCATTGGTTCTCAGGACAATCCTGAAGCTGGTCTCGCATGAGAGCAGCGTCCGGACTGGCCGCAGGGCAGGCTGGAATCCTGTGCCTGCATGTAGTGAAGAGGAGCAGAAGATAGCGAGGCGATGCTGGAGGGCAGCAGGTATGCTACATTTTTTTTCTTATGTTTGTCTCTGTCGTCCCTGGTTACCCCCCACACCCGCTCCGCCTCTTTCCCCCGATATGAGTCGCTGGTCCCAACAACCCATAACAACATTTTGTGGTCACTCAAGTAGCCTTTCACCATGACGAACTGGGGTGAAATCATGTTTAGATTTGATCTGTTGTGTTCCTAGGTTAATTTGTTGCACCCCTTCGTAATCATCCCTTAATAGCCAGGCTTTGGAAAGAGAGATTTGGAACAGAAAGGACTCGCTGCTATGCAGATGTAAAAGGTTTCAAACATCACCTCAGAACTCAAGACTGTTTGTTTAGTGTGTAATACCAATAAATCAAAATGTGTAATACCACCCTTAGAAACCATGGGTATTTAGAAATTATCGGGGCCTGTATTATAAATAGTGCTCTCTATGCCACAAGGTACAGTGCAAATTAAGTTGATTTTTAGCCGGGGTACGCGTTAGTCGCCATGCCTCCTGCCTTAGTCTTTTCACGTGCATAAGCCCATTATTCAAATTGAGTTCTAGAAATATGCAAGTTTTAAGTTTCACTTGTAATGAACAAAAGGTTAGTATTGTCACTGGTGGAGAACTGGGAGGCAGAAGGACGCAAAATAACGTCTTATTTGGGTTTGCCAGTGGGTAGCCATGAGACTTACACGCACTGACACCAATCCTGATAGTCTGCATGCCAACTTTGATGTTGGCTGTTAAGTTTCCCATATGTAGATGAATCTAAACTCTAAGGAAAAGGATTTGTTGTGCAAACTTGAAGTGGGCGTTAAGGCTGACAGCAGATGAATGGGTCGACCTCTCTGTCTGACTGTTCTGCTGAAGATCAAGTTTAGCCCCACGTCCGCACCAAGGTCATTGACGAACTTTTGGATAAGAGGAGTCTTTAACAGAATAAATTCCATGTGGTGTCCCCATCAGAACGCCTTTTCTTCCTCCCCTCGCTTGGTGGTCTGGGTGGGCTTTTCCAGGCGACGGACCATTAGGATTAGGATTAACTAAGTACAATGCCTTTCTTTGTTTTGGGGCAACAAGGCTGGAGGAAAATGTAAGCCAGGAAGGGATGCAGCGGCCATCAGGCGACTAAGTATTTTCTATACTTATTCTGTTTCTAGTAAAGCAACAACCCCAACTTTATACATATGCACTTCTGTAACATATTATTTGTCTTTGATTTTATTCGCTTGAACAAGCCATAACCTGATAATGACTGCTGGGTGCTGGGCAAAATATATACGTGTCAATTGCGTTTCCCTTAAACAGCTTTTAGCTGCAAATACTTTTAAGAGAGCTAATACTCTGATGGTTGGTGGGCAGGATCAAGACGATTTAAAGTGCCAGACAGTAGTGGGCTGGAAGTGAGCTGAAGGGCGAGCTCGTAGCTCTGAACATGCTTATATTCGAGGCTCTTCTGAACTTCATGTGGTCTAGTTTGAGGTGGAGGAAAGGCAGAAGGGGGTTCAAAGTGAGAGCCTTGGGTGTGTCTCGCTCCTTATGCTTTCACTTTGTTTTGCAAAGAGACAGAAGGTTCAAGAGGGCCTACCTTGGGCAACTAGTCATCTGCTAGGTAGGAATTCTCTAGTGGAAGAATCAAGTGCCAGGCCACACAGTGTATTGTGGCACAGTGCTCTGGAGTCTGCCCTCACCTTGACAGGTAGCTATGGAGGAATTTCTGTGCTGCAGAGAGGCAGTCAATTCTATGATGCCGGCGACTGCAGAAATTAGATAAGTTCTATGGGGTGGATCCTGGGATGGAGTTAGGGCTTTGGTAACCGATGCACTTACAGGAAAGGTGCATGTTATAGTTCCTTGTTATTAAATTGCCATTAGCCACGACCTTTTGGGTTTACTAACATGCTATTTATAATATAATTACTTAGTGTCTTTCAGCTATTTAATCCATTGGTCTGTTATTGTGTCATTTAACAGGATAGGGCAAGGGAGTAACCTACCTCAGCCATTGGCTGACGTCACTGTGAGGGACAGCATTCTGTCCTTGCACATCCACACACAAAATTGTTCCCTTGAGTACATGGGAACACTTTCTCAATAAGTACTTTGGAGACCAAAACATATTGAATGGTATAATCTGACCTTTTCAGTCTCATATGCGGTGGTGTAAAATTGTCTTTGGGAGATTTGCAGAGACAAGTAATAGTGCTATCTAAAAAAAATCACAGGGAAGGGAATTCCCCTGTACATGACTTTATTAACAGGTGTATTGGCTAAGTAAATAAATGGACTTTCTTTTTTTTTTTTTACCGTACAGGTCACAAGTTTGATTTCCGGTGGGCAATACACTCCTTCATCCTTGCAAGGTTGTGAAATGAGTATCAAGTCCCTTAAGCAATAGTTCTGGTGCAGAATATGCAAAGCATACTGTTGATGTGGAAGGATGTTGTATGTTAATTTTGCTACTATAAATATCGCAGAAACAGGGGGCGGGGCCTGAGGTGTCAAGATGGCGGTCGCACTCTAAGAGTGCTCCGGACCCCCCATCCGTCATCCGCCCGGAATCCGCACTCATCAGCTGCCATCGGTGCACGGCCCTGTGCTGCTAAATTCCCCTGCCTGCCCTGCACTCCCTGGGGCCGCTTTGTGTCCCGTTGAGCCGGAGAGCCGCCTCTGCTGACCTGATCCTTCCTTCCTGGCCGCGAGGCCCAAAATGGCGGCCCCCATCTGAGCCGACGAGACGTCCCGGCATTGTGAGCCCCGGCCGGCGGCTCTCTGCGGCCCGGGCGGCTCCCTGCCCCCGCCGGGTGGGTGGAGCTGCAGGCGATACCTGTTTCCGATTAAGCCCACCCTGCCGGGCGGCGAAGACCCCCCCAGAGGCCGCTGCTCCGGGCTGACCTGGCGCTGAATGCGCGGCGCCTGAGGCCGGCGGTGCCCACCAACGGCCCCCTCCGATATCCTGCCTCGGCCGACGGGGCGGTGCAAGACTCCTGTGGGGCCGGCCCTGGGCTAACGCTCCCTCTGTGGACCCGGCCCGAGGCCTGTTGAGACCTGGGACCCACACGGGCTGTTGAAGGTGAGGAGAGACTCGAGGCTGGGTGGAGAGCTCCCCTTTGGCCTCGCCCGTGTGTGGTTCGAGCGGGCTGGGAGGCCTGGGGAGCCCGAGGGACACTGCCGCCCGAGACTGCCTAATCACCCGGCTACTGACCGGCCCCCCAGCGCCTTGCCCCTCTGCATCTGCGGAGGCATTTGACTGCCGGACCCATCTGACAGACCGGGCGCCTGTCCCCCGGACCTGCCTCCCACATGCTTGGAGGCCTTGGAGCACCACGCCCTCCCCCTCTGTTGACACTGACCCTCTTCATGGGAGCCGGGTGTTGGTGGTGTGAGGGACTCTGACTGTTACCGCGGCCCGTGGAGCACGCCGGTAGGGGGGCCTGCTTTGTTCCGCTGGGGCTGGCCGGGACTGCTGACCGCCTGCCGCTCCATCCTGCACGATCGCCAGGGATCCTTCGCTTGGCCTGCCTCTCGCTCCACGGGTGGCACCTTCCCCTCCCTCCCCCTGCCTCCCTACTCCTGGGATCATCCTGCCTGCGCCACGGGGAGAGGCCTGGGGACTGCAGCCACGGTGGGACTGCCGTGCCGCCACCGGATCCCCGGACCACGGGGGCCCCCCCTCGCTTAGCCAGGAGGCTAGACCCTCTGGACTGGGTCCTTGGAACGGGGCCACCCCCTGAGTGCTATCACCGGGCCTGCTGCGACCATGGGCCTGGGCAAAACCACGCAAAATCCGGTCCCCCTGACCCAGCTGCGGATGGACCAGTTCACCAAACCGGACCAGGAGTTCAGTGCCGGCCCCCCGCCCGCGCAGGGGGCTGAAGGGGGGGACCTGTCCACTATCCACCAAGCAATGAGTGCATCCCAGGCCTCCGTGGAAAACAAGATTGGGGAGGTGAGAGTGGATGTGGCCCTCATCCGGCAGGACCTCCGTAACGCCACGGCGCGGATCACCATAGCGGAATCCCGTATCTCCACGGTGGAGGATGACCTGACCACCCTCAAGACCCAGGTGACCCGCCTTCAGACACTGACGTCGGAGCTCCATAGCTGGGCAGAGGACGATGAACATCGAGCACGCAGAAACAACTTGCGCCTCCTGGGATTCCCGCATGGGGTGGAGAAGGGGTCCACCGCCGTCTTCCTCGAAACCTGGATTCGCTCCTAGATGCCTGCAGAGAAGCTCTCCCCATGGTTCGCGATAGAAAGGGCCCACTGGTCACTCGCGCCCAAGCCGCCTCCTGGGGCGCAGGCCCGGCCCATTATTCTTCGCATCTTCAACTTTAGGGACAGGGACGCCATCCTGGGGGCCGCCAGGGAACTGGGCCCACTGCTCTTTCAGAACTCTAAGATAATGATTTTCCCTGATTACTCTCGAGAGGTCCAATCCCAGCGTAGATCCTATGATGAGGTCAAACAAAAGCTTAAGGCGCTGGGACTGCGATATGGGCTCCTCTTCCCGGCCAGGCCTAAGGTTTTCTTCCAGGACAAGACCTTTTTCTTCGACAGCCCGCAGGCGGCATGGACTTGGCTAACCAGGGAGCGCCCCCTCTTGCCCAAGTGAGCCCCATCCCCCGTCCGGAGGCCTACGACCCAGCTCAACCCTGAAAGGCCCAGGCCGCGATGCCGCCGGACCGGATCCCGCAGGTGGGGCCACCGTCAGGAGGGGGCGTCTCACTCGCCGGGGCGGCCCCCATACCCGCTCACGGACCAGGGTGCCCCTCCCTCTGCCTCATCCCCCTCCCTGATTGTCATGGATGGCGGGCCTGCGGAGGGCACGGTCGGACTCGGACCTATCCGGCAGCCCTGTGATTCGTGACTCCCCGAACTGAGCCGGCGTCATCTGCTACCTGATCCCATGGCCGTGTCCGTCCGGCCGGGCCCAGCCACCTGAACCCTGCTCGCAGCCCGGAGGGCTGCCCGCTCGTGGCGATCCCCTGTGGGGAGAACGCCCTGAACTGCATACACTCTCCTAGTCTGTGCTTCTGCGTTTATTCCTCTCCTTTTTCACACCACATCCTTTTGTCTTCTGCGACACTGACACTGTTATCTTGAATTCCAGTTGTCTATCAAGCTCTTGTGTTTAAAGCTGTTGGCATTTATCCTCTAATACGGAGGGGGGTCTTCCTTAGCAAACTTTTGTCTGGTGCTACTGCTCCCTACTAACCAATTTAGTTAAGTATCTTCCCCTAGCAGGGTTTTTGGTTGATTGGAATTTGGGGCGACAGATGCTTCCTGTTTTGAAGTGTAGGGTGGGGGGAGTTGGGGGGTATGGGTGGGGAGAGAGTCGGTTGACTCCCATTGGTTTGTTGTTTTTGGCCGCCGACGGGCCGCTGTCTGGTTCAGTTATGTTCGGCCGCTCCTCGGCCATGGTTGGTGCCACTTGCAGGTGGCTGGTTGCAGCTCTCCTTTTTGGCGAAATGTGGTGGGTGAGTCCACACCTGACACGCAGCTCCTATTATCCACTGCTTTGTTATTTTCGGCGGCCTATGGGCCGCCATGGGGGCGGCTGCGGGTGGACGCTCCCCCCCCTCTCCTTCCTGATAGGGCCTCCAGTCCCCCTGCTTCACTTAATGCCCTTGATCGGCTCCTGCCTCCACGCGGCGCCGCTAGCCCCCCCCCCTCCCTGGGTGCGCTCCCCAGAAATCCTCCGTCCTCCCACATCCCCTCCTCCCCTGATGGCGTATACGCTGATTAGACCCCTCCACATTCTCTCCTGGAACGTCAATGGTCTCTTGGACCGTATTAGCGCGCGGCCGTCTTACGAGCAGCCCACCACTAAGCGGCGGACGTCCTCCTTCTCCAGGAGACCCACTTATTAGGCACGCAATGCAACTTCCTGGTGCGCTATGGCTTTGCGATGGTATGGCACTCTGGGTTTACGCGCGGGTCCCGAGGGGTAGCAATCTTGCTCAGACGGGGCCTTCCCTTTACCCTGACCAAGACCGACACTGACCCGCAAGGGCGTTATGTGGCGATTTCGGGCATGGTGGAGGGTTGCCCTCTAAATATCCTGAATCTCTACATCCCGCCCGCCCTCCTGCCCTCGACGCTCCGATGCCTGACACAGATTCTCTCCTCCCTCCCGCACGGCCTCATGGTGGTTGGAGGTGACTTCAACGCTGTCATGCTGCCTCAACGCAACTTGACCGGGACTCCGTCGGCGGTCTGGATTTCCTCTTCTGCTGCTTTATCGCGTTGGGCCTCGGCACTGGGGCTATGCGACGTGTGGCGGATCTGGAATCCCCACAAGGCGCAGTACACCCACACATCGGCCTCCCACTCTACCCATTCCCGTATCGACCTTCTCCTGCTTCCGGCCACCGACTGCCCCCTGGTCTCTGGAACCGCTATTCTGCCCAGGGGACTGTCCGACCACTCCCCCGTCTCCCTCCGCCTTAGCTCGTCCCTAAAGAACCCACGGGCGGTCTGGCGTCTCAACGCATGGTTCCTACAAGACCCTACACTGGTGGACTCGCTGAGAAAGGAGCTAGACCACTACTTCTCTCCCAACGAGGGTTCAGTTCCCTCGCCAGGGACCCTATGGGAAGCTGGTAAGCCGTGATTCGAGGGGTGGCAAGGGGGCTTGTACATGCCAAACGTGCAGACCAACTGGCCCGGCTTACTGAGCTAGAGTCACGGGCTGCGCGGCTGGAGGCAGAGCAAACTCTTGCTGGACGCGTGGACCCCACCCGGCAGCTGTCGCTGGTTCGAGAGGAGATCCGTCAGCTCTCGTTGGACTCAGCCCAAATGCTGTGGCGATCGTCGGTGGCGCAGGTGTACGGTTGGGGAGATACAAACGACAAGCTCCTCCATATTCTGGTCTCTTATCCCAGAGTCCATCGTATTATTCCAGAGGTCCGTGAGCAAGACTGTACCCTCCAGGTGACTTCCACGACCATAGCCGAAACCTTTGCGCATTTCTATGCGAGCCTCTATGTGGCGAGACCGGCAGATGCGCCCCTGGCCACCCTGTTGGACGGGGCTCAGGCCCGACTCCCCTCTCTCACTCGTGAATCCGCTGAGGCCCTAGACCGTTCCTTTACCTTGGACGAGGTCCTAGAGGCCATCCCCCTTCTTCACTCTGGCAAGACGCCTGGCCCTGACGGGTCTCCACAGGAGTACTACGATGCCTTCCGGGACATCCTGGCTCCCCAACTATTAGTCCTCTTCCGGCATGTGGCTGAAACCGGCTCTTCCCCCTCTGAATTGGACCTGGCCACGATAGTGGTCATCCCTAAGACCCAGCCGCCTTCCATGAGTTGTGCGGACTACCGCCCGATCTCGCTTATCAACACTGAGATCAAGCTCTTCGCCACGATATTGGCCCAGAGGCTTGAGCCTCTCCTGCAAGACCTGGTCCATCCTGACCAGTGCGGGTTCTTGCCGGCCTGGGGCACCCGTCATTGCGTCACCTCCACCTAGCCCAGGCCCACCGGGCCCGCCTGTCCCCATACCTGACCCTTCTCTTCCTCGACTTTGAGAAGGCCTTTGACACGGTGAACTGGGACTACCTACAAGACGTGCTGGAGGCGATGGGCTTTGGCCCCTTGTTCTGCCGCCTCATCAGGGTCCTATATACCAACCCCAGGGCCCGGGTGCTTGTCAATGGGGAACTCTCCGAGGCCTTTCCGATCCGCAGAGGCACGCGCCAGGGATGCCCCCTTTCCCCACTCCTGTTTGCGCTAGCAATGGAGACCCTGGCGACGCTCATCCGGATGGACCCCCTTGTCCAGGGATGGGCTTGGAATGAGATCCACGTAGATAAAATAGCCCTCTACGCTGACGACGTGCTTCTCTATCTGGCGGACCCAGCGAGTTCAGGTCCCAGATGCTTGCGGATCCTCGCTGCCTTCGAAAAGGTCTCCGGACTACGGCTCAATGCGGCTAAATCCACATTGGTCCCGCTGCATCTTTCCAGGGAGTGCTATGACTGGCAGTCGTCTATTCCCCCTCAGACACCATTCGGTTAAATACCTTGGGATATGGGTGGCCCTCCTGCCGGAACTCGAGTGGGCACTGAATATCACTCTCCTGGTGGCCCGGATGAAGGCGGACCTTAAAAAATGGCAAACCCTTCCCCTCAACCCCTTAGGGAAAAGCGCTCTCTTCAAAATGATGGTCCTCCCCGCTTCCTCTACATCTTACAAAACATCTCGGACCCCCTCCCCCGCACTTGGTCCCGCGAACTTGATGGGATCCTGTCCCGATTCCTCTAGGGAGGCAGACGCCTGCGTATATCCCTAGCGCATACCCGCATCCCCCCCTTCGATGGGGGCTTAGGGGTGACTCAACTCTACCTCTACTATCTTGCCACAAAACTCAGCCATTCATGACTGGTATGCGGGCGGCTGGTCCGACCCAGCATACCGGGTTGAGCTTGAGGCTGTAGACTTTCCACAAATCCAGGCGTCCCTATACGGCAGCCCGGTGCCCCAGACCATAACGCCAATCACTAGGACAGTTCTCCTGGCCTGGCGCACCGCCCTGCGCCACACGGGATGGAACTGCAAACTTACTCGTCAGACACCACTGTGGCATGGCACCTGGCTCCGAGAGGTTTCGTCCCTGAATGGGTTCCGCCGTGGGACCTGATTGGCATCTCGGTCCTCGGGGATGTATGGGTGGGGCACCATATCCGGGCCTTTGCAGCCCTGCAGCAGCGCTATGCTCTGTTCCATGCTCAACACTTCCGATATCTGCAGCTGCGCCACGCCATCCATGCGCACCTCCCCTCGCCGGTCTCCGTCCCAGAGTTTAGTCCGCTGGAGGCCCAGGTGATGATGGGGAACCTGGGCAGAGGAGGAGTGTCCCTCATCTATCGCTCCCTAGTGAATAGCGGCCCGTGTTTTTAGCCACATTGCGCGCGCGGTGGGAGGAGTGGGTGGGCCCCCTGGAGGAGGCAGATTGGAGAATGCTCTTATGGCGCCCAGAACCCTGACCACGTCCTCCAGGCTGCGCCTAGTGCAGATATACTATTTACATGCGTCTACCTCACCCCGGAGCGCCTCTATTGTGCCCGCTTGCGACCCTCCCCACACTGCCCGAAATACGGCTCCACCCCCGCTGCTTTTTCCACACGGTCTGGCTCTGCCCAGCGATACTGAGGTTCTGGAAGGGGGTAGAGCGGGAACTCGCACAGGCCCTGGGGTGGGAGGTTCCTCATGACCCACTCCAGATGCTGCTGGGGATTTTTGACGGCCTGGATGGTTCCAGAATGGACAAGCGCCTCTTGGGGACGGCGGTGGCTGTGGCCAAAAGGTACATAGCGACGCACTGGTCGCGTACTGCTGCACCTACTGTGAAGAGGTGGAGAAGGGGGGTTGACTGGTGCGGCATACACAAGGAGGCCCTGTTTGAGGCCCGAGGCTCCCCCGAATTATTCAACAAAATATGGGAGAAGTGGTTCAATATGTTGCCGCCATGATTCTTGTTGTATCGATTGTTTTATGCTCCGCTGTCATTGTAATGCAGGATGAGTTGATGGACTGGAGTGGACCGACCCTGCCTATGTGTTTCATTGAATCAGATCCGCTAAATGTGTTGATTTATGAGCTGCAACCAATGAATTTCCTCCTGTTGTTTTATATACTCAATAAAGTTGATTATCAAAAAAAATATATATCGCAGAAACAAAGATTGGCCCCCTCCCACTCCTAGCCTGTTCATTTTATTGTCCAGTTCGACGTCAGACTGGTACATATGTATTAGTTTGTTTCAAGTACTCCGAAACAGTCTAAGTTGTTCAGCAAAGGGCCATTGCTCTGCGCATGAGGTGACATTGTTTGCCCAAGATATACAAATGTACTTCCTTTTGTCTGCAGACCTCTCTAGCCAGTTGAAAGGGATTTCTCCAAAGTCTTAGGCACAGAAGTGTTTACTGATAAAGATTGCCATCAAATTGCCTGGTTTGTACTTGAATATTCTCGGTAAACACAGTTCTCTTTTTAGGCCTGGCATTTTGACTTGACTAAAAGTTTTATATAAATATATATACTTATAATAGCTTTAAGTGGCCCTTCGTTATTCATTGGTCTGTTCTTGTGTCATTCATATTTTTTATCTGCCCACTACAGCATCCTGCAGGGGGTGGTGGGATAGCTCACTTCAGCCATTATTTAATTTCACTGCAACAAATGACATTCTGCTTTCTCATAAGGGATGCCCCCTTTCCCAACTCCTGTTTGCGCTAGCAATGGAGCCCCTGGCGACGCTCATCCAGATGGACCCCCTTGTCCAGGGATGGGCTTGGAATGAGAGCCACGTAGATAAAATAGCCCTCTACGCTGATGACGTGCTTCTCTATCTGGTGGACCCAGCGAGTTCAGGTCCCAGATGCTTTCTCACAAGGGGCACATCCACACAAAGTAGTTCCCTTTAGTCCTTCGGATTATTGTGGCAATGTATGATTTTTGAGATACAATTTTTGTTGTTGTTAGCCATTTTTTTCATATTGGCGAGGCCACTCCCCTAACAATGTCTTTTTTTCAAAAGCCATGGCAAAAGAAAACGAGAATTGACAAAGCCAAAAGACCGTCCTGCAACACCCGATCTACTGGCTTTGCCAATGCTTGTTTCAAATTAAGCATGTAGACTGGGTGTGTGAGACAAGTGTTGGCTATAGTTCTCGATGCAGGTGCAGAAATGGAAGGAGGAGATAGACTTTGATATTAATGCAGGAGGAGACCTGCTAACACTGATAGAGGACTGTTCTGAAAATGTGTTCTCTACGTTCTCAATGGTGTCAGTATTTCTGCATGTATTAGTACTAATTCTGATGAAGATAGTGAGGACAGTTAGTGCATAGCCTGTGCTAACCAATATGGTTAAATAGATGTAAATGTAAATGTGGAATACTTGTAAAGCGCACTTTTACTCTACCCGAGTGTCCTGGCGCTGTAGACCGCTGGGGAACCCGTCCTGGTTTTCCCTGTGAGATGCTCCCTTTCTGGGTATCTCCAGGGTGAAACCAGGCATCCCTGGCGTCTGTGAGGGGCCGTTGTAGAGATAAGGCAAGCTTAATGCCCAGAGTTACCGAGTGTGTACCCTGGTTAGAGTAGGCACTGAGGCGAGAATTATCGAGTCCGTTGACCCTGGTCCAAGACCCTGCCGCGTCGGGAATTGAACCCTGGTCCCGGGCCGTTCTCTGCTTACAGGTCTGCCGCCTCTAACCAGTGAGCCACACCTCTCCACAATGAGTCTGCATTTAGTGGTAGATAGTAATAGATATAGAGAGACAAATATGCAGCTACAATGGGCGTCGGATAAGGAGAGAGCTAGATATTTAGGTATAAAGCGTGATAGGCCTAAAAGAGATTTGGCGGGATTCGAATAGGGAGGTGAATGGAGAGAGGTCAGAGGTGGATATAGAGATGTATGTAGAAAGTTAGACATAGAAAGGCATAGGGGACCAGTGCTTAATTTGAGCCGGTGATTTCCGGTGCTTGGCACCACTGGCGCTAGTGATAGTCTGCCACAAGGTGAAGATGTCTGGCTAATTTAAAGATGGCAACGACAACAGATTATTTAATATACATAAAAAATGACAATTACCTGCCGCCCAAGCCATTCTTATAGATTTGGAGGCCTGAAATAGTCCGAATTGTCATACTTTTAGGAGTGTGATGGTTAGTCGTTGTGTTGTTACTCTCATTGGAAGCATGGCAGAGGCAATGTTTGGTGCACGCTGCAGTGGCCTCCTGACTAGAGCCCTGGCACTTATATTTTTACAAATTAGGCACTGTAGGGTACAGATGGGTATCGAGAGAGGTACATTTGAATAGCAATAGACATAGGTTCAGAGAGGGCAGCTGAATAGAAAGATTTGGAAAGGGATAGATAGAGAATGATAGACTAACACATAATGGGTATTAGATGGCTAAAGGACAAGGATAGCTACTGAGAAGTACATAAAGCAGTAGTCAGAGAGTAAAAGACCTATCTGAAAGAGGGTGTAGAGATGTATAGAGATGGGTAATGTGAGAGGTAGATAGAAAGGGATAGACATAGATCTAGGGAGAGCTAGAGCAGAAATGGATAGATGTATAAAGAGGTATGCACTGAGAGCTGCAGATAAAGACGACTAGGCTTATGTATAGTGAGAGCCAGAGTGTTAGAGGACAGCGATTGGTGGAGAGAGGTAATGAGAACAATAGATATAGAGAGCAACAATAGCCATGGGCAGAGACAGGGTGCCCAAGACTCCCGCCACCCAAACCAAGATGGATCGGTTCACCACCACGGACTCCGGGGCAACTGGTGGTCCCGCGGACAAAGAAACTCCTGCGCGGCGGACCTCCCTACCATTCTCTAGGCTATCTACACATAGCAATCCTCGGTCGAGAGTAAGATTGCAGAATTCCGAGTGGACATGACCATGATCTGGCAGGACCTCCGCAATGCTACTGCCTGGATTAAAGAAACGGAGTCCCGCATATCTACCGTGGAGGACGATGTCCATCAGCTCAAGATCCAGGTTACTCAACTCCAGTACCACACGCAGGAGCTGCTTCGCGGGCCGAGGATGCTGAAAACCGGTCCAATTGCAACAACCTTCGCCTGATTGGATTTTCGGAGGGTGTGGAGCAGGGTCAGGCGGTGGACTTTGTGGAGTGCTGGCTGCGCTCCTGGTTGCCCGAGGACTCTCTCTCCCCCTGGTTCACGGTCGAGAGGGCGCATTGTTCGCTTGCTCCTCGCCCGCAGCCGGGAACCCCTCCTAGACTGATCATCCTGCGGATCCGGAACTTCAAGGATCGGGATGCTATTCTGACCGAATCCCGCATAAAGCAACCTCTTAAATATGAAAACCTGACGATTCTGGTCTTTCCTGACTACACCCAAACAGTCCAAACCCAACGCCGAGTGGTTTTTCAAGACAAATCTCTCTTCTTTGATACTCCTGAGGAGGCATGAACATGGGCAACAGAGGACCGTCCGTTGAGACTAGGCACCCCGAATCCAGCCCCATCCGGCGGCAGTGGTGATGCCTGGCGGGACATGCCGGACCTCCGACCGAGACGCAGGCGCTCTGGTAGACGCAGGGGCCAGAGGCGTGCCCGCTCGGTCTCTCCGATGGGCCCTTCACGGCGGCTTACGCCCGAGCCACCTGTGTGAGACCTTCCCTGCCAGGCGGCGCTCTAACTCCTCGGGTCGCTCCAACCCCAGAACTGCTTCACCTCGTCCATCTTTGCTGGACCTACCGGACCCTGATCTCTCCCGCAGCCCGACATTCCTCCCAGGGCCCTCTTGAACATTTCACTGAACCTTTTTTTGTCTCTTCAGATGTTGGCCGGTTTCATCCACTCTGCCTAATTACTAACTTGTCACCGATGGCCACAGATATGAACATCCTACTACGAGGAGGGGTCCTCCACGAATTCCTGTTTCCAAGAGTTTTAGTTTGGTTCCTTTGCTTCACTGTTTATTGTTCGGGCGACAGATGCTTCCGTTCCTGAAGTATAGGGGGGGGAGGTTGGGGTAGATTGGGGTTGGGGCCCCTGTTTATTCTGTTTTTTGTTTCTTTTGTTCTTTGCACCAGTTTCGCACCTCTACATCTAGGTGAGCGCGTACCACCCAACACTATTGGCTATACTCGCCGGCTGCCCGGCCCCTTATATGACTTCCCCCTGCCCGGCGAATGTAATGGGGCATGGTCGCTCCATATAACATCCTGGAATGTTAATGGCCTGCTAGACAAGGTCAAGCGCGTAGCAGTCCTGCGATATGCCCAGCGTCAAGCCGCAGACATAATCCTGCTTCAAGAGACCCACTTGAAGGGCGATAACTGCCCCTTCCTGGCATGGCTATGGCGCAGTCTGGCACTCTGCCTTTAGTAGAAGGTCAAGGGGAGTGTCTATTCTGGTGGGTTGCACTCTTCCTGTGGTGGCACATAAAGTGACGCACAACCCTCAGGGATGCTTTATTCCCCTGGAGGGGAACCTCTGAGATCGCCCTCTTAACCTATTGGCTGTCTATTCTCCTTCCACCCTGCTGGCCTCCACACTCCAGAGACTAACCTCAGGGGTCGCTGCCTTGCCCCTAGGAAAGACCATTATTGGGGGCGACTTTAACGCAGTTATGGATCCCGGCCTTGACAACGCCTCGCCCCCCTCCGCCTCCAGGACTACCCAATCCGGCCTCCTCTCGACATGGGCTGCCAGCCTAGGTCTCGGGGATGCCTTTAGACTTTGGTACCCGACAGTACGACAATACACCCATACCTCAGCCTCTCACCACACACACGTGCATAGATTACTTTTTCCTGCAGACCCAGGATTGCCGAGTGATTCAAATAATTTTTATCCTCCCCAGGGACTTATCGGACCATTCCGGAAGGTCCACTATTACTGTGAAAATTTTTATCTGAAACAGCAGAAAACAATTCTCAAAGAAACTGAATAACTGTGGAAATAGATGAGCAGGTCGACGTTTCGGTCTCTGTGGCATAAAAGTCTTTTAGACCATCTTCAGGACGATGAATAAAAAGTTAATGACCCTTATGTCTGGCCAAGCATTTGTTGAACCAGCCAAATCTCAAATTATTTATAACTTCCAAGTAGCTAACGCAGGACTAGTTACTGACACTCCAGGCCTAATTTAAGTCGAAGCAATCCCAAGGATTTGCTTTAAATACCGCTTGCTGTCGTCGGGCGATATCAGAACAGCATTGCTCCTCTCACTAACTGCTATCACCGCAGTCTGCAGTGATAGCTGGAGTGTCAGTAACTAGTCCTGCGTTAGCTACCTGGAAGTTATAAATAATTTGAGATTCGGCTGGTTCAACAAATGCTTTGCTTGACCAGACATAAGGGTCATTGATTAACTTTTTATTCATAGTCCTGAAGATGGTCTAACTGACTTTTATGCCACAGACACCGAAACATTGACCTGCTCATCTATTTCCACAGTTATTCAGTTTCTTTGAGAATTGTTTTCTGCTCTTTCAGATTAATTTTTTTCACAGTAATACTTTAGAATGGATGTTAACATACCTGACCCTGAGGTTACAACGTTTGTATAATATTGATTTACCTCGATCTGTGTATGTAGTTATACTATCTTGTACCCTTTCTATTTATTTACATTAAATAACTTGAATTTTTTAAATATACACACCCATGTTTAAATTGTTCTTTGGAAGATTTATCATGATAAAAATAAGTTAATTTGAATTTTGATTGTACATTAGTCAGTCACCAGAGGAGGGCTTGACCACAGATTCATTCATGTTATTGGTGTTTATTCAATCAGTTTAAAATACATCCCTTGTAGGCATCCTTACCTATTAGGTTCATTCAAAAAAGGGGAACGTGCTGGGAGCTGCAAAAAGGAAATAAAGAAAGGGAAACTTTACCTTAACTCTTCCCCCACTCAGCAGGGGAGCAGATACTATATTCACTGCACTACGGAAACTCGTCCTATAATGATTTGCTGGGCCCTTTATTCAAAACACATTTTTTTCTCATAACTCAGCCTGTGGTGGTCCTAGTACGATGGGACCACCACAAAATCATTTCGCACTGGATGCTTTTCCTTTCTAGGTTATCATTTGGGTCCTCACCTTAAGTTGGGTGGGACCCCAAAATAATCACCTTTCCCACTGTCAGATGAATTTTAAATCCTCTCTTCCACAGTTGGTGCTAATGCTCTACAGTTGTGAAAATGTGTTTAAGGTAACTTATTCCTTTCTTTAGATGAGCTGCGTTTAAAAGTGGTGCAGAGGGGCGTGGCCAAGATGGCGACCTGAGTGGAAGCTAGATCGCGAGGCTCCCCACTCCAGGCCCCCCATTGTGGCCCTTTTCGCGGCACCTAAGCCCCTCTTCGGTGTGCATCGGGGCAGGGAGCTCTGGCGCAACAGGTGGCTGTCCTCTGGGCAAGAGAAGAGAAGAGGCGCCAGTCCTTTGCGGAGCGGAAATTCGAGAGACGCGGCCGCAACATGGCGGCCGAGTGAGCAGTGTGAATCGCGATGCTTCCCCGCCGCCTGCAGGCCATCAGAGGGGCGCGCTGCCTGGAGGACGGCTGTTGGAGGTCGATTCCGGAGGCCGGGTGTGAGGCGGCGCTGCCACGCATTGCCAACGCAGTGATCAGAGGAGTGCGCCGCCGGCGACGGTGAGAACGTCCTGCAGCGGGAGGCGCAAAAATTGAGGCCCGAGCTTTGAGGCTGTGACGAGGGGGACCCGGATGCGGGGCACCCTGGCCTGCCTATTAATGTGTCTCCTCTCTTTGTGCAGAATACAGAGTCCTGGAAAACCCCCGACGTCATCAGTGGCCGGCCCGGGGAGACCGCACTGCGTCCCTACACCTTTAAATGGGCGGAGCCGGTCCTGGGACACACCCCCGAGACAGAGGTAAAACCCGTCCCTGAATCCACACAGGTGTGCGAGACACCCGGAGGAGGCGGAGGAGACTGGTGGCGAGAGTGGAGCGAGGACGAAGGAGATTGGATTTCGAGTGAGCAGGAAGATCGGAGGTCGGAGGAAGAGTTCAAGCAGGAAGATCGGAGGACGGAGGAAGAGTACCCGGAGGAGGAGCGGAGGTCGGAGGAAACGAGGGCGGGGACGCCGAGGCCAGAGAAGCAGGGAGACCGAGACGGCAGCTACAACATCAAGCCGGGAGGCCAACGGGACAACGCATCGCCCAGCCACACTTCCCGCGAAGTGTGGCTTGACCAGGTACGGTCCAGATTCAGCGGGTGGGCGGGCATTAGAAGGAGCAAGCCGCCTTGAGGTCACCCACACGCCCCCTCCTCAGCACTAATAACCCCCCCCTCACTGACCCACAACACTCGGCGAGGGTACTACAGTGCACGTGTGAAATCCTCACCCCTTTTCCCTGCACAGTGTCCTAGGGTAAGGACAGTCTGACTGAGACTTATTTATTTTCCTTTGCGTGTATCGAGAGGCCATCGAGACGGCGGAGAGACGGCCTACAACTCCCAGGAGGCAGTGGGAACGGCGGCCGGGAGCAGGAACAATCACGTCGGAGGAAACGGAAACCCCTCTCCCTTTCTACAGAGTGCCTGTTCAAAAACGCAGACTGTGCAAAACAATAAAAGCCTCCTTACCCAGAGTTCCTGTGTCGGTCAACCTTTTTGACAAACCTCCCGAAACCCCACAGAGGCCTACAGCTGAACATCATCCATCGGCCTCACCGGGCCAGCAATAGGTGCAGCGCGGGGCCTGCGCGGTGACCCGCCCATCACGGACTGCGGTACAGCAGAGAAGGGGGCCTGTCTGCTGGGACTGTTGTCGCCGGAGTGGAGTAGAAACGAGGGGCCTAGCGCCGCAGAGAAGGACGCTGAGGCGGCGCGCACCTGTGACCGGGACGGCGGGGCTTGAGCGACGAGCCCGCCGGTTACCTGCCCCTGCCCAAGTGAGTGGGCTCCAGTGACTGTAAGGTGAGGAGTAGAAGGAGCAGTTAGAACCAACATGAGCCTATTGTGCCCCACCCGGGGCCTTTGGGAACGAAGACTGAAACCAGTGGGAGGCCCACCAAGAAGCTCTTCTGACTAGGCCTGCGCGGCCATTTGTAGATGCACGGCCTTGCTTGCATCGACTCTGGGATGAGCTTGCCTGGATCCCCCCATACCGGCTGCGAGTGTTCTCCCTGGCAGGGTGGAGAGTGCCTGGAGGTCTGGAAACCCCTGGGGTCTGGGGTAAGCCTTCGCAGCGCCCAGTCCCCGTGGAAGCTGACATTAGGGTGCGGTGAACACATGAAGACTGCGTACGGAGGAGGCGAGGGGGCTGCGTGACTGCCCAAGCACCGCTGAGACACGCTGGTGGGCCACCCACGCGCGCGCCAGTGCACATTCCCCCCATAAGAGCAGGCGTTTGGGGCGCCTTTGAGGTTGGAGCTGAGGGTGAAACAAGGCCACCGCAGGGCGTAGAGGCAGGCACACCATAACGGACATGCTGGTCAAGGGCGCCCCTAAGTGAGAGAAGAGTCCCCCATCCCTATCCTTGGTAGCGGCGAAGGAGACCACGGGGCCGGGGGAAGAGGAGGTGCCCATCACTAAATAATTTCTTGAAACTTTATTTAACTCCCTACGCGAGTACTTCCAGGCGTTAAAGCAGGAAATGGCCGGAGAGCACCGCGAACTGCGTCGAGATGTGAATGGATTGGGTGAACGAGTGACGGCAGTGGAGGAAGCGGAACAGACCAGAAGCGAAGAAGTGGAACAACTTTAGCAAGAAGTCATTCGCCTCAGAGAGCAGCAAGTTGACCTTCAGGCGCACGCAGAGGACCTTGAGAAAAGTTCTAGGAGGAACAACATTAGGGTCTGAGGCGTTCCATCCAAAGCAGAAGGGGACAGTATCACAAGCTTCTTGCAGGGAATATTCCGGGAGATTCTGGGGGAGACCGATGACTTTGCAATTCGCATAGATAGGGCGCACAGGGTAGGCCTGGCGCGCCATGCGCCAGCCCCCCACCTGACATTCTGGCCTTCCTACCTTCCCTTGAAAGAGAGGATCCTTGGAGAGGCGCGTCAGAAACAACCTCTCCAATATCAGGGACACCAGGTGGCATTGTATCAGGGCCTCTCGGCCATCACATTGCACAAGAGGAAAGCCTTTAAGCTAGCCACGATGTTCCTGCGTGACAAGGGCGTCCCCTACTCATGGGGCCACCCCTTTAGATTGATCTTTAAATGAAAAGGGACCCTGCACCAGCTCAGATCCCTGCACGACACGTGTGCTCTCCTGGGCATTGATCTCAATGAGGAATCCCAGTCACAGGAAGCTTCTCCACGATCTTCACAAGAGAAATCGCCACGGCCCTCGCGAGATGGGTGGCAGTTAGTGGGCGCAGGCGTTCGCCAAAGGTCAACCTAAAACCGGACCCGGCCACTGTGGCACAGGAGCAGGCCTCGGCTATCCAGGAAGTGTCTAAGGACACAGCGGCATTGAACTGACCCAGCAGAGATGGGGGCTTTCTTTGCATTGTGATCATGCGGGTCCGATGAGGGGGCGGGCGGGGGGCCGAACGGGTCGCCATAGCCACACGCTCCTTCACATAACGTCACCACAGGCCAGAACTGGGTGTTATCCGGCCTGGGACTATGAATCGACACTGAGAGTTCTCTGTTGGGGATAGGGCAGGGGTGAGGGGGATTGGGGTATGGGGAAGAAGTTGGGGGACAAGGCTTTGGGAAGGGGGGTGGACGGTCAGGTGGGGGAGGGCGGTTCCACAGGAGGCGGTGGAGGGTAGGGCGGGGGGGGCGTTGACACAGGAGTTCGGGGGCTGGGGGGGTAAAGGGTGGGAACCAGTGTGTCTGGCGGGACAGGGCTCGAACATATGGCAGGACGGAATGTCACTAGGTTCACTTAGCAAACACTATCCACTGATTCCAGGATGGCAGAAACTGCCTTAAAATTTTTAACACTAAATGTGAAAGGCCTGAACAACCACATTAAGCGGAGGGCAGTGTTATCATATCTAGAAAATTCGTTGGAGATTTGTTTGCTTCAGGAAACACATTTACTTTCTAAAGACTGGCACAGGTTGAGGTCCCGAGCGTTCCCCCAACAATTCTTTTCCTCAACACCGGAGAAAAAGGCAGGGGTCAGATCCTGGCGGCTAAACACTTCCGCGGGCAGGTCAAGGACAAAGTGGGAGAGATTAAAGGTAGACTGTTAGCCCATAGTATTATGGTGGGTTGTCAGCAGTTAACGGTGGGGTATTTGTATGTGCCGAACACGGGGAAGGAGCTCTTCCTACGAAATGCCCTTTCGGAGGTATTGCGCTCCTCGGACTCCCTTCTACTTCTGAGGGGGGACCTTAATTTAGTGATGGATACCGATAAGGATAGGTTGGAGCATAGATATGGCAGCACAGGCGCTGTTTCAGGGACAGGTAGGGGTTGGCTACAGCAAAGAGGGCTGGTGAACCTGTGGACCTGTGGACATCCAGGAGCATCACAGTACACTTTCTACTCTCATGTACATCGTACCTATGCCAGATTGGACCACTTTATAGGTTCTTCTGAGCTGGAGCCCCGGGTAGTTGACGCGAGCATCACCCCGGCAGCCATCTCCGACCATGATGCTGTGGAGCTTACGCTCAAGGTCCCTAATGTTAGGAGGCCTCCAGGTAGGTGGAGGCTAAGGGAACCCCTCCTGCAGCGCGCAGAAGTAGCCCAGCAACTTCGTAAGTGCATCACTGATTATTTAGCGATCAATGATAAACCCGAAATGCCAGTGTCGGCACTGTGGGGGCTTTGAAGGCGGTGGTGTGGGGCGAACTTATTGCGGTGGCAGCGGCAGAGTCCAAGGAGCGTAAAGCTAAGCGAGAGGCCCTAACAGCCCAGGTCGTAGAGCTCGAGCGGGTCCATAGTCGCACAGGAGCTCCCAGGGTCTGGAAGCAATTAAAAGCATCCAGAGCTCAGTTGGCAGGTCTGGACACCGACAAGCCCGAATATGTGGCTCTCCGCCTGCGACACACTTATTATGTTGGGGGGAACAAAACTGGTCGCCTCCTTGCAAGTGCATTAAGGGCAAAGGTCCAGCGCTCGAAAATTCTAGTCTTACGTAATGGGGACAGGGACGAAATACGAGATGAGTCACAGATAGCGGAGGCATTTAGCAATCATTATGCCTCACTGTATCAGGCGGACACGGTCCTGGGGGCAGACGCCGATACCTATCTGAGGGATGTCGCTACTACGGCGCTGAATTCAGCCAACGTGAACGCCCTAGATGCCCCAATCCGACTTGACGAGGTGGTTGCGGCCATATCCCACCTCAAACCCCTAAAATCGCCAGGCCTGGACGGTTTCTCCGGCAGTTTTTATAAAGTTTTCTGCCCGCTGCTTGCCCTGATACTTACAAAACTCTTTAATTTATTTCAAGGCCCAGGTTCCATCCTGCGCGACATGCTGGAAATGGAGAATGTAGTGCTGCCCAAACCAGGCAAAGATGCCACGCAATGCTCGGCGTTCCGACCAATCTCTTTGCTTAATCTCGACCTTAAGTTGTTTACGGGTGTGTTAGCCGCGCGGCTTGGGCCTTGTTTACCCGGGATTATAGAGCCGGATCAATCGGGCTTTGTCCCTGGTCGACAATGTAGTGACAATACCAAGCGATTCCTACACCTGATCGATAAAACCTACTTCCAGAAATCGGATTCGGTCTTATTAGCCATTGACGCTGAAAAAGTGTTTGACCGAGTTGACTGGGGCTTTTTACAGAAGGTCCTAACGCACTTCAGAGTAGGTGGAACGCTTCCAGGCATGGGTTGCGAGCTGTTACCATCGCCCCCAGGCGCGGGTTCGCCTGGGCCGCTTACGCTCTAGTCCCTTTGAAATCCAACGCGGTACCAGGCAGGGGTGTCCACTTTCCCCTCTCCTGTTCGCGCTTTGTCGAACCGCTGGCACAGAAACTGCGTGACCACCCGAGCATACAAGGCATAACATTCGGCGGGGAGCCACATTCCATAGGCCTGTATGCTGACGACATCCTGGCGCCTCTCGACCACCCGGAGAGTTCAGTACCAGCATTCCTGGAAGAGGTGGAATCCTTTGGGAAAGTGTCGGGCTTCCGGATGAACAGAGGGAAATCACTGATCCTGCAGCTGGGTAAGATCGCACGCTATGCCCACGACACGCCAGTGTGCGGGGGGGGTTTCTTGATACAGTCACAACTTCCATATCTGGGTATCACCCTTACTCCGTCCACTGAAAGGACGATTGCACTCAACTATACTAATCTCACGTCGCAGATTCAAAAAGGCCTGGTGCGCTGGACTAAACAACCACTCTCCTTGTTAGGGAGGATTGCAGCGGTGAAAATGTCGGCCCTTCCTAAGATTCTTTATATCTTCCAAACTATTCCTGTGTCCCCACCGGCCTGGACCATTGCGAATCTACAAACGGCTCTCCTGCACTTTATATGGGGGGGGAGAGACCACGCTTGCACAAGCAACTAGCATACCGGGAGATGGACGAAGGAGGCCTGGGGATTCCCAATCTCCAACAATACTTTCAAGCAGCACAACTGCGATATTTAGTGGAGTGGTACAGACCAGAATCAGAGAAGAGGTGGCTCTTCCAAGACAGGGCCATGGCTCAAACATCCCTGTGGAAAATACTGTTTCTCCGCCGCACTCACAGGCCACGTTGCCTCCAGCACTCACACATTACCCGCACCATTCTGAGAGTATGGGTATGGTTGCTGTCAGGCGTGCTCTTACAACTTTCCCCTCACCGCTCACCCCTCTCTTGGACAACCCCGAGTTCCCACCTGGCACTGATCCCCGAGCATTCCCACAATGGCGTAGCTCCAGCTGTAGATCAGCAGCTCACCTCTTCGATTTGAAGGGCTTTATTCCCTTCTTGGAGTTGTCCTCTGGGTATGACATTGTCTCGCCACGGCGCTTTCAGTGCTTTCAACTCAGGCATTGGCTAACACAACCGGAACAAGCCCCATTTGTTGGCAGGCACGTGACTGAGTTTGTAAGATGTGGTACAAAAGGGGGTGGTGATGGACAGAGCATCTGAACCAATCAAACACTCACACCCAGTCAACAGCTCTGGGTTTAATCCATCACCGTTCTTTAGCCCACTCTGCCACCCCAGTTCAGACATGGCCATATGCAAATCAGTCTGACCCTGTGCCTCATGGGAACAGTCCAGCCCGAACTGCCAAGCCATGCCTTCCCTGGACCGGAAACAAGCTTCTGAGGACCGGTTTCTGGCATTTCAGCCGTCTTCAGCCCGGCTTGCTTGAATCCAGTGGCAAAGTGAGCAAGGGACTCACGTCTGAGCATACCCTGCCAACTTATGGCGAACAAAGTGGTACAAAAGGGGGTGGTGGTGGACGGAGCATCTGAACAAATCAAACACTCATCCCCAGTCAACTGATTTACTGATTTGATTTGCTCAAACGCTCCGTCCATCATCCCCTTTTGTATGAGTTTGAAAGATGGCTGGTCACGAAGGAATCGGATAGAGGCCTTATCACAGACTTATATAAGCTGCTCACCCCCTTCCAGAGACACACCACACTGCGGGGCAGAGACGCTGGGAGGAGGAATTAGGAAGGACACTGTCGCCTCAGGAATGGCGTTCGGTTTACTACAGGGCCAACCACACAGCACGGAACACGGCGGGCAGGGAGATGGCGGTGAAACTAGCCACGTATTGGTACCTCACCCCTGTGAGGCTCAACAGGGGCAATCCGACCCGAAGCGCGTCCTGCTGGAGGGGCTGTGAGGGAAGAGGCCCCCTGACACACCTACTTTGGGACTGCATAGAAGTTAGGGAGTATTGGACAGCAGTACTCAACGATATAGATAGCTCATTAGACACTGAGATCCCAAGATGCCCGGCCTACACCATCCTTTGTCTCCCGAATACACTCACATTCCCTCTGAAATCCGTGAGGGGACGCCAAATGGGCCTTGCGATACAAGATGCTTTCCAACACATCTTATCCCTCTGGGGACGACCACTTGACCCACCCACACGTGTTGGCTGCACAGACTTTGGTTCACATTGGGAATGGAGCATATTCAGGCCACACTCACACAAACCACGGCAACATTCCACACAGTTTGGCAGCCACTGCCAACTCTTCTTTCTCAAGAGTTCAATGAGATCACATGTCCTAGATATCTCCGTTTATTATGCCTGACAGATGCAAACAATGGTCCTCCAGAGTCCGAAGAGGGAGCACGGTGAGGACGCTGAGAATGCTATGCTCTACGTTCAGATAATCCGAAACACTGGTTGGGAGGGGGGGAGTTTAGGGGGAGGGGTGTGGGTCTGGCTTTTCTTTTTATTGTTGTTTTTGTTAGTCAGGCTTTGTGGCAGATCTTCGCTCCTCATCACCACTTATGGGAGAGACAACACGAAGGGACGACAACGGAGGCCTATGAACTCTGTGAGTTGTATGTCTAGCTATTCGAAAAGGGACGTCCAGCTTGATGGTCACTCCTTCTTGTGGCTTCCATATTGCTTTGTAATGCCTGCGATTGTTGTTGAAACCAATAAAACAAATTTAAACAAAAAAATAAAGTGGTGCAGATACGTGGCATGTGGCACTTCTACAAAAAAAAGCATTTGTTTGTCAACTTGGCAAACGGGTGGTATTTGTTTTTTTGTAGAAGCATCCCATACAGCGCTTTCATCTTAATGGTGGGGCACCGGCCACCATTAATCTGAAAGAGCGCCATGGGGCGTTTTTACAAAATTCCATTTCCAATGCAATAGGTCTCGTATTTGCGAGAGCGATTAAGCTATTGGCATTGTAGAATGCGAGACATATTGCATTGCAAATGCTTGTTTACTGTATCCATTCCTCCTAACCTTTAAGTGACACTGTAGCATCTTCCGCTTCACTGTATTTATATCCCTAAAGCATGTAAATGGTTCTCTCATCTCTGTCTTTCCTCCTCGTCTCTCTTATCTTGTAGACTGTGTCTCTTTAAGCTTTTGCTTCTGTATCCGGAAAATGTCTGATGCCGACCTTGCACATTGATCGGAAGTAATTAAATGTGTGTGCATCATACAGGATCCATTGGCTAATATTTTAGCAGAAAAAAAATTCTTCAGGGAATCTTCATTGACAATCATAAGTGCTGAAAAGTTGCGCTTATTCATTGGCTCTCAATGCACTTTCTTTTAAAATATATAAATGAATATGCTTTAATAAGAAAAGCCAAATTAAAAAATAAACCTATAGCACATCACTGGCACCTGTATTGACAACGTTTTACTTGTAATCTTTATTTTCTTTAAAGAAGAGGACAACATAAACTCTACAAAGTCATTTGGTGATGTGAAGAACTCTTTCACAAAACTTTTTTAAAGGAAAAATGAAAGAAAAGTGTCAATGTTGCTAGAAAGGCTTCAGCCTTAACTAGTTCCATCATGCGCTGCAGTGGTAGTCGCTCGAGTTGCTTTTTAAGTGGTTCCTGCAGCATTCACAAAGCCTCTGCCATCTACAGCTTCACCGTCTCTGGTACCAGTTGCAACAAATTCCCCTCTTCCAGCAGCACCCGTGCATACGTCACCAGCTACTATATCTTTTTCTAAAAGTTGTGTTCCTCCTCATTAAAGGTCACACTCCTAATAGGCACCATTCTCATCATTCCCCATCTTGTAGATTGAGACGTTGTCAAGGAGATGGCATACACCAAAAATGCGTGCACAGCTGTGTGCGACTTAAACCTGACTTTTTCGATCTTTACATGAGAATAAACCAAATTATGACCACCCCTAGTCAATCAACATGTCTTTAAATTTTCATTGTTATTGATATACATATATAATTGTGACAAGTCATCAGTGATAATTTAATCCAATTCACTCCAATGTACAAACAGCAACAGAAATTACAAAGTACAAAATCATATTATTGATGGTCACATACTTCTTCGATGTGACTCAGTCTTATTCATGCGGTGCCCTACCATTTCGGGACTCATGGTTCCTTCCTACATGATTAAATAAAAACACCTATTAAATCAGTGTCCGTGTTTAAGTCATCACAAGCTACCAACAACTACCTGCAAACTTACGGGTTAATTACAAAGCTCATGCAGCCTTTGCCAAGTTATAAAGTAGCTGACACTGGTAATATCCACAGTAACTATCATTAAGCTCTTGGTGTTAATGCAAAAAGTATACCATTATAAACCAACAGACCCGTGTTTCTAGTCAATAGCATTCTTTATTAACTCTGAAGATGCTTTCAGCATACCATCTAGCAAGTGGCAAGAATATCTTGCAGGGAAGCACTTCAGCTCCGGTATCGATTTTGACAGGTCATCACACATCTTTTTTATATACGTAGCTGAATTACTGCAAATACAAACAATATCACTCCTATCTTTCTTGAACTTGCTAAGAACTTCATACAGCAGCATTCCAGGTGACACTGGGTTCCATGTTTTCTAATAGTCAGGTGTTATGTTTTCACCACTAGCCCAGATGCTTGGCGACAGCACTCTTTTCACATTCACCTGTCACTGCACCATGCATTGAATGTTTAAACCTTCGGGAATTTGACAATTCACCTGTTATCAATACTGACTCCCTAGAAAAGGGTGCTGATGTATTAAGGGGTTTTACCCATTCTCTGTGGGTAAATGTGATAGTACATATTGGGAAAGATTCTTATGAAACCAACGATCTTACCTATCGGTGAAAGAATCAAACGTAGCTAAAATATCAAATATGATTTTGATATTTCCTGATTCCCTACAGTTCATAAAAGGATAAAACAAGACCTAAAACAAGCTTTTACCCCCACATATTTAGACCAAAGACAACAAAACTGAAAAAGGCAAAAGGAAGAAGAAACAATATTTTAGTGACATCCCTTAACAACAAAGCTCAAGCAGAATAATGTTAGCTCAGTCTTTCTTGCTGCTTCTAACAAAGTTACGTTGTATTGGCCCCTTTAGGAAGAAATAAAAATGACTCTTTCACTCTCCTTTTACTTTCTTTGAATGGCATTTAGTTTGTGGTTGTGCAGGTGTTTTTTCAGTGTTTATATGTTTACACACTTGAGAGCTATTTTACTTTCGGTGGGGTTTTATCAGTTATTATAGGGTTAAACCTATAACAAGATAGCTTAAGATAGCCTAATTATATACCACACTTTTTTTTGATTTGGTATGTGTTTATCAGAAAGGACATAAATAACTGGTTTTATTTTTTAACAATTTGACATGCATGGAATGTATAGAAGTGATGGAGTTCACTTTACAGGTGAAAAGAACAGGGTGTTTCTAAGCAACCTTAAACTCTGCATACATTCTTCTCTGTAGCTGTCCTATACACACTCAACACAAAGGCTCCTGTCAGAGCCACCAAAGAGGCCAAAAGTTTGTTCATTTTCTTGTCACATAATATTTTTGGGGAATCTTTGAAATCCTCAATGATCACAAAACAAAAGCAGACATTCAACGACTACCACCACATTCAAAAGTTTTACCTTTCAAAATTAATTCTAACTATTACAATACACACATTACTAATAACATCACTGCTTTAAAAACATATTTGTACACATATTTTCTAGTGCGTTTTTTAAAGAAATTGTTTAAAACGTACTTCCCGTTTTCGTGATTACACAGAGAGTCGTGTCGACTCCAGTAACCGTGACGTTCGCTCATTTTTTAAGGGGGAGCAAAACCCACAAACTGTATTTTAGACATTAGGGATTTATTGCTGCACTGTTTAAAGTCATATTTTTGTAGGGAGTTTGCATAAAAACAATGTGTGCAAAAAATTCCTAGGCAGTAGAGTGGTGGACAAACAAGTAATATAAATTGACAGCGAAAAGTAACAATCAAGAAAATCAAGATAATGCTTCAAATAAAACGTGGACGCGACGACCCGTCAGAAAAGATGATCACCTTTTCTGACAGGTCGTCGCGTCCACGTTTTATTTGAAGCATTATCCTGCCGACCTTATGATTAAAAAGAATCTGCCCTATTGAAGGAAACCGGTGACGACTAATTGCGTCTACCTAGAAACTTTACCTGGTTTTATTACGTGCGTCCACGACGAACATTTGCCGCTTTTCAACGTTTTTTTGATGTACGAAAATGGTGGTGGTTTGAAGATATTTTACATCGGGAACACGGATTTTAGAAGATTGCCGCTCTCGACCGTTATATATTAGTAGGAACTATCATCTAGTTACGAAAACGATACAGAAATCTCAAGTTTACAGGCGACAATCGGAAATTGTTAGGACTGTATCCACTCTAGCCACTGCTCTACCGTGAATAGAGGACTTTTAGAATTAATCTTCAAACAAGTCCGGTCAACTTTCTGAAACAATAATATTGTGTGGCTCCTGAAGAAGGCGTTTTCTACGCCGAAACGCGCGTCGAGTTCCACTCGCCACTGTCATTGGACACCCATGATATTAAGTCCTTGTGATACCTTTGTTGTATGATTATGTATTTTATGTGTTAACTATATGAATTTTAATTACTGTGTTTGCTATTACATGGTTTACTTAGTTAGTAACCTGTATTATTTTTAATTGTATCCATTAAAATTATGGTCTTTTTACATATAAAAATCTCTTGATTGTTACTTTTCGCTGTCAATTTATATTACTTGTTTGTCCACCACTCTACTGCCTAGGAATTTTTGCACACATTGTTTTACCCTGCCCTAGGAGTTTATTGACACTATTGTTCAGGGGGTCCTTGTTGTTTTCAATCCTCCCGTTTGCATAAAAACAACCATTTAAACCGATTTTCCATTTTCGCGGTGACGCCGGGCGTCATGATAACATTGGTAGCCGCAATCACCACGAATAGGTTGCATAATGCCAAAAAAATGTAGGCAGTCAATAGCCACCATCACATTAAAAACTTACAACTGTAAAATGGATTATAACCAACACACTAAACACATAATTATCTAAACAACTGTATAATAGGTGTACAACTTCCTTAATATTTCTAGAACACAGTGCATAGCTTTTTCAGTGTAATCTGTGACTGCATACATCACTATCTCATTCACTGTATAAGTATTTGACAGGATCTGTGATACGATGCATCAGTCTATCAATACTTCTGTAACGAAATGTATGACTGCCTCAGTACATTTATGAGTGGGTGCATCAGTGTCACAATGGGTCTGTGATTTGTTGCGTAAGTCTCTCACTCAATCTGTGAGTAGGTGCATGAGTGCCTTTGTACATTTGTAAATAAGTATATGACTATCTGACTGGATCTGTGAGTGGATACATAAGTGTCTAAGTGGGTGTCTGAACGGGTGAGTGAGTGGTTGCATAAGTGTCTGAGTGGATCTGTGAGTGAGTGCATGAGTCTCTCAGTGCGTCTGTGACTGCCAGCGTGAGTGTCGGAGTGGTTACTGACAGTGGGTGTGTGGGTCTTTAAGTGCAACTGTGCGTGGATACATGAGTCTCTAAATGTATAACTAACTGGGTGCCTAAGTTTCTGAGTGGGTCTATGAGTGGCTGTATGGGTGTGTCTGAGTGGGTCTGTGAGTGGATGTACGAGTCTGAGTGGATCTGTGAGTGGGTATATGAGTGAATGTAAAATGTAAATGTAAAAAACGTAAATCTCAATGGGTCTGTGAGTGAGAGCATAAGCATCTGAGTGGTTGAGTGAATGGGTACATGCATGAGTGTCTGAGTGGGTCTATGACTGGGAGGGCGAGTGTTTGGGTGGGTCTGTGAGTGGATGCATGAGCCTTGACTGGGTGAGTGAGTGGGTGTTTGTATATCTGAGTGAGTTTTTGACATGGTGTGTGAGTTTCTAAGTGGATGAGTGACTGACTGAGTCCATAAGTCTCTGAGACGGTCTGTGATTGAGTGTGGGAGTGACTGCATGGGTGTATGAGTGCTGCAGTGGATCTGTGAGTGGGAGTATGAGTGCCTAAGAGGGTCTGTGAGAACATACGTTAGTAGGTCTGTGAGTGGGTGCATGAGTCTGAGTGGGTCTGTACATGGGTGTGTCACTCTCAGAGTAAGTGGGTGCATAAGTACCTGAATGGGTATCTGAGTGAGTGGATCAGTATCTGAGTGGGTATGTGACTGAATGTATAAGTGTGTGAGTGGATATGTGAATGGGTGTATAAGTGTCTGAGTGAGTTTGTGAGTGAGTACATGAGTCTGTGACGGTGACCAGTGAGTATTTACAAATATATATTTATATTTTAATAAATTCCCAATATTCGTGTCCCCACGATTGCACACAGGGAGCCACACTGGCAGTCATAGCGTTGTCGCAAATATCCAGTGCGATGAAAAAAATCGATATTGGTCCCAATAATTGTGTCACTAACACATCCATTTCTCAAACATAGGGTCAGAGTATCTCCATCCTGACCCCTTCACACAAATTTTCAGCCCTGGGAACCCTTCCCGTACGATAAATTGGCAGCCCCAACTTTCTATTCAGGTTGTATCCAGCCAATCAGAGCATTCCCGTTGGCATGTGCATTCGCCGTTCCTCGCGAAACCGCCCTAAAATATCCACGGCCAGAGAAATAGCTATAATATTCTGCTTAAATTTCTCCAAAATTACTGGACAGAATTTCACCACATAACAAAAAGCACAATCTTCATAACAACATCTACCTTTCTGCCAAATTTGGAGTAATTCCGTCCAGCGATTCGAGCTGTACGTTCGACAGCGTGTTCCTATGGCAATTAACATTAGAAACATGCCCTTTTTTGCGCTCCTATTTCTCAGTCCCCACTGCGCAGATCACCCCCAAACTTTCCATGAAACGCAGAACCTACTTTGATACTTTTTTGAAGAAATGTCATGAAGATTGGTCAGACGATACCCAAGTTATAGGCAAGTCAAAAAAAATTCCTATGATAACTAGGTCCTACCTATAACTACCTACTCGTGTATATATTATTTATTTATTTAGAAGTTTGTAAAGCGCAACAGCTACCCCCAACGGGGGTGTCCCGGCGCTGTAAACATGTGAGGTCAGAGAGAGTCAGCCAGAAAAGTTCCACAAGGCTAGATCAGAGAGAAGAGCCAGGTCTTAAGTTTCCTTCGGAACACAGGCTCTGATGTCAGGAATCTAAGTTCCTCTGGAAGTAAATTACACAATCTGGAGGTGGCCACGGCAAAGGCCCTCGCACCTGTACGAGCCAGACGGAAACGGGGGCAGAACATTAGACAAAGATGGTTGGATCTAAGATCCCGTGTTGCATGAGTCAGCCTGATTCTATGCCTTAAGTATGCTGGGCCACGGCCATTGAGAGCTCTGAAGGCAAGGACCAAAGCCTTGAACTGAATGCGAAATCTCACTGGTAACCAGTGTAGTTTGACCAGATGAGGTGAAATTGAGTGGCGATAAGGAATGTTACAAATCAGCCGGGCCGCCGAATTCTGCACTGTTTTCAGACGGTTAATGAGATACGCAGGGGCTTCGACATACAAACTATTTGTGTAGTCCAAATGGGACGTGATTAGGGCATGGACTACTGTTCTGCGGGACTCAAGAGGCAAAAAAGGAATGATTTTTTTAATCATTCGGAGTTTTCCAAAACAGGATGATGAAACCTTATTAATTTGAGTCTTGCAGGAAAGAGCTGTGTCAAATTGAAAGCCCAGATTACGGGCAACTTGAACAGGCTCCGGGGGGGGGTTAAGTTGAGATGGCCACCAAATGTTGGAGGGAATAATAGATTTCTGATTAAAAAATAAGACCTCCGTCTTATCAGTGTTCAATTTTAAATTGTTGGCGGACATCCGTGAAGCGATGTTTACCAGACAGTGGCGAAAGTGAGCCAATGAGCTTTCAGAGTGATCTTTAAAGGAAAACACAAGCTGAGTATCATCAGCGTAAAAGATCACTCTGACGCCCCAAGATTCAACCACCTTCGCCAGTGGCATTAGGTACACATTAAATAAGAGAGGACTAAGAGCATATCTCTGCGGAACCCCCACTTCTCAGTGGTTTCTCTGTGGAAACAAAGGGTCCGAGGGAGACCTGCCTGTCAGGAAAGATTTCACCCAGGTCAGGGGAATTCCTCCAATGCCCACCTCATGAAGGCGATTCAGTAAAGTGTCATGCGAGATGGTATCAAATGCTATGTATATATACATACATATATATATATATATATATATATATATATATATATATATATATATATATATATATCCCGTTTCTCCGTTTCACCACCCGTCGCTCCTCTTTACCTCGGGTGCCTCCTTACCGCACGGTGAGGTGCGTAAATATTCAAAACACACACGGTCCTCACTCCCAGGTCCGTTCCACAATTAAGGGCACTCACAGCACTCTCACGTCGTTTTCCATTGCCATAGTTTATTTTAGGCGCTGCACAATCGTATCAACAAACGCGTTTCGGCGTTGCCGCCTTTGTCAGTGTCGATAGATACATACTTGCATGCTGTTTAAATAAAGTTACAACGTAACATTTTCACGTGATTAAAATCAAAGTAAAAAAGAATACAAATAAAAGAAGGCACAATGAATTCTCTGCATTACTGTGGCGGCCATCTTACAAGGTCAGAGGAACGCTTTATCCAGTGATAGCATCTCTTGTCACATGGCATACAAGCTATCAAAAAGTTTAACATTCATCGTGATTCAACAATATTTACAATGTACATTTCATTTTGATTATCGTCATTTTTTACATTTATTTTTTTGATTTTTAAATTTTATAAGATTATTTCGCCCTGAATGGGCTTTCCCTGTTCTATTCACAGGTCTTTTTTTCAGCGCTTCCTTTTAATTTTTGATGGCCTATTTGTGTGCCAACAATTTCACATTTTCGCATCAGAGTATTGCCCTGAATGGGCCAAAATGTGAAGAAATAAGTTCTCATAGAGGGAGTAAAAATTGCAGGTTAACATTCAGTTTTGTTCGCTTTTCTTACAGTTAGCACAGACACCTCATCCAATATGTACCCACATTTCTTCCTCATTATTTAGGCCTGTCGGGCTCTTTGTCTGTAGCATTATTATGTATCGTGATTCGAGGGTTCTCAATTTTTTCACCCAATCTCCCCCACGTTCAGATTTAGTTAACTGGTCTAGGATGAAAAATTAGAGCAAATTGCTGTTGCTTTGATGCATTCTTTCATAATGTCGAGCCACTGGGTAGCTCTGATCCCTGGTGTTAATCGCTCTCATATGCTCCAGCACCCTCAATTTTGTCTGTTTAATTGTGCTTCCCACATATCTTTTACCACATGGGCACACCAGACAGTACACAGTAAACTCTGAATGACAATTCAAAAGTTTGGAGATTCTAATCTTATTGGATCTTCCTGGCACCTCGAATTCCTTCACTTTGCTACAGTTTTTGCAGGCTTTACACTTCATACAGGGATAGAATCCCACAATCGGGGTCTTTTTCTTGCTTTTGGGGTCATGATGACTATTAACCAATAGATCTTTCAGGGAGTGTCCCTTCCGGTAGGTGACTAGTGGGTAATCAGATAACAGTTTGCCCACTACTCCGTCAGACTGCAAGATGTGCCAGTTCCTTCTCAGGATCTGGAAAAATTCTGGGGACTTTTCTGTAAAGTTTGTTATTAGTCTCACCTTCATATCTTTGGGTCTAGTTCTTTCTACTAATAGTTCATTTCTAGTGACGGTGTCACTCCTTCTTTCTGCCTCTGTTAGCACCCCCTTGCAGTATCCCCTTTGAGAGAACCTTTTTCTTGATTCTGCTCTAGCTTTTACAAACTCTTCTTCAGTTGAGCAATTCCGCTTAATTCGCAGGAATTTTCCCAGGGGAATGTTGTTGACTACGCTCCTTGGGTGGCAGCTTCCCGCATGCAGGATTGAATTTCCCGCCGTTAGCTTTCTATATAGGGAAGTCTCAATTTTTCCCTCCTGGACATATACTCTTAGGTCCAGGTAGTATACCTCTTCCTTATTGATGTTACTGGTGAAAAAGGAATGATTTTTTTAATCATTCGGAGTTTTCCAAAACAGGATGATGAAACCTTATTAATTTGAGTCTTGCAGGAAAGAGCTGTGTCAAATTGAAAGCCCAGATTACGGGCAACTTGAACAGGCTCCGGGGGGGGGGGTTAAGTTGAGATGGCCACCAAATGTTGGAGGGAATAATAGATTTCTGATTAAAAACTAAGACCTCCGTCTTATCAGTGTTCAATTTTAAATTGTTGGCGGACATCCATGAAGCGATGTTTACCAGACAGTGGCGAAAGTGAGCCAAAGAGCTTTCAGAGTGATCTTTAAAGGAAAACACAAGCTGAGTATCATCAGCGTAAAAGATCACTCTGACGCCCCAAGATTCAACCACCTTCGCCAGTGGCATTAGGTACACATTAAATAAGAGAGGACTAAGAGCAGATCTCTGCGGAACCGAACCCCCCATCTCAGTGGTTTCTCTGGGGAAACAAAGGGTCCGAGGGAGACCTGTTGAGACCTGCCTGTCAGGAAAGATTTCACCCAGGTCAGGGGAATTCCTCCAATGCCCACCTCATGAAGGTGATTCAGTAAAGTGTCATGCGAGATGGTATCAAATGCCTTGTATATATACATACATATATATATATATATATATATATATATATATATATATATATATGTATATATATATATATATATATATAACATTTTATTTCACCATCTGCAGATGTATGCTATTGTTAATTTCGTACAGTGCTTCTGTTCAAATGGTATTACTAATACTGATACTAAATAAATAAACATGGAAACTTTGAAATGGTGAACATGGCACCCCATATATCTGACAGCACTAAGAGGTGATACTCATTGCTGGGTATGCACTAAACAAATACAAACAGCATAACCTAACATAAAGGTATCTGCACCAGGGGATCCTTCCCATGTGTATAACCCTCAAATGATAAACGCCAGACAGACCTTTTTACCTGAAAAAACACACATACAAAAATGTATGGTGCATGAAAGGCTCAGAATGCTCTAGGTGGGTACCAGAACCGGGGGGCTGGTTTTGTCGTGGTTCCCCACAAAGTTTCATATGTTCAATGAAATTGTCCTGTGTGGGTTTTTTTTCACAATAAATGCACACGGTTTGCAGTTTAAGAGGACATTTAACTTTGTGCTGTCAGAGTAGCTTTAACAATATGACATCACATGCCATGAGAAATGTATGCAAGTGTGTGGGGGCAGTGAGGGACTACAGGCAGCAGAAGACATTTGCATGTACAGCTGTTCAAACAGAGGGACATGCTTTGGTGTGGGCTGCCCGCAGCTAGCAGGGGACTCGAGACAGCTGTTGCCAAGCTGCAGGGTCCAACTGAAGGAACCCGAGCCGTGTAATACGCACCCAGTGTGTGCCACCGACCATCCATCATTCCAGCAGGCCAGGCAATTAGCTCTATTTTGAATATAAAAAGGGGTCGAGGGGGAAGATCTTTGGAATTTAAAGGAATACGAGGAGCAACTGGTTGTTTTTGTTGCCTGGAAACTGAGAAAGTTGGGTTTAAATCCTTACCTGGTAGTTCTGTATTAAATGCTTTCTTTTCGAAGGAGACTTGACAACGCTGTACGAGTGGGTATGAATCTGTAGGGGTAGGCATATAGCCTCTTTTTACTGGCCGCTATGTGACATCTACGCCTCCATTCATTTGAGGAATTTCGCTGCAGGCAGAGTTTTTACTTGAAAATGGATTTTTGGCGTTGCATTTTTTTTTTCGAGGCAGACAGTGCCCACTTGCAGCAAATCTAGGTCTCTTGCATTTCAATAGCCGGTGATGTGCCACATCGCTGTTCTCTGAAGAGTAGGGATGTGGTTCTCAAAGAGACACAAATAAAAGGTATAGATGGGACAATATTATAGACCACACAGCAGCAGCTACACATTTCTGGTGGGACCTCTCCTCGCCCAGGACACCACGATTAGTAGGCGCAATGTGCACGGACCTCTGCATCACATCTTGTTTCCTAGATGCCCACCCAGAATCCCAGATGCTGGACTGAAAATAAATTAATATATTGGTTGCAGGTGGATCCAGTAACCTATGTTAGCACGGGCCAAGCACAGAATAGTTCATTTCAGTTTGGTTAATGCTGTGATCTGAAGAAATATTTGATGAATGTAGGTGTTCCGTGTGTTGACACTACTTGACTTTCAATGACTTCCCAACTCCACTGCGCCTCCAGTTTCCTTGCACGCATGCGGGCCACCATGCCTGTCTCTTTCTACTTCCAGCTTGGCAACCCTAGAGCACGCTTTCCCCCAGTATTCCAAACTGGAGCTAGAATTGTAAACTGTGCTCTATATTTGGTTGTATGTCTATCCCTTCCCTGCTCTTACGAGGGGTTGCAGGTAAACCGACTTTTCAGTGCGGCTATAAATAATTAAATAAAATAGCATTCGTCCAAGATTTCAGTTCGACAGAAGTTCAGCTGAATACCTGTTTGAAGTCAAAGATCGATGCACCCCTAGATCCGAGGGTGTCTTTTTCTTTTTTGGCATTATATAAGCAGTGACACACAATGTTGCCATGGTGTACACAAATGAGTAACACCGCTCTTCTGTTAATATAAAATTCACTTCTGCTGTACAATCTTAATTCTGCCTCGGCTTTGTTGATTACGTGATTGTTGTCCTAGTCAATGGCACTGTTACTAAGAGTTGCTAAACAGGCACATAAAAAGAGTTCCTGAAACATTTAGATTAATTTGAGCATTACGGGCGATCCATTGTTAAATATAAGAGCAATGGTGTAGTTAAATATGTAACGCAACAATCAGTAACATTTGTAACATTCTTGACACTGCATCATAGGAAGTTTGGATCATCACTTTGTGTATTAGTATTCTTGTTTGCAGTTACACCTGGATAGTTTTCGTGTTCTATTCAAAAGATATGTACAAGTTGTGATGCTGGATTTACCAGTGCTAATTCACCAGATTCCTAGGTGTGGGGAAAAGACAATACTTGCACTTTGAGCTCTGGTGACATAAGGACACATGACCTTAAATCCCAATGGCTTCAGGGGAAAGGTGCTCAAATAGTTTTTGGCCCCAAGAAAAGCACACTAATCTTGAATGGATGTTTAAATAAGGCATGACTTCAAAATATTGCCAGAGCAGCTAAGGTTCACAATGGGGATAAATGGTTTGTACTTAAAACTTCGCATGACCCCTAAATGAGTCCCCTCTCATATGCTACTGTATCACTAAATACTTGGCGAAGAGATCCTCGCCTGGTATGCAGTTTCAACTGGTATACTAAAGCACAAGTATCTCTGTTGTTGCAAGGGATCAACAGTGCGCTCATCTGAAAGATGAAGAGAGTCTAAGGAAATCTTAGACTTGATTTTGCAACCCTTACACAAGAACCACAAATCCTTCATTTTATTACATTTAGGCGAACTTGAATGGTCTTGCTGGAATTGTCGTGTGTTCAGGAGATGATAGCTTAATGGATTTATATGTAAAGTGGAAGCCACAGGTTTGAATCCTGACAGGGTAGGTCTTAGCCTTTCATGCATCAGAGATCATTAAAAATGGATATTGATGAAATACTAGCATCTCTCATTTAATAGCAAAGAAATAGTTTAGGTTGTGGAGTACCAAATAACTAGAGATGATTCTCTCTCTATGGAGAAAAATTTAGAAAATAGTGTTGGGCACTGTGTCCCTGTGATCCAGTCTTCCAGGAATAATTCCAATGACTGGTCCTCCGCACTCCGGGAACCCGACAAAGCGGAGGTTGTTACACCTCCATGTCTTCCAGTCTGTCTCTGAGTTTCGCATTCTGAGCGTTCACCTCAGCAACTGTGGCTTTTAAAGTTGTGACTTCACATTGCAGGTGTCAAGGCAGTCTTCTGGTTCTGTCACCTGGTCAGTCATCTTCCTCGTGTCCGCCTACAGTAAATTCACAAAAGACACACAATTGATGGACGGAATGCAGAACAAATCAAAACATTCACCCCCAGTCAAGAAATCTGGGTTAAATCCATCCTTCTTTTGCTCACCATGCCACCTCAGTTCAGACATGGCCATATTCAAATCAGTCTTGACCCTGTGCCTCATGGGAACAGTCCAGCCCAAACTGCCAAGCCAGGTCCCTCCTGACAACCACTGCACTGCCTGTATTTTGTTTTTGTGACACTGTAGCATAAATATGCCATTGATATTCGTTCTGTGCTGACAGCACAAGGTATATCTTAATGTTTTATGTGTTTGAAGGAAAAGTGATACTCAATAGCATGGACTGTGTGAAAGCCTGTAATTTTAATCTCAACAAGTCACTGTTATTCTTGGAAGTCTGGTGGCTCCATCTTCAAGTAATGTTCCATCCCCCGCTCGAGTGTGTGAGAGGATGATTATCCAAAATGAAGAATGAGGTCAAGTGACAGAATGTGTAGTTGGCCTATATCATGTGAGGGTTACTGTATTCCCCGTTGGGACCATGCTTCTCACCACTCCCATCTCAGCGTTTGTCTCTTCCTTATTTACCTCTACAACTTGGATTAGTGTAGTAGATGTAGTTCTTTCCTCTGGCTACTTTCAAGCTTACCATGAGCTAGACCTGTAAAGACTTTCCATTCTCGCTTCAGGACTGAGTGAAATTTGGCATTAGCAAGAAGGCTAAGTGAACCACTGACAAACTGAGATCATGAGCTTGAATCCCATCAAGGTGGATAAATTGGGTACCAAGCATTGATTAACAGTAAACTTTGGTAGTTACATCGCTTAGAAATGGCAGTGAGATATTCAGCACTGAATATAAAAAGAAGTTATTATAACAAAAATTCCAAATGCTTTGCGTGTTAGGTCTAGGGTGGGTTTCTCTAAGAATCGTGTCAAATTCAGTTGGAAGGTTCTTGTAGAATGGCCTGTAGCCTTCCTTGTGCCAGTTCAACAGGACATACCAGTCACTGTGGAGTCAGAAATCATGTTCCACTCCAGGGAGTCCTCCATTATCTACTTCATCTAGTGGTTTTGAGCAGCCGAAGGGTTAAGACAGACGCATCTAGAAATGAAAGCCCTGGATACATTTCTTTGACTTCAGATAGACGTTTGTTTTCCATTGTGGATTGCTGTGCATTGTGACCTCTTTTTCAAGACATTACAACTTTTTTATCAGCTGGATCTAAGTGAGCATTGCTTTTATTATTATTATTATTATTATTATTATTATTATTATTATTATTATTGTTTTTATTGGCTTTTAAATATACACTATACAGAAAAAAACAGAGAAGCGAGGTGCAAAGTCAACCCCCGCCACCTCCACCCTAACACTCCTGGTCCAACATGATCCCAAAGAAATGAACAGGAAAATCCTTTTTGCATAATAACAAAATCCATCACCTTAGGCCATCAAAAACGTAAAAAGCGATACTCTTAAACAATCCTTCTGGCGTCAACCATTCATAAAGTGCAAAATAGTAATTGTTTTAAATATACATTCATAAAAATAAAGTGACCCAAGCAAAAGTACAAAGTAAATGGAGAAAGTACAAAAAGTGCGTAGAGATAATTTAGCAGGCTAGGCCAATCTTCTAGTCTTCGATTAGATGGGCTATTTGCCCCTCAAGCGGCTTTGACAGACCAGCTCGGGTAGTAGGAAGCATTGCCCCCCTTCCTAAATTTATTGAGGGTTTGTCAGGCAAAGCCAGTCAGACAAAAGTTCCCAGGTAAACATACCTTTCCTTTTGGCCCGAATACCCTTATCAGAGTAGATAGCTTTTTCAAGATTATATATTGAATGTAGCCGGGCCAACCACTGTGAAAAAGAAGGGGGATTGGTGTCAACCCAAGCAAATGTGATACACAGCCTATAAATAGCCATAGCGATAAAGATTAAAGCCCCTCCACTTTTCCTATCTAAGGAGTCTTGTACACGCAGTAAAACCGTCATGGGAGTGAGCAGGATATCTCGGGATAGAACTATCTCAAATAAGCCTTGTATCTTAGTTAGCAAAAGATCAAGTTTCTCGCATGTGGCGAAAATATGAACGGAGTCAGCACTATATTCGGAGCATCGAGGGCAGTTGGTGCCTCTTCCCCATTTCGCAATTCTACTTGGTGTATAATACAAACAAAAAAAAGTTTTGTATAATTGAGCTTGTAAATTAGCTGATAGTACGTCACTTTGAGCAAATTGGAGAGCTAGACAGAAGGCGTTATTGGTCATATCCAATTTCTGTTGCTGTTTCCTAGAAATTTTGGCCAGGACATCAGGCATTAGGCTGTTAAGAGTGCCATAGATGGACCCAATTATTGGGACTGTGTGATCTAGTAATCTCTCAATAAGTTTGCTTCATAAACCCCGAGGGCCCTCCTACCTTGCATGATAAAAAGTTCCTAATGGCTAGATATTCAAAGGCCTCCTTATGGCTCAAATCAAATTGATTTTTAAGATCCTCAAATGCCAGGACAAACTCGAACGAATACAGGACCCCCAGTTTGTTAATGCCAGAGTCGATCCAATTTTGTAATAGGATCCCCCAAATATATCCGGGAGATTCTCATTGTTTCTAGTAGGAGTGTAATCATTTAATCTACCAATCCCTAATAGCTTGAACACAGCGGTAAAGAACTTATAGGTTCCCATAAGGGTCTTAAACTTTACCTTTTTGTAATACCCGAACTTGAGCTGGCGCCAAAAGCACCCCAGGCATCTGACCTAAGTAAAAGTTCGAATGGAGATGTAAGTTCCGTTGTAGGTACTGAAGGTTGGTCTTGTAGCAATACTGGGCATATCTGAAGAACGGTGGCCCAGTGATATAATTTCAGATTTGGGAGCGCCCAGCCACCTCTTTCCCGGGGAAGGGATGAATATTTAAGAGATCTCCTGGCTCGAATAGGCCCATATAAATCGTGAAAAAAGACCATCAAATTTCTTAAGTATTGTATTAGTAAATTCAAGGGGGATAGCTCTGAAAGAAGTATAACACTATAGGAAAATAGATAATTTTGAGAACATTACACCGGCCAACCATCAGCAGATGTAGATTATTAAGCCGATTCAACATCTTCTTTGTCTCTGAAGCTAGCAGAACTAAATTTTCTCCTACTATTAGATCCGTTTCAGCCAAATGTTGACCCCGAGATACCTTGCTTTAGAGACAACTATATTATCGATCTAGTTGATTTTATTATGCATGATTATCTGGGTCTTTCCTTTATTTGAGGCATACCCAGACACCTCCCCAAAGCTCTGGGCCTCTCGTTCTATGGCTACTATAGCTTTCTCAGGATCTGGGGCACAAAAGCTAGATCATCCGCATAGGCCATGGTTTTTGTTTCAAAGCCGTGTCTATATATGGCCTGGATTTCTTGATTAATTGCAAGTGTTTTAATGAAAGGGTTAATATACATTGCAAAAAGCAACGGGGAGCAAGGACAACCCTGGCGGGTCCCGCATGTTTTTACAGATTGCTCTATTATTTGCCTGTTAATCGAAACCCTAGCCATAGGATTTATATATAGAGCATTGACTGCCTGAATAGCCCCGGGCCCGAAGCCCATTCTCTGCATGATGCTTCACAGACACTACCAGGAGACCCATGCTTTTTCAGTATTAAGAAGTATTAACGCCACTGGTTCTCCTGTGGACTGTGAAGCGTCAAACAGAGTAATGGTCCTTCGGATATGCTCGGTGGTACTTTTTTAGGGAATAAACCCATGCTGCCATTTGGAAACAAGATTTTCGATTCTAATAGAGAGCCGGGAAGCAAGGATCTTGGAATAGATTTTCGAATCTCCATTTATAAGCGTTATTGGGATATAAGAGCCCATTTCCAAAGGAGATTTATCCTTTTTAGGAAAGATAATAATTGTGGCTGTCGACTAAGATGACGGTGAGGACACGCCGTTGAAAAGCGTGATATCAAGACCGGGTCGAGAAAGTTATCAATAGCTTTTTGTCTGGAATCTTGCGAGCCAACATCTTCTTCAGTATACAAGTCTTGGTAAAATTCGCAGAAGGCTGTTTTAAACTCAAATGGAATGCATGCCGTTGCTCATAAGGTGTTGCCTAGTTCTCAAGGCTAACTGGTGGCCGATTTTTTTGCTAAATTCATAAATCTTTTTGCATGCTGTGGCCCACTAAGCAGCAGCTTTCTCGGCCAAGCTTGTACCAATTTCTGCTCTTACTGCTGCAGCTTCGTGTTGTGCCAGCTCAATTTCTTCCCCCACTGGACTGCACCAATACGTTTTTCCTCTACCTTTGCTAGTTTTTTTCTGAAGCTCTAGGATCTGCAATTTTTCCTGTTTGTTCTTTTGTTCTTTTTAAGAGAAAACTGTAGTGTCTCCCCTCGAATACATGCCTTCAGAGCATCCCAAACAACCATAACTGAAGCAGATCCAATATTCCTTTAAAAAAAGTCCTGTGTCCAGTTTTTCATGTGATTTTGATAGTCTGTATCGAACAGCAGCGCCCTCTCAAACCACCAAGCCGGAGGTTCCTTGCAGGAAAATATACCCATAATATCTGAAATTAAAGGTTTATGGTCCAACAAGAACCGTGGAACAATATCAATACTAATAACCTGAATCAAAGAAGGGGAAAGCAACAAGTAGTCAAGTCGGGAAAGTGATTGATGCAGCACAGAATAATAAGTATACCCTGGTTGGTTAGGTTTTAAGCAGGACCAGACATTAACCAGCCCATGTGTGTGCAATATATTCTTCAAGGCCTGTAAGACCTTTGGTTTCCAGCCTGTATACCGCAATTGGGAATCCATACCCCAGTTGCAGGGTAAATTGATGTTGAGGTCCCCACATATTGTGGCAGGGAGAGGCCAGTGAACTAGCTCCCTGGAAAGCCAATTAATTACTCCGGGATCATCAGCTATACTGCAATATAACGAAAATGAGGTGAAAGAAAATTTAGGTGTCAACCTGCATTCTACTAAAACCCATCTCCCATGAGGATCAGATTTAGTTTGCGTAGTCTGGAACAAATGATTATGCTGGGTCAAGATAGCTACGCCGCTCGTGCATGCCCCCTGTGATGTCCCTCCAATCAGAGTATATTCCAGCGTATTTAAGAGATATGTCTGTGACCCTTCAATGTGTGTTTGCTGGAGGCAGACAAAGTCAGCCCCTAGCAGGCGCAAGTGTTGAGAGACCTTCTGTCTCTTTCATGCGTCGTTTAGCCCACAGACGTTCAAAGAAGCAATTCTAAAATGCATTACATTAACCATATTACCACAATGCTGATTTCATTGATAAAGTAGCAGTGGTAAAAAGCATACGTTAAGAAGATACCAAAAAAGGACCCATCCCAGCAATAAGAAACCCATCAATCTGAAAATACAAAAACACCAAATTCTTGCGCTTTATAAGTTATCAAGACAAAAATACATTCCCCTGATAGCACTAAAACAAAAAACTTGAAGGACCCAACGCAACCGAGCCCCCTTCCCTCCTTCAAGCGCCCCAAAGCCCCCTGCACCTCCCCCCACATAATAGAGCAATCAGGATTAACCTGATTAATGAGCGCCTATAGTAAAACCCTGCCACCCGACCCCACCAACGGCTCAAACAAGGCTTTCAACCCCTTTGGGCCAGTAGACGAGAGCAACCAGAGAAATGAAGGAGAAAAAAAGGAAACAAGAACCCACCGAGCCTATCCAAAAATGGGACCCCCTCGTGCTGGGTCCTCCTCTCCTTCCCCCTAGAGCCCTCTAAGAGCCCCCATTTAACCTTTTCCCATACAAAGAAAAGAAAGGAATAAAAAGAGAAGAAAACCATCAACTCTTAAACATAACATTCTCTAGCTCAGCCCTTTCCTATTTCGCTATGGTATTCTTGATTTCTGACATAAAGGTACGTGAAGAGCAATTCACAATTTTCAGTTTAGCAGGGTTCATAAGAAATACTTGCACGCCCAGTTGCTGAAAGGGGGTAAAATGCTGGCGAAGACGCCATCTACGCTCCACCATAGCATGGCAGAAATCAGGCTTATCAAAGAAAGACACCCCCTTAAATCCCTTCTGTGAGTTTGGTCGAGCATGATCATAGACCAACTGTGTGAGTAAAAAGTTCCCGAAAAACACCAAAAAGGCTCTAGGTTTCTCTCCACCATTAGTATGTTTTTTCTTAAGGGTGAGGGGGAAGCGGTGAGCCTTCTGTATATCATGATCCTAATTCCACTCTTAAGTGATCGGGGCAAGCTCCCTTCAGAAGTTTCACAATATATCGGCAGGAATCTTCACCCTCTACCCCTTCGGGGATCCCCAACAAACGGAGGTTGTTTCTGTGCTGTCTGTTCTCCTGGTCTTCCATTTTCCACATGACATCTGTCATGCAAGCGCCTTGGGAGGAACACAGACCTTTCAAGGTGGTAACTTCAGCACCCAAACTTTTGATGAGTCCTTCTATCATAGTGACCCGCTCTCCAATATCTGAACAGGTTTTATTCAGCTTTCTAAGTCCCACTTGCAATTTTTTGGCTGCCCCTTTAGCTTGTGTATTGTCTGTCTGCACTTACTCTTGAAATTGTTTAATTGACAATAAAATAGCCATCAAGGAGGGTTCATCAGAATGTTCGGTTGTAACTCTCGTACTTTCTGATCTGGGCATCTTTCCGTGCTCTTCGCCATAGGGAAAAGTGAGTTATGAGCCAGAATATTCCCATTTTATCTGGCTATGTTTTTCAGGTTGCTTTCCCTCTTGCTTGTTATAGGTGGTTTTCTGGCGTTGTACAGTGCTGGTTTCTTTGGGAAATGGGCACAATTGGACTCTGATTGATCTCCGTCGCTTGAGGTAAGTGAACTCCCCTCAGCTGTGGGTCCGAGCCATCTAAGACCGAAAAGAAGTGCTCGCCTGCCATTTCGGGGGACAAAGCTACCTGGGACAGCAATGCGCTAGCGGCACCTCCTTTCGCAGAAGTGGCGATTGTAGAGCTACGAGCTCTCTGCTCATTCACATCTGGGAGTGTCCCTACCTGGGCGTTAAAGAGTCCTCAGCAATAATTACGGGGAAAAAACAGACTCCACTGTTGGAGCCAGTTTCAGATATTCAATAAAATGAGGGACAGACTGCTCCTCCAAACCAGGCGGTCCTGTGTTGCCCGAGGTTAACTCAGTGAGCTCAACATCTGCCCTAACTCCATCAGGGCTTGTAGTTTTTCTTTCCTTAGGGCCAGAGGAGCTAGTAACGTGAAACAATTTCGAAATAGAGGGTTGGGAGCCCATGCCATCTTTGAACACTTCCTCACCCTATCCCCCCCCCACCCAGAGCAGATTTCCCTGTGGCTTTCCTACTGCCCCCGGTCTCCCATTTATTTTTCAACACGGGGTCCGGGTCTGAAGCCAACATACCCATACTGGTGATTCCAATGTTAGTTGAGGCCGTCTTTGTTTTTCGTTCCCCTTGCTCCACGGGCCGCCATACTCCGCCCTGGATTGCGGTTGATCTCTTGCTGCAAAGCCCACAAAATGTACACGGGGCCAAGAGCAGATCAAAAACAGAGCAGCCATGAACCAAAGAGAGAAATAGTCCGGTATGTCCGCTGTAGCAGGTTGGGAAACGCTTGAGTCGGTACCAGCACAAATTCCATGCAAGAAACATCAGCGTCTTCTACCAGAGAGAAACAAGAGTTTATGGAGCAGAGTCCCCAGGCCAGGAGGCATAGTGTTACTCAGGCGCCGTCTTGCTCTTTTAGCTTGTTTTCGTGAGCATTGCTTTTAAATTTGCACTTAAAGGAGCTGATTGTAATTTTTTACTTTACATAGTTTTTGCTACTCCTTGCCACTCCACTCTACGATACTCTATGCCACTGTATGTCACTGTATCAATGGCAGCCGGTAAGTTTAGGAGGTAGGGGGACAGACTGGACACACATGCACACATCACATTCTCAGCCATGCATTCACACGTGTGCACACACAAACAAAAAACATCCGTTCACAACACTCATTGCCAAACATTCATTCATTCATTCTAAAACGCATGCATGCAGCAAACATTAATTTTAAAAAACACACACACTTACCTGCAGCTCTACAACGGAGGTCACGGAGGCTTGGGACTGCTGCCTTATCTCGTTGGCGAGCCATATGCAAATCAGTCTTGACCCTGTTTCCCATGGGAACAGTCCACCCCGAACTGCCAGGCCATGTTCTCCATGGAACATAAACAAGCATCCTAGGACTGGTTTCGGGGTTTTGCCCCTCATCGGCCAGGATAGCTTGAATCTGGTGGCATAACAAGCACGGGGTCCACGTCTAGGCATACCCTTCACACTTAAGGTGGCAAATGCAAAAAGAAGACATGATGGACAGAATGATGAATCAATCGAATATGCATGCTCAGTCACAGACCTGGGTTAAATCCATCGTGTTTTTGCACGCCACGCCATTCCAGTTTAGACTCAAGAATAATGATGGATTCAACCCAGATCTGTGACTGGGGGTGTCTGAGAAGTTTCAGCGCTCCGTCCATCATCTCCTTGTGTTTGCAATGAGGGAAAGCAGCAGTCCCAATGTCATTACAGAGTTGGATGGGGTCAGTGAGACTGCTGATCCCACCTCACTCTGTGATGAAGTGTCACTGATTGACACTCAACCCTGGGCGCTTCAGGGCTTAAAACTGAAGTGCCCAGGTGCAAGGCAATCAGTGACATTACCCCTTGTCTCTGAGGAGAAGGCCTCATGGACCTTTGCTGAGCTGAGGAGGTCACGCCGTAGGAGCTGTAACTCCCTCCGCTCAGGCAGCCAGGAGCCTGCGTATTTAGCACATGTCTGGCTTCTGGCTGCCTGACCTGGAAATGAACAGCGTCTGTCAGACTGACCTTTGTTCAGCCTGGCAGACACTGTCCATGAGGGGCAAAAGGTGGAGGGGCTTGGCCCTCAGCACCAATGGACCAGCCGCAGCTGCACTTTACTCTATGACACACTATGCCACTTTACTCCACTCTCTGTTCTACGGCACTTTGTGCCACTCTATGACCATCCACTCTATGAAACTCTACTCCACTCTGCCATTCCACTCCACTCTGCTCTATGGCACAACACTCTACAGTACTCTGCTACACTGTACCCCACTCCATTCTACGCCACTTCACTCTTTGCCTTTCTACTCTACTCTACGAAACTCCACTCCACATCTCTCTGACACTGCACAACACTCCTTTCTGCTCCACAACACTTCATTCCAATCTACTACACTCCAGTGTACTCTACGACACTCCATGGCAAGACCTCCTACGCCACTACACTCTACTACACTCCACTCTATGACACTGCACTCCTCGACACTCTCCTCTATTCCCCTAACTTTTAGCCATGCTGAACAGTAGCCACGCTGGTGTACAACATGGCTAGAACCAGGGCTCGAGTCGGGGTAGCACGCGGGTGGATGGCGTCTCCCCACTTATTTTACCGGGGGGGATGCCATCTCCCCTGCCAAGCAGCTGGACTTCCCCTTTTTGGCCTCTCTGGGACCAGGAGCTCGGCACCTTTCGTGACATCACTTCCTGTCGTGACGTCACTTCCGGTGACAGCGTCCCCCCACTTCTTTTTTTACGACTTCTGCCCTGGCTTGAACACATTGGCAAAGCCAATAGCTCTTGCAAACATGCGACCCAGTGCCTTTGCCAATGCTTATTTTATATAGCTCTTCATATTGAATGTACATGAGAAGAATTTTTACCAGATTGCACGGTAGTTATGTTTTTTCACCTCGGAAGAATGGAAGGCTAAGTTTATTCTGCTGAGAATTAAACTTGTGACTGCAGATCGCTGCATGTTTCAAAAGTGAGCCTTCCACTCACTGATCCAACCTTCCTGCTAGGTGGATAGTTATGTAGATGGATAGAACAAAATATATTTATATAGAGAGATGGGTGGTTACACCTAGATAAATGGATAGTTTGAGAGACGGAGATATCATTAAACAGACCGAGAGAGACCGAGAAATAGAAAAAGATAAAGGGAGAAAAAGATTTCAGAAAGAGTTCGAAATATAAGGTGCAAGATAGCTGGACAGGAGCAGATCTATTTATAGAGCTATATGGAATAAACAAATCGAAAACAGGCTTGGATGCTGATTTAAGGCGCCCCCCTCCCCTCTTATTCAGTATGCCATCTGTCAATGTTGCAGGGGAACAACTCCTTGTGATTTGTGTCCCCCAACACAACCCGCGTGCCCCACGACCCGAAAACCAGTCCTCCCCTTTACTTCATTGTCAAACAAAAGAGGGCACAGAAGGCCAGGTTTATTTGCCTAATAAACCAGCTCTTGTATTACCCAGGAAATGATGGCATTTCTCAGGCCAGGAATCCTAGTAACTGGCAAATAAGGGGTCCCGAGCCGGCTCGGAAGAAGGTCAGCCAATATCGCCCATTCTTCTGTGCGCCGGTGGCCATGACAGCCGGGGGGCCTTTATTTGCCGATCCCAGACTCCGGAGTCATTGCTCACATTGTGTGCCCTCCGAGTGTTTTCGGCTGTGCCAACAGTTTAGGATATTAATGTATTCAGCAGATCTGTGAATGCAGAGTCCCCTTGCTCTTGCGTTGCCTCATCCCTTGCACTTTGCAATTTTCTCGTGTGTACGCGCGCGCTTTCTGCAGTTCCTCTATTTTGACGGATGTTGCTGGGCATTTGCAATGAGAGAGCAAAGAATGGCGGGAAAAAAGACTTAAAATAACAAAGACGAGGGGGGGGGTGGGAGGGGTATCGGACTTTGGTTGATTCTCCTAGTGGGAAAGTGCTTGACACTTGTTATGTGATGAATTTTCCCCAAATTATCCAGGTGCGCAGCCGCATACTGCCCCTGGGAGGTGGCCGGACATGTTGATCTGTGGATGTGTCGAACACTAAGAGCCCTCGAATCCAGTCTGAGACCTTGAGTCAAAAGGGCTCGTACTTTATCTTTGACAAACCTCAATTGGGCGAAGGTGCATATGCTAGACTCAGTCACTATAAACAGGTGCCCAAAACCATCTCTGGCGACAGTGGTTGGCATCAGGTGGTTGCAACAGATCCGTATCCTGAAAATTCGAAGTCACCCTAGCCTAGGGCTGAGAACAGGGTACAGGCCACAGGAAGCTTTAAAATAACTGATGTCCCGCCACTCTCCTCACAGCACATAAGCAGACATCGCTTGTGACTACAGCTAAAGCGGTCTTTAATAGATAACTATGCATGTGGACGTGGAGCTGTCTTGTTCAGATAAACTTGCAAAAGTGACCGGGTTTATCTGAAGTAACTCTGAGGCAAGTTGGTGTGCTCTATATTAAGAGTTAGTTAGTTTGCCTGCGCACAACCAATTTTTAACCAAAATTTATGAGAGAGTATTGAGTATAGTTTCCAGTAGATTTTTATATTACTTAGGTTGCTCCCAGGGTGACGTTTCCGTCCTGTAAACGTCCAATGAACAGTATTACTGAGTGCTTCCAATCACTTGGTTGCAAATCCCTTTTGGGGCACTCCTTTTGTGATCAATAAAGTTTCAAAACTTCACTTCAAGTGTTCACTTCAACATGAATTTTATTCATTCATTGTTACTTTCAATTGCATTATCTTTTGTGCTTTTTCAAGACTTCATATAGTTCTCCATTTTCATTTATTCAATGCGTTTCCACATCACATCATATTATTCTCCAATGCATTTCGAGCATTATATGCTCTTCATCAGGGAGTGTGATCTGAGAAAAGTGATATAACACATTGTGATATTGAACTAGGAACAGCTAGATCATTTAGAAACATAGTTGCTTAGTGCATGCATCTTGTGAATTATGGTGTGCTCTGTGACAGTTGTGACTTCATGCCTTTTTATATGAACAGTGTAAGGTACTCACGTTATCATGTCGGGGTATGACTATTTTAATCTGTGATCTATAAAAAAAGGCAAATAAATCCGTTGTGTCTTTATCTGAAATACAGCTATCTAGTAATCATATGCAACCCAATGGTGCTTTTACCGATTACAACGAGAATTCCTTTTCAACCGGTTGAACTTATATAATCAACTTAGATAAAATTCATGTTGAAGTGAACACTTGAAGTGAACTTTTGAAACTTTATTGATCACAAAAGGAGTGCCCCAAAAGGGATTTACAACCAAGTGATTGGAAGCACTCAGTAATACTCTATATTAAGAGCACACAATGGACTGAAGATCTCAGGACCATGGAAGCCCAACTTAACCCTGCCCCAGGCCCCTGAGCGTTGTTTTTGACAGACTCCGAGAATTACGCCCACGGCCAGAAGGTACCATGTAAAAAGCTAACGGCGCCAAGTAAGGCTCAAATAAAGGAATTTGAGAAGTGGAGTCAGTTTATGCAGAATGTTTAGCACTTATTTTAAGTCGTTCCAGACAACTTTGGTGTTAAACACCTGCTATAAAAACATTTCACACGCAGTGCTCATATAATTGGAACCCATGCCAAACACTTTACTGTAGCAGCACACTAGTGAAGTTCTGGCAAACCCACAATTGTAGTTTAGTTTCTCCTCCAGGCAGTAAGTACATTTTTGACTTCGCAGATGTGCGAAAAGTACTTTTCGGCAAGGCACCAATGTGCAGGGTTAGTCCTTTAAAGCATTAGGGCGTAGATGTTTACACGGTCGTCACAGAGACTGCCAAGCAAAGTGCTAACTACACATGCAAATGTACATTTTTGGGTTCATAAAACACTTATGAACTATTGAGAGCACTTCTTAAAACCCCTTCGTGCAAAGGGCTAAATAAAGTAGTTTGGAAACTGCTGCCGGAGGGGCTGGGACCAGGAAGTTTGTTGGCCATGCTGGCCTGGAGACCGTCTCCCAGATCCACTACCATGACTCAGAAAGGACTTGTGCCTGTTGTTGGGGCGGTGGACTTTGACATTACTTAAAGGCAAGGCAGTCAAAGGAATGCCGCCTGTGCGGAGCTTGGGATGAGTCCTTACTGCACCTACTATGCATTTGCCCTGCTTTAATAGAAACGCGCAAAATGGGCCTTCGGGAGGTCTTCAGGAAGGAACAAATAAGAACTTGTAGAGCAGCAGTGATTCACTGTCTCATGGGCTCATCCATTCCACTGTCCTGCAGAGCCATAAACTTTCTAAAAAACGCAGCAAGAGAACTGGCCAATGCAGAACCAGTTAACCAACTCATGCAGCGTTAGATCATCCGGCTCCGAAATCACCAGACACCTTTGCTCACATGTTAATTCTTTTACAAAAAAAAAGAGAGAGAAACAAAAAAATACTGCCTTTTATATCTTTTACAAAATGATAATTACGCATATCTTTCTATGTTTTACTCATGGTGGTTTTCCCACCCTTTTATGTTTTTTTTAATGAAATCAAATAATAGTATATTGACTTGACTGAAGGCAAGGCCCCTATTGATGCCTCAAAAGTGACAAAATTGTGGGTGATACTGCCTTGCGGCTGTGAAAAGACCGAGGGAGCATACAGTAGCCCTATTCTCTTTAAAGCGCTCAAGGACTGCATCTGTCTTCTCGGCACAGAGGCAACACTTTTCAAAAGGCATATTAACATTAATGACTGATCCCTGATCATCACCCAAGAAGCCAAGGGAGCTAATTCAAGTGTGGCGCAGGAGTGCAACGCCTGAGCCAGCCGCCCAGCCTAATCATGTTGTGTCCAGACCTGACCAGATAACATATTTGGCTAAATCCTCGCATCAATTTGCGTAAAATTTCTCTTTGGCTGCTGGTGGGTTCTCAGCATCCAAGTCCTATAATGCGTGGGAGTACCACCCTAGCAAACAGCTGGCATTGACAGACCTGAGGGCAAATTATTTGTTGCTCAATTCTTCTGCCGATTTTCCTGAAGGAGGTAGCCTAAACAGTGGGCCTCCTGTCTCCTTCTTACCTGTGGTCTTGTCTTGACAAGTAGGTCATCATTGATGTAATAATTTCCTTTTGGAGATCACAAGCTTTGTTCTTAGTTTGGTCAAAACGTCCTACCATTTTTCGAGTTGAGTTCCCCTAGCCTCTTCGATATCTCTTCCTGGGAGTGGCAGGAAATTCATATCCCGTGATTCTGGACAGGAAGTTGATTATATCAGCAGTGGCGGCTGGTGACATTTGAAAGTGGTGGGGCGGAAACTTATAATGAAACTGCACTGTAGCGAGCGAGCGCAGGAGGGTTCGTGGGGAATTCCCCCCCCCCCCCAGAAAATTTTGAAAAAATAGTGGAAAAATTGTGCATTTTCAAGCAAATTTGAGAAAGCAGGAAGGTTAATAAAGCAATTGTGAAAGTGCAGGTATTACATTATTAAAGAGCTGTCATATAACATAGGTAGCTGCTTATTCAGTATAACCACAGAGCTTTATAACAGACTTACAGGGTAATCAAACAAAGACTGGGGGGGGAACATAACGGTACAATTTTAACCTTGCAGTTTTCAATAGTTCACTGTTGTATGTTAGGATTTTTACTTACGAACTGCAAGTGACAAAATTATTTATCTGAGAAATGCAGTGACTCACTGACCTATTTACAGCAGTTTGTGATCTGCATAAGGTACATGTTCTTTGCAGGAGGCACATTAACCTTCTCTGCTACCTTTCCATGAGTCAAAACTTCCATTACACAAAACTCTGCTCTCTCTCAAGGAAAAACATTAACAATATCCTTGGTGCAACAACAAGTGTTGCATGGCTAAACATTTATAAGGTCCCAAAGGCGCAACCTGTAGGCTATGCCAATGAAAATACTGGCTGCTACCCGCTGTTATGGCTGACAAACTCTAATAGCGGCTGCCCAAATCTATTTACAAGCCACAGGGGTAATAGTGCTGGAAAATTCAAATGCTTTAGACGGTGGACCAAAACATTGTTTGTAGGATGTGGCCTTGCCCTAACAATGGACCACACAATTACTACTGACATATCAAAATAACTATAACAATATACACTGCAGGCGAATTTAAATATTGCAAATCCAAATGTGTTTACACGATACAGTTGATGCGCATTAAAATTCCACGGACAAAAAAGTAACTGTTTACTAGACCTTAAGAAGCCTTGGACAGAACAAATTTTATTAATCAGAATTTTGTAGTGTTGAAAACAGTTCCTTTCTGCGCACCTTAAATGACACAGAAAGCATTGTAAATTACAATGCTTTCTGTGTCATTTAAGGTGCGCAGAAAGGATTTGTAAATGATATAAACTGAAAAATTTGCTGCTGCCCGCTAGTACTGTGTTTTTCTGATTCAAAAGTGCGTCATGGCTTCTAACACCTACCCCTGGGCAGTGCAGTGGGGCAACTCGAGGCGATTTCAGCCTGTTATCACTCCGCATGAGATAGCCTCCCCACCTATCCTCCCCAACCCCCTCCACCGAGATAGAGGACAGATACGGCAAAGCCTTCTGAGACACCAACAGGCCACATAAATATTCTATGATGCTAATAAATGAAGAGCCCCCTTTATTAGAACAATTGCGAGATGTTTATCATGGCAGACTTCTCACAAGAAACGAACGTAATAGCAATACATTCTCAGCCTTAAGTCCACAACTGAGAAAATCGGACATTTAATTCGCTTGTGCCAGCAACAAGAACCGATGTCACCCATACAGCAAAATCAATGAGAATTCAATCCACTGAACCCAATGAAGGAATGGGTCGGACAGTGACTACACTTTGGACTGCCAAAGAATGACCACAGAACAGCGAGAATCCTAAGCATAATGTTACAGAGGAATCTAAAACCCTGCTTTACTGTACGTACTAATCTACCGGCCTCCAGTGAAAACTCCCATCATAGGAAATATACCAAAGATTAGAAAGTATTGCATAAATAATGTACACTTAACATACCAGGAGTAATTGAATCAACACAATAAATGGAGGGCAGCCACTGGTAACAGCTAGAGATCTGATATTGGTGGATTGGTTGTATATGGCATGGCACTCCACTCACGACTCACCTACTCATAGAGCATAAAATAATTGTCACAGAAGTTAGGATGGCCTTTTTTTGCCGTTTTACACAGAGCGAACTCGACCAGCAGGTATCAGACTCAGAGAGCTTTACATGAGCACCAGTTACAATCAGACGGACAGGTTCATATTTTTTTGTTGGGTAGGGGGGAGATTAAGTGATTTGCCCAGAATCACAAAAATTGTTTCAGCCTGTTGACAGACTCGAAGATAGTTCCCCAGCTGCCAAGTCGGCCGCTCTAGCCTTTAAACCACATGATTGCAAGTTGATGCAACTAAGGTTGTAACCTGTCTGTGACATCGCGTTTACACTTCCTGCAAATAGGCTTTCCAGCCTGATGGATCTGAATTAAAAAATAAAATATAGTTTTTAGAAAAATATTCTTGACAAGAAATGCTGTTGAATGCAGTGGAAAAAATATGCACTCAAAATACTGTTACGTTATTTATGGCCATTAGTTTCACTCCTATGAAAAAAGACAGTATGTCAACATATCTACTGCTCAAGAAAAGAAAATGGTTAAAGAGATTGCATCCAAACAATGAAGAACAAATGGTAATTCAGACACAAGACTAAAATGAGCCACCGTATTCACTTAGAACGAAAGCATTCTCCTGGCTATTGCTATAAATGTGCGAGGCTAATCAATGTAACCTACTATAGTCTACTTCTGACATTTTGGGATTGCTTTAGAACCATATGACACCCTTTCAAACGACCACTTGTTTACCCAGGTTGGACAGAGCTGGAAAGCCACAAGAACAACACTTATCTGACCTGGTGGAACATGACCAAAGCCCATAACCACCTGCTCGTAGGTTAGAAGTTACAAGTTAATAAAGTTAGTTTGAGATTTGTCGAGACCCTGAGAGTAGGCATTACAATTTGGCACTATTATTACACCACATGTAAGTCTAACATCCAGGAAATGGTTGCAGAACATCAGCCAAGCCCTGAAGATATTGTTTACTGTGTGTGCTGGAACCTTCATTACATGCTCTATGGAAATGTCAACATATTTGTAGTCCAAGGGTGAATCTTCAACACGTAATGGTGTTTGGAAATAAAAGCATATATTTCCATCTCACAGCTGTCTCTATGGACTGTACATGTTTATCAGGTGAAACTGTAAGTGATTTACTGAAGTTATTTATACGTCCCAAAACATACTGACATTGCGCAAGACTCGAGCCTCGTCCTCCGCTCCACCTTCAAAGTCGGCCGCTCTAGCCGGTAAGCCACAAGCCTGCTGCAGATAAATGGCCAAACTGAATATGAGTGCAACTCGGCACAAACGCAAGCGGAGGATATCAGCTTTGTGCTCCTCTCATGTCATGACTCATGGGCATAACTAAACTAAAGTATCAATAGCAGTGGCACTGGGGAGAGGGATGTGATGGGCCTACTGTGTTCGCTGCGGTGGGCGAGCAATTTCCTACCATGGAAAACTTGCTATTCCACGGCCCAAGGCATTGTTACCCAAACACTCCACTGCCCCAGTGTCGGATAGCATGCATCCCCATGGGCCACCATCAGTGCAACATTACCAAGCAGCAGAGTGCCTTTGAAAGAGGAGCCCAACAAACACCCGACCAGAATCCCTGCCAGCGGGCAGGTCAGGACCATAGCACGGTATGCAGCAGTGTTTCCTTCCTGTTGGCATCCGTCCCTACTGGCACTTAATAATGTACAACAGCTTCCCGATACAGTGTATCGGGAAGCTGTTGTACATTATTAAGTGCATACAGGGCAGTCGGGCTCGCGGCTCGGGTACACAGTATTATGCCCGAGGTAGAGGTAGGTGGGTTTTCAATTCAAACTGTACCATGAATCCGCCCGCCCTAATGAATGGCTTCCGCTTCCTCCTTTGGGTATTTTTTACTGCCATTGACCCAGTGAATCTTCCATAAATATATAGCCCACGTACTCTCACTCATACGTCATACCTATCTCTAAGGTTAGGTTACTAAATGGGCCTGCAGTGCGACAGGTCGGACAGGAGGGTGTAAAGAATAAGAACAGAAGCATTAACAACAGTAACGTTACTAGTAGTTACATTACCATACGACGTCGACGAGTCAGGAGTCAGTCACGCGCTCTCCTCTCCGGATGGATCGACTGGACTCTCAGTACTGGTCTGGTCTGGACTTTACTTCTACTCGACTTTCAGTTTCACTATCAGTCACTTGTTGTTGTAATGCGCCACACGCGGTCCCGCCACTGCAGCTTTCAGAAATGGCCAATCACCTCAACATGGCTTGATGTAGCCATATGTGATTGGCCATACTGAACAGATCAGCAAACACCCACGCGTGGCACCATCATCCTGACCCTGCTGTCTACTCAGCCAATCCTGGCGCAGGCTTAACAGCGCCACTGCGCCAGGATTGGCTCACGAGCAGGAGAAAATCTGCCATATTGAGACCGGGGCCCCGGGTTCCTGCCAGTGTTCTCAGTGCTAGAGGGAGGGGGGGGAGGTCTAATAGGTACTACGCATGCCCAGGCCAGTCTCAATTATGAGTACTCCTGGCTGTCACATGCGCAGTCACCCCAACCCCGCTGCAGCTGCTTATGCTCTCTGGCTGCCTGCCTTTGCGCACTGACTCACTCTGCCGCAGCCCCGCCCCCCACGGCCCACTTCCATAGGCAATGCCCGATTCTGTCGGGCTCGTCCCGGCCTGGTAGCGCTGAGTCAGTGCGCTCGGATTTATTTCAAACAAATGTGTGTTTGAACTTTTGTTATGCATGTTTGGCACCAGCGGCGGTCGTCCATGGCTAGTGGGGCAACGCCCCAACGCCCCAATGGACGCACCGTCACTGTATATCAGGCATTTTAGAAGCTGACGGGGCACACATATCATTCCAGACCCTTGGCTCATAGAAGTGCAATTTTACATTAGCCTGTCTTGAATGGATATACAAAAGCGGGTGTCCCTCATCCTTCAACAGCTGAGCCATGGATATTATTATTTTTTTAATCTTCAAATGCCAAGAACGGGAAATAAACCAGAACAGTTAAATACAGTTAAAATATTTAGGTTAGCTATCTCGTATTTATTGCAGGAGCTCGTGCAGGGGAAGGTGACCTTTGGTTTACAGATTATTAAAAGAATCCATCATTATCAACAACCACAAAATTGCTTAATATGCAGTCCAATAAAGTGATCTCTTGATATATGATTTCAGGTAAGCATACAACGTTGCTTATCATTTTGTCCTAAAGAGGGTTTTCAGCGTCAGATGCCCTTGATGCATCTTCTAGGAATGTTTCCCTTGCAACAGATTGGTTTCCACATTTAAAAGGTTGCATCTGATCAACAGACATTGATCAGATGGTTTCTAACACTCATCCTACAGGAAACATTGGAAGTTCAGCCTAAAGCTCACTTCTCTATTTTTAGTGAATTCAAAATCTCCTATACTGTAAATAGTAAATCTAACCTTTGAAATGCAGTTTATTTTGATAGTTGGCACATAATAAAGATAACTCATTAAAAATATATGTACATCTTGTTGCAACACACACACAGGTGCAAATCTGAAAGGAGTCTACTTTGGCATAGAGTGAGGAGTCCCAGTATGCTTGGGACAATGGATGAAGAGTACCATGAGCTCGTCAACAGTTGTACGGTTGGACCCTAAAATCATCAGTATGGCCAGAGGCTATAACAACAAAGATACACACAACAATTTGTATTTTCCATGAGTCAACACATCAGTCATTTCTTCCACGGGTGGTAAGCCATAATCTACAACAGGTGGGTCTTGAGGTAGTCCAACAGGGCTATGCCCTGCCATTCCTTTCTGGCCTGTCACCTATTCCACCTACATCGGGGCAGCATTAGGAGGATCATTTATTCATTTTATGGCAGGAAGTTCAGTTTATTTTGGGAAAAGGAGATGTAGAGAGGGTCCCAGCTTTGGAGAGTGGAACTGGGTTTTACCACCTCTATTTCCTAATGACAAAAAAGAGCGGAGTCCTTCCCCGTATTTAGATCTGCAACTCCTCAACGTTTTCCTCAGGAAGGGTAAATTCAAGATGGTCACGCTGGCAAAGATTTTATCTGCTCTAGATCTAGAAGACTGGAAGGTGGTGTTGGACCTGCAGGACGTCTATTTCGATATCCCTGTTTTGCAGGCCTATAGGCATTATATGCGGCTTAAGGTAAGCCACAACCATTTTCAGTTTGCCGTGCTTTCTTTCATCCTCACCAGTGCCCCTCGAGTAAAAGCAATAGTGGCTGTCGCAGTATACCTTCGGAGGTCTCGAATACCAGTCTTCCCTTACTTTGATGACTGGCTGTTGAAGGAGGGCTTACCACAGTCAATTGTAGACCACTTCCAGAGAACAGGAAACTTCCTCAACTCATTGGAGGTTCACGATTTACATGCTATAATCACACCTGATTCCTCTGCACAGACTCTTTTCATCAGATCCATTATGGACATAGTGCACTTTTGGACCTTCCCTATGGAACGATAAGTCCAGGATATTCGGTATATGATCCCAATGTTTCACCCTTGGTCATGGGACACATCGAGGATGGCTCTGAAGCTTCTTAGCCTACTGATCTCCTGCTTCCTGCTTGCTGACCATGACAGTTGCAGTGGGATCTGAAGTCTCATTTGGCATAGCACCAAAGGAACCAGTCAGACTACATCCAGGTTCTTAAAAGACTGCAAAAAATCTGCAGTGGTGGCTGCTCGACCACGGCTCAACCCGTGACAGGCCTATCTCCCGCCCCACCCAGAAGCGCAGCGCTTCTGGTGACAAATTCATCAGTGCTAGGTTGAACAGGGCATCTGGTACAGGTGAAGATCAGAGGCCTCTGTTCTCCAGTGTAAACCCAGGAGTTTCAAGCCATTTGCTTGGCTGTCCATCAAGGGGAGGTTGGTTTAGGTCCTCCACCACCATATGGTATTGCAGTAAGCAGAATGGGGTGTGGTCTGGACTGTGTGCCAAGAGGTCCTGCACCTCTAGACATAGCTAAATCATCTGGGGAGTTCCTTGATCGCAACTGAAGGGTGGATGAATTCAGCCGGCAACGAGTAGTGGATCATGAATGGCAGCTACACCCAGAGGTGGAGTAGGAGCATCTTTCAGCTGTCGGGAGAACCGTGGCTCGATTTCTTAGTCCCCACCACGAACATACTATGTCAAACGTTTTGGTGCTTGAATTCCCCAAAACACTCTCTTTTGGAGATGCTTTCTGCTTGTAGTCGAGCACGGGACTCCTGTATTCCTTCCCACTGCAACCTCCCCTGCCCCTAGTTCTGAAGATCAAGAACGACCGGGCCTAGTCATCCCTAATGGATCTGTAGTGGACCAGGAGAGCCTGGGGCATAGCATCTGTTCTCTGATCAGGCTTCTGTTTCGGGAGGATTTTCTGACCCTGAAGACTGCCTTTCCCATCGCAGTAATGTCAGCGCATCACATGAGGGAACTTCAAGCTTTGTCAATCTAGTCACCTTTACACCACCTTCTTTCTGGATGAACTGGTGCTGCGGACTGGAGCAGCCTATCCACTAAATGTTGTGACTTCATTTCACTTCTGGCAGTCCACCTCTCTTCCACAATTCTTTGCCCCACCACATCAGCTTTGAGTGGGGTTTTCTTGGGCAACGATAGATGAAGCACTGCAAAAGAGGACTTTGCCCAAATGAATAGTCTCATGTAATAAAATTTGCTACACAATGGAAAACATTCAGCCTCCAGAAGGATTGAGGGCTCTATTCCAGTAGGGTTAAGGCTCTATCACTGCATTATGATACAGAGTGCCTGTCCTGGATATCTGTCGGACTGCAGTGTCTGCATCAACGCACACATTCACGAAGCACTACTGCCTTGACAGCCAGGTCCGACGCAAAGGACATTTTGGCAAGAAAAATGGTCTCAGTATCTCCTGACTTGATAGTAAAAAATTGGGTATTGTGGGACCCTTACATCCCTGGACTTTGACGCCACAACACCTACTGCACTATTGTTGATTGGTTTGCTGCCTCTTATGTTGTATTCATTCTGTGTGTAGGAGGGGGTCAAGCTAACTAATCCGTTACAGTACAGAACTTTCTAATGTGGGGGTACTTTGCAGTGCTGCTGTCTGTGCTGTACCGATTGTGTGTGTTTGTGGCCTGTACTTCTTATCTATTCTACGGAATCTTGACTTGCCACTGCTTATTGATAAGTTTGCAGTGCTAATGCCTATGCTTCCCATGTACCTTGTGTTTTACTGAAGCTTGATAAAACCTTTGAATTGTAGAAAAGCCAGAACAATTGGTGTTTGCAATGCTTGCTTATTCTTATGCTCTGGAAGCTGAGGTTATCCGAAGTCAGTGCTGGGGATTGGGTTGAATCAAGTTTGAGGCCTTAGCCAATGAATGGAGCAGTTGGTGGTACAATGGTGTAGATGAACGGGGGGTGTTTACGTCCTGCCTGTCTAAAGGACATATGGTGAACTTCAGTCCATTCAGTAGTTCTTGCTTTAATTTCCGAAGTTGCAGCTTGAGCATTAAATTCCCTGGCAGGATTTTTATCCTAGAGTTTGGCTATGTTGCCAAGCATTCTTATATTCTCCTGGGCAGCAGTGAGAGCCAGGAGGGCTCTCAAGGGACACTTCTGCCCAGTAGGATCGGGGCTCACGAGATCAGTGCCAGCCCTCTGTACGGGAGGACCCCATCTGAAACATAACCAGTCCTTTCTGTGCCACTCTTTGGCCAGCGACACATACACAAACTGCACCAAGAGAGGGAAATCGAGAGTTCAGAGTGTAATAAATGACACGTGTAACAACTGCACAGAGAGGGAAACCAATAGTTCAGAGAGTGTAACAAGTAACACATCACCAGCTGCACAGTGAGAGTTAAACCATGAGCGTATAGTGTTAGAGAGTGTGACTAACAACACATGCAACAACTGCACAGATGTCCGCTCTTTACCTAAGCATTCCTTAGACATGATTGAGGAGAATCAATTAGATGTCCTTCTTATGACGGAGACTTGGCTAAATGAGTACTACTGCCCCAACCTATAATTGGACCTCCCCCGGACTACACCTGCATACACTTAGACCGAGTTGGGAGGAGGGGTGGTGAAGTTGCCATAGCTATTAAGAAATTACAATTCCATCTCACAAGCACTGGGCCACAAAATTATTCACTATCCTAATTATACGATCTTGGGTGATTTTAACATATTACTAGATGACCCTTTGGACAACGCTGCATTGAAATTGACTGATTCATTGGCCCATGTAGATCTCGCCACAACTCTAAAAGGACCAACACACAAGCAGGCCACACTATTGATGCCATTTTCGCTAATACCTCACTAGAACTAGTTCAGTTTAGAAATACGTTTATTTAGACTCTGGGTCTTTAAACAACATAAAAACATATTAAAATAAACATTTTAAAACATACAACACAATTTTCAATGACACCTTGAGGGGGCAATTCCTGCCTCACTTCAACAGCTTACAAATTTTCCGTGTATAAAAAGTACCCATAATAGTCTCAATGATAAAAAATCTGTCTAAAAAATATATCTTAAAACTAATGCTACAACCTAAAAATATTATTTGGAGCAATGACCGTCTTTACTTCCAGGCTGATTCTTATCCAGCCGTTTCTGTTTCCAGCAAGGACCTTTTTATCACCTTCATATATTTTGCAATAGCAACTGCTATGGAGAGGTTTGGCATGTCAGTGATACGTTTAATTGCTAATAGGCGCTCATTGCTGATTCAGTCCTGTCTTTCCTCGGTTTTTAACTGGTTAGTTGCCTCACAACTGAAATGTAATGAGGATAAGACGGAAATTTTACTGTACCGTAATTTTCCCCCTAGCTTCAGAGAGGCACTTTGGCCGGCTGGCTTTCCGTTCCCCTGTTCAGTTAATGTTCCCGCTAAGAATTTGGGGGTCTGGTTCGGAGAAGACCTCCGGTTCGAGGCGCACATTAAGAAACTGACAGGGGGCTGCTTTGGGACCCTTAAAGCATTACGGAAGTTTTTTCCTTACCTTCCTCCCACAGCAAGAGAGTCAGTAGCAAGGGCATTAATTCTCTCGCGCCTCGACTATGCCAACGCCTTGCTGAGCGGCTCCCCGGCCTTTCTGGTGGGGCGTCTCCAGGTAATCCAAAATGCCACAGCCAGACTCTTATGCAATATTTCCAGCCGTGTGAGTGTTAAGACCCACTTGCAGAGATTGCACGGGTTGCCAGTCCCACAACGGATCATTTTGAAAATTCTTACACTGGCTCACAAAGCTATTAATGGTCATGGTCCAGCCTACTTGAGGAAACGATTTAGTCGTTACTCTCCCATTAGACCTTTGCGCTCTGCCGCTCAACATCTGTTGCATGTCCCACGATTCCGGCGTTCCCGGCTGGGTGGGCAGTCGGTTGCGGTGAAAGCGGCTTCTGCCTGGAATGACCTTCCTTGATTCTTGCGAGCTACCCTGAACTTTGGTCCTTTTAAAAAAGCTTTGAAAACCCATTTGTTCAGCATGGCCTTTTAGTTGTTCCCTAGGGTCTACTTCTCTTTTTCTGTTTCTTTCTTTTTCATTTCGCGCCAGGATACTCCGGCAGTAATTGCGCGCATAACAAAACAGCATAATAATAATAATAATTTACACTGTATTTTAGAAAGATGGGTTGTAAAAACAACTTCCGCTGAGGTAAAGATTTTTTACAGTCCATTATTCCATTATAATATGTAAATTGTCACACTTTGTACCCAATCTACAAAAGCATTTGCCATCAGATTGTACCATTACTGATTTGCTACTTGCATGTGATACACAATGATTAATGCCTATTCTCCATGTAAGCACTTCGGCTCGAAGGCCTAGGTATCCAGGTAGGGGTACCAAATTTTATTCTCCCAGCTATTCATCATAAAACAAACAGATTCTTTCTTTCTCAGGTACATCAGATCTTCTAGCCTGGACACTTCCTTCCCAACTGTTCTAAGCTCACCATTCGTAGCTTCTACCAAGAGGGACGACTGGTCGAAATTCACTTTTAGGTTTTTACAAACTGAGAACAAATTTCATTCTGGCCTATGGCCCATTTAAGTCACTATGCAAGGCTTCATCCTTGCACAATTGTGCTACTTTTGTGACTTCCTCAGATCCCAATCTTTTCCAAAATCTTACAAGGGCCACTTGCACCTGTGCTTTCCATGATGTCAGACCTAGTTCCAATCTGATTGCCTGGATCATAGAGGAGCCCGGTAATGACATCAATGGTTTTAGACATTTCCCTTCCTCAATGTCCCAACTAGTCTTCCCACTTAGGCACAAGACTTCAGCTCCGTACTGCACTTGTGGGGGTATCATTGCCTTATAAGCTTTCAATAGTGGTCTGTGATTCATGTTCCCCTAGATACGGTTACATTTTCTTAACCCACACCCTGATGTATGGGCTTTGTCATGGCCAAATGCATGTCCCATTTTAGAGACTTTTCAAACCAGATGCCGCGATATCTATACCCATTCACCTTTTCAAATTTGGTTGGGCCCAGATATAAGTTAAAACTCTGGGCTTTTTTTCCCAAAGCATAAGATTTTAGTTTTGTCCATATTTACAGTCAGACATTTAGCGACACAGTATTCATTAAAGGCAGTTAACTTTCTTTGCAATCCCATCTCAGTCTGGTCAAAGATTACCAAGTCGTCAGCATACAATGGTTGAAATGGTTGTCATCCTACCTTTCGGACCGCACACAGCAGGTCTTCACACCCCCTTTCTCTTCTCTGGCCAGACCACTCAAATGGGGAGTCCCTCAGGGCTCTTCCCTGAGCCCGCTCCTCTTTAACGTGTATTTCACCCCTCTAGCCAAGCTGATTGCACAGACGGGGATCAAATCTACCTCCTACGCTGACGACATCCAGCTTCTTTTCACTTTCGATTCCCACTCCGCCTCTGCTTTTGATCCTTTGAAATCCTGTCTCCGGGACATCTCGAGCTGGATGGATTCCAATTCCCTCCGGCTCAACGCCGGAAAAACAGAGATCCTTTTCTTCAATACACCATCCCCCTGGACTCCAGTATATGGTGGCCAGAAGACTTGAGCCTAGCTCCCATCCCAAAAGACTCGGTGAGAAATCTCGGACTCCGCTGGGACACTCAACTTAGCTTCAAAAATCAGGTGCAAGCAGTAGCTACCTCCTGTTTCGCCAAGATTAGAACCATAAAACGCCTCATCAACTACCTGCCGGCAGACCGCCGTAAGACTGTGATCCAGGCCCTGATCATATCCCATCTTGATTATGCCAATGCCCTCTACCTTGGCATCACAGCGGGCCTCTGCCACAAACTCCAGACGGTCCAAAACGCCGCCGCACGGCTGGTTGAGAGAATCCCGGCCAGGCACCACATTACTCCCCATCTCCGTAAGTTACATTGGCTTCCCATAGCTAAAAGATGTGTGTTCAAGGCCATGACACTGGCCTTTCGAGCTTCAAAAGGCAAGGGATCGGCACACCTCAAAAACACCCTTCGACCTTATGCCAACTCCAGGACTCTACGGTCCAATACCCACCATTTCCTGGAAACCCCCCGATTTAAGCGATCTCGGGCTGGTGGCAAAACCTTTGAGGTCTGTACCTCTCAGTGCTGGAACAAACTTCCATTAGCCTTACGCACCTGTCAGACCGAATTAGTCTTCCGTAAATCCCTGAAAACACACCTATTCTCCTCCTAAATCTGCATATCTGCCCCTCTGACCTCTCTTTTTTTCAGAGTTCAGCGCCGGGACGCCCCGCTGCGCGCTCTATAAAATTCTCAAAATAAAAAATAAAAAATAGGCAGGAAAGTTGTTTCCCATTCATTTTAGGGCTGGCACTTCTATTCACCTTCAAAGCAGATGGGAGATCAGCCAGGTATATAGCAAAAAATAAGGGGCCTAATACACAACCCTGCCTTAGTCCATTCCTGATCATTATTTTTAGTGTTTAGGGCCCCAGCTGTATCCTTGATGACTTGTGCCCAGTTATGTCTATGTAGCTACTGGATGACTACCAGGAGCCCCTCTGGGATATTATATGGGATATTATATTTCCTTAAAGTCTCCCAGAGGTGTCTCCTATCCAATAGGTTGAATGCCACACGGAAGTCAACGAAGCAGCAACACAACTTCCCCTGCTTTTCCATAGACTTCTGTGCCACTGCCCAGAGTGCTAAACAGTGGTCAACCGTGAAGTGCCCCTCCTTAAAGCCCCCTTGTTACACTGGCACGATCGACCGCTGTTCCACCCAATCTTTCAGGCTGCCCAGGATTATTTTTGCAAAGACTTTTTCTCAACATCCAGTAAGTTAATCAGTCTATAGTTCTTTGGGACTTTCCTATCTCCCTTCTTGTGGATAGGTCTGATTACTGCCCCTGTACACTACTCAGGATATGGCCCGAGTCCAATGTGGTCAAGAACATACAAGAGAGAAATTCCACCCACCAATTTTGCTGGGATTTTATTATGATAGCTGGTAGATTATCTGGTCCTGCAGCACGGGTTAAGGTTAAGTTTCTTATAACGTCTCTCACCTTTTCTACTGAAAAAACGGATTTTAGATCTTCCTCGGCCTCCCTCCTTCTGTCCCGTATAGCTCTCCGAAGTATTCATCCCATGCTGATTCTTCCACTACACAGGACATAGCCCCAGTAGCCTGTCCAGATGCTTCCTTTACCAAATTCCAAAACGTACAGATGTTTTCTGTTTCAATTATTTCCAACAGATTTACCCAGGATTTCTCTTTTTTTCAGTTTAAGAAAGTTTTTTATTTTGTTTGAAAAACAAGATATAATACAAAGTGATAAAACATTACCTAGGAACCGCATGAAATAAAACATGAGGTATAAAACAGGCAATAAAATAACGGTTCATCAGGAGAGTAGAGGAAGAGGGAAAAAAAGGAAAGAATGGAAAAGAAAAAGAAGGAAGAAAGTAGAAATAATAGGGTAAAATGGCCCAATCTCAGTCAGGAGAAGTGGACGAAAGATAAGTAGAAAAGGGGAGCCAGAGAAGGTCAGATTTAAATTTTAAGGAGACTGAAGAGGAGGAAGCAATAGCAATCCTATGTTCATCACAAATGAAGTTCCACCATGTAAGGACAGATAATTTGGAGGTATCCTTCCAACATGAAAGGATCACTTTGAACGCAATAGCAATGAAAAGATCAAATAATCTTGCACTAGAAGGAACAATATCTACATCTTCTGAGTCGGAACCTAAAAATACACTTAAAAATGATAAAGGAACTGAAAAATGAAATATGCGCATGCAAAGTTTCCAAACAGAGATCCAGAATGTTAAAACAAAATGGCAATCATATAGTTGATGCTTAAGTGTACCTGTGTGAGAAGAACACGACCAACCAAGAGTAGTAGAGGAAGGCGAAAACTTAGCAATACTTACAGGAGTGATAACAACTCTATAATAGATAAAAAATAGGGATTGTGTAATACGGGCAGCAACTGAAACTTTAGATAATTTGGACCAGATACGATTCCACACATCAACAGATAAAGAAACGGACAAATCAATTTCCCAAGCAAGCTCGGTAACAGATTTAGGCCTATCAACAATATTTGATAAACATTTTATAAACAAGGGCAGCTTTAGGTTGAGAAAGGGAGATCAGTGGGTATAGGGGAGAGGAGGGGGAAAAGGATGGTAGGACATCAGAGGGTGGAAAGGTTAATAAGTGAGATGTTCTAGCATTAGTGATAATTGTATATTCCTTAGCACACAACACCGGTAAATCGTATAAAGTTTGCAGTTCAGAAAAAAGAGAGAATAGAAGTAGTAGAGAAAAATTGATGAACAAATACAATATTCTTCTCTTTCCAATACTTGTAGTAGAAAGACTTGCCTTTATACTTGAGGAATTTATTGTACCAGACACAGGAGGACAGAAAACACTGGAGAGGAGATAAATCTTTAGAGAGTACATCATGTAGCAGAGTTTGTGAATATTTTAACACTGGGTGTTTAGCCAAAAATGAACAATTGGACATAAAAACAGTATGTTGAAATGAAAAATCCTTTAACAATGAACGTTCAAAAACAATCCATTTGGGTAATGGAGCATCCATAAAGTCAAATGCTAAAGAAAAGGACTGCTTAATTACGAAGACAGAGTGGTACATTTTAAAATTAGGGAAACGGACACCACCTTCATTTTTAGGGCATGTGAGATTGTGTAATGCAATGGGGGGGTGTTTGTTATTCCACAAAAATTTGGAGCAAATGGAATTTAATCGTGTAAAATATGAATTGGGGATTTTCATGGGGCGCATCGAAACAGTGTAGAGGACATGGGGCGTAATCATCATTTTAATGGTATCAAGTCTACCCCACCAGGATAAGAATAAGGGGGACCACATTTGGAGGAGGGATTGAATTTTCTGAGTGAGGGAAGCAAAAGTAAGTTTAAGAGTCTCATTAAGGGAGGAGGAAAACCAAATGCCAAGATATTTAATTGTGGAAGGACACCAAGCAAAATCAGTTGAGTCAAACATGTATTGATAGCAATTAGAATGTAACGGTAAAACCTCTGTTTTAGATACGTTAAGTTTATAACCCGAAACAGAGGAGTATAAAAGGACTTCATTCAAAAAGGGGGAAGAGACGTAATAGGATTAGCCATATAAATTAGGATATCATCAGCATAGGCCGAAATCTTTGTTTTAGTGGAGGAGAGTTTAAATCCATTTATGTGAGGGTTAGATCTGATTAGTTCCAGGAAGGGTTCAAGGCAAAGGATGAACAATAACGGGGAAAGGGGGCATCCTTGTCTCGTACCTCTGGATAAGGGAAAGAATCTAGAAAATTGGTTATTAACAAAAATACTAGCACGGGGGGCTGAGTCGAGGAGTTTAACCAGGGAAATAAAAGAGGGGCTAAACCCAAACCATTGCAAGGAACAGAACATAAATTGCCAATTAATACGATCGAAGGCTTTCTCCGCATCTAGGGACAGGGCTGCGAGAGGAGCTTTGAATTGTTTACTATGGGAGATGACATTAGAAAACATACGGGCATTATCAGCGGCAAGTCTGCCTTTTACAAAACCAACTTGATCGGTTTTAATCAAAAGGGGGATAATGGATTCAAGACCGGAAGCGAGAATTTTGGCAAAAATTTTACAATCATAGTTGATCAAGGAAATAGGACGGTAATTTTTACATTGGGAATGATCCTTGTCTGGCTTGGGAATAATAATTATTAGAGCATCTAAGAAGGACCCTGAGGCCTTAGCATCGGCAATAAAGTAATTAAAAAGGTGTAGGAGCCGATGTACAAAAATGTCATGAAATGAGGAGTAAAACTCAATTGGCAATCCGTCAGGACCAGGTGCTTTGGACTTTTTCAAGGAGTTGATAGCTTTAAGGATCTCCTGAGAAGAAATATCCTTCTCCAATTGACCAAATTCATCAGGAAGAGTCGAGGAGGGGGAAGATCATCAAAAAAAGAAGATAAATGTTGAGTAGTAGGGTGGGTATCATCAGTATAAAGAGAACGATAATAGTTATGAAAAACTTCCGCAATGTCTTCATCGGACGTGACAAGTTTGTTTGTAGAGTCATTTAGGATGGGACCCACAGATTTACGTTCAGCCTTGATTTTTAGGTAGTTCGCTAACATTTTACCAGCTTTATTTTGACCCCCATGGAATTTGGATTTTATTTTCAGGAGAGTGTTACAGGCTTCAACTGTGGCAATTTTATTCAATTCAGACTTTGCTTTAATTAGATTATGAAGGGCATCAGCAGCTTTAGAGGAGAAATATAAGTGTTCCAGCTGTTTAATGTTCTTAAGTTGATCTGAATATTTAGTCCTGTTAAGTTTTTTCTTTTTAGATACATAAGAGATTGTAAATGCTCGAAGAGAGGCTTTAAAAGCATCCCAGTTATTGGGAATAGAGGTGTCAGTCGGGTCATTAAAGGTGAAGAACTCCGTTATAAAGTTTCTCACCTCTTTTACAAACACAGCATCAGACAAAAGAAATGTGTTGAATTTCCAGCGACTAAACTTGGAAGAGGTAAGCGAGAGGTCAAGAGCTGCATGCACTGGTGCGTGATCCGAGATAAAAATAGAGTCAATATCAGATTGCTGAAGTGTAAGGAGCAGAGACTTACTGACTAAAATATAGTCTATCCTAGACCGGGTATGGTGGACATTCGAAAAGAAAGTATACTCTTGAATATCAGGGTTACAGGTTTTCCAAACATCGTACAGTGGGCGGGAATAAATAGCCGATTGGAAACATTTGTGAGTTTTATCAGGATGGAATTTGCTTGAAGAGAGTCTATCGGAAAAAGGGTCTAACCATTGGTTAAAATCTCCAGCAATCACAATATTAGGGCAATCAATGGAGGAGATAAGAATTTTAACATCATTCCAAAATTTGGGGTCAGGGCGAACAGGGCCATATATATTTAATAAAACCATTTTTTTACCTTGGATCACGACCTTTGCCAGAACCCAGCGACCCTCCACATATGACTGTGGAGATATAATTTGGACAGACAAACCTTTATGAAATAAAATCGCAACACCCCCTTTTTTGTTGACAGCAGGAGAAAACACAACTTGACCCACCCTTTGCTTTTTGAGCTTAGAAGATTCTACATCCGAACAATGGGTCTCTTGGAGAAAAACGACCTGTGAATTCAGCTTGGATAGATGGGACAATACCTTTTGATGTTTGACGGGGTGTCCAAGACCACGAACATTCCACGTCACAAAATTACACATGATGGAAGGTGAGGAAGGGGGGAAACATCCGGAGCCAACACACTGCAGGAAAACAGCTACAAAAAAGACACAAGAAACAAATACATTACAGATGCAAATGATACCAAACAAATGCACAATAACACGACTAAGTGTGCCCATGGATATCACGAGCAACAAAGCGAATAACAGATGTCGAAGAATAGGAAAGGAAGCTTTAGAAAGAAAATGAGAAGGGTTACAAGATAAGGAAGGAGAAAAAAGTAGGTAGAACAAGAAAGAGCAGACTAAGAGGAAGGAATGAAAGAGACAGACAAAGGAAAAGAGAAATGTAGACAGATCAAGGCAAGAAAGCCAGATCTGAGAAGAAAGAGAACACCAAGACATTGGGAACGAGGAGACGCCGAGGGAAATACAGATCCCACGGAGCAACGGGAGAGCGAGAAGAGGCTAGGAACAGAAGAGAAAGAGAGTAAAGCCTCAAGAAAAGGCCGACGTAGAAGGAGAAAACAAAGTGAGGCCAGAACAGTTACATTAACACAACAAATTAAGACAATGGGAATTAAAGTTAGAGCAAGTCCAAAAAAAAAAAAGTTAGAAAGTTATCAAGTATTAGCGTCCATGCTAGATGAGGAAACACTTTGAAGATATTCGTGGAGCTTCCGAGGATCATCAAATGAACGGGTACGGCCATTATGAGTGATCTTGCAAAAACACGGGTGAAGGATTCCATTTTGAATGTTCAGTTGCCTCATTTGAGGTCGAAGATTCAAAAATTCCTTGCGTCGGGCGTTCGTTGCGTTTGACAGGTCCTGAGAGATAAAAATAGTGTGGCCCGGCCATAAGAGACGACGTTTAAGTCTGGCAGCTTTGAGGACAGTCATTAACTCAGCAAACTCGAGGAATAGAAGAATAATGCCACGAGGTCTAGATGAATTGGAAGACAAACGACCAAGACGATGAGCCCTCTGAATGTTAAGGGGAAGGGGGGCTGGTTGAAGATCTAAAAGTTCATGCAGGAATTTACGAATAAAGAACACCATGTCAGACCCCTCAAGATTATGTGGAACACCTTAAATACGTAGATTGTTCCTACGATTACGATTTTCAAGGTCCTCTGTGTGTAACTTTAGCTGTTGGATTTCCTTTTCCAGTAGGGGTATCTTAGTAGAGACATCCTGAATATCGCTGACGCGCTGCTCTAGATTCAAAACCTTGCCCTCCATAACTACCCATCTCTCCTCAATCTGCTTGAGTTTCTCATTAGTGGCAGACATGAAGGGTTGAAGACCACGAACCTCCTCTAAGATGGAGTCCAAGATAGGATTCGAGGAAGTGCGAATTGGAGAAGGTGGGTCATTTTTAGGGCGTTTAGGTTTGGTAACGGTGGTAGATGACTTTATGCTGCCTGTGTCATGAGCCATTCTTACAGCAGAGGGGCACACCAAAGATGCAAGAAGGATGCAGGCGTCAAAGGAATGGAACAAAACGCCACCAGCCACAAAAATAGTGAGCAAAAAGTGAAAAAGGAATACCCCAAAATATTTGCTCAGGGATAAGGAACCAACAAGAGGCACAACCCTGTCAAAAATAACATAAGTACGCAGGTCACTCAAGCTCCACAGTATTTTATGATGAAGAAATCCACATATAGCAGGAAAAAAAATAGCAAAGCCGCAGAGCGTTAAATGAAGATATTGGAGGAACGGGCCAGTAATGAAGAACCATGACACAGTACCAGGAAACAGAAAAAGAAAAGCCATCCTCACACCAAAATTTTAAAATGGCGGGCGAGTTCACCACAGAAGCATACTAGCTGAGGAAAATGTATGAAGAAGCCAAATAAAAGGCAGAAGGCAGACAGCAGCACACTACGCCATACCTTGTTAGTGGCCTGCAAAATAAGGGCAGCGTATTTCTGGTTGTGTCACCAGGAGAGCAGCTGGAGGTGACGCGAAATGCTGTGAGGGGACGCGGGCTCGGCGGCACAAAATGGCGGCCGCCCGCGTCCAAATGCAGCCGCTGGAAGAGAAAGCTTGTAGCGCCTTTAACTCTGCGTTATAAACTCCGTTGCGGCAAACAATCGAAGCGGACCATGTTCCGCTGTAGGAGCATGCCAAATTCCGGCCTCAAGAGGGAGTCGAATGAGGCTATAATTGCATCAGGAGCCCGCAACTCTCCGGAGCTTACGGGAGGTCCGCCATTCCATGACGGCGCGTAAGCCACGCCCCCCAGGATTTCTCTTTAAAGGCCCTCTTTAAGTTCCTAACTAGCATTTTATATTCCTTCCACAATTTTATTAGAATTGTATTTCTTATTTGATGGTAGCTCTTAGCTCTTAGCTTCTTTCTTCTCCTCTTATTAATCTTTTCTTAGTTATTCACTCCCTATTAAACCAGCTTAGTTGTCAGCCTTGCGTAGTTTGCCTAACCTTTGGGCAAGGATTCTTACTTTTAATTCTACTTTAAGGCACTGTACCATTTCTTTTATCGTTTTCTCAAACCAAGCCACTTTCTTAGTCCTAGCATCTTCCAGAGCTAATTCCTGTTGAAAGCTGGCCAACTTTTCAGTACATTCCTCTGTTAATCTTGTTGTCAGTCGTTTTTGGTACTTTAATTGTTGGGAGAGAACTATTTCTCTGGAGCTGAACAGCCCTCTATCTATTTCAAAGCGCAGGATGTTATGATCACTGCCTTAACACTGAGTTATCTGGAACCCTTTTATGAGGTCAAAGTTCCAAGCGTGAATAAATGCATAATCGATAGGTTGGGAACCTATCCTAAAGGTCTGTTTAGCCGGGCAGGGTGTTTCCCATCTACTGTTTAAGCAGATCAGCCCTTTTAGCCCCAAGGATTTGCCCAGCGTCACATCTTTTCTAGAGATAGTGCAATTTGGAAAGACCGCTGGGGCTATATTATTTGAGCTCAGGAGATCTTTAAACCAAGGATCTTGTCTTAAGGGATTCAGTTTATGATAAAAATCACCCATTACAATGATTATATCATTCTCAAATTTTTCACACAATGTATTCAAATCTTATTTAAAACGTCTCATTTCCACCTCATATTCATCAGTAGACCCCCATTGTATATAAACATTCATGATTACCATGTGTTCACACAACCCTTCTGAGATCAGCAGGGATCCATTACAGACCAGGAACCATTTACATGTCACTAGTGTAGCCAATACCTTTTTCGCTATCTTAGTTGAGATGAGGGTCCTAATCCCCCCGGCTGGAGGCTTGAACCTTTTCCTTCTTGCGGGCCTATGTAGTTGTGCGAAACCTTCAAAAACAGGGGTGTTGTCGCATAGTCAGGTTTCCTGTAAACTTATTATCTCTGTTCTCGAAATATATACCTCCTGAGGGTTAGTTATTTGCTCTGAGGCCCTGTCATCTACCTGCATTGCGGGGTCCAGGATCTGGGCAGGTCTCACTATCGTGGGCATCAAGCCCCTGATTGCAATTTCCCAACAATTTTCTGGAACTGAGTTTCATGGGTGTTTAATATGTTATGTAACACAGCCACTTCTAGCAACCCTTGCAGAGTTTTTTGTAACATCAACATTGTGTCTAGCATTGAGGCCGAAGATGTGGCTGTTATATGTACACCCAGAGTATTATTATGTGCAGAGTATTCTATAAACGCAGTTCCTTGATTTTCGGGTTGCTCCGTACTCTTGGCAGTCATAGATGTTCCAGTCTGTGCAGAGTCATTTCTCTGCTCCCTCCTTGAGCCAGTTAAGTTCATCCCTTCACAAACCATATCAATACCATCGGACAGGGAGAAAATCAGAGGAGAAGAAGATAGTCTGGGTTCCGGGATGGGGCAATTCTGCGTAAATTCAATTGGTTACAAAAGAATGCATCCGTTCCGGTCACACAGTCCTCCAGATTCATTTGTTCATTCAGTGGTTCTTTGTTTAGGTCCGGGGTTCTTACGGCGGTTTGCATTCTTTTACAAAGTCTTTTATTGATTTAGATACTTGCGCTCCTCCTTTCACTCCTACATGGGTGTCGTCAACTGTACCTTTACTTCTCTTGGAAGACCACTTTACCATTCCTTTGGGTGATTCTCTCCCAAAGTCCTATTTTCAAGTATAGACTAATTAGTCAGGCTGTCAGGATCTTTTCGCCCTTTATGAACTTTAGGCTTTCTTGGTGCCATTTTTCAGGGGCAATTTGCGGTATCTTTAACTTTTCAGGTTAAGTTGAGATTACTTTGCTGTATAGAGCTCAATCTCCTTTCTAACAGTGTGTTGCGTTACCATAAATTAGCTCCACCACTGTTATGTTAGCTGCTTTTGTACCGCGCACAGCTGCCCCAGCAAAGGGGCGTCCTGGCGCCCAGAAAAAGGTAAACACAATATTGCAAAAAAAAAAGCCGCAGAATCAAAGATTTTTATTAAAAAGAACGGTTTTAATAGCACGTCTGAACTGGAATAGGTCTTCCAATGTTCGAATTTCAGCAGGAAGAGAGTTCCACAGTTTTGCGGCTACTACTCGAAAGGAGCGTCCACCAGTCCTACTCAACAGGAAACGTGGGACAACAGCCAGGTTCTGACCCATCGATCTCAGGGGTCGAGAAGGAACATAAGGGGTCAGTAAATTCATCAATATGGGGGGGGCTGTGCCTTTTAAAATTTTAAAAGCCAGGCAGAGCACCTTAAACTCGATTCTCCGAGCAACTGGCAGCCAGTGGAGCACCTGCAGTGTTCTTGAGACCGAACATCGCCTAGGCAGTCCTACCACCGCTCTTGCAGCGGCGTTCTGCACTCTCTGCAGCCGCTTGAGTTCCGCCTGGTTAGTTCCTGCTAGCAGAGCACTGGCATAGTCTATCCTAGATAGTACTGAGGCCTGGACCACAAGCTGTCTGGTTGGGGCATCGAAGAATTTCAGTACCGGTCTGATGCCCCTGATGATACCAAAACAGGAGGCTGCCACCCTCTTGGTGTGGCAGATAAAACTAAGGGTAGGGTCCAGCCAGACACCAAGATTTTTCATCTCCAAGGGAGGAGAAGGGGTCATTCCTAGCTCGGGAGGCCACCAGTGATCATTCCACCATCCAGGCTGCTTACCGAACACCATGACCTCTGTCTTCTTAGTGTTCAATTGGAGACAGTTCTGATTCATCCAATTGGCCACCGCACGAAGCCCCTCGCAAAACTTGAGGGCTTCCACAGCTGAGTCCCCACTTAATGTGACCGCCAGCTATGTGTCGTCCGCATAGGATACCATTGTCAGGCCCCAGCGTTTGACTACAGCAGCCAGCGGTCTGACATAAAGATTAAATAAAGTGGGGCTCAAAGATGATCCCTGTGGAACCCCCAGTGTAAGCGGGTGAGAGGTAGATTTGCCGGGTGGGATCGCGACCTGGAATGATCTATCAGAAAGAAAGGAACGGAACCAGCACAGAGCAGACCCCCTAACGCCTGCTTCCTCTAACCGCCGCAACAGGATCTCGTGGGACACCGTGTCGAACGCGGCACTCAGATCTAATAACAGGAGTGCCGCTGTTCGTCCGGTGTCCAGCACGGAGCGCAGATGTTCAGTCATAAACAACAAGGCAGTCTCCGTGCTGTGACCTGCACGAAATCCATTTTGAGTGGGATCCAGGATGTTAGCTTTGGCGAGATGGTCGGCCAGGATCCCATTCACGTGGGCCTCGGTGACTTTGGCAGCCCACGGCAGCAGTGAGATAGGGCGATAATTCTCAGGTTTGACCGGGTCTAGGGAAGTCCTTTTTAAGATAGGTGTTACTACCGCTTGCTTCCACCTAGTGGGCACAGTCCCTGAGGCCAGCGACAGGTTAATGAGGGCTAGCATGGGTGTGGGTAGACTCTTCCTTATAATTATAATTAGGGGTACCAATTATCTATGTCCTATAAACTGGTACAACATTAACGTATAAAATAAACAGCCTAGACTCATTTACCGGTCCACTTGCCTCCCCTGTGCACTAACTGGCTGACTGGCCGGTTTCCCTGATTCTGTTCTGTTCAGGGTCTTCTTTTCCTTGGGGCCCTTTCCCCCACCGCCTCGTTGTCTCCTGTTAAAACGCTTCTGGGCATAGAGATCAAAGGGTCAAAGCACTCCCCTTCAGTTTCAGCTCCTCAAGCTTCTCAAGCACCTGGCTCCTTGCCCTCGAGTTCCGCGTGCCTGTTGCCTGCTGGACCACATATGTTGATCCCCGCCAGATATTCGTGGCAGCGCCGCCTTGCCCTTCGGCACCTCAGCACCGTGATGGCCGTAAGGGCTTCCATTGCGCGTCGCGTCTCTCCCTCGCTGCTCGCCTGGAAGTGCACCCACAGCGAGCAGCGTCAGCCTCACGTCCACGCCAGCCTCGTCACCTCGCGTTGCAGTCAGTCAGCTCAGCTGCGCAGTGGAGTCCCCACTAGGACTAGATAGGCCTAAAGAAGTCCCATGGTCGGATCCCTTCGTCTTACCCTTCTCCTGGTTTTGGACCCCCTCCAAACATCCAGGAAGAATGGGACCCAGCACCAGAAAAATGCTTGGAATAAAGTTAACATTCCCCTATTGAAGAAGACCCTTGTAGCCACCAAACGCATGCTAATAGCTCATACTGTGTGTCTGATGAAAGCAAGGTGAACTGCTGGCCTATAGAAGCCGCCTCTATAATCTGCCCCATGGTTTACTAGGGAACTAACAGAAGAGAAAACACTGTAAACTCTTGGAACTTGCATGGCGGAAACAATATAAGGTGTTGTGTGCCGGAGGAAGCATGTGCATCAGCTACCTGTGTTGTACCTGTGCTGTGTGCCAGAGGAATCATGTGTAGCAGGTAACCTGTGTTGTGTGCCGGAGGAGGTATGTGCAGCAGCTATCTGTGCTGTGTTCCGGAGGAAGCATGTGCAGCAGCTACCTGTATTGTACCTGTGCTCTGTGCATGAGGGAGCAGCCACAGCTGCTACCTGTGTGCCGCAGGAAGCATGTGCAGCTACTACCTGTGTTGTACCTGTTCTGTGTGCCAGAGGAAGCATGTGTAGCAGGTAACCTGTGTTGTGGGCCAGCGGAGGCATGTGCAGCAGCTAACCTGTATTGTGTGCTGGAGGAAGCATGTGCAGCAGCTACCTGTGTTGTGTGCCGGAGGAAACATGCACAGCTGCTACCTGTGTTGTGTGCCGGAGTAAGCATGTGCAGCAGCTACCTGTGTTGTACCTGTGCAGTGTGAGTGAAGGAGCATGCACAGCTGCTGCCCGTGCTATGCGTGCGAGAAGGCATATGCAGCAGCTACCTGTGTTGTAGCTGTGCTTTGTGCAAGAGAGAGCATGCATATGTGCAACCTGTGCTAGGCACGTGAGGAGGCATGTGCAGCAGCTACCTGTGTTGTACCTGTGCTTTGAACAAGAGAGAACATGCACGGGTGCAACCTGTGCTAGGCAAGTGAGAAGCAGGGTCGGATTGGGATCACAATTCGGCCCGGGCACTGATGAAAAAAGTGGCCCACATTCAAGAGGCGTGGCCCATATTTAAGGGGCGTGGCCCACATTCAAGGGGCGTGCCCTTTCATGAAACACCATTTGCACAGACAAGGAATGAAAGTGGGAGGATACTGTTCTTGCACAGGACACAGGGCCAAGGTGACAATGGCCTTCATGCTGAGCAACTAAAAAAAATAGCAAGGACCCTTTCTGTCACAAAATTATTCCAGCCCTCCAGCACAGGAGCACCTGAAAAGCAGCAAAGCCCCTGCATTACTAACCTACTTAGCCCTCCCCAGAACTTCAGCTCAGGAGCACATGAACAGAGGTAAGGCCCCTGCAATTAGTACATTAATCAGCCCTCCAGGCCTCGGGAAAATGTCCTGGCAGGGGAGCACAAAAAACAGCTTTCTGGGTCATCCAGGGTAGCCAGGTAGCCAGGGGGAGGCTGAGGTGAAGCTGGAGCATGGGAAGTGCCTTCCCAGTGTGTTCTGGCAGTTTGAGTGTTTACCATTTACTGTAGTATTACCCTTGTACCTGTGTATGGTACCCTTTTGTAAATTGCACAAGTCACTTTTCTCTGGTATCACACTCTATGCTACCTCTCACTTTTGTTTGCTTTCGATACTTGTACAAGTGCCACCATTGCCTACGTAACGTTTGTTCTTGTGTTTGAGTGTCCTCTATTTATTGCAGTATTATACATCTACTTGTACTTTGTACGCTTTTGTAACTTGCACACATCACTTTTTCCTCCTGTAATGTACCGATTGCTACCTCATGTATTTTGGTTGCTCACTATTGTCACGTTTGATTCATGTAACTTAACGTTTGCTTTTGTAATTTGTCCACTTGTAATTTTTCTCCTCATGTATTATTGCTGTTCCTAGTGTGAAGCGCTCTGACACCTTCGGGTAAAATCCGCGCTATATAAAATCGCATAAATAAATAAATAACATAAAAAAATTCCAAACATCACCTGGCCCCCACAGCAAGACCCATTCTTCCTCGCCCACTATGCCCTGAATGTGAAGGGCTGTGGGTGAGGTGTTAAGACTAACACCGTTTCTGGGCTGCATGGGCCCCAGGGGGGCCGAGGTGCAAATGGCTCAAAGGCCTGAGAAGCACCTGGCCCCCAGGGAGGCCGATTCTTGCAAACAATCACCCCTCCCCAGCCCAGCCTCAGCTTGATTGCTTGGCAGGGCAGGGGTGAAGGAGAGGCCACAGCTGACAATCGCTGTCGGCCACACAGCCAGGCTGCTTTCATTTTTTCTCTGTCTGTCTTCGTGCCCTCTGTGGGCCGTTTTTTTTCCTCCCCTTTCCTAGTCCACTCTCTGTGGACTGGGACAGGGGAGAAAAAAAACGGCCCACAGAGGGCACTGAGACACCGGCCCTTCGGCCCATGCCCGAATGTCCAGCAACGACCTGTGCTGTGCGCGTGACAGAGCATGTGCAACAGCCACCCCCGTGTACTACCTTTTCTGTGTGTATAAGGAAGCTTATGCTGCTTGTGTATTTTACCTGTGCTGCGTGTATGGGGAAGCATGCTCGGGTGTTAACTGGGTGATACCTGTACTGTGTACGTGAGGAAGCATGTAACTGAGCTGTACCTGCTCTATATGTCTAGAATGCACGTGTAGGTTTTGTGTGCTTAACTTGAACTCCTACCACGCTCCCCATACCTGTATCCGGGTGAGAGAATCTTGCATTGCAGCTGCCCGCGCTGCGCCTGTGTCCTGTTACTGCAGGTTGGTAAAACTATCTCACTCACTATGCCAGAGCACTGTCCGGTTGTGCCTACATTGTGTTCTGTCTTCGCGGAGCTGCTGGAATAGTTAACTTGTTTGTTATAAACTGTGTACATTTGTATTCCAATACGTTAAGAAAGAGGATTTGACAAGACATACAATAAAAACAAGCATTTGCAATGCAATAGGTCTCGCATTAGGAAAGTTTGAGCTATTGGTCTTGTAAATGACAATTTTTTTATTTATGTGTTAGTTTTTAAAATAGCCAAATTAATAGCTTTGTCATTTACAATGCCAATAGTTATAACTTTCGCAAATGTGACACCTATAGCATTTGTAATGCAACAGGTTTTGTATTTACGTGACTTAGATGTATTAATATTACAAATAACAATGGTATTGTTCACAAAAGATCTTCGACATCAGAAAATTAAAGCAGCCTGCACTTAAGACCTAATAAAATGGCAGCATCCGCATAAACAACAGTGTCTACTCTTCTCTTACTTTTCTGCAACTGCCAGCACCTCATGCTAATAAGCAGTGGCCGCACGCCACTCTGAGCATATTTACAAACTGGAGGCACTTCACCCAACACCTTCCATATTGCACCTCACTGTGCAGCACTCTAGCAATTACTTAAAGGTGCCTCAGAAGCAGATGTGAATATGACTGCTCTGTGGCTTTGTCAATGGTGAGAAGCTCAATAATTCTACAATAGATATATGTATGACCACAATGTGTTTTTTTTATCTCATCTGTACACCTTTTCCAGTCAGTATTGTCGCCGTCTAAAAGCTGCTTCAGAGTTCTCTTGGAACGCCATGATAGGCATGAGTAAGGCATTAAGTACTGGGTTTTACTTTGCATTTTGGTCCCCGTAGTTTTGCATTCCCTTTTAAAATGTAGATATCACAATGCGAAGTTTGAACAAGAACTGGATAAGCTAGTCAAGCTTGACATATGGTAACTCGAGGGTGTCCCAACCAGTGCATGAAATGGAAAAACAGAAGTGCAGGTACTCTATACCCGAGTACCTGCTTGTTTCTGAGAAATGCCGGTAATCTCCAATCAAAAGTATAGCGTTTCTTGTTGGAAGTGCAGGTACTCTCCCTCTCAAAATATAAAAGTGCAGGTACTCCGTACCGGACAGTACCGGTCAATTTAAAGCATTGGTCCCAACTTTTGTCATATTGCTTCTCCTCATGAAGTATAATGACAACTTTAGTTCTCCGATTGCCACTAGTTCCCCTCAGAGTGCTATCGATCCCTTTAGACATGTATTGTTGCCCCTTCATGTAAAGTGCCAAGTCCACATACAAACTAACAGTATACGTCCCCATTATCCCCAGTCGTGATCAGCCCCACGTGGACTGGGACAGAGCCCTCTTCCACCCAGTAGCACCACTTCAACCCATGACTGGAATGTGCTGGACATTCTCACCAGCTCGAACAGGTTGGTGCCTCCTCTCTCTTGCAGAAGTTTCTTGCCCTTCTTGTGTTTACTCCGTACAGGGACATCCGCTTCTTCCTCCTCATCCTCTTGCTCAGCTTGCCCCGGCGGCAGGTCCCCAGAACTGAGTGGCTCCTGAACCCGCGCTTCACCCTTCAGCCACCGCAGGGCCCGGCGAGACATTGTACCCTATTCCTTCGAACCCGTGCCTGTTAGGAACCGCAACGCACATGCGCACATCCATGGTCAGGCAGCGCCAGCGACATAGCATACTTCATGCGCGCACCGCACTACACGGAAGCGTTAAGAACGGAGCGTGTGCGCGCGTCCTAGCACGCATTCACTATTGCTTGGACATAGATGCACAAAACCGGCAGGGAAAGTTAAGACGTCACATGAAAGGTTAGTGATAATGAAGAGTGCTCGTCATTTCAATTGTGTGTCGCTATCTGCGACATGAGGAATTTCAGTTTCTGTATATTGTGTGTGTGTGTGTGTTTGTGTGTGTGCGCATGGCGGGGAGGGGGGGTTCTCTATGTGTGTGTGTGTGTGCGCGCGGCGGGAGTGGGGGGGGTTTCTCTATGTGTGTGTGTGCACGCGGCGGGGAGGGGGGTTCTCTATGTGTGTGTGTGTGTGTGTGTGTGTGCCTGCTTACAAGGAGCCATGGGAGACAGGAAGCGCGCGCGACCTGATCCGTTTACGCGCGCGTGCCCATCTCTTGTCGCCTGTCTCCCATGGCTCCTTGTAAGCAGAACTGATTGCAATAGAGTCTTGCAGCGACGATCGCTTCGCGATCCGTTCGCGGCTGCGAGACCTAAAAAACACTGGTGATGTCAATAGCAATTTATTTCGAGTTTTCAGAGGTTTCTTGAAAATATTTTATTGCCCAGAGAGCAGGCATGGGCGATTCCTCATCTGAGTATTGTGTGTCAGATGCCTCCTTAGCGGTCCGACCCCAGGCCTGTCTGTAGCAGTCCGTGTGCTTGTGTACAGCGCAGCGCAGGTTCCTCCAAAGACGGCCCAATAATGAGCTTTCGGGGAAAGGAAGGGCTCTAACACTATGAGTGCATTGGATTTAGATCAGAACTCCACAAACAGGATTTCCCTGTGAAGGATCTCTCTAAAATCCTTTTCGAAGTGGATTGCTTGAACCTGGGAGCTGCCAGAGTGAAACCCCTTTGTCTCTGAGGGCGGTCCCCTTTTCCATCTTCATTATTCACCGCTCCTCTGTCACCCTTTTCTCTGTCACCCGCTTGCATTAGGGCTCAAGCGGCTGTTACATGGTGCAAGTAGCTTTTGCCGACGGGGTCCAAAGCTGTTTATCTTCAGCTGACCCTCCAGGCTCCCACTCCTCTCTTTTGCCGCTTGGGTACCAATGCGCATTCCACGAAGGCGCTGGACACTCTTTTCTGTTTGCGGAACTTCTGCATTCAGAAACAATCCCTACTGATGTAGTCCATGCATGCATTCTTTTCAGGTCCCTGTGTATCTCTGAAAGTGTCTCCTATCCATCCGATGCAAAAAGAACTAACGATGGAAGGTGGCTAAACAAATCAAACATTCGCCCCCATTCATTCTTCTAGGTTGAATCCATCGTTTTTTTGTACACCACGTCATTCCAGGTCCCAGGCTCACTGTGCCACTGGATTCAAAGCTAGCCTGGCTGATAAGGGGTGATGCCCTGAAACCAGGGTCGGGTTGGGATCACAATTAGGCCCGGGCACTCCCAAAAAAGTGGCCCACATTCGCAGATCGTCCATTTCATGGATCACCATCCGTCTCATTGGCATCTGGCCAGTTGTTTTATGTTAGTTCATTTTTTGTAGTTTTATATAGTGTGAACTCTGCCCTAAGGCATTAGAGCAGTGTACACGAGCACCACTTACCTTACACAATTCATTCCTATTTTAGGTATGGAGATGAAGTGATTTGCTCAGAATCACAGGTTGTTGAGCTGACGCTGGGACTCGAACCTGGTTCCAACGTTGGCACCTCTAACCACAATGCCGCTTCCAATTTTATGCAACCCCCTCTCCCCTTACCAACAGGGCCTTAAATACACCTGGGCCGAGGTGACAACTCATGGCCTCTATAGAGGCCACTTCTCATACTCGCCCCCTCCCCAGCTGACTATAGCTCCAGGGCGGTGACCTGGCAGGGGGAGGGGTCAAGCAAAGCACACTGGCCATGCTGCTCAAGGGGGACCTAGGTGAGAATGGCCCAATAGGAAAAAATCCACTGCCCCCCCAGCGAGGTACTTTCATTCTACCACCCTCCCCACACCCATCATGGCCTAAATGCTATGGCCCAGCAGGCCACACGAGGCAGGGAGGCAGAGGTGAGAATGCCCCAAAGGTCAAATCAACACTTGGACCCTAGCCTCACCTTACTCCATGACAGGGGAGTGCCCTGTGATACTGGCGCCACATTACAGAGACCTGGCGGGTACTGGGGAAGAAATTAACTCTCTGGGCCAGTTAACAGAGGCCAAGAAAACTGCCCCCAGGTGACCTTGAGGCACCGGCCTTTCGCCCAATGCCCGACTGCCCACCTTCCCAATCCACCCCTGCCTGAAAACCAGTCCCAGGGTGCTTGTTTCCGATCCAGGGGGACCTGGCTTGGCAGTCTGGGCTGGTCTGTTCCCATGAGGAGCAGGATCAAGACTGATTTGCATATGGTGGAGTCTAAACTGGGGTGGCACGGTGAGCCAAATAACAATGGGTTTAACCCAGATCTCTTGACTGGGGTGAATGATTGATTTATTCTGCATTCCGTCCTTCATTTGTGTGTCGTGTCATATCCGTCCAGTCCGAGTCACTTTTTATCACTACCATATACTCTCACTATGCCCCTGGGTGCCAACTACAAATTGCAAGCACACTATAGGTACCACCACAATTTGACATGGAGGCCGGACCTTTTCAGTCAAGGCAGTAACCTTTTGAAATTCTTGAGCTTCATAGGCACACTCTGGATTTAGAAAGTTGTAGAAAACTTGGCTTATCAGTTCGTATAGAATTAGAGAGCAGTTTACACTCAATTGTTTTCACTTTAGCACCTGTGGGTGGTAAATGTGTGCTCTATAAGTTTAATTAAAGTAATCCTTCATGGCATCCTCAGTGCTCTAGTAATGTTTGCAGAGCTATGATCTCTTTCCTGTCAAAAAAGAGGTCTGTTCTGGGGGTAGTCTATAAACCTTTGACCTCTGCGGAATTAAGTGAGATCTTATTTACTCGGGCTGGTTCTAGGTCAAGGCAGTGCTCCATCTTGTGAGTTGCAACCTACCTGTGCCCCAGATTGCAGAGAGCAGAGTCCAGAAAGTGGTAAGGAGGCAGACTAGTGCTGTCTCCTAAAAAAGCTAAAAAAACATTTTCACCCCCTTTGATTGCATCATCTTATCTTTATGTTTTAGTTTTCTTGAACTGTCTTTGCCTGTGGTTGTTACAGTTTAACATTATAGTTGTAACCTGCCTGTGATTGCATAATTTATCACCTATTTTTGTGTTTAAACCTGTGGTTTTTCCTGCCCGTGACTGCTTCCATTTATCCTGTTAAATTGTGGGATTTGCAGTCCAAACTCTGCAGTTGTTCCCTTTCATTCCCTGTGACTATCAGTTTCCCTCCAAATTTCTCCTTTGCTCTGTGCTAAGACCTGTATGTTAAGCAGTGCACCCAAGCCACCATTTTGTGTTAACAAGTCAGTGAAACCAGCCCCCTCCACCCCCCAGCAACAGGGATATTCTACAGCAGAGGGTGCTCTGAGACAGCAGTAATCTGCTGTGAGCTGTTTAAACTGTGTTTACTAGGGACTGTGCACTTTGTTTTTTGGCCAGGAGAGGGAGTAAAGTTTTATACAAACAGAAATGCTAGAGGACAAGTTTGTTAAGCCCTTACCTGTAGAAGTCCAAAGTGTGGATTGAGGCTGTCTGTCTTCTAGGAGAATTCTGAATAGAGGAGCAGCTTCCAACTCCCTGGCCAGCAAACCTTGTCTGAGGTAGCTGGGACCCTATGTAGTCTGCTATTGGTTGGTACACATGTGCACTGATTGGTGGTTGTAGCTGGTGTTTCTATTGAATTAGGGTTAGTGTCCTCATTGGTTGGGTATTTGAGGGTTCTGATTGGTTTCTGGGTCTGTGATTCAATCAATGTAGGGTTGGTACTAGGGCTAGGGTTAGGATTTCTATTGGAAGTAGCTATTATGGCTTCTGGTGTGATTGGTTGCTGGACTAGGTGTGGGACTGAGAGTAGGGTTAGGCTTTCTATTGCAAGTAGGGACTAGGGCTTCCTGTGCCATTGGTTGCTTGGACTTGCGTTGGGACTAATGGTAGGGCTTGGGCCTCTATTGGACATAAGAGATCAGGGTTTTTGAAACTGATTGGGTGCTTGCACTAGGGCTAAGATTGGCTGTAAGGTCCTGGTCTCCTATTGGTTCTTGATTTTACGGCTAGTGTTGTGATTGGATAGTGTTAGGGCTAGGGTTCCCATTGGCTGAAATGTAATGTAATGTAATGTAATAGACATTTATATAGCGCTCCTTTCACTCCAAGGAGTATCTTGGCGCTCACACCAACCCCGGTGGAATAGATTGGGGGGAAGAAGGCAGCTTGGTGAAACATTACTTACACTAGTGCTCTGCACTCAGCATCCGTGAGGGAGAAAACCCAGGTTTCAGGGCTTTCCTAAATTGGTGTTCATGGGACAATGACCGTAAATATGGCGGAAGCTTGTTCCAGGCCTTAGCACCTAAGACAAAGAGAGATTTCCCTCCTTTTGTTACCAGATTAAATCTGGGGGTTATTAGCAGGTTCTGACTAGTAGACCTCAAGCAGCGGGTAGGATGGTACCGTTTAAAGCCATTAGACAGATATGTGGGCCCTTGCTGTTGAAAGGCTCTAAAAGCGGTCACCTGACTACTAGGGCTATAAAAGGCCAAGGCGTAGGGCATCTCAGCCCGGGCGTCGAGGCTAAGGGCAGAGAGGACACGGGAAGTTGCCTGTTTGAGCCTGTTTGAGCCTGTTTGAGCCTGTTTGAGCCTGTTTGAGCCTGTTTGAGCCTGTTTGAGCCTGTTTGAGCCTGTTCGAGACAGGTCGGGACTAGGGCCAGAAATGCTGCCCATTTTCCCATTCAGTAATACCCACCCTATGTATGTGTCCCTTTGTATATAAGCATTTATTTTCACTATAGATATGTACCCATCTGTGTATTTTGCGTCGTATAAACATGTAGAATAATTATTTTGTTATAAAAAAAATCTTCTTTGATCTACATGTACTTGCATCCATTGTGCATCTATGTACCTCCATGCACTTGGAACTGTGTCTGTTACTTTTCTCCTGAAAAAGCTTACCCAATGTGCTACCCTATTTCTCATCCTGTACCTCTATCAGTATCTTTAATCTACATATACTTTCCTCCTTTATGCATCTATATACTTTCAATGTACTTATAGATCCATATATTTATCACTTTCTTCTAATTTAGCATTTTCAATGCACTACCCTATTTCTCAGCCTATCTTCTAGCCCAACTTTCTGACTCATCTCATACCTCTTTCTACTACTCTTTCCAATGCACTACCCTATCTCTCACCCTATACATCTATCATTATATCCTCTACATCCACTCTCATTTATCACAAACCCCATACCACTACTATGATCCCCAAAATAACCCTTTTCTAGACTCTCTCCTACTCTACCCCTCCTTGCATCATCAGACACCTCTTTTACTATACCGATCCCCCAAAACAAACCTTTCTAAACTCTTCCCTCTGACGCTTCCCCTCAAAAAACCCTTTTTAGTCATCCAAAACCCTTCTCCTACTGCTATGACCTAAAAAAAAAAAGAAATCCTTCACTCTTCTATCCCTCCACTATCCTTCACTCTTCTATCCCTCCACTATCCTTCACTCTTGTATCCCTCCACTATCCTTTTTAATTAAAATAACAGACCAACGTTCACTTCTCAAATTCCATATTCCACAATATTAATTCACCACTAATCCTTTCTGGGTTCCAGAGTAGCGTGCTACTCGCCAATAAAGCATTTCAAAGCCCCATCAGGTGTAGCAAACACTATATAAATACAAACCTCTTTCCCTCTTCTGTCCCGCCACCTACCCTTCTCTATCCAAATAACTGAATAACATATCCACCACACAAAATTACTTTATATTTCACTATACTCATTTTCAACACTAATCCTTTATGGGTTCCAGAGTAGCGTGCTATTCGCCAGAAAAGTGCTTCAAAACCCATCAGGGGTAACAGGTGTTATATGAATGCAAACCTTTCTTCCCCTTCTATCCCTCTGCTATCCTTCTCACTCCAAATAACTGACTATTATCCACCACTCAAATTACTTTCATATTTCACCATACTAATTCACAACTAATTCTTCATGGGTTTCCGGAGTAGCGTGCTTCAACACAAAATCAGGGGTAACAAGCGCTATATAAATACAAACCTTTTTTCCTCTTCTATCCTTCTGCTATCCTTCCGAATCCAAATAACTGACTAACATATCCACCACTTTAAATTTACTTGCATGTTTCACTATACTAATTCAACACTAATCCTCTATGGGTCCTGGAGTAGCGTGCTACCCTCTGAAAAAGCGCTTTGACGCCTCGTCAGAGGTAGTAAGCACTATACAAATGCAATTACAATACAATACAACATTGTCAGCTCAAGCAACACCAATGGAGAGTTGGGGAGAGAATTTTGTCAGAAAAATGTAAATTCACTTAGGGAGAAAAAATCCTTGTACCCTATCACCCACTCTCATTCAAATCAGGATTCTGTCATACTGTACATGGTCGTTCTCCAAGTCCCCATCATAGGTGACATTCAAATGAAATATGCACGTTTTGAAGGGCAACAGTTTTTCACCTGGAATGATTAAATATAATATCTAGACCTCCTCTCACTAAGTATGTTTAAAGTTCAAATTAATCTCATTATTTTGATTCTGTCCGATTTTGGCAGGGTTGTACAATTACTTTGTAGAAGTTGGGGGAGATAGGCCAAAGGAGCATGTTCACAGACAAGTTACAAGTCATTTGCAATCTTCTAGTGGGTTTGCCATCTCATGAGAGAGTTATAATTTGAAAATATGTGAAACCTCATGCCCTAAGCCTTCACCAGCCACTTTCAGAATGAGGTGATTAAGGACGTAGAAGGACTCAAAAAACAAGTTTACACTTCTTTGCTGGGCCACTGTTGTGCATCACAACACACTGGTGATTGATGGTTATATCGTCTGACAACCTCACTGCTACTGTTGCTGGGTGGGAGATGCTATAGGCTGGGCTAGTAATTAGATTGAATAGGTTAGGAGAACATTTCTAAATATGCCATGGGATTTTGGAAGGGGTTAAATTCCAAATTAGAGATCCCTATAGAGAGTTCTTTATTCTTACTACTCTTTTCTGATGGATACCTAGACCTGCGAATTCCTTTCTTGTTGAACAACCTCAAGCATCAGACTGGATCTGGAAAATGTCAAAGCTTGTGTGTCACCAGTAGGGGGCACTGGCTTTGTAATGATGCCAGAAGTGGTGTTGGGTGATGTCGCATAAGCCATATTGTGCCCGCCTGAGCACTATAAAGTCAGTTCCCATTTTTCTGGAACTTTGTCACAGATACAAAGCTACACTATCTCTAGGGAGCTTCTTTACTTAAAAGAAATTATCTGTGCACCAGGTCGACCCCTAAGAAATCAGGGTTTAAACCCTGTAGCGCTTGCGAGCAACAGATGTCCATTATGGACTCCCACTTTATCTGCCTTTGGTGCCTCAGTTCAAGCCACGATTCTCAGGCCTACAAATTCTGTCGTAGTATGCACCCGAAGGCCATAAAAGAGCAGGAAGTAAAGCTCTTTGTGGCCAGAGACGAACAACAGAGTAGGCTACATTCAAGACCTCGGATCACGTCACCTTCCTCGCACTCTTCTGGGGGGGAAAAGAAGAAGCACAAAAAACAAGCCAAAGGTAAGGCATCTCATCAAAGGTAAGGCACCTTATCTCCCTTCCATTGCCATAGGACCTTCGTCCTTGGAGCCAGAGCTGGTTGCCATGGAGCCAGTTTTTTCTCCTCCAAGTGGCCATGCTCCGACAACACCACTGGATGAGGCCCTGGAGCAGCCTCAACCTACCTCGGCAACTAACAGACTCCTCAGCGCCGGGACCTTCGCACCCCGAGTTTCCGATGCAGGTTGCTGCCTATCCAGAGTTTCCTACTCCCAGCTCAGATCAAGAAACGTTTTTAAAAGCTATGTTTTTTATTTTTGACAGAAAATAGATGTCATCCAGTGTTCCTTTGGCTCCATATGGCTTCCAGATGCTTATGCCTTTGACCCTGTCACCATTCGGCGCTGTACCATCTGGATCCACACCGACTCTACACTTCTACGACCTGGCTCTCCATTACACATCGTCGCCACCTGCGACACCATGGATAGCTCTATTTCCACTGGCTTCGCCTCCATCTACAGCTCTGGAACTGACCCACTGGCACCAGTTCCTGAAGTTGCGCCACAAGACAGATCATGCAGGGAGGTCCAACAGTTTGTAGATGAGGAGTAATATAGGAGCCGGCTTCATAACATTTTTGGGGCCGACTCAAATCCCCTGAATCTTTACTTTCTGGGGATACTGCTGGTGATGGAGATCAAGGGCAAGACTTCCAAGGTATGTCTTCTGCAAGTGGCTTGGGTTCTTCTCTGGAGTTAGCTATGGATTTGCCAGCTGGTCCACCAACACCTGAAGTGATGTCGTTTCATAAGGTAATGCAAGAGGCTGCATTATTCCCTAACCTTTATATGTTTGCACTGGTACTATATTGCTCAATTATTTTGGCTCATCTGCCTTGGCACAAGGATCCATAGCTCTCTTCGACTTATTTAAAGGTGGTGCCATCACAAGAACGCACCAAAGACCACTAATTATTCTGTCCCCTCTGCTGTCTCCTAATTCATCCACAATAGTCGGCAGTGGAATTCTGGGAGTGGGTTCGGAGGGTTGTCCTTTCATCTTTAATTCATTTAAAATTGTGTTTTTTTTCTGGTGTGACAGTGTAGGAAACTTTGTGACCTATTGTTAGCAACTCCATAAAATTCTCTTGGCTACTTGGTGCATTATCCCACCTCTGATCTAATGTTTTTTAATGCCCGAGGTACTATTTTACATCACAAAAGTGCACTGTTTCGTCATCCATTAAATACTTATCTCATAGATGCATTGTATATAGAATGCAAACAAATTATAACATGCTCTTTTCGTAACATGCATTTGGCATTTTGAATGTTTTAATTAAAACTCAAAAAGTAAGTTCGACTTTTTGGCTTCACCAATGCTTGTTCTGAGATGGGTCCTTTGCACTTTTTTTATATACCTGTACATACCACCTTTAGACAGAGGCATTTTTAATTTGCATTATTTTTAATCCCTATTATATGTTTGCAAAAAATACATAATAATGCAGGCTTGCAGACCCCCAGTATTTTGACTTTGCCAGTGTTTGTTTTAATTGGTAATCAGTGCCGATACAGTTAACCAGATAGCAATTGTTAAAAAAAAAAGTAGCCAACCTCAGTTTTAGTGCTGAGCTTTGTACTTTTGTTTAGTATTAATACTTTGCTGTTTACAAAAGGATGTAACCAGTGTGGACCATCAGATTCATATAGTGAGGAATGCCGCAATAGGCTGTGAGCTTGAAGCTCATAGCTGCCAAGGTTTCATATTGCTATGTGTGACATGTAAAGAACTATGAGTGACACTTTCTCCCGAGCAAAATCAAGCAATGAAGACAAGGGAAACATATCAATATAAATTACACCAGCCCTGCCAAGTACCACGCATCAGGGGTTTGACTAACGCACAAAGCTGCTAAGATTTTAGCATGCATATTAATGACATTTTTATGTGTATACTCTACATATGAAAGGCATTTACGTCTATCATGAGACACTTTAAATAACAATTTATCAAGAGAAGTTAGGCAGAAAACGTGTATGGGACAAAATAGCACATCATCCTTGTATTGTAATACCTAGATTAGATCACCAAATCAAACAAAGGACAGTTTAGGATTCCTAAAGTTGGTGTGCATGAGGTCCCAGAGTACTGTGGTTCCTCTAATTTTTTTAATAAAATGTCAAATATATTTTGTTTATTTAATTGGAAAGACTAACCGCTCCACGATTATTAACAACCTTCAAAACTACTTACTGCTCTCTTGACCCCTCCCTTCAAGGCCTCAAAATAAACAAACCAGGGACAGAGCAGATACATGGGGAGGGGGCGATAACAGGGCTTCAGATGGGTAAATAAAAGGGAGTCAGAGGAGGCAATAACAGGTCCGCAGAAAGGGCAATAACTACATCAGAGGGGGCATCAGAGGGAGCATTAACAGGGAATAGAGCGGGCAATAACACATCAGAGGGGGCAATAATGAAACATCAGTTGAGACAAACAGAACAATAGAGAAGGCAACACTGGCATCAAAGTTAGAAGTAATCAGGCATCAGAGGGGGTATTAAGAGAGAGATGGAGCAGGCAATAACGGCATAAGGCAAGACAATAATATCATCTGGAATGGGTTAATAACAGGGCAATAAATAAGGCAATCATACTACTCAGAGACAACAATAATACTGCATCTGAGGGGGTGTTAAGAGGGCATCAGGGGGGTTACCATGGCATCAGAAAGGACAAAGATAGGGCCTCAGAGGTGTCAATAACAGAGCATCAGTGGCAGGAATAATAGCAAATAACAGGGCGGCTAAGAGTATTAAGGTGGTGCTTCGGATGGGGTAATAATCGGGCATCCGAGAGGGCAGCAGAGCGAAATCAGAGGGGTTATATTGTCATTACAGGGGCAATAAGAAGGCATCAAAGAGGACAATAATAAGGCGCCTGCGAGGGTAACCAGACACAACAATAATATGGCACCAGCGAGTGCAAAAACCATATACCGGACACAATAATGAGGCATCATAGAGGGCAATAATGAAGCATCAAAGAAATGGAGCATCAGGATAAGGAATAACATGATCCGTCTTATAGTCTAAAACGCAGGTTCTGGCCTGGTACCTATGTGGGTCTGGCCTGGTCGCAGATGAGTGAGTGTCCAGAAGCTACAGGGGATGACGCTTGCAGGCTCACTCTGGTCTACAAGGGCTGGTTGCGGCACTGCAGACAGGCTGAGTTCAGACGAGGACGCTATTCCAAAACTGTTTGCCACCCTGCCTGCGGCCTCCACACAGTAAGCGGGGTGCCGCTGTTCTGACGCCTCATGAGTTGTGTGGGGGCGGCCTGTTATACTTTCCTCACTGCCGCTTGGAGCTACAATCCCTGGGTAACGTTTCTGAATTGGCTGCATTCGGCAGGGGTAATATTAATAGCAGCTGAGGTAGCACAGCGTCCCGGGCCGGTGCGAAATGCCTGTAGCAGTGCTGCGAGCGGTGCCATAATTGAATTTGTGGCGCCGTCCACAAACCATAATGCCCGGAACCACCTTACTCAAATCGAATGAGCGGCACAGGGACCCACGGCCGCAGCACACTGCATGATGCCCTCTGCAGTCTTCTCCCAGACTGAGTCACTGACTCGTCCTCCGCCCGGCCGCATCATCATCACCACAAGGCAGTCGATGCCTCAGATGCGTGGCGGCCATGTCGAGTCAGTGTGTCCTGTCGGTTAGTGACAGAAATTAATCAGTCACTGGTTTCGATCTGGCAGCTGGCAACGCCGGGGGGGGGGTTATTGCGCAGACACTAGTCAGCAGCTCACGGCTCAGAGGACTCGACTCTCAGATTCCCCACTGCTTCGGACCTTACCTCACTTCCTCTTCCTCCAGGACGTGACGAGGCACCACGGTCACATACGGATAATCCCGGGACCCCATGGTGTGCCACAGCCAGTAGTAACCACTGCTAAGGGGCTGGCCCCGCCCCCCCAGTCTTGGTAATTGGCAGTGGCAGTGAGTCATGAATCTCAGTGGTGCGTGTTTGAATTAAGCTGCGCGCCGCCACAGGAAATATGCAGCCAGGCAGGACAGGCTGCCGGGCAGATTTGTAACATTGTAGCACTCTAAGCCACTCCGGGGCTGAGAGCAGACATCTAACTATTAACTTACTGAGCCCTGCTGCTGGCAGCACGTCTGCGGGGAGCAGCAGAGCTGGCGTACAGCGCCGGCACCTTGCGTTGCCAGTCGTTTCAGAGTGGCATTAAATACAATGCATTTCAGTGCGGTGATGCTGAACACCACACTGAAATGCGTGAGCGTCACATCTGATGCATGATACTTGGCAGGCCTGGAAGCTGCAGGTGTGTGGCAGGTGTGTGGCAGGGACAGCAATCTCAACCATGGGACAGCAGTGCCTCCATCACCCCGTTCCCTGCATTGCATATGGCATGGGACCTCTTAGGCTCTCTCTCTCCTCTTCCCTCTCTCCCTCACACACACGCACCCACAACATACACTTACAAACATACACTCTTGTGCTCTTTTTCCTTCTCATCCTCTGTGACTGACAGCAGGTATTGTATTGTATTAAGCACTTGTAAAGCGCACTGTCGCCCAAAGGGTATCATGGCGCTATTTGACATGTGCTCAAGTCAGCCGTAGATGAACAGACGGCCCTGAGTAGACTAATCGAAGTGAGACGATTATGAAAGGTTCATTCTCTGGGAAAGAGCCATGTTTTGACTCTTTTCCTAAATGACATCAGATCCTCTAACTTTCTGATACTGGTGGGGAGCATATTCCAAAGCTTTGCTGCCGCAATGCTGAAAGCTCTTCCACCTGATGTTATCTTTCTGAATTTGGGCACCTTAACCAAATTGGCTGAAGATGAGCATGCATGGAGGACATTGACAAGTACCAATGCGACCTCTAGAAAGCTGCCCAGTGGTTGGCCAATAAGCTGACCCCATGCTGTCAGTCACACCAAGTGTTTATATGGCCTGGATTGACAGTGTAGCTGTTGCCGGACAGTTATGTGAGCATTACTAGAGAGGCTCCTCCCACATGTTGGGAGCCAGAAGCACATGTTTTGATTGGGAGAAGTTGTGTGCTTCCACAAAAAGTGCTCTCCCTCCACTCAGCTGTGATCGTTTTGTTTATTTATCGAGCAGCTTGAAACTGAACTTTCCGGGGCACAAGCATTACATTGTAATGCTATTAAAATGTCTTATATAATACAAGATGTATGTTGTTGTACTTGGGCAAGAGCACAGATGGGAGGAATTGAGTAATTAACCTATGTGGATTTTTAGGTCTGGCTTGACAGTGCAACTGCCACCTGACGTTTTAATCTACATTCTACACCAACTTTATTCTACAGTTCTCTGCTTCCACACAAATACATATTCATTCCCATGCTTTTTACTGTGAGGCTTTACATTGTCATACAACATGCTAGTAAAGGTTAAGGCATATGCGTAGTAAAGAGTTTACAAATAAGTTGGTAACAAAAACATTTTTAAAAACCACAGACACTCCAATGTATGTGGCAGCATCTGTTCCCTGGAAACTTTACCTTCGTATTCAGCAATAATTAATGAGCATTGTTTCCACAGTCTGGCATTTCACACAATACACCTATAAGCCTGGGCTGTAGCACAATGTTTACAATGTCGATATAAGAGAAGAAATTCTAAGATCCTGAAATGTACGCCGAAGTCCTGCCACTTGCGCCCCATCTGTCTGTGGCTGCATAAGAAATGTAGAGAGAGCGAGAGCGAGAGTGAAGACTTCTTTGCACAGGGCGAAGACTCTGTGACTGCTGCTGCTTGCGTCTAACATGCAAGTTTGACCTGGGCCTCCGGCCACTCCTTATTTAGGTGGATGAGCACCGTCTTCGGGACGTAGACTGTGCAGGAGGCGGTGGCTCCTGGTTTGGACCTGATCTTGATGGTTACAGATGCAGTGGGGGACGGTGCAGAGGAGCCCCAGGGACGAAGTTCGAAGCTGAGCTCCTCCTGCATTGATAGACAGCAGATACCAAACCAGTGCAGCAGCAGCACCTCAAGCGGAGCTCCGATGGATGGTCCGAGGTACTCTCATCCAGCTCTCCCCGCCAGAACCATGATTCCCCAGCCAAAAAGCGCAGGGTCTGTACAATGCTAGAAGCGGCGGCTGCCACAAATAAAGGGTGGCAGGCGGGTGGATGGAGGGAGTGCAGTTGGGTGGGGGGGTGGGAAGGTATAAATAACATTTACGTTTTATTTTAAAACGTACCTTTAGCCGGCCACCTCCATCGTCGCGTCCGTTATCCGCCTCTCCTCTTCTTGGCTCCCAGCAGCAGACTCCTATCCAATCCCTGTGCTGCAGAGCAGCGATTGGCCTGAGCAAGCTGAAGAGACGCCCTGCTAAGGTCAGGGAGTCTGTGGGGTTTCTCCAGCCCGGCTGCTCAATGAAGCTGGGCTGGAGAAAACCTAAGTGCGCATGCGTATTTGGTCAGCCTGAGACGGTCAGTAAAAACACATATGCGCACCTCAGAGTGGAGTGGAGGTAGCACTCCTCTTTCCCCCTCCCATGCCCCGCCCCTCCCTACACCGCTGGCTAAGAGCCAGCAAATGTAAAATAAAAGAATGCAAGAACAATATTTTATTTGACATTTGCTGGCTCCAAGCTAGTCAGTTGGGTGACGCTCCTGCGCCATTGCAGAAGAGCCACTGCTGGATGCTAGACTCCACCAGGAAAAAGCGACCATGTGAGTACCTTTCTGTCTCCCTGCGGGATGCATCCCCAGAATCACTCCCTTAAACCACCACCTTCAAGCTGCTGCATCCTGTGCTTTCCCTACTGCACTCTGCAGCCTAGCGCAGCAACTACCACGCATACCAATTTAAGGCCTAGGATGCCTTTACCAACCATGCCTTTACAACGAAAATTTCATGTTAAAGGAATGCGTGATATGGAGTATGTGTTGTAAAAAAAAAAATTGTAAATGCATGCGTGGTATTGAAGGCATAAAAAAGGCATCAACAACCAAATTATTAGCTCAATTGTTTTGCAGATGAGGGCACACTCTTGGATTTACAAAAGGAAAAGCTGATATTTGTGGCATTAGTTATTTTCAAGACATGACGAGCTTTTCTATTGTGGAATTGAGTTTAGCTGGCTGTGTGTAGTTTCAGAAAATAACAAACTGATGTTTGGTGACAGAATTGTTTCTTTTTTAACACCAATGCGAGTACTGAGTGGTGATTCATGATTGACAGGTTTTTGTGATGGTATTTTTTTGTGGCAGAAGTTTTTTGCTGCCATGACTTGCTGACGCCATCATTTTTAGTGATAACGATTTTTACAAGATTATTATTATTTCTGCTGTCTTAATCGTGTAATATTAGCATAGCACTCAGTAATGTCTGTTGTCACAACCTGCAAATTCTTAGTAACCTGAGTGGTGTCGCCAGTTTAATGAACCTGGAGTATCTGATTGAGATGAGTGATAACTTCGTTGTACACTGCATAAAGTTATGAAAGATGTCAACGTTTTCCCACCTTAACGCCCTCAGGGAGATTCCTGATCATAACATAAAAATGAAAATCTACTTACATGAGTAAAGAAGGTGTAAGTGAGAAAAGTTGTTAAATGCACCATGACATATGAAAGCAGGCATGTCGGATTGCTTCAGCAGATAATGTGAATAACCTGTAAAACGTACTGCTTTTTTAACCAGTTGTTAGTGCAATTTAATTGAAAATGTATTGTTTGGCTAAGATTTCTTTGAGCGAGAGAGCAATGAAATCCTTCTATACCCCAGAGAATGATCACACTTTTTTTGCACTCCATTTCACAATTTGAATGCTTAATTGATGTCCCTACAGTACTGCCCTTAAAGCTGTGGCTTTGTATCCAAAATGCAAAATGCACAATTTAGCTGTATTTGGAAAAAATATTTCGAGTCAGAGAAACATTTGAACCTTTCTGGGTAAGGATTAACTCGCTTCTAGTTCTTCATTCTGTAAAAATCATGCCAGCTATTTCTATTTATTCCATATCTATTTATCATTCATTGCAATGGGGAGGTTGCGGTCCGCGGGCCCCCTGCATTAATACATTAGCCCCAGAAAGGTGGCGGTTCCATGGGCTGCAGCGCCCTCATCACTTTTTTTGTTTGCCCGAGAGAGGTGGTAGTCACTGGGGTGCGGGTGGTGCCACATGCCCTCTACCCCATTATTATAAAACATGCACCCGGGATTTGGCCCACCCGGGGTGCTTCTTATAAATGTTGAGTAGGAGCCCAATAGTCTTTTTTACCTCAACATGAATCCACCCGTGAATTTGCTACAAAATGAGCAAAAAATGCTTTTAACCCTGGTGGGCCCCTGTGGGGACACCCCTCCACCCTCCCCCCCTCCCCACCATAACTGAGGGGTCAGGCAGACCGCCAGGATATAGCGGCATGGATTAGCAAATTTAGTGGCACAAAAATGGAAATTTAGCGGCATTTTTGCGGCATTTTATTTGGCAGTTTTTCCTACAACAAACAGATATTTTAGTGGGCACTTTTGTAAAAATCGCCGATTTTGCGGCAAACCGCGAAATCCTGGAGGGTCTGACTAGTGGAGAAGTTACTGACGTCATGCCATGTGAGCGTTCTTGGGGAGGGAAATCCTTTAAAGTCTCATTTTCTTTCTGGATTTCCCTTCTCTTCTTGAAACGCAAGAGCAGCAACAATGTGGTGTCACCAGGGCTTTAAGCGGAAGCTTTTTCAATATTATATGTAACAAGCCATAGTTGCAAATTTGAACACAAGTATCCCTCAGTCTAGCTAAAAACATGTACACGATTACAAGAACATACGAATGGGACAAACCTTAAACAACTAAATAAAGTCCATCTCTAAGTAGAGGAAGGGGAACCAAGGATTTAGGTGGTCGGTCAGAGTAGTTTTAGTCCCTTTTCCGTTGTCAGTGGCTTGGCATGCCTCACAGGAGTGACACATTTGTTGGGTAGCTGAGGGAAAGAAGGGAGTACATCACTGGGTTGCTGCAGCATGAAATACACCATCCTTCCAATATGAGCATGAATGTGGTTGGAAAGCAGACATTATGGGGCTACAACTCTCCCTGTTATGTCCCTCCACTGCATCAGTTTTCCTTTTACAAATCTGCTTGATCCATGATGCGTTTTCATTCTCAGATGCCTGCTGATGCAACAAGGACAAGATTTTAAGTGCAAGTACAGTAATTTTATCAGTACCTAAAATATACATAGCAATTTCATGAATTGGAAACAAAGCCGCTTTCTTAGCCATCTAATTGGCAAATGTATTCTGTAGGGGATATCTATGTATAGTCATAATCTAGTGAATAGTCCCACCCATGTGCGTGGACCCCGGAGCAATCAAAAATAATCTCTCAAGCTGTCTTCATTGCAGTCCTGCATAGACACTTAAGAGAAAATTAAAGACAATAATGCAGCCTGTACCTACAAGGCTACACTGTCCAGTAATTCAACTAGAAATGCCAAGGATATTACACCAATAACAAATTCAACACAGTCTGTCAAGTTTCACCCCTAGAGAAACTTTCCTCCCCTCACCGAATCCTTGGAATGATAGAGAGGAAGGGATGGACAGACAAGCCTCCATAGGCTGCCATTATGTGTCTGGAAAAGGGATATCGTGCCTTTAAGGAACTCTCTAGAGACCCTCGGTATCCCAGCATGCACAGCCCACTCCTTTTACCTTCAGTTCTTTTTTCTGGCTCCTGCTAGCAGGACCGTGGAGCATTGAGCTCTCCCTTTTTGGGTGTTTTGTGTAATTTTTGGCACTTTTAAAGTGTTAGAGTGTGTTCACTCGACACATTTTTGCTTCTTCTTCACTTTGCTGGAGTTTTCTGGTGATTTTGGCAGCTCTTTTGTCAAATATGCCTGCCTTATTTGATAAATGCCCAGAGTGTGCCAGGAAGAAGGCAAAATCTGATCCACACAGGGTGTGTATCCTGTGTCTCCCTTCTTCTCATGTTCCTGGGACTTGAGATCAGCCTGCAGTTTTCCAGTAGGACCCTGAAGGACCGAGAGAAGATCAGGCTCCAAGGACTGGAGCAAAGAAAGCAGCAAGGTCAAGGTGGGTCTGGGCAGGAAGGGGCCTCTTCCTCTGCCCATGCTGCGGCCTCTGGGGGGCTCCCCGGTAAGGAGAAGGCCAGAAAACGCCACCGGTCTCCGTTGGCGTCGATAGCCTCGACGTCGGCATCGAGAGGAATGACCACGGTCTGCTCCCCGTCTCCCCAGGGCTCTGGGTCGAAGCTACGTCAACGTTCGACGTTGAGGGGATTGACGTCGAGACCTCCGACAAGGTCGACGTCGAGGACTGCTTCGTCGTCGGGCCATCATCGACGTCGAGAGGGTTTAAGGAGGCGCAGGCGCTCGCCGTCGAGGGGTCACCGCCGTTCACCATCGGCGTTCGACGTCGAGAAGGAGATCATCGACGTCGAGAAGGAGATCATCGACGTCGAAAAGGCGCTCAGCGTCGAGGAGGAAAGCAGCGTCCTCCAGGAGGCGTTCCAAAGCCAGGACTGTGTCCTCGGTTTCCACAGTCCAAGGTCGCGGCGGCGCCGTCGCTCGGCTACCAGGGGTGCGGCCTCTCAGTCCCCCCTTCAGGTCAGGCGAAGAAAAGAAAGAGAGGGGAAGAGGCTCCTGGCTTGGAGCACTCACAAGTCTATTCGCCCTCCAAGCCGAGGTCACCTACACCTCCTCAGTTACCCAAGGACCCTCCTCCACGTAACCCGACGCCTCCTCCGCCACCTGTTCCTCCTCATCGTCCTCCGCCTCCTTCACCACCACCTCCGCCGAGGTGTGCCTCGTTACCACATCTCCCGACGCCGCCTACGGGGCCACTGCAACCTAGGCTCCCATTTCGGCCTCCAATGCTCCCTCCGCTAAGGCCCGTGGACCGTCCGAGGCCGCGGAGGTCGAGATCTTGCTCCAGACGGAGGGATAGATCCAGGAGTCGCCGTCGCTCTTCTACGAGATCCAGATGGCGCCACAGGAGGGACCGGTCGAGGTCCCACTACACGGATTCATCCAGTGCCAGGGACTATTCACCTACCCTGTCGGACTCCCCTCGGACGAGACTGTCTCCAGTAGACGACATAGTCTCCTTCCAGGACGTGTTGCTGAGAGGGGCGACTAAGCTGGGTATCACATCACGCTCACTGTGCCCGCGCCATTGACTTCCGTCATTTTTGAAACTCTGCACAAGAAGCAGGTATCTCGCCCTTTGCTGCCCTTGGTGCCTGGGCTGGTGGAACCTGCCATGGAGCTGTTCCTCACTCCTGCGGCTACGAGGTCGGCACCTTCAAGGCTGCAGAAGAAATATAAAGCTCCTGACTCGGACCCAGCGTTTATTCGGTTGTATCCCGCGCCTGACTCGGTAATTGTGACGGCGGCAAGAAAACAGCACGCCACCACCCCATCATCGACAGTGCCTCCTGACATGGAGAGCCGCTGGATGGATTAGGCAGGCAGGAAGGTTTGCGGGACGGCCTCCACCTCGATGAAGGCCGCGAGTGCCTCAGCACTGTTGGGGCGTTACGATCGGGCACTGTGGGAGTCCCTCCAACAATTTTCGGAACACCTTCCCCGGGAAAAATGGGAAGATTTCCAAGAGATCCTTGCTGAAGGACTGCTGGTTTCCAACCAGGTGATAAGTTCGGCTGCGGACTCCTCCCTCTTGGCAGCCCACGGGTACTGCCATGGGGTCAACCTGAGGGGCCACGCATGGTTGCATCTTACATCCTTGAAGCCCGAGGTGCAGCAGAGAGTTGCCAACCTACCCTTTTCGGGCGAGACCCTCTTTGGGAAACATGCGGATGACGAGATGGCCTGCATGAAGGCGGAGGCGGAAACCCTGACGGCTGTCGGGTTGGAAAAGCCTAGGGAACAGAAAAAGACCTTCCGCCCGTTCCAGAGGCGGTACGGGCGCAAGGCAGAGGGCAAGGTCGACAGGCTGGACAGCAACAGCAACAGCAGCAGTTCCAGCGGAAACCGTTCCAAAAGCGCCAGAGGGGCCTAGGTGGTCAACAGTCTTCCTCCGTGACCAAAGGCCCGGCTGGGTCTAGGCCCTGAGGTGCTACTTCCCCTTCATCCGTTACTCGCTCCGGTGGGGTGAAGCATCCAACATTACCTGGCAGAGTGGAGAAACATTACTCAGGACAAGTGGGTGCTGAACATTGTTTGCAATGGATACAGTCTTCGTTTCACCAGCACGCCTCCAGCAATTCCACCGGTTGGCTCGCAGTTCCAGCTGCCCGAGCTCCAGGCGGAGGCCGATACCCTGTTAAGAAAAAGGGCAATAGAAGACGTCCCTCTGTCTCAAAGGGGAAAGGGTCTTTACTCACGCTTCTTCCTAGTACAGAAGAAGGACAAAACGAGTTCAGACCCATTCTGGATTTGCGACAAGCAAACAAGTGGATTCGCAGGGAAAAGTTTGGCATGCTGTCTTTGCACCAGATTTACCCTCAGCTGCAATGAGAAGACTGGCTCGGCGCGATAGATCTGCAAGATGTGTACTTCCATGTGCCCATTGCACGGAAACATCAGAAGTTCCTGCGCTTCCTCGTCGGCACGAATCACTATCAGTACACCGTACTACCGTTTGGACTGAAGTCTGCGCCCAGGACTTTTTCGAAATGCATGGCTGTGATAGCAGCGCACCTGAGAAAAAACAAGGTGTTTGTCTACCCGTACCGGGACGATTGGTTGATCAAAGCCTCCACCTTCCAGGAAGCACAATTGCACTTCAACAGGACGGCCGTCCTGCTGAACCGTCTTGGGTTGCACACAAATCTGTCCAAGTCTGTCCCGATTCCAGTGCAGTGCCTGCAGTACTTGGGAGCCTCCATCAATACGCTGTCGGCAAGCGTGTCTCCTTCGGAGGAGAGACTCTTATCCATCCTTCGGAAGGCTCAGGCTCTCATAGCTGCTCCATCTACAACAGTGAGGACGGTGTCTTCTCTACTGGGGTCGATGGCCTCTTGTATCTTCCTCACTCCGCATGCGCACCTACACATGAGGCCGCTACAGGAATGTTTGGAGGACCAGTGGGACCAGAGGAAAGGGTGTTGGGACGACCGGATTCAGTTGTCTCTTCACGCCAAACAGTCCCTGAGATGGTGGTGCTCAGCAGAGAATCTCCTCAGAGGAGTTCCATTCCACAAGGACATCCCGACTCAGACTATCGTTACGGATGCGTCTCTCCTGGGCTGGGGAGCGCATTCAGACCATCTACAGATCCAGGGAACGTGGTCTCGGACAGTGTCCACGTATCACATCAATTTCCTGGAACTCAGAGCTGTTCACTTGGCACTGAAAGCCTTTCATCCGTCCTTCCAGACCAACTCCTTGCTTGTACAGACGGACAATACGACCACGATGTATTGCCTCAACAAGCAGGGGGGCTCGAGATCACGCACACTGTCACAGGAAGCGCAGGCAATCTGGCACTGGCTGTTAGCCAGAGGACTGGCGATAACGGCAACTCATCTGCCAGGTGTGCAGAATGTTCAGGCAGACGCCCTCAGCAGGTTGCTTCACGAAAACGAGTGGGTCATAAACGACGAGGTGCTCGACGACATCTTCGCCCTGTGGGGCACTCCAGAAGTTGATCTGTTCGCCACTGCCGAAAACAGCAAATGCCTCGAGGTATTACCAGCCGGGGACTCTGGGGAACGCGTTATGGATCAGCTGGTCAAACAGCTTTCTGTACGCTTCTCCACCCATTCCCCTGATTCCGGCGGTGCTCATCAAGCTGGCCCGATCCCGGGCGCGGATGAACCTCATTGCGCCGGAATGCCCCAGGCAGTGGTGGTTGACGGACCTGCTTCACCGGTCGATCCTGCCTTATCGGCGGCTGCCGTGTCGGCTGGACCTTCTCACGAAGTTTGGGGGCCGATGGTACACCCCAACCTCTCATCGTTGAGTTTGGCGGCATGGCTCCTGAGATAGTGCAATATGGCCACTTGAATCTTCCTGAGGATTGCATGGACATATTCAAGGAGGCTAAGAGGCCGTCTACTAGGACCTCTTATGCTTACAAGTGGAAGAGAGTCTGCATCTGCTGCATGTCTAAGAACTATGATCCGACGACCTGCAAGGAGGATGTTATCCTTCCATACCTTCTGCATCTAGCTCAGTCTGGCCTTAATTTCCATTCCATTAAGGTTCATCTGGCTGCATTGACGGCTTACAGAAAATGCCCTTCGCAGACATCCTTCTTCCAGATTCCTGGATTAAGGATTTTTTGGAAGGGTTGAAGAAAGTGTTGCCTCCTGTTCGGCTTCCTTCGCCTTCGTGGGAACTGAATGTGGTGCTGATGAAGGAACCTTTCGAGCCTATGCAGAAGGCTTCACTGCAGCACCTGTCTTGGAAGGCGGCGTTCCTCTTGGCCATTACATCGGCCTGCAGGGTGAGTGAAATTCAGGTATTGTGTTGCCAGGAACCTTCATGCTGCTAAGGTTGTTATGCGTACTCACCCTAAGTTCCTTCCCAAGGTGATTTCTGATTTTCATGTTAATCAGACTATAACTTTACCAACATTTTTCCAGAATCCTCCCACTCCAGCGGAACGGTCTCTTCATTCCCTGCATGTCAGAAGGGTGTTGAAATTCTATCTGGATAAGACCAAGGGTATTCGTAGATCCGACCAATTGTTTGTCAACTATGGGTCAGTTAGGACTGGTCTGGCTACTTCGAAACAGTCCATCTCTAGGTGAATTGTGTCATGTATCCAGCTCTGTTATCAGAAAGCGAATAAGACCTTAAAGGGTAAGCCTAAGGCTCATTCTACCAGGGGCAAAGCAGCTACAACAGCTTTGCTTCAAAATGTTTCCATTGCAGAGATCTGCAGGGCGGCCACTTGGAAGTCGGTCCACACCTTTACTAAGCATTACTGTCTGGACTCTGATGCCAGAGCAGATGCTCAGGTTGGACAGGCTTCGCTGCGAAATCTGTTCGCACAATAGTGGTGGTGTCTATTTTTCTCCACCGCCGGGTTGTTTTTAGATGGGCTTGCCATTCTATTCACTAGATTATGACTATACACAGAGATCCCCTACTACAGCAGGAGTAGTTTGTAGTAGGGGTATCTCTGTTATAGTCATAAGCGCCTGCCCTCCTCCCCGGTGGAGAAAATGGTACTGTGATGTATGCTACAGGCCTTGCTTTATTCACCTTCAAAAATAACAAAGTAAAAGGAGTGGGCTGTGCATGCTGGGATACCGAGGGTCTCTAGAGAGTTCCTTAAAGGCATGGTATCCTTTTTCCAGACACATAATGGCAGCCTATGGAGGCTTGTCTTCCTCTCTATCATTCCAAGGATTTGGTGAGGGGAGGAAAGTTTCTCTATGGGTGAAACTTGACAGATTGTATTAAATGTGTTATTGGTGTAATATCCTTGGCATTTCTAGTTGAAGTACTGGACAGTGTAGCCTTGTAGGTACAGGCTGCATTATTGTCTTTAATTTTCTCTTAAGTGTCTATGCAGGACTGCAATGAAGACAGTTTAAGAGATTATTTTTGATTGCTCCGTGGTCCACGCACATGGGCGGGACTATTCACTAGATTATGACTATAACAGAGATACCCCTACTACAGAACTGGAGTTACAGGTAAGAAACTACTCCTTACTTCTAGACACTGCAGATTACTGGTGAGCAGTATGTTGAACAATGGTAATTTTACATGGAAGCATAAGAATCCCTGACAAGTTTTTCATAAATGCCTTGTTTTTAGTGCTGGTTTCTCCAGAAGTCCTGGGCCGCACCACATACATACTTAAAATCTATAAATATAGCTTCAATTTTGTGCGAAGCCAAAATGTATGTGCACCAAAGAGTAACACGTTCAGCTACTTGAGCAGAGTGGACCTGAGGCAATTGTTAACTCTTATCTCCCTATACGATTTAGATTCAGTGTCTCCAGCACCACGTTTTCGGACATTTCTATGATGTGATTCATCCACATAATAAACAAGTTCACTGGTGGCGAAAGGGGAATCAGACAGATCAGTCATAGAGTTACCTAAATATTCAGTAACAAATAAACAATCTTGAGGCTCACAATCCTGTGCAGTGGGCGTAATAGAAGACAGGGACATGGCTGGCAACAGACTAGATTGATGTGAGAGGCCGAGAGTAGCAATATTCATGTTGGGGCAATCATGCAAAAGACAATGAGTTTTGATGGTGTGGAGTAGGGCGGCTACAGAATCAGGATTAGCAACTCTTAAGGTGGAACCCAGAATAATATTTTGGAAAGGGACAATGCAATGGACATCTGGATTTCGCTGGCACTTTTGTAAAAATCGTGGCATTTTTACAAAAGTGCCCATTTCGCGGGCACTTTTGTAAAAATCGCAGCATTTTTACAAAAGTGCCGATTTCGCTGCAAACCGCGAAATCCTGGAGGGTCTGGTCAGGGTATTCCTACCATGCCAAAAGAACACAACAGAGGGTCCCAGGGTATCTAAATAGAGGGAGAGGGAGGCAGGGAAGAAACTAGAATCAAAAACATTAAAACTCTCCCTATACATTAACTAACTACTGGTGATACATCCTAGATAAAACACAACATCATTGTCTCACACACAGAATTTATTTTTGTATTTTATTATTCAAAAACACTATTTTCTGGATATATGTGTACCTGTACATCATTTCACATATCAATTCATTATCTGAAATCTTCTTTATATAACATCCATCAAGTAAAACGACCCCACTGAGACTTAACACACATAAAGTGACGATAAGACACCACAAATCACATACATACCAACCAAAACAACCTAGACTTCTAGACAAAAGCACAACCAACCCAAAACCTTGGCAATCAACACATATCAAAATATACAATGTATAATTAAATTCAAAAGAACAAGCTCCTTGACACCATTTCTTTGTTTCACTTTTTTTTGTGAGATTTGACTACAAGCTGAGTTCCAAGATGGCTGCCAACACTACCTGGTTGAAGTGTTGGCAGCCAATCAAATCTTAGTAGAATCCACTGCTAGGACTTGCGACCTTCGATATTTTTTTTCCCCAACTTAAATATCTTTGAAACTACTGAACGGATTTACCCCAAATCACAAAAGGCAAGCTGTCTAGACCAACATCTAGCTTTCTGACAAATTTGGTGCAATTCCGTTCAACAGTTCGGGCTGTAGTTGTGTCAACAAAAATGAAAAATGGCCATAGATATAACATGGGGAAAACGCATTTTGGGACCCCACTTTTTTCTCAGCCCCCGCTTGACAAATCACCCCGAAATTTTCAACACAGCAGCTGAACCAAACAGGGAAAATGTTGTGACATTTCGTGAAGATTCATCAACCGGCGTCCAAGTTATTGGCAAAACAAAAAACGTTTTTCCTTTGTAAACTTTGATGGGAACTATAGCGACTGGCGACTGAAAAAACAAAGGTTTCAGGAACATTATAGTTAGTCTGACATTTCACTCATACAAAACCAGAGAAATTCAGCCGTTATAGTTACCTGAGTTAACTATAACTCGCATCCCCGCAAGGCACTGCTTATGACCTCACATATTACATCACTCATGACATGGTCAGTGAAATCACTGATGACATCTCAATGACATCACTCATGACAACAACCGGTGATTATGAGTGTTTCTAAAACGTTTAGGAGTGTTAAGTATACATACCAAGGTGTATTGGTGAATCAGTTGGTGTACGAGTGTCTGATTGGATAATTCAGTGGGTGCATGAGTAATTGTATAAGTGAATAATTAAGCGACTCAGTGAATGTATGGGTGAGTGACTTGTGTGAATATCTGTATCTGTCAGTTGTTATCTAAGTGGCTGCGTGGGTGTGTGAGTGGGTATGTGAGTTTCTGTATGGGTTATTGATTGGCTGTGTGAGTACCTCTATGGGTGTCTGAGTGGGTGGGTGATGAGGGAGTGGGTGAGTCACTGGCTGTATGGGGTATTGAGTGTGTGTGTGGAGCTGTGTGGGTGAGTGAGTGTGTTTGGCTGTGTCGGTGAGTGAATGTATGTGTCAGTGGTATATGGGTGAGTTACTTCATATGTGATAGACCGTATGGATGAGTGTTGGAGTATAAGTGACTGTATGTGTGACTGAGGGATTACAAGAGTGGCCGTATTGGTGGTGAGTGTGTGCTTTTGTCAGTGAAGGTGTAGGTAAATAAGTATGTGTTAGTATCTAAATAAATACATGAGTGTGTGTGTATAAATTTATAGGTGAGTACATGGCTGTGTGATTGACTCTATAGGTGACCTAGTAGGTGTGTGAGTAGCTCTATTAGTGACTGAGTGTGTGTTAATGGCTGTATGGCTATGTGAGTGCATATATCAGTGGCTGTATTAGTGAGGGAGTGGGTGTATGGGTGGCTGTATGGGTGACTGAGTGGATGTGTGTGTGTGTGTGTGTGTGTAGAGATATGAACCAGTGAGTGGGTCTGTAAGTACTGATATGAGTGTGTCAATGGTTTCGAGAATGGTAGCGTGAAAGTTGGAGTGGGTGTATGAAAGGTTTTAGGGGGTGTGAGTGGTGCATCAGAGATTCTGTGAATGATATCATTTGAGATGTCATGAGTGATGTCACTGACCATGTCATGAGTGATGTCATTTGTGAGGTCATAGCAGTGCATTACGGGGGTGCGAGTTATAGTTAACTCAGGTAACTATAACAGCTGAATTTCTCTGGTTTGTACAGGTGAAATCATCCTAACTATAACGTTCCTAAAACCTTAGGTTTTTTTCAGTGAATTTCTAACCTTTTTTAAAATGTTAATTCCTAACTACAACATCCCTGAAACCTTTGTTTTTTTTATTGAATTTCTAAGGTTTTTTAAATTGCTAATTCCTAACTACAACATCCCTCTAACCTTTGTGTTTTTCAGTGAATTTCAAAGGTGTTTTACCCAGCAGTTGTGTTTGCAGAGTGGTGGAGAAAGGGGCTGGGTCTCCGACCATCTCTCAGGAATTCTGCAGCGTAGTGCTTACAGGATGTACCAGGAGGGCGTCTTGGCCCCAAAGGTCCCTCTGGAGCCAAGGGGACTTTATACCCCAACTAGTAGTGCGTCGGGAGGCATATTTGCAGAGTGATGGATAAAGGGGGCGTGGCCTCTGACAACTTCTCAGCATTCCTGCTGTGTGGGACCTGCTGGAGGTAACAGGAGGGCTAGTTGCCCCCCAAGGTTGTCCTTCAGGGCCAACTACCCCTCCTATTACCTCCAGTAAGTCCCATACACCAGGATTACTGAGTTTTGTTTGGCCACAACCCCTTTAACCACCACTCTGCAAACGCGCCTTCTGGTGCACTCTTGGTTGGAGGATGAAGTCACCTTCGGTGGTGAGGGTCCTTAGGAGCCAACTAGCCCATCTGTTATCTCCAGTAAGCCCCACACAGTGGGATTACTGAGAGGTCGTCAGATGTCACGCCCCCTTTCTCCATCACTCTGCAAATGTGCCTCCAGGCTCACTGCTGCTTAGGGTTGAAGTCCACTTTAGTCCTGAGGCCCTCAGGATGCAAGGGGGCCACATCCCCCACCCACAGTGTGCCGAGAGGCACGTTTGCAGAGCGGTGGAAAAAGGGGCATGGCCTCGGACTTCCTCTCAGCAATCCCACTGTGTGGGGCTTACTGGAGGTAACAGATGGGCTAGTTGGTCCCTCAGGAGTGAAGGGGACGTCAGCCCCCAACCAAGAGAGTGCCAGGTGGCGCATTTGCAGGGTAGTGGAGAAAGGGGGCAGGGTCTCTGGCGAGGTGCCAACTTTGGTGTTTTTGTGTTATTTTAGGAAGGGGGATGTGTGGCCCCTCCTTTCCTTGACCTTTATGGGCCCCGGGGACCCCATCCCCTGGGCTTCACCCATTTCTTATTAAAAACAAAATAGGAGGATGGCCGAGCGGCCCCCCTCCCGAGGCCGATATATGCCCCGGGGACCCCAACCCCCAGGGCTGGGCTTTTGTCTATATTTTTTAAAGGTTGGGCGGCCATTTGACCCCCCTCATGTCCTGGGGCCCGACCGTTTTTTTTAGGTTTTTTTAGGTTCTTTTAAAGAGAGGGGAGCTAATCGGCCTACCTCCCGGGCCATTTATGCCCCAGGGACTCAATCTCCCAGGCCCAGGCCCAGGCCATTTCTTTTACTTTTTATAAAAAAAATATTTCAAGGGAGGGGGGTTGCGTGCCCCCACCCACCCCCTACCCAGGTCAATTTCGGCTCCGGGGACCCATCCCCCGGGGCCCAGCCAAACCTTTTTTAATTTAATGGGAGGGGGGGGCTAAGCGGCCCCCATCCCCCTGGGCATGGCCATCTTCTTTGGGACCGCGGGGAAGCTTGAAGACCCATGGTCCAGGCTGGCTACCGGCATTGCTTTTTACCCCCAGGGAGCTGCTAAGATGCAGCTCCCTGGAGGTAAAAAGCAAAGTGCTCCACTTTGAACAAGTGAGAGCATTTTGCTCTCACTTGTTTAAAGTGGAGCACTTGTTTGCTATGGGATGGCAGGAATAGTGCTCCTGCCATCCCATAGCAAACTGCAGTGTACCAGGGATGGGCACCCCGAGACATTGCTGGAACCGGCCCTGGGGGATGGCGGAACCCAGGGCCATTTATGGCTCCATGAGGGAGGGCGCGTGGCCCCCTACCAACAGTATTTAAGCCCCAGGGAGGTGGTGGTCCTCGGGGCTGTGTGGGGGGCCGGAGCCACCCACACTTTATTTTTAAATATAGCTCTAGGGAGGTGGCGGTCCCTGGGGCTGCAGGGGGCCGCCACTTCCCCGGGCCGTTGCATTACTATTTTTTATAGCACCCAGGACCAGGTCCACCAAAGGGCTTAAAATTCAGCCGGATTCGCGGATTCACCATGAATCCCTCTGAATGTATTTTTTTAAATATGCGTTTTTTTGGCTCTGGGGATCCCTGTTGGACCCCTGAACAGGCCTAGGGGATCAGGGTCTTTCTACCCTACGCCTGTTTCTTGTTTTTTAACCTTTTTTCTTGTGACTCAGTTCAACCGAGTCACAAGATGACTGCCAACACTTCCTGTTTGAAGTGTTGGCAGCCAATTTGATCTCAGGCAGGAGATCGAGAGGGTCTGTGGATCCACCTCGGCCACAGCTGTATGTCTGAGAAATCTTTACATTTCTCAGGAACTACTGAACTGATTTACACCATTTAACAAAAAGTGTACTTTCTGGATCAAGAGCTACCTTTTTAAAAATATGGTGTAATTCCATTCAACAGTTTGGGTTGAAGTAACCTCAAGACCTGGCTCTTCGACAAATCACTGTGCGCTCCCCAACCTCAGCACCTCGAGACCCTTTCGGGTGAGTAGCTGCACTTTACAAACCCCTGATTGATTGAGTGATCGCGTGTCTAAAGTTTCCTATTAGAAATTAACCTTGGGGAGAAAGCGTTTTGGGACCCCCCCCCCCCTTTCACCCCCTTTTGTCGGCTCAATTTTCAAGACAGCAGCTGATGTGACAGCTGAATTTATCATATTGGCCCCTATTGGACCTCCTCTGTGGATGTTAAATGAAGCATTCTGGGACTTGTTTTGACGGGAACATTGTTAATATAATTAAACTCTCCAGTCGGTAAATCCTGGTTTGTTGCTGTCCGTGTTATTAATCATTATCGTGCCGGTTTGCTACATCACAGCCCACTTTCAAGGCTGACAAGGAACCCTACCTCGGCAGGTCCGAGGCGACAGCCATTTCCCCTTGCTCTCTTTCGACGTTACCAACACTGGTCCAAATCGAGGCAATGTGGCGCTCTTTTGCGGGTGGTGCGTCCATCGGCGGGACCAAAGCGAAAAATATTTCCACAACTACTTCACCTTCGAAGGAAAGGCGCACTCCCAAACTGGTAATTAAATTCTTTATTTCATATCGGACCAGCAGGCTGACACGTTTCAGTCTATTGCGACCTTTATCAAAGGCATAGTCCAGTACTTTGCATTGTCAATCCTTCATCCAATTTGCTTAATTTATCATATTGGCCTCCATTGGACCTCCTCTTTGTATATATACGCACACACTGACATTTAAGGGTTTTGGTGTGGGTAGGGGATAGAATGGTACGGGTATATTTAGGGTTTAGTGCAAGGTAAGGGTATTGGGGGTAAGGGTATTTTTAGAGCTTATGGATGGATATGGATATTGGGTTATAAGGGTATTTTTAGGGTTTAAAGGTGGGTAACAATTTTGGGTGGAAATGGTATTTTCAGGGTATAGGAGTGGGTAAGGGTATTGGGTTGTAAAGGAGTTATTAGGGTTTAAGTGTTAGTTGGGGTTTAGGGTGGTAAAGGTATTTAAGGTTTAGGGGAGGGCAGGAGCATAGGCTCCCCATGAAAAAAAAGTATTAAAAAAATTCAAGGGTTTGGCGGGGCCCCCCAAAAAGATTTTTTTGTACAAATATATTCCATGGGGAATGTGCGCTCAATAAATCCGCCTGCAAAATGTATTACTTGGCCCTCCACGGCTTTCCGGATATCTGAATTGGTACAGAAAAGTCTACGAACGCTTGAAATGAGTTACAGATTCCAAGATACTGATGAGCCCGGAGTAAGTTTGGAAAAATGTATTTTTTCCTGAAGGAAACTCGTTCGCTGGACAACTTTTCATTTTTATATGTTGATGGCAAAGGAGAATATACAAAAAAAAATAAAGGATTGAATCTGTTTCACAAAGGGATACATCGTTTTGAGTTTCATTGGAAAGTAATATTTCTGCCTGCGGCACCATTCCACTCACAATAACAGTTTTTACCTGCAAAGCAGCGGTACCAATCAACTGCAGGTACAGGAGTTGTTGCGCATGGGACCATACTCTGTTTAACGTGGAATGAGGTGCAGGACCTGAGGTCCACCGTTGGTTCTTTGAAGTCTTTGACTTTTACACAGCACATCATTGTACACAGAGCTTGCTGGGCACATCCAAAGACCATACGCAGAAGGTACAAGTGGGAGGCAAACTACACACACCTCAGGACTAAAGGCCATGCTCCTCACCCAGTGCATGCTGGTACTTTTATCTTGTGTTCAAGTTTGTATAGCATTAATGTGGTCTCGCACCTTAGGGTATATTCACTCCCTGGTCTCCACGACCAGAGACTGATTTCTGATTATGTCATATTGGATCATCAGGAGTGTTGTGTGGCCAATATGCTGCTTTTCTTTTCATGTTTGGTAGTGTGCGAGTTATAATGGTTGTTGTTTGGTGTATGCATGTAGCTGTAGAAATCCGTTTGGTGTGTTCCCGGGCAGTCAGGGAAAACAGCCTTCAGTTTTGTCCATTTAAGCCTTTTCCCTTTGTGTCCCGGTATCAGGTTCGGACTGGGACAGAAAATGGGCCTGGGTACCAAAATAAAAGTGACCCCTCTAAGTGAATCAAATAGATAAAAATTTGGCCCACGTTTGTAAATCAGGGCAGTTTTAAACTTCTAAAGACACGCTGTTTTGCAAGGTAGAAGAGAGTGCATCCATGTTTATTTGCTGCAAGTAAGGTTTGTGGCAATATCAGGGGATTCAACACAATAACCGACCCACCGAACCATAAAACAAGCCCAAAAACATCCCACACTCTGACCCATCAGGCCAGCCCATATGCCACTGCCTGATTTCCCTACAGTCTAGTTCGACACTGCCTGGGACCACCTTGTGGTTAGACCGAAAACTTAGCACCAAGTACATGTGGGAGAAGGTTCTAGCAATAGGTCAGAGGGTGCAGGTAGTTTAGGCACATGAACACATATAGGGGGCGATTCCGATTCGGGGAAAAAATGCTCCGATTAGCCGTTTGGAGCGTTTTTCCCATACGAATCGTACCCTGCAACATCCCCCGTACGTACGACGAAGTACGATTCGTACCAGGAGCCGTACTCCGTACGAGTTGTACAGAGACCGTACGACTCTAATCTCCGTACGATTCTCCCTCGGAACCCGCTGTATGCGACATCTGTACGGTTCGCGGCTGGTTTTTACGACCCAGCAAGTACGATACGTGTCGGGTACGCACCGTACGACCCTTTTTCTACGGGAGCTGAAAACAGCCATAAAAGCAGAGTTCGCGCCGAAAGAAGTACGGAACGCCCCCCCACCCCCTGGGTATGGTGCGTACCCCCCATGATCGTAGGGTTACGCACCGTACCCCTGCGATCATGGGGTGTACGAGCCGTACCCCATGTACGATGGGTGTACGAGCCGTACCCCATGTACGATGGGTGTACGAGCCGTACCCCATGTACGATGGGTTACGGCTCGTACACCCATCGTACATGGGGTACGGCTCGTACACCCATCGTACTTGGGGTACGGCTCGTACACCCATCGTACATGGGGTACGGCTCGTACACCCATCGTACATGGGGTAAGGCTCGTACACCCCATGATCGCAGGGGTACGGTGCGTACCCCTGCGATCATGGGGGGTACGGACCGTAAGGTGTGTATGTGTTTGTGTGCTTTTCCGTACGACTCGCCCTTATCTGACGTGGACCGTACGAATCGCTTCCTCATACCCCAGTCCGGATCGTACTCGACGGGTCGTACGGCATGTGTACGAGTCGTACGGCATGTGTACGAGTCGTACGGTTCACGGTTTCAGCCTTGAAATACTTACGGATTGTGATGATTCGGACGGATTCACGAAATACGGATCGCACTACGCGACTCGGACGGCGGGTACGATTCGTACGGAGAGGGCTCCGGATAGAAATCGTACGGACGGTTTTTTCCCCAAATCGGAATCGACCCCACAATGTGAGCTATTTTTGGTAAATGGACAGAAAGCATGAGGAGCTCACAGTGTTGTGAAAGACATAAGCCTCCAGCATCCCTAATCTGTGTCCATAGTTGGTCCTAAAGCCTAGTGGTCTAGAGGTAATGTGACTCAGTTATGCAAACTCACTCTGTATTGTATTGCACTGTAGTTTCTTTTTTCTGATAGAGGCTTGTAGCTGCAGATTCCTCACCTTTAGAATATTTCTCCGGTGTCAGACTGGATCTGGAAACTTTTCAGAAGTGCTTCTTCATGCTGGTAGGTGGCACAGTGTGACCCTGCACTAACAATGTTCTTCTCTGGTAATGGCGTGCGGAGCCTCGAGTCTATATTGGCACCACTTCTGAGTGATGTCAGTTCCCTTCTTTCCGTGCCTCCTGATGTAGATCCAGATTTCCACCTTGTCTCTCAGAGGCTATTTTTCAGAATTTTCAACAGTGTGCAGCCGGTATCTCTACCTAAAATGGCAAGTTTTAAGCCCTGTAGGAACTGTTGTTAGCATATGTCTGTGACAGATCTCAACAAGGTGTTTCTATGTTTGAGCCAAGACTCCAAGGCCTGCAGTGACTCCACACCAACTGGGTCCACAAGGCAAAACTTAAAAATCGGCAAGCATAAGAAGGCTCCTCATCGAAATCACTCCTTAAGTCGTGGTCCAAGGTTCAGTCCGGGTCTCATTCCCGCACAAGGAGTTGCCAAAGTCACTCACGAATCCTGTCTTCAGCATGATCCAAATCATCCAGTAAGGCTAAAAAGAAACATAAGAACTCAAATCCGGACTCGGCCCCAGCTTGCCACTTGCATTCTCCTCGAGCAAGCGTATGGGTGGCACCATGGATCTAGGTCTCGCTCCTAGAGTCAGCAGACTTCAGAGCCAATCCCACAACTGATTCTGGCATAAATCAAGTTGCCAGGGCAGTCTACCTATCCACAACAGATCAAAGAGTTCCATGCGGCTTTGCTCTGGCTCTTCAGCTGTTTGCCAACACCCTCTGCCATCCCTTTGTACTTGAAGGAGGTAAGAAGAGCTAAACCTGGATCCTTAAAGTCTGTTACGAAGCCTGTGGCCACCGTCCGACTGGAGTCGGTCCACGTCAGTCCTTGAACCTTTGCCGCTGGTACCAAATCAATTGATGCCATACGAGGAGAGACTCCATAGTATTATCCAACTCCGAGACAGCGCCTGTCTGAGCACGCCCTAAGCCGAGCATGACGACAATTACGGCCCGCTTTCTCCACTTGCTCTGCCACTTCCACAGGGAAGACAACAAACCCAACATTTATTTTTTGGCAAGGATTCAGACAATGATGATGATGTGGGTGATGAGTTTGGTCAGCCCTGTCAAGAGGACAATTGGTATGTTTACTTTAAGGAGGCTAGGTGTGTCTACACCTCCCCTGTTCAAGGGGTGGGCCTTCTCCCACCACTTGAACTAGCCACAGAGGACTTTGTTTCCTATGCCATGATAATGCTTAGGGCGGCTGAAGTCCTTGACTTCTAACTCCCCACCTAAAGTCAAACGTATTGACTGAAATTCACCAGCTTTAGCAAACATTTCCTGAGCCACTCCTGCCATTTAATGATGCCTTAACATAAACCTTATTGGGTTCATGGGATTAACCTTGCTTTGACCCACCAGTCAACCACTAAATTGCGCAATCCCATTGGTCCTGACCTGAGTGAGCCCACATTTTTATCTTAGCACCCCTCTGCTGAAAGTTTAGTGGTGCAAGAGTGTGCCAGCAATACCAACCCCAACACATTATCAACTACTCTCCCGGACAGGCAGTCAAAACATTTTGAAACCTTTAGCAAATGAGCATTGCTCTCCATCATTTTGGTGCTTGGGTCAGTGCATGCCAGATGCCATGTGGAGCGCTATTCCCACACCTATTGCGACTCAGTGGCTCAAGTTTTTCAGGTGTTCATTGAGAACACTGACCTATCCTTGCTAAGCCTATTCAGGATAGCCGGAATTCGGCCAAGTTCATAATTTGCTGTGGCTTGGACACCACTGAATCCATCGTTTTGGGAAGCTGTGCCAGTGTTTCCATTTGCCACCACACCTGGCTGAGGTCCACTGTTTTTCTGGTGATGTCCAGTCGTCCCTCATAGATATTCCGTAGGATGGGACTCCCCTGTTATGGGGAAAGCCAAATTCAGTTGTTGAGTAGTTCAAGGAGAATAGTGCCATAGCACTCTCTCTGGGCTTATCTGTCCCACCTTGCTGGCCATATCAGCCTTACTGCTCGTTTTATGATTTTGACAAGGATACTCGATACTGCCGCCTGCCAATGCAACCACAGCATGGTGCCCAACAGTTCTGCATTTACGCCCTTGGTGCTCACCGCCCCAGACCAATACCCCCAACCCAAATCTCTCAGTGGAGTTAGGCCACCCAGTAGGTGATGGGATCCCACGAAAATTCTAGCCAGGCTGGCAGGCTATAACATCAGACAGATGAGTTTTGCAGACTGTTCGGGAGGGCTATGTCCTCCCCTTCCTTTCTGCCCACCGTACCTTCCACTGTCTCCCCAATGGCCAATAAGTTTCAGAAGGAAGTGTGAGTACTTTTGTCCAAAGGAGCTATCGAAAGGGTGCCGGCGCCAGAAATAGGATGTTTTTATTTTTTCTACTTTCTGGTGCCAAAAAAGAACACGGTCTGGCCTTTCTAGACTTGTGCCCGCTCAACGCCTTCCTCCAGAGTGAAAAATGTTAAATGCTCACACTGGCCCAGGTCTTGTCTGCTCTAGACCCAGAAGACTGGATGGCAGCATTGGCCCTGCAGGACACCTATTTCTAAACACCCGTCCTGAAGGCCCACCGGCATTACCTGCAGTTTGTGGTGCCCAGGAGCTTTTCAGTTTGCTATTTTCCCGTTTAGTCTCACCACTCACTCGCGTAGCTAGGGGGGTGCGGGGGGGGCGGTCCGCCCCGGGCGGCAGCCACGGCACTATTTTGGGGGCGGCGGCCTTATAATTTAATTGGACACTCCTGACATAAATTACAAAGGATGCAGCCAGTGCCTGCGTTAACAGCGAGCACACCTGCCTGTTGAGCGCCCTGTAACTACCCCGTCTGTGCCCTGTCCCTGACTGTCCCAGGGCCGTCAATCTTGTAGCGCGCGAAAGCGCTACCAATGACGGCCCTGGGCATACTGTTTGGCCAGCCCTCGCGCGCTGAAATGCAGTACAGCAACAGTGAGGCGTCACGTGACGTGCTAGCCTCTCGTGAGCCTCCTCCACGCAGTGCTAAAACGGCGCCTTTAACTACGGGCCGCAGCAGGTGCGACCAAAACCTGTCCCCGATGCAGCTCCTCACTGTGCCCCCATTGCGCCGTTTAGCCTCTCCTTCCTGCTGCCCCGAATCGAATGCCTTAACAGTGAACAGTCTAAGGTGCGCCCGCCCGCTCCGACAGTCACAGGCCTGGGACGAAGGCCTACTTTAATGCACCCCTGGGGTAGCCGTCTGCTTTGGATCACGGCAGTCGCCCCTGCCCCTGGCCTGCTCGTTCAATGGTTGAGCACTGCCAGAGCTGAGTTCAGCTGCTACCAGGGCTACCTACGGCGCACAGACAGCGTCATCAGCTCTTTGATCTCCGCTTTCCATTCAGGTAAGCCAGAAATATGCCTCCTGCTTTATAATTTAATGTTTCATTTGCAAAGTGTTTAATTGTGTTAGTAAACAATGTATTTTTGTGACATTTGAGTAAACTTTAGCCTAGGGAGTGTTGCGTGACGATTTAAAAACGACATGCATTACTGGGCTTATGCAATCAATAGTAATGCAGCTGGTGTTGGCATGTTGTCACTTTTCACAAGTGGATGCATTTACATGAAAACTCACTTTTCCCTTCTCCACTGCCCAGTTGGGGTCGTTCACAACACTTACGCTGATCTGTTGAGTTTGTGGGCTGCAGGACGAATCTGAACTTCACACTTACCAGTGAAGTCCTCCAGTCATGTGCGTTTGTGACAGGCTGGAGGAGAGGCCCTGATTGCACCCCTAACATGACCAACGGGAGAGAGACACTACAACAGAAAGACTGTCTCTCACATGACAGCGCTAGCAGCAGCAAGCAGCACTGTTACAGCTTTAGAGAGCAGAGAGGAGTAGAGAGCTGGACTGTGTGTGGATCACTGCTCAGGTGCGAGGCCATCCCTGCTGTGTCCGTGTGCAGTGGCTCGGAGGGTGCACTTCGTCATGAGCTCTTTTAGTTCAATATTAAACTGGTTAAATCTTACTGGTAATTTTGCATTCATTTATCATTACGGGCCCTCGTGTGAAGTTAGTTCCCTTCCTGGCGCTGTGCAGAAGTTGTAAGATCTCCTTAGAGTGTTTTGTTGCTCAAATTGGTTTCATTTCTGATATTTACGTTTCCCTCATCTTCATTGCTTGATTTTACACACAAGAAAGTGTCACTCATAGTCACTGTATGCTGTCATAATTACACTGAAATTATGAAAATCTCACATAGCAATCTGAAACCTTGGCAGCTATGTACAGTTTAATAATTAGTGCTTGTGTCATCGCCACCGCAGGGTGGCACGCACAGTCTGATAATCTCTGATAAATTATTTCAGTCACACACAATCAATTTAGTTTAAATCTGCAGGCAGGGCTGCTCTGTCTAATCATCCTTCTGAGTAAGCCTGGTTTATCTGCAGATCTGATTTAAGCCCAGTAAATCAGCAGGACCGGCCGCAGGGCTGCTCTTTCTCCTCATCCTTATCATGGGCGACCTGACTAACTGGGTTTATCTTCGCAGACTACGGGTCATTGCGTGACAGTTTTACCAGCCAGGCTGGCTCTCGCTGCTCTCTCGTCACTGGGGCCCGCCCGGGAGGGGAGGTGTCGGGTGAGTTTCTTGTTGGTCAAATGTCAGTAATTTCTGATATTTAGAAGTTTCCCCAGTCTTTATTGCATGTCACTCTTAGTCATTGAAATGTCACTCATAATTACACTAAAATTATGAAAATGTCACACATAGCAATCTGAAATCTTGGCAGTTATGAGTCGAGTCTGGGGCAGTGGCAGTGCCTGAGCGATTTGCTGCAGACTGTAGCAGAACTAACCCCTTTGGTAGAGACCCTGCCACCACTGTGGTGTACTGGAGCCTGAGGAAGGTAAGAGCTAAACAGTTGTCACGAGGGGAGGAAAGGATCTTTGGTGAGTGGCAGGGCAGTGGGCACAAGTCCTATAAAAAGAAGTGGGGGGGACTAACCAAGTTAGGCAGTCAGCAAATTACATCATGACATGTGCCATCCATAGCTGCCAAGGTTTCAGATTGCTATTGTGACATTTTCATAATTTCAGTGTGGTTATGAGTGAAATTTGACATTTTCTTGCGAGCAAAATTCAAGCAATGAAGATGAAGAAACATAAATATCAGAAATTAGACCCATTTGAGCTACGAAAAACCCTTAGAAGATCTAAAACGGCTGCAAACGCCTGCTGCAGCGGACAATAATTAAAATGACAGTTACGGACCTCTAGTAAGCAGGTCACATGGCTCCGCTAAGAATTAACACAAAAAAGAGCAAGGACCTGCGGTTAGGCTGTAGAACTGCAGGAGCGAAGCTGTGCAATAAGAGCCACTGACAATACAAGACAACAGTTTAGTAGAGAACACAGATCTTTACTGGACCCATTAATGTAGAAGGGGTATTGCTGGGTGCACATGACGCATTCAGAGTTGTAGTGGCAGGAGCATCACCAGAGCCTGCCTTGATGTCCTGGCATAAATATCTCTAGTGTCTCACAACGAGTGACAAGTTACACACCAAGTGTAAATACACCAGACAACACTTAAAGCAAAGGTTGACATTTTTTTTCTGCCCCATGGCACAGAAGCAGCTTGGTCTTCAGTCGGGTATTCAGTCCACCCTGCATTGCTCTTTAAAGCCTGCAGCACAGCAGGTGTTGAAAGACCCCTAAATCCAACACCCCACCTTCAGATCCAGATTCACACAGGTAAGTGCAAAAGTAGTCTGTCTCGAGTGACGGTCACAACACACGCTGATGTCTGTGAACATTTGGCATTGTGGATGTTTGGAGAGAGCTCAAATAATAAACCAGGATAGAAGAATCACTAAACTCAATGCTGCCCTCTCTGTCCCACATGGGACCTGGGCCCAGACTATAACAAGATACCCTAACACTAATCTCATTTGCCTCAGGCCTATACCATAAATTCATTAGAGTCAGCTGACTCACGGACTCCGGCCACCACAGTGAGCATGTGTGTGATAGCATGATTGCTGGGCAAGCCACAGGAGAGCCTGTGAGACACACATAGCGGTCACAGTCAGGCAGGATGACAGATATGTTTGAAAGTGTTTTTAAAAAAATCACACCAGTATAATTAAGCGAGTGGCCCCGGGGTGCTGTGCGCAGCCCTCTACAACTGCAAGTTCAGATCGTTAACACTTACTTGCACTAGTTAATAGATCAATGTAAAACTAGCATTCCAATGAGACATGTGAGAAGCATTCGTGCCCGAAATTTGACAGTGAGGTGAGATTCAAAATTCGAGTCCGAGACTTAAGATCACACAATCACAGGGCTGCGGATGTCAGGGGCGGCAATCTGAGGGATAGCCCCGGGCGCCTCAAGCTCTAGCTACGCCCCTGTCACCACTGCCCCATAGGTGTTCACAAAAGTGATGGCGTTGGGGGCTGTACATCTTCGGAGGCCAAGGGTGCCAGGCTATCAAAGGCAGCTTGCTCCAGGCAGTTATCAGCCACCTCCTGACTACAGCACAATTCCTGTAATCTTTGGGGTTCACTACCACAGTGCAGAAGTCACACCTGACTCCTTTTCAAATGCACCCCTTCATCTGAACCACTGTTGGACAAGGTTTGGTTGTGTGCCTTTTCCCTGGAAAAGATTCACGAACATTCAGACTATGATCTTTCAGTCTTGGTTCTGGATTTCAGTGAGGTTGACTCTGAGGCTGATGGGACTGATGGCTTTCTGCATCTAGCTAATCGAGCATAACAGGTGGCATATGCAGACTCTGCAGTAAGATCTAAAGTCTCAATGGACCCAACTTCAAGGTGACCTCTTAAACCACGTTCAGATGTCAGAGGAGACTGCAAAAGATCTTCAGTGGTGGTTACTTAACCGCAATTGGGTCAGCGGTAGACCCCTCTTCCCTTCTCCACTTAGAGCTGACAGTGATGACAGATGCATTGTTTGTGGGTTGGTGTGGCCATATGGGAGAGGTGAAGATCAGAGGCTTCTGGTGTCTGGCAGAGTCCTAGCTGCACATCAGCCTTCTGGAGCTGAGGGCCATCCGCTTGGCATTGTAAGCCTTCTATCCATCCATCAAAGAGATGGTGGTGCAGGTACCACTGCCATGTAGTACTGCAACAAACGTGGAAAGGGTGGGGTCACAGACCCTATGCCAGTGCACCTTGTGCCTCTGGAATTGGCTGGACCATCAAAGAATTTTCCTGGTGAGGGAACAAGTTAGCAGAAACATTGAATGCCAGGGTGGACGTGCTGAGCTGTAGGTGCCTTGCGAATCAAGAGTGGCAGTTGTACCCTGTGGCTTGATCAGTTAACCACCTCCAGAACATGCAATTTCATCACTTCTCCACGTTGGAGTTTTCAAAGCATCTCTTGCTGGTAGACGTTCCCCGAGTGGAACTCTGGATTCCCGCGTGCTTTTCCACCTATACCACTCCTACCAGAGTTCCCAAAAAGATCAGGACAGGGTCCAAGCCATCCTAGTTGCCTTGAATTGGACACAGAGAGTAGGATATCCAGAACCCCTGCGCTTGAGCATCCATCCTCCGATGAGGCTGCCCCTTCAGGAGGACCTGCTGTTTCAGCAGTGGACAGGCTTCTACACCCAGGACTTCACAATCTCAACCTTCATGCATAGAGATTAAGCAACAGCAGAATATCTGTGACCTTCCTCCGGAGGTGGTTGATGTTATTTTGGCAGCTAACCATCCCTTGGGTAAAACACTATACCGCTATTGTTGGAACAGATTTGTGGCTTAATGCGGTACTCAGCAGATTGACCCCCTTCAGGCTAAGTTATCAGACATTTTATTGTTTGTGTTGTCCTGAACCAAGCAAGGCCTTGCCCTGGACACAGTTAAAGGGTACCTTTCGTCGCTTGGATTTTTTTACGGTTGCCAAATCAGCTGTCTTTGTTCCTGTGTTCATGACTCCTGTTATGAGATTTTTAAAAGCGTTACAAATTTTTACTCCCTCTCCCTTCGTTATGCCAGAGGGCGACCTTAACTTGCTCCTGCTCCCCTTACTTTTATGCACTCCATTTGAGCCGCTTCACAGCTATCCTTTGCAGCACCTCACCCTCAAGACAGTGTTCCTCTTTGCCACAATATCAGCGTGGCGTGTGAGGGAAATTCAAATGCTCTGTCTCAACCAACAGTACACAGCCTATTTCTCAAGTAAACTGGTTCTGAAAAGTTGAGTATCCTTTCTGACAAAAGTTAGACGCCAGTCGATGATGATCAAACCATCTCCCTTCCGGTGTCCTTTGCTCCGCCTCACCCCTCTAAAGATGCAGATGCTTCAGGTACTGAGCTTCTACATCGATCCACCAAAGACCACCAGGTGAGGTTCAGTTGTGCGCAAAAAGGTAAGGCTGTCCAGAAGAGAACCATCACCTGCTGGATCGTATGCTACATTCAGATCTCCTACGCATTGGCCAAAAAGCAGCCTATGGAGGACTGTGTGCTCATTCTGCTAGGGCCAAAGCTGCTACACCTGTGCTAGCTTGTGGAGTCTCTGTCCTAGACATTTGCCAGGCTGCTGCGGGGGCATCCCTCCATACGTTCATGAACCACTATTGTCCAGACAGGTCTGCTGAGAATGACCGTTTGCTTGATCTGTTCTGCAGGACTTTCAGATTTGAATCCATTCAAAGCACACCGCTGATTAAGCACAGCTTTGGTATCTATTAAGAAGGTGAGGAATCTGCAGCTACAAGTCTCTATCGGAAGAACAAGTTTGTTCCTTTAGGTAACTCTTTCTGGTAGGGACTGTATCTAGTCACAGATTCCAGACTGATCCTCCCCATTCTGTGATTTGACTCCATCAATTAATAAGATCCCAAGTCTAGGAATCTGCACATTAGTCACAGCAATTTGCTCTTGGGGCTTTGCATCTGGTGGCAAGGACAGTTTTGAAAGTAATTGACGTCAGCGCGCAGGAGTGGCACCTATATAAGCTCTGCGTGTCATTTCCAGAGTGGAACTGTGTTGGTGCGGAGCCGCGCTGCGCCTCTGACTGGCACGCATGGTTGCTGCTGAAAGGTTTATGCATCCAGTCTGACGCCTGGGAAATATTCAAAAGGTGAGCAATCTGTGGCTAGGCAGAGTGTCTCTCAGTAAGAGCATTACCGAAGGTAAGTAACTTGTTTATCAGACCCATGATGAGTCCCTGCAGAGCTTTAGTGGATGGGTAGGATGCTACATCATGTGACGTGCTTGGTAAAAGGATATGAAACTGTAGTGTTGCCGATGTCAGATATGATTTGATGTTGTGTGTGATTAGAAAATCACATATATTGCTCTTATCACAGCACGAGTGTGTAATGGTCCGAAGAGGAGCAAGCATTGCTGTACTATGTTAAAACTTGAGGGCTAATGAGACTGATTTGACCTTCCCAACTAAAGTGTAAACAATCAAATTAATGAAAATTACTGGGGGATAATTTGTTAAAAACTAAATGAATACAACACTGACCAGGCATTCGGGGGTTATATATTGAACATCTGCTCAAGTGCAGAACAGAGCTATGCGCCTCTTTCTAAATGTAATTGCTCGGTCTGCAGTGCATACATTAACTTGAAACTCAGAATGGGACCCTTGGCGTAGGTTTGACTATAGGGCTGCTACAGCGGGATTCCAAAAATCATTCCTGATCAATACTAACCATTTCCCTGAAACCTTTAAACACACAACCATTCGTCAGTGGTGCCCATAACACTGCACGTATACTCTGTTCACTTACACTTGGCTTCAAGGCTTTTGGTGAATCGCAATGGATAAATGCTGTAACATTTGGTGGAGTGTCTAAAACCTATCTAATCAGTTATTATTTACACCTACAGTTTATTACACTTTACCATGGTTTTATTCAAGCATTTAATTATTCAGACGCACCACCATTGTGGCAATGGATCTGCTAGAAAGAAAATTAGGCGTAGGAAAATCACAAGACCAGCTTTTAAAATTCCATTTTCCCAATTTTATTAAAAGCAAAACTTTATTATGTCTGACATTTATGCATTGATTAATTCTTTATTCAGTAAAATCTTAAACTTTATTTAAAAAATGATCATTTTATTTAGAGCTCAGGAAAAATCGCTTATTTTAGAAATCAGTTAAAGTTTAGCAAAGAACAGATAGTTCCAAATTCATTCTCTCCTAACATCCCTAACTAACACCCTCATCTTATCCTTCAGTCCTGTAAAGCAAACAAAATAAATTCAAAGAGTCCTTACATCCAGGAGTCAATCTTCAGTCGGGCAGCACTTCGAGTGGAAATCGAAAAAGCGACCCCCTCTAAACGAAACCAGGGGTTTTTATACACTAATTTCCTAACTTAATCTATCTAAAAAGTATCTACTATTACTTATTCGGATTCTGATTGGACAAATTTGGGGTGGGTGAGCATCTCCTCACCATTACAACATCATTTTCACAACGATTCAGCAGAAAAATAAAGGGGCTTTGCTTTAGGACAGTCCATGTTCTAGTCATTTCCTTCAGTCGCAACATCAGGACCTTTTCCCAGGATCAGAACATTCAAATGTCCATGTTTGGCACCCATTCTAGGTTCCGTGGCGAGGTAGCCTTGAACCTCCCCGAGCACAGGCAGTTCACTCTGACTTGCAGGCTTTGGGTGCGCCTGTGCTGTCCAGCTCTTGCTCACAGTTTACCCGGTCAGCCATCTTTCATACAGGCCTCAGAGGCCACTTTTTGGAACTATCATAGAAACAAACACAAATTCATGTTAAATATAGAACTAAAGCCCTTCTGTTTACCTCCCACCATACTAATGTTTCCCCTTTAGTTGTTACCTAGCAAATAAGCCACACAAATGCGTTTTACACTTACATAATCGACCACTTCTTAGCACAAAACGTGTACAATAAGCACATTTAAGCTGCGTTTGTTTATATCTAAGCTGTGCATTAATTCACAACACGATAACAATACATATTAGTTAATTTTATTGCAACATGCAGGCAAAATTAGTACTCCCATGTGTAAAAATGTATGCATCTTATACTATGGTTGATTAGTTCACAAAACATTCCATTAGTAAATGTTATCGTTATGGAACATTGACTTTGAGAGGGGTACACAAAATTTTGTTTTTACCACCTCGCTCCATCAAGGCCACCCACTCATGCCCCTGTGGAGATAATTTTCGCCAGTGATCTGCAGTCTGACATTTCTGTTTACAGTGTTTTTGTTCCAGGGTGTGCTATGGGACTGAGGGTTGTATCTGTTGGTAGAAAATCCGTTTTTCGGGCACCACCTGGGTAAGAGCAGAGTCTAACCAGTTTGAGAAATTGTTAGAAGCTATATTAATGTCGGGATCTGGGCGAGGACTGTTGTTGTTAAGAGAGGCTGGTTGAACCCGATGGTGAATCATGCCATTACTAGTGAGTGAGAGTTATATATTTTTTTTAAAAGGGAGTTTTTCCTTCCCTGCTCCTATTAGGGTGGTGCTTAGGTTTGGCACGGGATCCCACTTTCTCCTTGCAGGTGTAATGAACCTCTAGATGGCATACTTATAGGCCAGAATTAGTCACATATGGACTGAGAGGACGTATCCCTTTATCCGTGGTAAAAAGGATTTCTCTACCCTTTTGGGGCCGTCGGGTTCCTCGGGACCTCCAGACTCCTTGTTATAAATACAGAGGCCTAAATTTCGTGACCTACTCCTGATCGGGGAATCTTGTTCGGTTACCAATTGTGCATGTGCAAGCAGGCTGCATGAGTTCGTTCATAACAGGCACACTGCTTCCTTCTGCGCCTGCGTGACGTGTTCAGGATGCAGCCCGGAAGTTTACAAGTGATACCCCAGACTTGGCCTTCCTCCAGCCGCATGCACTGAACCAGATTGTTCAACCAATGTCATTAAAAGTTTCTTGTTTTCACTCTTTTGTACTGTGATCCACTGCCAAAAATCACAGCCTGGCCTCTTTCTTTTGGTCACAAATCAGAAGATTAAAATCGGTAACTTGGACGATAATCCGAAAACGAGATGCAGTGCTCTCCCCGGCCCTCCTGCCTGTGCACGCTGGTTTCAGGTTGAGAAGGAGTAAAACCCCACTGAGCGACCGCCTGGACTTTGTTTGCTTTAACACTTTAGCGCTTTGGGCTCTTTCAGTACAAAAGCGGCCTTGGCAGAGCTCATCCTCACTTAACCTGCCAGTGAACATGGGAACCCATCAGGCCTTCTGATACGATTAACTCGCAGCTCGCCCCATTGAAAGCCTCCTACAGTCGCGGGCTAGTTATCATGCAAAGAAACCAGGAGGCTCTTTCTCCCCGTAATGCCGGAGGAGTGGCGCATTACAGCGCTAAGTAGCTCACGGGGAGAGGGGGAAGGAACGAGGCACGCTCGTAGGCCCTGGGAAACTCATCCTCCAAATCCCCGGGCTCCGGGGTGCACATTCATCGCGGCCTTCGGGCGCGACTGCCAATCAAGACGCTTCTCTTCTCGGCGTTAAGCAGGCGATCTCCAGGGCAGCCTTATTGTAGGGACATGGATAACCCTAGCCCCACGCTGGCAGGCACATTTTGGCCCTTTCTTATCCAGACAAAGGGCGGGAGGGGGGGTGGAAGGGGCCACGAAGTAAAGAGCAATGTTGGTGGGGGATGCGCACGAAAAAACATGTCCCATTCAGCACTGAAGACAAAACCTCACGCTTCAGATCTTAGAACATGCTAAAGTTGAAGGAGGTCTGTTAGCAGCCACAACTCCAGGCCTGTGCCCACCATATTAAGGGCCTGTACATGCATGGTATGTGTATTTAAAAGGCGCTGACCAGCAAATGCCAAAGATACGTCACAAAGTGCCAAGTGCTAGTCGCTAAAGCGGTACTGCTGCCACGACGTTTTCTGCACAATTGTGGATTTGCTACATAATCCATCACCGGCTGCATAATTTGCAGATTTGAACAAAAAAAAGTTTTCTAGCTCTCTAAAAGATACTAAAGGATACTAAAACGTGTCAACATGTGTCCCCGTACAGTGAAAGGACCGTCGCAAAAGTTATTGCTGCATTTCGTTTTTAAGTAGGTACTGAGACGAAATATTTGTCCCGACAGTATTACTATGAATAAAAAATGACAAAATAATGAACTTATTCTATGACAAAATGTACCGCATTATGCCGCATATTTCTGCATAACTTAGTCAACACTGCCTCATAATTCGGTCCTCTCCTGCTGCATAATTGCAGTGGCCCTACCAATACGGCTATCAGTTACTGCCCGAAGGGCTGGTCTGACAGATTAGTGTTTGGGGCTTTTTTTGTGTTTTGTGGACTTGTTTTATGGTCTGGCGAACTGGTTTTTGTTGTTGATTTTCTTGATAATACATCCTGAAGACCTCGAAGACCTAATGTGGATAATACCAGTACTTACAGTGGGCTTTAGGTCAGCCTGTTGATTTCCATTGTTTGACTTTCTTCTCAACCGCATTTGCTTGCACCTTATTCAATGGCTTTCCCTCCTCTTCTTGTTTTTGTCCTTCCTCGGAGCATAGCTTTTTGCCATCCTTAGGACTGATTGACTTGTACCTTTCCACAGGGTCACATCCAAGAAACGTTTCTTTATTTTGCTTCCAGCACTGCTTGTGAGTAAAGGACAATGTGTTTTCTAGCTCCCTTTCTCTCCTGTGTGTGCCGCTTCCCTTCACTCTCATGACAGCCCCTCCACTCACATCACCGCCCCGTGTTGCTCCCACCAAGCTCCTTTATTGCTTTTTCATGACCCTTCTCTTCCCACTTGGCTTTGGCTTTTTTTAGTTCGACATACACCACATACTCGACCCCTTTGATGCCCCCCTCACCCCCCTCTGCACCGGAGTCTATTTTTTCAACTTTTCCTTTCCTTTTTGCAGGGCCCACTTTCAATGTTTAGTTGTTATTTACATATGTATATATATATATATATATATATATATATATATATATATATATATATATATATATATATATATATATCGCTATACTCAAAAGACAAGATGTCTTGCAATATAAAAAATAATTACAATCGTTCCCAAAACATACTATTGTTACGGTCTAATACTTTAATATCCCTGATATGCACTAGTTATGGTTAGCTACTGTTCATCACACCAATGTCATCAGTGCTGAGGCACGGATGTTGAATTGCTGTGTACAAAGGAGAGCTCAACTCCTGAAAGGAAGATGAATTCTAACTAGTAGAATGTGTAGACAAATTAAGGGGCACGGGGAGTCAATGAGGTATGGATGCTAGGCATACCTTTGTCCAACTCAGCCATATGAGGTTGATAATAAATTGGGGTGGGTATCCTTACCTAACCTGGAGACGGAATGCTGCATATCTTTCAGCAAATTCAACTGTCTCATCAGGTTTTCTTCACTCTTATTTGGAAAATTGTTTGTGTTATCAGAGCTTCAGAATGCTCAATGCTTTCGTATCTCTTTAGTCACCTTGAATTTGACGCAGAGTGTATAGTGGGAGGAGGTAGCAACATCTGGCAGTGGAGGTCTCCTCGACTTTAAACACTTTTTCCCAAATAAACCAAGTCATGAAATCGGTCTGCCCAATATACTGCTGCTAAAAGCTAATATTGGTAGTAACTAAGGGTAGTGAATCAATGTTGGCATCGTCTTGTCGGAAGTGCAATTTAAACTGATGGTATAAGCTTGTCACCTGATGGCACCAAAACATATTTGGAGAGAGGCATTACCAAGTTATCCTTGTAGGCGTATCATAATTCAGTTCTGTGGAGGGGTGACGCCTGACAGCAATTCATGCAGTCCGTCCAGCAACAGGGGCCAGAATGTAATAACGTAAGTGTTATATTATACCTATCAAAAAAGTGGCAGACTTAACGCAATATTTACCTATAATCTCTGCCTACTTTGGAGATTTGCTGCAGTATGGCATCTTTTTTTATGGGCTGTCTTTTATACCAGGAACAAAATATCTTTATCTCTTTCACAGTAACGAGATAGTGTGTAATCTTATGTTGCAACGCTGGGTGGTGTTATGTGCGCAAAGTGTACTTTATCCTTTGTTTATCCACTGTTATTCTATGTTCCTACAATTGAAAAAGTTAAGTCTGTTTGCTGGGGCAGATGGAGAGTGCATGGTGGAACCATTACGAGGTTCGTGTACCCCCTTTTCTGCTCTGGTTTCGCTGCATTTCCGCCGACTACCCTGCAGGAACTCTGTGTGAATGTGGACAAACAATCCATCTAGATGTGAAGGTCTTTTATATTCTGCCCTTTTTACTGACATACAACTGTATTTTATTACTGCTATATTATTGTATTGCTATTTCATTTTAAATTTGTATTATTTATGTAGTCTTCTTGTTCAATTGAGCATATATTTTGACTTGGTGCCACGAATTGCTTTTTTATTATCTTTAATCTTGTACTATTTTATATATTGCGTTTATGGATGGCTAACTGCCCGCCGAATAAAGTTATATTGAACTGAATCGAATAACATTAATCTGAAATGTAAACCTCCACCACGACCACCACTATCTTTTATTGATTCCACTGCCTTTAATTTCGGGTATATTGGCATGGCAGTTTTTGGTTGAGATCCTTTTGGCCTTTTTTTTTTTTTTTTTAAAGATTTTTATTGACAAGCAAGTCAGGGAGATTAGCATTTTCCATATACAAAATAAACAAAAAAAAGAGTAAATCATATTCAAATTAGTGCAAATTCATATTGGGTACAAGTACCGATCAATATACGACTCGTGGTAAAAAAGAGAAAGAAAAGAAGAAACACAAACAGAAGTAAGAAAAGTAGTTCCTAGTCGGTACGAATCATTAATAACATCGTTAACAAACTTTGCTTTTGCTTTAATTCCTCTATTCCTGGCAATAGCCATCTTCCATAGTATAAATTTCATAAACCAGTGTCCACCACTCGGTCATATAAGGAGGATTCTGAGAGATCCAAGCCCTCGCAATCACCAGTCTAGCACAGGCCAAGACAATATTTAGCAGATCTTTATAGATAGAACTAACCAGGTAAATAGATAATAGTACCGCAGCTGCAGTTAGTGGAAAATTAATCAGTTGGTTTTGAGTTAAAATATTTTCTATGTCCGACCAATACTTAGCTAGTGATGGGCACGAATAGATCATATGTATGAGGTCTGCTGCCACCAGACCACATTTAGGACATTTAGTACGATCATTACTAAAGTTATTTTGTGACCATTTTGAAATTTTTAATGGAGTATAGTAAAGTTGACTAATCGTCCTATACGATCGAAGTTTCAAGCTAGAAGACTGGACGATTTTGCTAATATTAACTAAGGCAGCTGAGATATTCTGGGCTGTCGCATTAGATCCTAAACTAACAGTCCATTTTAGCGCCAATCTAGGAGCTTCGTCCAAACTATTTTGACTGAGACACTTGTATCCCATACTGATTAATGATTTTCTATTCGCAGAGTAGAAACACGTCCAAATATCTGAACTGGTAATTTCTATCAAATTCATCTTACGTATTAAGTAGTCCCTAATTTGAATGTATTTATATCTCATTTTTTCAGGCAATTTGTACAGAAATTGCAATGTTGCAAATTGTAAAA